>NC_134483.1:288758505-289385713 GCF_040206685.1 Ascaphus truei | reverse complement strand
ATATATACCCTTATACACCATTTTAATAAAAAATATCACAAAATTCTTCTAAGTCCCTCGGGAAGAGTGAAAGACGCGCACGTTCATTTTCAGAGCTCCTAGACCTTCCTATAAGAAGTTAGCCAAAAAGTAGCTTCGAAAAACGCTTAGGTTAAGTTTCAGAGTTGCTTCTAATGTACCAAAGCTGGACTTAGACATAATTTCACTCTCACAACATTATGGCTGGTTGGAGACAGTCCGAACCACAAGTATCGGGTCCATGGTTCTGGGCGGATACTGGGGGGGACGGGGACGACTCCCATTAACCCCTGACTATACAGGGGATACGCTTATCACAATGCCTTTCTGGTCTGTGCTGAAGCAGGGCATTCTGGCAGCCAAGTGGCTTGACCTTTATTAGTGAGCCTGGTAACCCCCTCTCGGAACCACAGACATAGAAATCGCCAGCTCATATACAGTGCATAAAATATATTTATATATATATATACCCTTATACACCATTTTAATAAAAAATATCACAAAATTCTTCTAAGTCCCTCGGGAAGAGTGAAAGACGCGCACGTTCATTTTCAGAGCTCCTAGACCTTCCTATAAGAAGTTAGCCAAAAAGTAGCTTCGAAAAACGCTTAGGTTAAGTTTCAGAGTTGCTTCTAATGTACCAAAGCTGGACTTAGACATAATTTCACTCTCACAACATTATGGCTGGTTGGAGACAGTCCGAACCACAAGTACCGGGTCCATGGTTCTGGGCGTATACTGGGGGGGACGGGGACGACTCCCATTAACCCCTGACTATACCGGGGATACGCTTATCACAATGCCTTTCTGGTCTGTGCTGAAGCAGGGCATTCTGGCAGCCAAGTGGCTTGACCTTTATTAGTGAGCCTGGTTACCCCCTCTCGGAACCACAGACTTAGAAATCGCCAGCTCATATACAGTGCATAAAATATATTTATATAATATATTTATATATATACCCTTATACACCATTTTAATAAAAAATATCACAAAATTCTTCTAAGTCCCTCGGGAAGAGTGAAAGACGCGCACGTTCATTTTCAGAGCTCCTAGACCTTCCTACTGGTATAAAAAGTTAGCCAAAAAGTAGCTTCGAAAAACACTTAGGTTAAGTTTCAGAGTTGCTTCTAATGTACCAAAGCTGGACTTAGACATAATTTCACTCTCACAACATTATGGCTGGTTGGAGACAGTCCGAACCACAAGTACCGGGTCCATGGTTCTGGCCGTATTCTGGGGGGACGGGGACGACTCCCATTAACCCCTGACTATACCGGGGATACGCTTATCACAATGCCTTTCTGGTCTGTGCTGAAGCAGGGCATTCTGGCAACCAAGTGGCTTGACCTTTATTAGTGAGCCTGGTTACCCCCTCTTGGAACTACCGACTTAGAAATCGCCAGCTCATATACAGTGCATAAAATATATTTATATATATACCCTTATACACCATTTTAATAAAAAATATCACAAAATTCTTCTAAGTCCCTCGGGAAGAGTGAAAGACGCGCACGTTCATTTTCAGAGCTCCTAGACCTTCCTATAAGAAGTTAGCCAAAAAGTAGCTTCGAAAAACGCTTAGGTTAAGTTTCAGAGTTGCTTCTAATGTACCAAAGCTGGACTTAGACATAATTTCACTCTCACAACATTATGGCTTGTTGGAGACAGTCCGAACCACAAGTACCGGGTCCATGGTTCTGGGCGTATACTGGGGGGACGGGGGGGACTCCCATTAACCCCTGACTATACCGGGGATACGCTTATCACAATGCCTTTCTGGTCTGTGCTGAAGCAGGGCATTCTGGCAGCCAAGTGGCTTGACCTTTATTAGTGAGCCTGGTTACCCCCTCTCGGAACCACAGACTTAGAAATCGCCAGCTCATATACAGTGCATAAAATATATTTATATAATATATTTATATATATACCCTTATACACCATTTTAATAAAAAATATCACAAAATTCTTCTAAGTCCCTCGGGAAGAGTGAAAGACGCGCACGTTCATTTTCAGCGCTCCTAGACCTTCCTACTGGTATAAGAAGTTAGCCAAAAAGTAGCTTCGAAAAACGCTTAGGTTAAGTTTCAGAGTTGCTTCTAATGTACCAAAGCTGGACTTAGACATAATTTCACTCTCACAACATTATGGCTGGTTGGAGACAGTCCGAAGCACAAGTACCGGGTCCATGGTTCTGGCCGTATACTGGGGGGACGGGGACGACTCCCATTAACCCCTGACTATACCGGGGATACGCTTATCACAATGCCTTTCTGGTCTGTGCTGAAGCAGGGCATTCTGGCAGCCAAGTGGCTTGACCTTTATTAGTGAGCCTGGTTACCCCCTCTCGGAACTACCGACTTAGAAATCGCCAGCTCATATACAGTGCATAAAATATATTTATATATATACCCTTATACACCATTTTAATAAAAAATATCACAAAATTCTTCTAAGTCCCTCGGGAAGAGTGAAAGACGCGCACGTTCATTTTCAGAGCTCCTAGACCTTCCTATAAGAAGTTAGCCAAAAAGTAGCTTCGATAAACGCTTAGGTTAAGTTTCAGAGTTGCTTCTAATGTACCAAAGCTGGACTTAGACATAATTTCACTCTCACAACATTATGGCTGGTTGGAGACAGTCCGAACCACAAGTACCGGGTCCATGGTTCTGGGCGTATACTGGGGGGACGGGGGGGACTCCCATTAACCCCTGACTATACCGGGGATACGCTTATCACAATGCCTTTCTGGTCTGTGCTGAAGCAGGGCATTCTGGCAGCCAAGTGGCTTGACCTTTATTAGTGAGCCTGGTTACCCCCTCTCGGAACCACAGACTTAGAAATCGCCAGCTCATATACAGTGCATAAAATATATTTATATAATATATTTATATATATACCCTTATACACCATTTTAATAAAAAATATCACAAAATTCTTCTAAGTCCCTCGGGAAGAGTGAAAGACGCGCACGTTCATTTTCAGCGCTCCTATTCCTTCCTACTGGTATAAGAAGTTAGCCAAAAAGTAGCTTCGAAAAACGCTTAGGTTAAGTTTCAGAGTTGCTTCTAATGTACCAAAGCTGGACTTAGACATAATTTCACTCTCACAACATTATGGCTGGTTGGAGACAGTCCGAAGCACAAGTACCGGGTCCATGGTTCTGGCCGTATACTGGGGGGACGGGGACGACTCCCATTAACCCCTGACTATACCGGGGATACGCTTATCACAATGCCTTTCTGGTCTGTGCTGAAGCAGGGCATTCTGGCAGCCAAGTGGCTTGACCTTTATTAGTGAGCCTGGTTACCCCCTCTCGGAACCACAGACATAGAAATCGCCAGCTCATATACAGTGCATAAAATATATTTATATATATATATACCCTTATACACCATTTTAATAAAAAATATCACAAAATTCTTCTAAGTCCCTCGGGAAGAGTGAAAGACGCGCACGTTCATTTTCAGTGCTCCTAGACCTTCCTATAAGAAGTTAGTCAAAAAGTAGCTTCGAAAAACGCTTAGGTTAAGTTTCAGAGTTGCTTCTAATGTACCAAAGCTGGACTTAGACATAATTTCACTCTCACAACATTATGGCTGGTTGGAGACAGTCCGAAGCACAAGTACCGGGTCCATGGTTCTGGCCTTATACTGGGGGGACGGGGACGACTCCCATTAACCCCTGACTATACCGGGTATACGCTTATCTCAATGCCTTTCTGGTCTGTGCTGAAGCAGGGCATTCTGGAAACCAAGTGGTTTGACCTTTATTAGTGAGCCTGGTTACCCCCTCTCGGAACCACAGACTTAGAAATCGCCAGCTCATATACAGTGCATAAAATATATTTATATAATATATTTATATATATACCCTTATACACCATTTTAATAAAAAATATCACAAAATTCTTCTAAGTCCCTCGGGAAGAGTGAAAGACGCGCACGTTCATTTTCAGAGCTCCTAGACCTTCCTACTGGTATAAGAAGTTAGCCAAAAAGTAGCTTCGAAAAACGCTTAGTTTAAGTTTCAGAGTTGCTTCTAATGTACCAAAGCTGGACTTAGACATAATTTCACTCTCACAACATTATGGCTGGTTGGAGACAGTCCGAACCACAAGTATCGGGTCCATGGTTCTGGGCGTATACTGGGGGGGACGGGGACGACTCCCATTAACCCCTGACTATACCGGGGATACGCTTATCACAATGCCTTTCTGGTCTGTGCTGAAGCAGGGCATTCTGGCAGCCAAGTGGCTTGACCTTTATTAGTGAGCCTGGTTACCCCCTCTCGGAACCACAGACTTAGAAATCGCCAGCTCATATACAGTGCATAAAATATATTTATATAATATATTTATATATATACCCTTATACACCATTTTAATAAAAAATATCACAAAATTCTTCTAAGTCCCTCGGGAAGAGTGAAAGACGCGCACGTTCATTTTCAGAGCTCCTAGACCTTCCTACTGGTATAAGAAGTTAGCCAAAAAGTAGCTTCGAAAAACGCTTAGGTTAAGTTTCAGAGTTGCTTCTAATGTACCAAAGCTGGACTTAGACATAATTTCACTCTCACAACATTATGCCTGGTTGGAGACAGTCCGAACCACAAGTACCGGGTCCATGGTTCTGGCCGTATACTGGGGGGACGGGGACGACTCCCATTAACCCCTGACTATACCGGGGATACGCTTATCACAATGCCTTTCTGGTCTGTGCTGAAGCAGGGCATTCTGGCAACCAAGTGGCTTGACCTTTATTAGTGAGCCTGGTTACCCCCTCTTGGAACTACCGACTTAGAAATCGCCAGCTCATATACAGTGCATAAAATATATTTATATATATACCCTTATACACCATTTTAATAAAAAATATCACACAATTCTTCTAAGTCCCTCGGGAAGAGTGAAAGACGCGCACGTTCATTTTCAGACCTCCTAGACCTTCCTATAAGAAGTTAGCCAAAAAGTAGCTTCGAAAAACGCTTAGGTTAAGTTTCAGAGTTGCTTCTAATGTACCAAAGCTGGACTTAGACATAATTTCACTCTCACAACATTATGGCTGGTTGGAGACAGTCCGAACCACAAGTATCGGGTCCATGGTTCTGGGCGTATACTGGGGGGGACGGGGACGACTCCCATTAACCCCTGACTATACCGGGGATACGCTTATCACAATGCCTTTCTGGTCTGTGCTGAAGCAGGGCATTCTGGCAGCCAAGTGGCTTGACCTTTATTAGTGAGCCTGGTTACCCCCTCTCGGAACCACAGACATAGAAATCGCCAGCTCATATACAGTGCATAAAATATATTTATATATATACCCTTATACACCATTTTAATAAAAAATATCACAAAATTCTTCTAAGTCCCTCGGGAAGAGTAAAAGACGCGCACATTCATTTTCAGAGCTCCTAGACCTTCCTATAAGAAGTTAGCCAAAAAGTATCTTCGAAAAACGCTTAGGTTAAGTTTCAGAGTTGCTTCTAATGTACCAAAGCTGGACTTAGACATAATTTGACTCTCACAACATTATGGCTGGTTGGAGACAGTCCGAACCACAAGTACCGGGTCCATGGTTCTGGCCGTATACTGGGGGGACGGGGACGACTCCCATTAACCCCTGACTATACCGGGGATACGCTTATCTCAATGCCTTTCTGGTCTGTGCTGAAGCAGGGCATTCTGGAAACCAAGTGGTTTGACCTTTATTAGTGAGCCTGGTTACCCCCTCTCGGAACCACAGACATAGAAATCGCCAGCTCATATACAGTGCATAAAATATATTTATATATATACCCTTATACACCATTTTAATTAAAAATATCACAAAATTCTTCTAAGTCCCTCGGGAAGAGTAAAAGACGCGCACATTCATTTTCAGAGCTCCTAGACCTTCCTATAAGAAGTTAGCCAAAAAGTATCTTCGATAAACGCTTAGGTTAAGTTTCAGAGTTGCTTCTAATGTACCAAAGCTGGACTTAGACATAATTTCACTCTCACAACATTATGGCTGGTTGGAGACAGTCCGAACCACAAGTACCGGGTCCATGGTTCTGGGCGTATACTGGGGGGACGGGGGGGACTCCCATTAACCCCTGACTATACCGGGGATACGCTTATCACAATGCCTTTCTGGTCTGTGCTGAAGCAGGGCATTCTGGCAGCCAAGTGGCTTGACCTTTATTAGTGAGCCTGGTTACCCCCTCTCGGAACCACAGACTTAGAAATCGCCAGCTCATATACAGTGCATAAAATATATTTATATAATATATTTATATATATACCCTTATACACCATTTTAATAAAAAATATCACAAAATTCTTCTAAGTCCCTCGGGAAGAGTGAAAAACGCGCACGTTCATTTTCAGAGCTCCTAGACCTTCCTACTGGTATAAGAAGTTAGCCAAAAAGTAGCTTCGAAAAACGCTTAGGTTAAGTTTCAGAGTTGCTTCTAATGTACCAAAGCTGGACTTAGACATAATTTCACTCTCACAACATTATGGCTGGTTGGAGACAGTCCGAACCACAAGTACCGGGTCCATGGTTCTGGCCGTATACTGGGGGGACGGGGACGACTCCCATTAACCCCTGACTATACCGGGGATACGCTTATCACAATGCCTTTCTGGTCTGTGCTGAAGCAGGGCATTCTGGCAGCCAAGTGGCTTGACCTTTATTAGTGAGCCTGGTTACCCCCTCTCGGAACCACAGACATAGAAATCGCCAGCTCATATACAGTGCATAAAATATATTTATATATATATATACCCTTATACACCATTTTAATAAAAAATATCACAAAATTCTTCTAAGTCCCTCGGGAAGAGTGAAAGACGCGCACGTTCATTTTCAGTGCTCCTAGACCTTCCTATAAGAAGTTAGTCAAAAAGTAGCTTCGAAAAACGCTTAGGTTAAGTTTCAGAGTTGCTTCTAATGTACCAAAGCTGGACTTAGACATAATTTCACTCTCACAACATTATGGCTGGTTGGAGACAGTCCGAAGCACAAGTACCGGGTCCATGGTTCTGGCCTTATACTGGGGGGACGGGGACGACTCCCATTAACCCCTGACTATACCGGGTATACGCTTATCTCAATGCCTTTCTGGTCTGTGCTGAAGCAGGGCATTCTGGAAACCAAGTGGTTTGACCTTTATTAGTGAGCCTGGTTACCCCCTCTCGGAACCACAGACTTAGAAATCGCCAGCTCATATACAGTGCATAAAATATATTTATATAATATATTTATATATATACCCTTATACACCATTTTAATAAAAAATATCACAAAATTCTTCTAAGTCCCTCGGGAAGAGTGAAAGACGCGCACGTTCATTTTCAGAGCTCCTAGACCTTCCTACTGGTATAAGAAGTTAGCCAAAAAGTAGCTTCGAAAAACGCTTAGGTTAAGTTTCAGAGTTGCTTCTAATGTACCAAAGCTGGACTTAGACATAATTTCACTCTCACAACATTATGGCTGGTTGGAGACAGTCCGAACCACAAGTACCGGGTCGATGGTTCTGGGCGTATACTGGGGGACGGGGACGACTCCCATTAACCCCTGACTATACCGGGGATACGCTTATCACAATGCCTTTCTGGTCTGTGCTGAAGCAGGGCATTCTGGCAGCCAAGTGGCTTGACCTTTATTAGTGAGCCTGGTTACCCCCTCTCGGAACCACAGACTTAGAAATCGCCAGCTCATATACAGTGCATAAAATATATTTATATAATATATTTATATATATACCCTTATACACCATTTTAATAAAAAATATCACAAAATTCTTCTAAGTCCCTCGGGAAGAGTGAAAGACGCGCACGTTCATTTTCAGCGCTCCCAGACCTTCCTATAAGAAGTTAGCCAAAAAGTAGCTTCGAAAAACGCTTAGGTTAAGTTTCAGAGTTGCTTCTAATGTACCAAAGCTGGACTTAGACATAATTTCACTCTCACAACATTATGGCTGGTTGGAGACAGTCCGAACCACAAGTATCGGGTCCATGGTTCTGGGCGTATACTGGGGGGGACGGGGACGACTCCCATTAACCCCTGACTATACCGGGGATACGCTTATCACAATGCCTTTCTGGTCTGTGCTGAAGCAGGGCATTCTGGCAGCCAAGTGGCTTGACCTTTATTAGTGAGCCTGGTTACCCCCTCTCGGAACCACAGACATAGAAATCGCCAGCTCAAATACAGTGCATAAAATATATTTATATATATACCCTTATACACCATTTTAATAAAAAATATCACAAAATTCTTCTAAGTCCCTCGGGAAGAGTAAAAGACGCGCACATTCATTTTCAGAGCTCCTAGACCTTCCTATAAGAAGTTAGCCAAAAAGTATCTTCGAAAAACGCTTAGGTTAAGTTTCAGAGTTGCTTCTAATGTACCAAAGCTGGACTTAGACATAATTTGACTCTCACAACATTATGGCTGGTTGGAGACAGTCCGAACCACAAGTACCGGGTCCATGGTTCTGGCCGTATACTGGGGGGACGGGGACGACTCCCATTAACCCCTGACTATACCGGGGATACGCTTATCTCAATGCCTTTCTGGTCTGTGCTGAAGCAGGGCATTCTGGAAACCAAGTGGTTTGACCTTTATTAGTGAGCCTGGTTACCCCCTCTCGGAACCACAGACATAGAAATCGCCAGCTCATATACAGTGCATAAAATATATTTATATATATACCCTTATACACCATTTTAATAAAAAATATCACAAAATTCTTCTAAGTCCCTCGGGAAGAGTAAAAGACGCGCACATTCATTTTCAGAGCTCCTAGACCTTCCTATAAGAAGTTAGCCAAAAAGTATCTTCGATAAACGCTTAGGTTAAGTTTCAGAGTTGCTTCTAATGTACCAAAGCTGGACTTAGACATAATTTCACTCTCACAACATTATGGCTGGTTGGAGACAGTCCGAACCACAAGTACCGGGTCCATGGTTCTGGGCGTATACTGGGGGGACGGGGGGGACTCCCATTAACCCCTGACTATACCGGGGATACGCTTATCACAATGCCTTTCTGGTCTGTGCTGAAGCAGGGCATTCTGGCAGCCAAGTGGCTTGACCTTTATTAGTGAGCCTGGTTACCCCCTCTCGGAACCACAGACTTAGAAATCGCCAGCTCATATACAGTGCATAAAATATATTTATATAATATATTTATATATATACCCTTATACACCATTTTAATAAAAAATATCACAAAATTCTTCTAAGTCCCTCGGGAAGAGTGAAAGACGCGCACGTTCATTTTCAGAGCTCCTAGACCTTCCTACTGGTATAAGAAGTTAGCCAAAAAGTAGCTTCGAAAAACGCTTAGGTTAAGTTTCAGAGTTGCTTCTAATGTACCAAAGCTGGACTTAGACATAATTTCACTCTCACAACATTATGGCTGGTTGGAGACAGTCCGAACCACAAGTACCGGGTCCATGGTTCTGGCCGTATACTGGGGGGACGGGGACGACTCCCATTAACCCCTGACTATACCGGGGATACGCTTATCACAATGCCTTTCTGGTCTGTGCTGAAGCAGGGCATTCTGGCAGCCAAGTGGCTTGACCTTTATTAGTGAGCCTGGTTACCCCCTCTCGGAACCACAGACATAGAAATCGCCAGCTCATATACAGTGCATAAAATATATTTATATATATATATACCCTTATACACCATTTTAATAAAAAATATCACAAAATTCTTCTAAGTCCCTCGGGAAGAGTGAAAGACGCGCACGTTCATTTTCAGTGCTCCTAGACCTTCCTATAAGAAGTTAGTCAAAAAGTAGCTTCGAAAAACGCTTAGGTTAAGTTTCAGAGTTGCTTCTAATGTACCAAAGCTGGACTTAGACATAATTTCACTCTCACAACATTATGGCTGGTTGGAGACAGTCCGAAGCACAAGTACCGGGTCCATGGTTCTGGCCTTATACTGGGGGGACGGGGACGACTCCCATTAACCCCTGACTATACCGGGTATACGCTTATCTCAATGCCTTTCTGGTCTGTGCTGAAGCAGGGCATTCTGGAAACCAAGTGGTTTGACCTTTATTAGTGAGCCTGGTTACCCCCTCTCGGAACCACAGACTTAGAAATCGCCAGCTCATATACAGTGCATAAAATATATTTATATAATATATTTATATATATACCCTTATACACCATTTTAATAAAAAATATCACAAAATTCTTCTAAGTCCCTCGGGAAGAGTGAAAGACGCGCACGTTCATTTTCAGAGCTCCTAGACCTTCCTACTGGTATAAGAAGTTAGCCAAAAAGTAGCTTCGAAAAACGCTTAGGTTAAGTTTCAGAGTTGCTTCTAATGTACCAAAGCTGGACTTAGACATAATTTCACTCTCACAACATTATGGCTGGTTGGAGACAGTCCGAACCACAAGTATCGGGTCCATGGTTCTGGGCGTATACTGGGGGGGACGGGGACGACTCCCATTAACCCCTGACTATACCGGGGATACGCTTATCACAATGCCTTTCTGGTCTGTGCTGAAGCAGGGCATTCTGGCAGCCAAGTGGCTTGACCTTTATTAGTGAGCCTGGTTACCCCCTCTCGGAACCACAGACTTAGAAATCGCCAGCTCATATACAGTGCATAAAATATATTTATATAATATATTTATATATATACCCTTATACACCATTTTAATAAAAAATATCACAAAATTCTTCTAAGTCCCTCGGGAAGAGTGAAAGACGCGCACGTTCATTTTCAGCGCTCCCAGACCTTCCTATAAGAAGTTAGCCAAAAAGTAGCTTCGAAAAACGCTTAGGTTAAGTTTCAGAGTTGCTTCTAATGTACCAAAGCTGGACTTAGACATAATTTCACTCTCACAACATTATGGCTGGTTGGAGACACTCCGAACCACAAGTACCGGGTCCATGGTTCTGGGCGTATACTGGGGGGGACGGGGACGACTCCCATTAACCCCTGACTATACCGGGGATACGCTTATCACAATGCCTTTCTGGTCTGTGCTGAAACAGGGCATTCTGGCAGCCAAGTGGCTTGACCTTTATTAGTGAGCCTGGTTACCCCCTCTCGGAACCACAGACTTAGAAATCGCCAGCTCATATACAGCGCATAAAATATATTTATATATATACCCTTATACACCATTTTAATAAAAAATATCACAAAATTCTTCTAAGTCCCTCGGGAAGAGTGAAAGACGCGCACATTCATTTTGAGCGCTCCTAGACCTTCCTATAAGAAGTTAGCCAAAAAGTAGCTTCGAAAAACGCTTAGGTTAAGTTTCAGAGTTGCTTCTAATGTACCAAAGCTGGACTTAGACATAATTTCACTCTCACAACATTATGGCTGGTTGGAGACAGTCCGAACCACAAGTACCGGGTCGATGGTTCTGGGCGTATACTGGGGGGACGGGGACGACTCCCATTAACCCCTGACTATACCGGGGATACGCTTATCACAATGCCTTTCTGGTCTGTGCTGAAGCAGGGCATTCTGGCAGCCAAGTGGCTTGACCTTTATTAGTGAGCCTGGTTACCCCCTCTCGGAACCACAGACTTAGAAATCGCCAGCTCATATACAGTGCATAAAATATATTTATATAATATATTTATATATATACCCTTATACACCATTTTAATAAAAAATATCACAAAATTCTTCTAAGTCCCTCGGGAAGAGTGAAAGACGCGCACGTTCATTTTCAGCGCTCCTAGACCTTCCTATAAGAAGTTAGCCAAAAAGTAGCTTCGAAAAACGCTTAGGTTAAGTTTCAGAGTTGCTTCTAATGTACCAAAGCTGGACTTAGACATAATTTCACTCTCACAACATTATGGCTGTTTGGAGACAGTCCGAACCACAAGTACCGGGTCCATGGTTCTGGGCGTATACTGGGGGGGACGGGGACGACTCCCATTAACCCCTGACTATACCGGGGATACGCTTATCACAATGCCTTTCTGGTCTGTGCTGAAGCAGGGCATTCTGGCAGCCAAGTGGCTTGACCTTTATTAGTGAGCCTGGTTACCCCCTCTCGGAACCACAGACTTAGAAATCGCCAGCTCATATACAGTGCATAAAATATATTTATATAATATATTTATATATATACCCTTATACACCATTTTAATAAAAAATATCACAAAATTCTTCTAAGTCCCTCGGGAAGAGTGAAAGACGCGCACGTTCATTTTCAGCGCTCCCAGACCTTCCTATAAGAAGTTAGCCAAAAAGTAGCTTCGAAAAACGCTTAGGTTAAGTTTCAGAGTTGCTTCTAATGTACCAAAGCTGGACTTAGACATAATTTCACTCTCACAACATTATGGCTGGTTGGAGACACTCCGAACCACAAGTACCGGGTCCATGGTTCTGGGCGTATACTGGGGGGGACGGGGACGACTCCCATTAACCCCTGACTATACCGGGGATACGCTTATCACAATGCCTTTCTGGTCTGTGCTGAAACAGGGCATTCTGGCAGCCAAGTGGCTTGACCTTTATTAGTGAGCCTGGTTACCCCCTCTCGGAACCACAGACTTAGAAATCGCCAGCTCATATACAGCGCATAAAATATATTTATATATATACCCTTATACACCATTTTAATAAAAAATATCACAAAATTCTTCTAAGTCCCTCGGGAAGAGTGAAAGACGCGCACATTCATTTTGAGCGCTCCTAGACCTTCCTATAAGAAGTTAGCCAAAAAGTAGCTTCGAAAAACGCTTAGGTTAAGTTTCAGAGTTGCTTCTAATGTACCAAAGCTGGACTTAGACATAATTTCACTCTCACAACATTATGGCTGGTTGGAGACAGTCCGAACCACAAGTACCGGGTCGATGGTTCTGGGCGTATACTGGGGGGACGGGGACGACTCCCATTAACCCCTGACTATACCGGGGATACGCTTATCACAATGCCTTTCTGGTCTGTGCTGAAGCAGGGCATTCTGGCAGCCAAGTGGCTTGACCTTTATTAGTGAGCCTGGTTACCCCCTCTCGGAACCACAGACTTAGAAATCGCCAGCTCATATACAGTGCATAAAATATATTTATATAATATATTTATATATATACCCTTATACACCATTTTAATAAAAAATATCACAAAATTCTTCTAAGTCCCTCGGGAAGAGTGAAAGACGCGCACGTTCATTTTCAGCGCTCCTAGACCTTCCTATAAGAAGTTAGCCAAAAAGTAGCTTCGAAAAACGCTTAGGTTAAGTTTCAGAGTTGCTTCTAATGTACCAAAGCTGGACTTAGACATAATTTCACTCTCACAACATTATGGCTGTTTGGAGACAGTCCGAACCACAAGTACCGGGTCCATGGTTCTGGGCGTATACTGGGGGGGACGGGGACGACTCCCATTAACCCCTGACTATACCGGGGATACGCTTATCACAATGCCTTTCTGGTCTGTGCTGAAGCAGGGCATTCTGGCAGCCAAGTGGCTTGACCTTTATTAGTGAGCCTGGTTACCCCCTCTCGGAACCACAGACTTAGAAATCGCCAGCTCATATACAGTGCATAAAATATATTTATATAATATATTTATATATATACCCTTATACACCATTTTAATAAAAAATATCACAAAATTCTTCTAAGTCCCTCGGGAAGAGTGAAAGACGCGCACGTTCATTTTCAGCGCTCCCAGACCTTCCTATAAGAAGTTAGCCAAAAAGTAGCTTCGAAAAACGCTTAGGTTAAGTTTCAGAGTTGCTTCTAATGTACCAAAGCTGGACTTAGACATAATTTCACTCTCACAACATTATGGCTGGTTGGAGACACTCCGAACCACAAGTACCGGGTCCATGGTTCTGGGCGTATACTGGGGGGGACGGGGACGACTCCCATTAACCCCTGACTATACCGGGGATACGCTTATCACAATGCCTTTCTGGTCTGTGCTGAAACAGGGCATTCTGGCAGCCAAGTGGCTTGACCTTTATTAGTGAGCCTGGTTACCCCCTCTCGGAACCACAGACTTAGAAATCGCCAGCTCATATACAGCGCATAAAATATATTTATATATATACCCTTATACACCATTTTAATAAAAAATATCACAAAATTCTTCTAAGTCCCTCGGGAAGAGTGAAAGACGCGCACATTCATTTTGAGCGCTCCTAGACCTTCCTATAAGAAGTTAGCCAAAAAGTAGCTTCGAAAAACGCTTAGGTTAAGTTTCAGAGTTGCTTCTAATGTACCAAAGCTGGACTTAGACATAATTTCACTCTCACAACATTATGGCTGGTTGGAGACAGTCCGAACCACAAGTACCGGGTCGATGGTTCTGGGCGTATACTGGGGGGACGGGGACGACTCCCATTAACCCCTGACTATACCGGGGATACGCTTATCACAATGCCTTTCTGGTCTGTGCTGAAGCAGGGCATTCTGGCAGCCAAGTGGCTTGACCTTTATTAGTGAGCCTGGTTACCCCCTCTCGGAACCACAGACTTAGAAATCGCCAGCTCATATACAGTGCATAAAATATATTTATATAATATATTTATATATATACCCTTATACACCATTTTAATAAAAAATATCACAAAATTCTTCTAAGTCCCTCGGGAAGAGTGAAAGACGCGCACGTTCATTTTCAGCGCTCCTAGACCTTCCTATAAGAAGTTAGCCAAAAAGTAGCTTCGAAAAACGCTTAGGTTAAGTTTCAGAGTTGCTTCTAATGTACCAAAGCTGGACTTAGACATAATTTCACTCTCACAACATTATGGCTGTTTGGAGACAGTCCGAACCACAAGTACCGGGTCCATGATTCTGGGCGTATACTGGGGGGGACGGGGACGACTCCCATTAACCCCTGACTATACCGGGGATACGCTTATCACAATGCCTTTCTGGTCTGTGCTGAAGCAGGGCATTCTGGCAGCCAAGTGGCTTGACCTTTATTAGTGAGCCTGGTTACCCCCTCTCGGAACCACAGACTTAGAAATCGCCAGCTCATATACAGTGCATAAAATATATTTATATAATATATTTATATATATACCCTTATACACCATTTTAATAAAAAATATCACAAAATTCTTCTAAGTCCCTCGGGAAGAGTGAAAGACGCGCACGTTCATTTTCAGCGCTCCCAGACCTTCCTATAAGAAGTTAGCCAAAAAGTAGCTTCGAAAAACGCTTAGGTTAAGTTTCAGAGTTGCTTCTTATGTACCAAAGCTGGACTTAGACATAATTTCACTCTCACAACATTATGGCTGGTTGGAGACAGTCCGAACCAAAAGTACCGGGTCCATGGTTCTGGGCGTATACTGGGGGGGACGGGGACGACTCCCATTAACCCCTGACTATACCGGGGATACGCTTATCACAATGCCTTTCTGGTCTGTGCTGAAACAGGGCATTCTGGCAGCCAAGTGGCTTGACCTTTATTAGTGAGCCTGGTTACCCCCTCTCGGAACCACAGACTTAGAAATCGCCAGCTCATATACAGCGCATAAAATATATTTATATATATACCCTTATACACCATTTTAATAAAAAATATCACAAAATTCTTCTAAGTCCCTCGGGAAGAGTGAAAGACGCGCACATTCATTTTGAGCGCTCCTAGACCTTCCTATAAGAAGTTAGCCAAAAAGTAGCTTCGAAAAACGCTTAGGTTAAGTTTCAGAGTTGCTTCTAATGTACCAAAGCTGGACTTAGACATAATTTCACTCTCACAACATTATGGCTGGTTGGAGACAGTCCGAACCACAAGTACCGGGTCGATGGTTCTGGGCGTATACTGGGGGGACGGGGACGACTCCCATTAACCCCTGACTATACCGGGGATACGCTTATCACAATGCCTTTCTGGTCTGTGCTGAAGCAGGGCATTCTGGCAGCCAAGTGGCTTGACCTTTATTAGTGAGCCTGGTTACCCCCTCTCGGAACCACAGACTTAGAAATCGCCAGCTCATATACAGTGCATAAAATATATTTATATAATATATTTATATATATACCCTTATACACCATTTTAATAAAAAATATCACAAAATTCTTCTAAGTCCCTCGGGAAGAGTGAAAGACGCGCACGTTCATTTTCAGCGCTCCTAGACCTTCCTATAAGAAGTTAGCCAAAAAGTAGCTTCGAAAAACGCTTAGGTTAAGTTTCAGAGTTGCTTCTAATGTACCAAAGCTGGACTTAGACATAATTTCACTCTCACAACATTATGGCTGGTTGGAGACAGTCCGAACCAAAAGTACCGGGTCCATGGTTCTGGGCGTATACTGGGGGGGACGGGGACGACTCCCATTAACCCCTGACTATACCGGGGATACGCTTATCACAATGCCTTTCTGGTCTGTGCTGAAACAGGGCATTCTGGCAGCCAAGTGGCTTGACCTTTATTAGTGAGCCTGGTTACCCCCTCTCGGAACCACAGACTTAGAAATCGCCAGCTCATATACAGCGCATAAAATATATTTATATATATACCCTTATACACCATTTTAATAAAAAATATCACAAAATTCTTCTAAGTCCCTCGGGAAGAGTGAAAGACGCGCACGTTCATTTTGAGCGCTCCTAGACCTTCCTATAAGAAGTTAGCCAAAAAGTAGCTTCGAAAAACGCTTAGGTTAAGTTTCAGAGTTGCTTCTAATGTACCAAAGCTGGACTTAGACATAATTTCACTCTCACAACATTATGGCTGGTTGGAGACAGTCCGAACCACAAGTACCGGGTCGATGGTTCTGGGCGTATACTGGGGGGACGGGGACGACTCCCATTAACCCCTGACTATACCGGGGATACGCTTATCACAATGCCTTTCTGGTCTGTGCTGAAGCAGGGCATTCTGGCAGCCAAGTGGCTTGACCTTTATTAGTGAGCCTGGTTACCCCCTCTCGGAACCACAGACTTAGAAATCGCCAGCTCATATACAGTGCATAAAATATATTTATATAATATATTTATATATATACCCTTATACACCATTTTAATAAAAAATATCACAAAATTCTTCTAAGTCCCTCGGGAAGAGTGAAAGACGCGCACGTTCATTTTCAGCGCTCCTAGACCTTCCTATAAGAAGTTAGCCAAAAAGTAAGTAGCTTCGAAAAACGCTTAGGTTAAGTTTCAGAGTTGCTTCTAATGTACCAAAGCTGGACTTAGACATAATTTCACTCTCACAACATTATGGCTGGTTGGAGACAGTCCGAAGCACAAGTACCGGGTCCATGGTTCTGGCTGTATACTGGGGGGACGGGGGCGACTCCCATTAACCCCTGACTATACCGGGGATACGCTTATCACAATGCCTTTCTGGTCTGTGCTGAAGCAGGGCATTCTGGAAACCAAGTGGCTTGACCTTTATTAGTGAGCCTGGTTACCCCCTCTCGGAACCACAGACTTAGAAATCGCCAGCTCATATACAGTGCATAAAATATATTTCTATATACAGTATACCCTTATACACCATTTTAATAAAAAATATCACAAAATTCTTCTAAGTCCCTCGGGAAGAGTGAAAGACGCGCACGTTCATTTTGAGCGCTCCTAGACCTTCCTATAAGAAGTTAGCCAAAAAGTAGCTTCGAAAAACGCTTAGGTTAAGTTTCAGAGTTGCTTCTAATGTACCAAAGCTGGACTTAGACATAATTTCACTCTCACAACATTATGGCTGGTTGGAGACACTCCGAACCACAAGTACCGGGTCCATGGTTCTGGGAGTATACTGGGGGGGACGGGGACGACTCCCATTAACCCCTGACTATACCGGGGATACGCTTATCACAATGCCTTTCTGGTCTGTGCTGAAGAAGGGCATTCTGGCAGCCAAGTGGCTTGACCTTTATTAGTGAGCCTGGTTACCCCCTCTCGGAACCACAGACTTAGAAATCGCCAGCTCATATACAGTGCATAAAATATATTTATATAATATATTTATATATATACCCTTATACACCATTTTAATAAAAAATATCACAAAATTCTTCTAAGTCCCTCGGGAAGAGTGAAAGACGCGCACGTTCATTTTCAGCGCTCCCAGACCTTCCTATAAGAAGTTAGCCAAAAAGTAGCTTCGAAAAACGCTTAGGTTAAGTTTCAGAGTTGCTTCTAATGTACCAAAGCTGGACTTAGACATAATTTCACTCTCACAACATTATGGCTGGTTGGAGACACTCCGAACCACAAGTACCGGGTCCATGGTTCTGGGCGTATACTGGGGGGGACGGGGACGACTCCCATTAACCCCTGACTATACCGGGGATACGCTTATCACAATGCCTTTCTGGTCTGTGCTGAAACAGGGCATTCTGGCAGCCAAGTGGCTTGACCTTTATTAGTGAGCCTGGTTACCCCCTCTCGGAACCACAGACTTAGAAATCGCCAGCTCATATACAGCGCATAAAATATATTTATATATATACCCTTATACACCATTTTAATAAAAAATATCACAAAATTCTTCTAAGTCCCTCGGGAAGAGTGAAAGACGCGCACATTCATTTTGAGCGCTCCTAGACCTTCCTATAAGAAGTTAGCCAAAAAGTAGCTTCGAAAAACGCTTAGGTTAAGTTTCAGAGTTGCTTCTAATGTACCAAAGCTGGACTTAGACATAATTTCACTCTCACAACATTATGGCTGGTTGGAGACAGTCCGAACCAAAAGTACCGGGTCCATGGTTCTGGGCGTATACTGGGGGGGACGGGGACGACTCCCATTAACCCCTGACTATACCGGGGATACGCTTATCACAATGCCTTTCTGGTCTGTGCTGAAACAGGGCATTCTGGCAGCCAAGTGGCTTGACCTTTATTAGTGAGCCTGGTTACCCCCTCTCGGAACCACAGACTTAGAAATCGCCAGCTCATATACAGCGCATAAAATATATTTATATATATACCCTTATACACCATTTTAATAAAAAATATCACAAAATTCTTCTAAGTCCCTCGGGAAGAGTGAAAGACGCGCACGTTCATTTTGAGCGCTCCTAGACCTTCCTATAAGAAGTTAGCCAAAAAGTAGCTTCGAAAAACGCTTAGGTTAAGTTTCAGAGTTGCTTCTAATGTACCAAAGCTGGACTTAGACATAATTTCACTCTCACAACATTATGGCTGGTTGGAGACAGTCCGAACCACAAGTACCGGGTCGATGGTTCTGGGCGTATACTGGGGGGACGGGGACGACTCCCATTAACCCCTGACTATACCGGGGATACGCTTATCACAATGCCTTTCTGGTCTGTGCTGAAGCAGGGCATTCTGGCAGCCAAGTGGCTTGACCTTTATTAGTGAGCCTGGTTACCCCCTCTCGGAACCACAGACTTAGAAATCGCCAGCTCATATACAGTGCATAAAATATATTTATATAATATATTTATATATATACCCTTATACACCATTTTAATAAAAAATATCACAAAATTCTTCTAAGTCCCTCGGGAAGAGTGAAAGACGCGCACGTTCATTTTCAGCGCTCCTAGACCTTCCTATAAGAAGTTAGCCAAAAAGTAAGTAGCTTCGAAAAACGCTTAGGTTAAGTTTCAGAGTTGCTTCTAATGTACCAAAGCTGGACTTAGACATAATTTCACTCTCACAACATTATGGCTGGTTGGAGACAGTCCGAAGCACAAGTACCGGGTCCATGGTTCTGGCTGTATACTGGGGGGACGGGGGCGACTCCCATTAACCCCTGACTATACCGGGGATACGCTTATCACAATGCCTTTCTGGTCTGTGCTGAAGCAGGGCATTCTGGAAACCAAGTGGCTTGACCTTTATTAGTGAGCCTGGTTACCCCCTCTCGGAACCACAGACTTAGAAATCGCCAGCTCATATACAGTGCATAAAATATATTTCTATATATACCCTTATACACCATTTTAATAAAAAATATCACAAAATTCTTCTAAGTCCCTCGGGAAGAGTGAAAGACGCGCACGTTCATTTTGAGCGCTCCTAGACCTTCCTATAAGAAGTTAGCCAAAAAGTAGCTTCGAAAAACGCTTAGGTTAAGTTTCAGAGTTGCTTCTAATGTACCAAAGCTGGACTTAGACATAATTTCACTCTCACAACATTATGGCTGGTTGGAGACACTCCGAACCACAAGTACCGGGTCCATGGTTCTGGGAGTATACTGGGGGGGACGGGGACGACTCCCATTAACCCCTGACTATACCGGGGATACGCTTATCACAATGCCTTTCTGGTCTGTGCTGAAGAAGGGCATTCTGGCAGCCAAGTGGCTTGACCTTTATTAGTGAGCCTGGTTACCCCCTCTCGGAACCACAGACTTAGAAATCGCCAGCTCATATACAGTGCATAAAATATATTTATATATATACCCTTATACACCATTTTAATAAAAAATATCACAAAATTCTTCTAAGTCCCTCGGGAAGAGTGAAAGACGCGCACGTTCATTTTCAGCGCTCCTAGACCTTCCTATAAGAAGTTAGCCAAAAAGTAGCTTCGAAAAACGCTTAGGTTAAGTTTCAGAGTTGCTTCTAATGTACCAAAGCTGGACTTAGACATAATTTCACTCTCACAACATTATGGCTGGTTGGAGACAGTCTGAACCACAAGTACCGGGTCGATGGTTCTGGGCGTATACTGGGGGGACGGGGACGACTCCCATTAACCCCTGACTATACCGGGGATACGCTTATTACAATGCCTTTCTGGTCTGTGCTGAAGCAGGGCATTCTGGAAACCAAGTGGCTTGACCTTTATTAGTGAGCCTGGTTACCCCCTCTCGGAACCACAGACTTAGAAATCGCCAGCTCATATACAGTGCATAAAATATATTTATATATATACCCTTATACACCATTTTAATAAAAAATATCACAAAATTCTTCTAAGTCCCTCGGGAAGAGTGAAAGACGCGTACGTTCATTTTCAGAGCTCCTAGACCTTCCTATAAGAAGTTAGCCAAAAAGTAGCTTCGAAAAACGCATAGGTTAAGTTTCAGAGTTGCTTCTAATGTACCAAAGCTGGACTTAGACATAATTTCACTCTCACAACATTATGGCTGGTTGGAGACACTCCGAACCACAAGTACCGGGTCGATAGTTCTGGGCGTATACTGGGGGGACGGGGACGACTCCCATTAACCCCTGACTATACCGGGGATACGCTTATCACAATGCCTTTCTGGTCTGTGCTGAAGCAGGGCATTCTGGCAGCCAAGTGGCTTGACCTTTATTAGTGAGCCTGGTTACCCCCTCTCGGAACCACAGACTTAGAAATCGCCAGCTCATATACAGTGCATAAAATATATTTATATAATATATTTATATATATACCCTTATACACCATTTTAATAAAAAATATCACAAAATTCTTCTAAGTCCCTCGGGAAGAGTGAAAGACGCGCACGTTCATTTTCAGCGCTCCTAGACCTTCTTATAAGAAGTTAGCCAAAAAGTAAGTAGCTTCGAAAAACGCTTAGGTTAAGTTTCAGAGTTGCTTCTAATGTACCAAAGCTGGACTTAGACATAATTTCACTCTCACAACATTATGGCTGGTTGGAGACAGTCCGAACCACAAGTCCCGGGTCGATGGTTCTGGGCGTATACTGGGGGGACGGGGACGACTCCCATTAACCCTTGACTATACCGGGGATACGCTTATCACAATGCCTTTCTGGTCTGTGCTGAAGCAGGGCATTCTGGAAACCAAGTGGTTTGACCTTTATTAGTGAGCCTGGTTACCCCCTCTCGGAACCACAGACTTAGAAATCGCCAGCTCATATACAGTGCATAAAATATATTTATATAATATATTTATATATATACCCTTATACACCATTTTAATAAAAAATATCACAAAATTCTTCTAAGTCCCTCGGGAAGAGTGAAAGACGCGCACGTTCATTTTCAGCGCTCCTAGACCTTCCTATAAGAAGTTAGCCAAAAAGTAAGTAGCTTCGAAAAACGCTTAGGTTAAGTTTCAGAGTTGCTTCTAATGTACCAAAGCTGGACTTAGACATAATTTCACTCTCACAACATTATGGCTGGTTGGAGACAGTCCGAACCACAAGTACTGGGTCGATGGTTCTGGGCGTATACTGGGGGGACGGGGGCGACTCCCATTAACCCCTGACTATACCGGGGATACGCTTATCACAATGCCTTTCTGGTCTGTGCTGAAGCAGGGCATTCTGGAAACCAAGTGGCTTGACCTTTATTAGTGAGCCTGGTTACCCCCTCTCGGAACCACAGACTTAGAAATCGCCAGCTCATATACAGTGCATAAAATATATTTCTATATATACCCTTATACACCATTTTAATAAAAAATATCACAAAATTCTTCTAAGTCCCTCGGGAAGAGTGAAAGACGCGCACGTTCATTTTCAGCGCTCCTAGACCTTCCTATAAGAAGTTAGCCAAAAAGTAGCTTCGAAAAACGCTTAGGTTAAGTTTCAGAGTTGCTTCTAATGTACCAAAGCTGGACTTAGACATAATTTCACTCTCACAACATTATGGCTGGTTGGAGACAGTCCGAACCACAAGTACCGGGTCGATGGTTCTGGGCATATACTGGGGGGACGGGGACGACTCCCATTAACCCCTGACTATACCGGGGATACGCTTATCACAATGCCTTTCTGGTCTGTGCTGAAGCAGGGCATTCTGGAAACCAAGTGGCTTGACCTTTATTAGTGAGCCTGGTTACCCCCTCTCGGAACCACAGACTTAGAAATCGCCAGCTCATATACAGTGCATAAAATATATTTCTATATATACCCTTATACACCATTTTAATAAAAAATATCACAAAATTCTTCTAAGTCCCTCGGGAAGAGTGAAAGACGCGTACGTTCATTTTCAGCGCTCCTAGACCTTCCTATAAGAAGTTAGCCAAAAAGTAGCTTCGAAAAACGCTTAGGTTAAGTTTCAGAGTTGCTTCTAATGTACCAAAGCTGGACTTAGACATAATTTCACTCTCACAACATTATGGCTGGTTGGAGACACTCCGAACCACAAGTACCGGGTCGATGGTTCTGGGCGTATACTGGGGGTACGGGGACGACTCCCATTAACCCCTGACTATACCGGGGATACGCTTATCACAATGCCTTTCTGGTCTGTGCTGAAGCAGGGCATTCTGGCAGCCAAGTGGCTTGACCTTTATTAGTGAGCCTGGTTACCCCCTCTCGGAACCACAGACTTAGAAATCGCCAGCTCATATACAGTGCATAAAATATATTTATATAATATATTTATATATAAACCCTTATACACCATTTTAATAAAAAATATCACAAAATTCTTCTAAGTCCCTCGGGAAGAGTGAAAGACGCGCACGTTCATTTTCAGCGCTCCTAGACCTTCCTATAAGAAGTTAGCCAAAAAGTAAGTAGCTTCGAAAAACGCTTAGGTTAAGTTTCAGAGTTGCTTCTAATGTACCAAAGCTGGACTTAGACATAATTTCACTCTCACAACATTATGGCTGGTTGGAGACAGTCCGAAGCACAAGTACCGGGTCCATGGTTCTGGCCGTATACTAGGGGTACGGGGGCGACTCCCATTAACCCCTGACTATACCGGGGATACGCTTATCACAATGCCTTTCTGGTCTGTGCTGAAGCAGGGCATTCTGGAAACCAAGTGGCTTGACCTTTATTAGTGAGCCTGGTTACCCCCTCTCGGAACCACAGACTTAGAAATCGCCAGCTCATATACAGTGCATAAAATATATTTCTATATATACCCTTATACACCATTTTAATAAAAAATATC
Organism: Ascaphus truei; assembly: GCF_040206685.1. Classification (NCBI taxonomy): domain Eukaryota; kingdom Metazoa; phylum Chordata; class Amphibia; order Anura; family Ascaphidae; genus Ascaphus; species Ascaphus truei. The sequence goes on along the minus strand of NC_134483.1, from coordinate 289,361,977 downwards.
ACAAAATTCTTCTAAGTCCCTCGGGAAGAGTGAAAGACGCGTACGTTCATTTTCAGCGCTCCTAGACCTTCCTATAAGAAGTTAGCCAAAAAGTAGCTTCGAAAAACGCTTAGGTTAAGTTTCAGAGTTGCTTCTAATGTACCAAAGCTGGACTTAGACATAATTTCACTCTCACAACATTATGGCTGGTTGGAGACACTCCGAACCACAAGTACCGGGTCGATGGTTCTGGGCGTATACTGGGGGTACGGGGACGACTCCCATTAACCCCTGACTATACCGGGGATACGCTTATCACAATGCCTTTCTGGTCTGTGCTGAAGCAGGGCATTCTGGCAGCCAAGTGGCTTGACCTTTATTAGTGAGCCTGGTTACCCCCTCTCGGAACCACAGACTTAGAAATCGCCAGCTCATATACAGTGCATAAAATATATTTATATAATATATTTATATATAAACCCTTATACACCATTTTAATAAAAAATATCACAAAATTCTTCTAAGTCCCTCGGGAAGAGTGAAAGACGCGCACGTTCATTTTCAGCGCTCCTAGACCTTCCTATAAGAAGTTAGCCAAAAAGTAAGTAGCTTCGAAAAACGCTTAGGTTAAGTTTCAGAGTTGCTTCTAATGTACCAAAGCTGGACTTAGACATAATTTCACTCTCACAACATTATGGCTGGTTGGAGACAGTCCGAAGCACAAGTACCGGGTCCATGGTTCTGGCCGTATACTAGGGGTACGGGGGCGACTCCCATTAACCCCTGACTATACCGGGGATACGCTTATCACAATGCCTTTCTGGTCTGTGCTGAAGCAGGGCATTCTGGAAACCAAGTGGCTTGACCTTTATTAGTGAGCCTGGTTACCCCCTCTCGGAACCACAGACTTAGAAATCGCCAGCTCATATACAGTGCATAAAATATATTTATATATATACCCTTATACACCATTTTAATAAAAAATATCACAAAATTCTTCTACAGTAAGTCCCTCGGGAAGAGTGAAAGACGCGCACGTTCATTTTCAGCGCTCCTAGACCTTCCTATAAGAAGTTAGCCAAAAAGTAGCTTCGAAAAACGCTTAGGTTAAGTTTCAGAGTTGCTTCTAATGTACCAAAGCTGGACTTAGACATAATTTCACTCTCACAACATTATGGCTGGTTGGAGACAGTCTGAACCACAAGTACCGGGTCGATGGTTCTGGGCGTATACTGGGGGGACGGGGACGACTCCCATTAACCCCTGACTATACCGGGGATACGCTTATCACAATGCCTTTCTGGTCTGTGCTGAAGCAGGGCATTCTGGCAGCCAAGTGGCTTGACCTTTATTAGTGAGCCTGGTTACCCCCTCTCGGAACCACAGACTTAGAAATCGCCAGCTCATATACAGTGCATAAAATATATTTATATAATATATTTATATATATACCCTTATACACCATTTTAATAAAAAATATCACAAAATTCTTCGAAATCCATCGGGAAGAGTGAAAGACGCGCACGTTCATTTTCAGCGCTTCCAGACCTTCCTATAAGAAGTTAGCCAAAAAGTAGCTTCGAAAAACGCTTAGGTTAAGTTTCAGAGTTGCTTCTAATGTACCAAAGCTGGACTTAGACATAATTTCACTCTCACAACATTATGGCTGGTTGGAGACAGTCCGAACCACAAGTACCGGGTCCATGGTTCTGGGCGTATACTGGGGGGGACGGGGACGACTCCCATTAACCCCTGACTATACCGGGGATACGCTTATCACAATGCCTCTCTGGTCTGTGCTGAAGCAGGGCATTCTGGCAGCCAAGTGGCTTGACCTTTATTAGTGAGCCTGGTTACCCCCTCTCGGAACCACAGACTTAGAAATCGCCAGCTCATATACAGTGCATAAAATATATTTCTATATATACCCTTATACACCATTTTAATAAAAAATATCACAAAATTCTTCTAAGTCCCTCGGGAAGAGTGAAAGACGCGTACGTTCATTTTCAGCGCTCCTAGACCTTCCTATAAGAAGTTAGCCAAAAAGTAGCTTCGAAAAACGCTTAGGTTAAGTCTCAGAGTTGCTTCTAATGTACCAAAGCTGGACTTAGACATAATTTCACTCTCACAACATTATGGCTGGTTGGAGACACTCCGAACCACAAGTACCGGGTCGATGGTTCTGGGCGTATACTGGGGGTACGGGGACGACTCCCATTAACCCCTGACTATACCGGGGATACGCTTATCACAATGCCTTTCTGGTCTGTGCTGAAGCAGGGCATTCTGGCAGCCAAGTGGCTTGACCTTTATTAGTGAGCCTGGTTACCCCCTCTCGGAACCACAGACTTAGAAATCGCCAGCTCATATACAGTGCATAAAATATATTTATATAATATATTTATATATAAACCCTTATACACCATTTTAATAAAAAATATCACAAAATTCTTCTAAGTCCCTCGGGAAGAGTGAAAGACGCGCACGTTCATTTTCAGCGCTCCTAGACCTTCCTATAAGAAGTTAGCCAAAAAGTAAGTAGCTTCGAAAAACGCTTAGGTTAAGTTTCAGAGTTGCTTCTAATGTACCAAAGCTGGACTTAGACATAATTTCACTCTCACAACATTATGGCTGGTTGGAGACAGTCCGAAGCACAAGTACCGGGTCCATGGTTCTGGCCGTATACTAGGGGTACGGGGGCGACTCCCATTAACCCCTGACTATACCGGGGATACGCTTATCACAATGCCTTTCTGGTCTGTGCTGAAGCAGGGCATTCTGGAAACCAAGTGGCTTGACCTTTATTAGTGAGCCTGGTTACCCCCTCTCGGAACCACAGACTTAGAAATCGCCAGCTCATATACAGTGCATAAAATATATTTATATATATACCCTTATACACCATTTTAATAAAAAATATCACAAAATTCTTCTACAGTAAGTCCCTCGGGAAGAGTGAAAGACGCGCACGTTCATTTTCAGCGCTCCTAGACCTTCCTATAAGAAGTTAGCCAAAAAGTAGCTTCGAAAAACGCTTAGGTTAAGTTTCAGAGTTGCTTCTAATGTACCAAAGCTGGACTTAGACATAATTTCACTCTCACAACATTATGGCTGGTTGGAGACAGTCTGAACCACAAGTACCGGGTCGATGGTTCTGGGCGTATACTGGGGGGACGGGGACGACTCCCATTAACCCCTGACTATACCGGGGATACGCTTATCACAATGCCTTTCTGGTCTGTGCTGAAGCAGGGCATTCTGGCAGCCAAGTGGCTTGACCTTTATTAGTGAGCCTGGTTACCCCCTCTCGGAACCACAGACTTAGAAATCGCCAGCTCATATACAGTGCATAAAATATATTTATATAATATATTTATATATATACCCTTATACACCATTTTAATAAAAAATATCACAAAATTCTTCGAAATCCATCGGGAAGAGTGAAAGACGCGCACGTTCATTTTCAGCGCTTCCAGACCTTCCTATAAGAAGTTAGCCAAAAAGTAGCTTCGAAAAACGCTTAGGTTAAGTTTCAGAGTTGCTTCTAATGTACCAAAGCTGGACTTAGACATAATTTCACTCTCACAACATTATGGCTGGTTGGAGACAGTCCGAACCACAAGTACCGGGTCCATGGTTCTGGGCGTATACTGGGGGGGACGGGGACGACTCCCATTAACCCCTGACTATACCGGGGATACGCTTATCACAATGCCTCTCTGGTCTGTGCTGAAGCAGGGCATTCTGGCAGCCAAGTGGCTTGACCTTTATTAGTGAGCCTGGTTACCCCCTCTCGGAACCACAGACTTAGAAATCGCCAGCTCATATACAGTGCATAAAATATATTTATATATATACCCTTATACACCATTTTAATAAAAAATATCACAAAATTCTTCTAAGTCCCTCGGGAAGAGTGAAAGACGCGCACGTTCATTTTCAGAGCTCCTAGACCTTCCTATAAGAAGTTAGCCAAAAAGTAGCTTCGAAAAACGCTTAGGTTAAGTTTCAGAGTTGCTTCTAATGTACCAAAGCTGGACTTAGACATAATTTCACTCTCACAACATTATGGCTGGTTGGAGACAGTCTGAACCACAAGTACCGGGTCGATGGTTCTGGGCGTATACTGGGGGGACGGGGACGACTCCCATTAACCCCTGACTATACCGGGGATACGCTTATCACAATGCCTTTCTGGTCTGTGCTGAAGCAGGGCATTCTGGCAGCCAAGTGGCTTGACCTTTATTAGTGAGCCTGGTTACCCCCTCTCGGAACCACAGACTTAGAAATCGCCAGCTCATATACAGTGCATAAAATATATTTATATAATATATTTATATATATACCCTTATACACCATTTTAATAAAAAATATCACAAAATTCTTCGAAATCCATCGGGAAGAGTGAAAGACGCGCACGTTCATTTTCAGCGCTTCCAGACCTTCCTATAAGAAGTTAGCCAAAAAGTAGCTTCGAAAAACGCTTAGGTTAAGTTTCAGAGTTGCTTCTAATGTACCAAAGCTGGACTTAGACATAATTTCACTCTCACAACATTATGGCTGGTTGGAGACAGTCCGAACCACAAGTACCGGGTCCATGGTTCTGGGCGTATACTGGGGGGGACGGGGACGACTCCCATTAACCCCTGACTATACCGGGGATACGCTTATCACAATGCCTCTCTGGTCTGTGCTGAAGCAGGGCATTCTGGCAGCCAAGTGGCTTGACCTTTATTAGTGAGCCTGGTTACCCCCTCTCGGAACCACAGACTTAGAAATCGCCAGCTCATATACAGTGCATAAAATATATTTATATATATACCCTTATACACCATTTTAATAAAAAATATCACAAAATTCTTCTAAGTCCCTCGGGAAGAGTGAAAGACGCGCACGTTCATTTTCAGAGCTCCTAGACCTTCCTATAAGAAGTTAGCCAAAAAGTAGCTTCGAAAAACGCTTAGGTTAAGTTTCAGAGTTGCTTCTAATGTACCAAAGCTGGACTTAGACATAATTTCACTCTCACAACATTATGGCTGGTTGGAGACAGTCTGAACCACAAGTACCGGGTCGATGGTTCTGGGCGTATACTGGGGGGACGGGGACGACTCCCATTAACCCCTGACTATACCGGGGATACGCTTATCACAATGCCTTTCTGGTCTGTGCTGAAGCAGGGCATTCTGGCAGCCAAGTGGCTTGACCTTTATTAGTGAGCCTGGTTACCCCCTCTCGGAACCACAGACTTAGAAATCGCCAGCTCATATACAGTGCATAAAATATATTTATATATATACCCTTATACACCATTTTAATAAAAAATATCACAAAATTCTTCTAAGACCCTCGGGAAGAGTGAAAGACGCGCACGTTCATTTTCAGCGCTCCTAGACCTTCCTATAAGAAGTTAGCCAAAAAGTAGCTTCGAAAAACGCTTAGGTTAAGTTTCAGAGTTGCTTCTAATGTACCAAAGCTGGACTTAGACATAATTTAACTCTCACAACATTATGGCTGGTTGGAGACAGTCTGAACCACAAGTACCGGGTCGATGGTTCTGGGCGTATACTGGGGGGACGGGGACGACTCCCATTAACCCCTGACTATACCGGGGATACGCTTATCACAATGCCTTTCTGGTCTGTGCTGAAGCAGGGCATTCTGGAAACCAAGTGGCTTGACCTTTATTAGTGAGCCTGGTTACCCCCTCTCGGAACCACAGACTTAGAAATCGCCAGCTCATATACAGTGCATAAAATATATTTATATATATACCCTTATACACCATTTTAATAAAAAATATCACAAAATTCTTCTAAGTCCCTCGGGAAGAGTGAAAGACGCGCACGTTCATTTTCAGAGCTCCTAGACCTTCCTATAAGAAGTTAGCCAAAAAGTAGCTTCGAAAAACGCTTAGGTTAAGTTTCAGAGTTGCTTCTAATGTACCAAAGCTGGACTTAGACATAATTTCACTCTCACAACATTATGGCTGGTTGGAGACAGTCTGAACCACAAGTACCGGGTCGATGGTTCTGGGCGTATACTGGGGGGACGGGGACGACTCCCATTAACCCCTGACTATACCGGGGATACGCTTATCACAATGCCTTTCTGGTCTGTGCTGAAGCAGGGCATTCTGGCAGCCAAGTGGCTTGACCTTTATTAGTGAGCCTGGTTACCCCCTCTCGGAACCACAGACTTAGAAATCGCCAGCTCATATACAGTGCATAAAATATATTTATATAATATATTTATATATATACCCTTATACACCATTTTAATAAAAAATATCACAAAATTCTTCGAAATCCATCGGGAAGAGTGAAAGACGCGCACGTTCATTTTCAGCGCTTCCAGACCTTCCTATAAGAAGTTAGCCAAAAAGTAGCTTCGAAAAACGCTTAGGTTAAGTTTCAGAGTTGCTTCTAATGTACCAAAGCTGGACTTAGACATAATTTCACTCTCACAACATTATGGCTGGTTGGAGACAGTCCGAACCACAAGTACCGGGTCCATGGTTCTGGGCGTATACTGGGGGGGACGGGGACGACTCCCATTAACCCCTGACTATACCGGGGATACGCTTATCACAATGCCTCTCTGGTCTGTGCTGAAGCAGGGCATTCTGGCAGCCAAGTGGCTTGACCTTTATTAGTGAGCCTGGTTACCCCCTCTCGGAACCACAGACTTAGAAATCGCCAGCTCATATACAGTGCATAAAATATATTTATATATATACCCTTATACACCATTTTAATAAAAAATATCACAAAATTCTTCTAAGTCCCTCGGGAAGAGTGAAAGACGCGCACGTTCATTTTCAGAGCTCCTAGACCTTCCTATAAGAAGTTAGCCAAAAAGTAGCTTCGAAAAACGCTTAGGTTAAGTTTCAGAGTTGCTTCTAATGTACCAAAGCTGGACTTAGACATAATTTCACTCTCACAACATTATGGCTGGTTGGAGACAGTCTGAACCACAAGTACCGGGTCGATGGTTCTGGGCGTATACTGGGGGGACGGGGACGACTCCCATTAACCCCTGACTATACCGGGGATACGCTTATCACAATGCCTTTCTGGTCTGTGCTGAAGCAGGGCATTCTGGCAGCCAAGTGGCTTGACCTTTATTAGTGAGCCTGGTTACCCCCTCTCGGAACCACAGACTTAGAAATCGCCAGCTCATATACAGTGCATAAAATATATTTATATATATACCCTTATACACCATTTTAATAAAAAATATCACAAAATTCTTCTAAGACCCTCGGGAAGAGTGAAAGACGCGCACGTTCATTTTCAGCGCTCCTAGACCTTCCTATAAGAAGTTAGCCAAAAAGTAGCTTCGAAAAACGCTTAGGTTAAGTTTCAGAGTTGCTTCTAATGTACCAAAGCTGGACTTAGACATAATTTAACTCTCACAACATTATGGCTGGTTGGAGACAGTCTGAACCACAAGTACCGGGTCGATGGTTCTGGGCGTATACTGGGGGGACGGGGACGACTCCCATTAACCCCTGACTATACCGGGGATACGCTTATCACAATGCCTTTCTGGTCTGTGCTGAAGCAGGGCATTCTGGAAACCAAGTGGCTTGACCTTTATTAGTGAGCCTGGTTACCCCCTCTCGGAACCACAGACTTAGAAATCGCCAGCTCATATACAGTGCATAAAATATATTTATATATATACCCTTATACACCATTTTAATAAAAAATATCACAAAATTCTTCTAAGTCCCTCGGGAAGAGTGAAAGACGCGTACGTTCATTTTCAGAGCTCCTAGACCTTCCTATAAGAAGTTAGCCAAAAAGTAGCTTCGAAAAACGCTTAGGTTAAGTTTCAGAGTTGCTTCTAATGTACCAAAGCTGGACTTAGACATAATTTCACTCTCACAACATTATGGCTGGTTGGAGACACTCCGAACCACAAGTACCGGGTCGATGGTTCTGGGCGTATACTGGGGGGACGGGGACGACTCCCATTAACCCCTGACTATACCGGGGATACGCTTATCACAATGCCTTTCTGGTCTGTGCTGAAGCAGGGCATTCTGGCAGCCAAGTGGCTTGACCTTTATTAGTGAGCCTGGTTACCCCCTCTCGGAACCACAGACTTAGAAATCGCCAGCTCATATACAGTGCATAAAATATATTTATATAATTTATTTATATATATACCCTTATACACCATTTTAATAAAAAATATCACAAAATTCTTCTAAGTCCCTCGGGAAGAGTGAAAGACGCGCACGTTCATTTTCAGCGCTCCTAGACCTTCCTATAAGAAGTTAGCCAAAAAGTAAGTAGCTTCGAAAAACGCTTAGGTTAAGTTTCAGAGTTGCTTCTAATGTACCAAAGCTGGACTTAGACATAATTTCACTCTCACAACTTTATGGCTGGTTGGAGACAGTCCGAACCACAAGTCCCGGGTCGATGGTTCTGGGCATATACTGGGGGGACGGGGACGACTCCCATTAACCCTTGACTATACCGGGGATACGCTTATCACAATGCCTTTCTGGTCTGTGCTGAAGCAGGGCATTCTGGAAACCAAGTGGTTTGACCTTTATTAGTGAGCCTGGTTACCCCCTCTCGGAACCACAGACTTAGAAATCGCCAGCTCATATACAGTGCATAAAATATATTTATATAATATATTTATATATATACCCTTATACACCATTTTAATAAAAAAATATCACAAAATTCTTCTAAGTCCCTCGGGAAGAGTGAAAGACGCGCACGTTCATTTTCAGCGCTCCTAGACCTTCCTATAAGAAGTTAGCCAAAAAGTAAGTAGCTTCGAAAAACGCTTAGGTTAAGTTTCAGAGTTGCTTCTAATGTACCAAAGCTGGACTTAGACATAATTTCACTCTCACAACATTATGGCTGGTTGGAGACAGTCCGAAGCACAAGTACCGGGTCCATGGTTCTGGCCGTATACTGGGGGGACGGGGGCGACTCCCATTAACCCCTGACTATACCGGGGATACGCTTATCACAATGCCTTTCTGGTCTGTGCTGAAGCAGGGCATTCTGGAAACCAAGTGGCTTGACCTTTATTAGTGAGCCTGGTTACCCCCTCTCGGAACCACAGACTTAGAAATCGCCAGCTCATATACAGTGCATAAAATATATTTATATAATATATTTATATATATACCCTTATACACCATTTTAATAAAAAATATCACAAAATTCTTCGAAATCCATCGGGAAGAGTGAAAGACGCGCACGTTCATTTTCAGCGCTTCCAGACCTTCCTATAAGAAGTTAGCCAAAAAGTAGCTTCGAAAAACGCTTAGGTTAAGTTTCAGAGTTGCTTCTAATGTACCAAAGCTGGACTTAGACATAATTTCACTCTCACAACATTATGGCTGGTTGGAGACAGTCCGAACCACAAGTACCGGGTCCATGGTTCTGGGCGTATACTGGGGGGGACGGGGACGACTCCCATTAACCCCTGACTATACCGGGGATACGCTTATCACAATGCCTCTCTGGTCTGTGCTGAAGCAGGGCATTCTGGCAGCCAAGTGGCTTGACCTTTATTAGTGAGCCTGGTTACCCCCTCTCGGAACCACAGACTTAGAAATCGCCAGCTCATATACAGTGCATAAAATATATTTATATATATACCCTTATACACCATTTTAATAAAAAATATCACAAAATTCTTCTAAGTCCCTCGGGAAGAGTGAAAGACGCGCACGTTCATTTTCAGAGCTCCTAGACCTTCCTATAAGAAGTTAGCCAAAAAGTAGCTTCGAAAAACGCTTAGGTTAAGTTTCAGAGTTGCTTCTAATGTACCAAAGCTGGACTTAGACATAATTTCACTCTCACAACATTATGGCTGGTTGGAGACAGTCTGAACCACAAGTACCGGGTCGATGGTTCTGGGCGTATACTGGGGGGACGGGGACGACTCCCATTAACCCCTGACTATACCGGGGATACGCTTATCACAATGCCTTTCTGGTCTGTGCTGAAGCAGGGCATTCTGGCAGCCAAGTGGCTTGACCTTTATTAGTGAGCCTGGTTACCCCCTCTCGGAACCACAGACTTAGAAATCGCCAGCTCATATACAGTGCATAAAATATATTTATATATATACCCTTATACACCATTTTAATAAAAAATATCACAAAATTCTTCTAAGACCCTCGGGAAGAGTGAAAGACGCGCACGTTCATTTTCAGCGCTCCTAGACCTTCCTATAAGAAGTTAGCCAAAAAGTAGCTTCGAAAAACGCTTAGGTTAAGTTTCAGAGTTGCTTCTAATGTACCAAAGCTGGACTTAGACATAATTTCACTCTCACAACATTATGGCTGGTTGGAGACAGTCTGAACCACAAGTACCGGGTCGATGGTTCTGGGCGTATACTGGGGGGACGGGGACGACTCCCATTAACCCCTGACTATACCGGGGATACGCTTATCACAATGCCTTTCTGGTCTGTGCTGAAGCAGGGCATTCTGGAAACCAAGTGGCTTGACCTTTATTAGTGAGCCTGGTTACCCCCTCTCGGAACCACAGACTTAGAAATCGCCAGCTCATATACAGTGCATAAAATATATTTATATATATACCCTTATACACCATTTTAATAAAAAATATCACAAAATTCTTCGAAATCCATCGGGAAGAGTGAAAGACGCGCACGTTCATTTTCAGCGCTTCCAGACCTTCCTATAAGAAGTTAGCCAAAAAGTAGCTTCGAAAAACGCTTAGGTTAAGTTTCAGAGTTGCTTCTAATGTACCAAAGCTGGACTTAGACATAATTTCACTCTCACAACATTATGGCTGGTTGGAGACAGTCCGAACCACAAGTACCGGGTCCATGGTTCTGGGCGTATACTGGGGGGGACGGGGACGACTCCCATTAACCCCTGACTATACCGGGGATACGCTTATCACAATGCCTCTCTGGTCTGTGCTGAAGCAGGGCATTCTGGCAGGCAAGTGGCTTGACCTTTATTAGTGAGCCTGGTTACCCCCTCTCGGAACCACAGACTTAGAAATCGCCAGCTCATATACAGTGCATAAAATATATTTATATATATACCCTTATACACCATTTTAATAAAAAATATCACAAAATTCTTCTAAGTCCCTCGGGAAGAGTGAAAGACGCGCACGTTCATTTTCAGAGCTCCTAGACCTTCCTATAAGAAGTTAGCCAAAAAGTAGCTTCGAAAAACGCTTAGGTTAAGTTTCAGAGTTGCTTCTAATGTACCAAAGCTGGACTTAGACATAATTTCACTCTCACAACATTATGGCTGGTTGGAGACAGTCTGAACCACAAGTACCGGGTCGATGGTTCTGGGCGTATACTGGGGGGACGGGGACGACTCCCATTAACCCCTGACTATACCGGGGATACGCTTATCACAATGCCTTTCTGGTCTGTGCTGAAGCAGGGCATTCTGGCAGCCAAGTGGCTTGACCTTTATTAGTGAGCCTGGTTACCCCCTCTCGGAACCACAGACTTAGAAATCGCCAGCTCATATACAGTGCATAAAATATATTTATATATATACCCTTATACACCATTTTAATAAAAAATATCACAAAATTCTTCTAAGACCCTCGGGAAGAGTGAAAGACGCGCACGTTCATTTTCAGCGCTCCTAGACCTTCCTATAAGAAGTTAGCCAAAAAGTAGCTTCGAAAAACGCTTAGGTTAAGTTTCAGAGTTGCTTCTAATGTACCAAAGCTGGACTTAGACATAATTTCACTCTCACAACATTATGGCTGGTTGGAGACAGTCTGAACCACAAGTACCGGGTCGATGGTTCTGGGCGTATACTGGGGGGACGGGGACGACTCCCATTAACCCCTGACTATACCGGGGATACGCTTATCACAATGCCTTTCTGGTCTGTGCTGAAGCAGGGCATTCTGGAAACCAAGTGGCTTGACCTTTATTAGTGAGCCTGGTTACCCCCTCTCGGAACCACAGACTTAGAAATCGCCAGCTCATATACAGTGCATAAAATATATTTATATATATACCCTTATACACCATTTTAATAAAAAATATCACAAAATTCTTCTAAGTCCCTCGGGAAGAGTGAAAGACGCGCACGTTCATTTTCAGCGCTCCTAGACCTTCCTATAAGAAGTTAGCCAAAAAGTAAGTAGCTTCGAAAAACGCTTAGGTTAAGTTTCAGAGTTGCTTCTAATGTACCAAAGCTGGACTTAGACATAATTTCACTCTCACAACATTATGCCTGGTTGGAGACAGTCCGAACCACAAGTACCGGGTCGATGGTTCTGGGCGTATACTGGGGGGACGGGGACGACTCCCATTAACCCCTGACTATACCGGGGATAAGCTTATCACAATGCCTTTCTGGTCTGTGCTGAAGCAGGGCATTCTGGCAGCCAAGTGGCTTGACCTTTATTAGTGAGCCTGGTTACCCCCTCTCGGAACCACAGACTTAGAAATCGCCAGCTCATATACAGTGCATAAAATATATTTATATAATATATTTATATATATACCCTTATACACCATTTTAATAAAAAATATCACAAAATTCTTCTAAGTCCCTCGGGAAGAGTGAAAGACGCGCACGTTCATTTTCAGCGCTCCTAGACCTTCCTATAAGAAGTTAGCCAAAAAGTAGCTTCGAAAAACGCTTAGGTTAAGTTTCAGAGTTGCTTCTAATGTACCAAAGCTGGACTTAGACATAATTTCACTCTCACAACATTATGGCTGGTTGGAGACAGTCTGAACCACAAGTACCGGGTCGATGGTTCTGGGCGTATACTGGGGGGACGGGGACGACTCCCATTAACCCCTGACTATACCGGGGATACGCTTATCACAATGCCTTTCTGGTCTGTGCTGAAGCAGGGCATTCTGGAAACCAAGTGGCTTGACCTTTATTAGTGAGCCTGGTTACCCCCTCTCGGAACCACAGACTTAGAAATCGCCAGCTCATATACAGTGCATAAAATATATTTATATATATACCCTTATACACCATTTTAATAAAAAATATCACAAAATTCTTCTAAGTCCCTCGGGAAGAGTGAAAGACGCGCACGTTCATTTTCAGCGCTCCTAGACCTTCCTATAAGAAGTTAGCCAAAAAGTAAGTAGCTTCGAAAAACGCTTAGGTTAAGTTTCAGAGTTGCTTCTAATGTACCAAAGCTGGACTTAGACATAATTTCACTCTCACAACATTATGCCTGGTTGGAGACAGTCCGAACCACAAGTACCGGGTCGATGGTTCTGGGCGTATACTGGGGGGACGGGGACGACTCCCATTAACCCCTGACTATACCGGGGATAAGCTTATCACAATGCCTTTCTGGTCTGTGCTGAAGCAGGGCATTCTGGCAGCCAAGTGGCTTGACCTTTATTAGTGAGCCTGGTTACCCCCTCTCGGAACCACAGACTTAGAAATCGCCAGCTCATATACAGTGCATAAAATATATTTATATAATATATTTATATATATACCCTTATACACCATTTTAATAAAAAATATCACAAAATTCTTCTAAGTCCCTCGGGAAGAGTGAAAGACGCGCACGTTCATTTTCAGCGCTCCTAGACCTTCCTATAAGAAGTTAGCCAAAAAGTAGCTTCGAAAAACGCTTAGGTTAAGTTTCAGAGTTGCTTCTAATGTACCAAAGCTGGACTTAGACATAATTTCACTCTCACAACATTATGGCTGGTTGGAGACAGTCCGAACCACAAGTACCGGGTCGATGGTTCTGGGCGTATACTGGGGGGACGGGGACGACTCCCATTAACCCCTGACTATACCGGGGATACGCTTATCACAATGCCTCTCTGGTCTGTGCTGAAGCAGGGCATTCTGGCAGCCAAGTGGCTTGACCTTTATTAGTGAGCCTGGTTACCCCCTCTCGGAACCACAGACTTAGAAATCGCCAGCTCATATACAGTGCATAAAATATATTAATATAATATATTTATATATATACCCTTATACACCATTTTAATAAAAAATATCACAAAATTCTTCGAAATCCATCGGGAAGAGTGAAAGACGCGCACGTTCATTTTCAGCGCTTCCAGACCTTCCTATAAGAAGTTAGCCAAAAAGTAGCTTCGAAAAACGCTTAGGTTAAGTTTCAGAGTTGCTTCTAATGTACCAAAGCTGGACTTAGACATAATTTCACTCTCACAACATTATGGCTGGTTGGAGACAGTCCGAACCACAAGTACCGGGTCCATGGTTCTGGGCGTATACTGGGGGGGACGGGGACGACTCCCATTAACCCCTGACTATACCGGGGATACGCTTATCACAATGCCTTTCTGGTCTGTGCTGAAGCAGGGCATTCTGGCAGCCAAGTGGCTTGACCTTTATTAGTGAGCCTGGTTACCCCCTCTCGGAACCACAGACTTAGAAATCGCCAGCTCATATACAGTGCATAAAATATATTTATATATATACCCTTATACACCATTTTAATAAAAAATATCACAAAATTCTTCTAAGTCCCTCGGGAAGAGTGAAAGACGCGCACGTTCATTTTCAGAGCTCCTAGACCTTCCTATAAGAAGTTAGCCAAAAAGTAGCTTCGAAAAACGCTTAGGTTAAGTTTCAGAGTTGCTTCTAATGTACCAAAGCTGGACTTAGACATAATTTCACTCTCACAACATTATGGCTGGTTGGAGACAGTCTGAACCACAAGTACCGGGTCGATGGTTCTGGGCGTATACTGGGGGGACGGGGACGACTCCCATTAACCCCTGACTATACCGGGGATACGCTTATCACAATGCCTTTCTGGTCTGTGCTGAAGCAGGGCATTCTGGCAGCCAAGTGGCTTGACCTTTATTAGTGAGCCTGGTTACCCCCTCTCGGAACCACAGACTTAGAAATCGCCAGCTCATATACAGTGCATAAAATATATTTATATATATACCCTTATACACCATTTTAATAAAAAATATCACAAAATTCTTCTAAGACCCTCGGGAAGAGTGAAAGACGCGCACGTTCATTTTCAGCGCTCCTAGACCTTCCTATAAGAAGTTAGCCAAAAAGTAGCTTCGAAAAACGCTTAGGTTAAGTTTCAGAGTTGCTTCTAATGTACCAAAGCTGGACTTAGACATAATTTCACTCTCACAACATTATGGCTGGTTGGAGACAGTCCGAACCACAAGTACCGGGTCGATGGTTCTGGGCGTATACTGGGGGGACGGGGACGACTCCCATTAACCCCTGACTATACCGGGATAAGCTTATCACAATGCCTTTCTGGTCTGTGCTGAAGCAGGGCATTCTGGCAGCCAAGTGGCTTGACCTTTATTAGTGAGCCTGGTTACCCCCTCTCGGAACCACAGACTTAGAAATCGCCAGCTCATATACAGTGCATAAAATATATTTATATAATATATTTATATATATACCCTTATACACCATTTTAATAAAAAATATCACAAAATTCTTCTAAGTCCCTCGGGAAGAGTGAAAGACGCGCACGTTCATTTTCAGCGCTCCCAGACCTTCCTATAAGAAGTTAGCCAAAAAGTAGCTTCGAAAAACGCTTAGGTTAAGTTTCAGAGTTGCTTCTAATGTACCAAAGCTGGACTTAGACATAATTTCACTCTCACAACATTATGGCTGGTTGGAGACAGTCCGAACCACAAGTACCGGGTCCATGGTTCTGGGCGTATACTGGGGGGACGGGGACGACTCCCATTAACCCCTGACTATACCGGGGATACGCTTATCACAATGCCTTTCTGGTCTGTGCTGAAGCAGGGCATTCTGGCAGCCAAGTGGCTTGACCTTTATTAGTGAGCCTGGTTACCCCCTCTCGGAACCACAGACTTAGAAATCGCCAGCTCATATACAGTGCATAAAATATATTTATATATATACCCTTATACACCATTTTAATAAAAAATATCACAAAATTCTTCTAAGTCCCTCGGGAAGAGTGAAAGACGCGCACGTTCATTTTCAGCGCTCCTAGACCTTCCTATAAGAAGTTAGCCAAAAAGTAGCTTCGAAAAACGCTTAGGTTAAGTTTCAGAGTTGCTTCTAATGTACCAAAGCTGGACTTAGACATAATTTCACTCTCACAACATTATGGCTGGTTGGAGACAGTCTGAACCACAAGTACCGGGTCGATGGTTCTGGGCGTATACTGGGGGGACGGGGACGACTCCCATTAACCCCTGACTATACCGGGGATACGCTTATCACAATGCCTTTCTGGTCTGTGCTGAAGCAGGGCATTCTGGAAACCAAGTGGCTTGACCTTTATTAGTGAGCCTGGTTACCCCCTCTCGGAACCACAGACTTAGAAATCGCCAGCTCATATACAGTGCATAAAATATATTTATATATATACCCTTATACACCATTTTAATAAAAAATATCACAAAATTCTTCTAAGTCCCTCGGGAAGAGTGAAAGACGCGTACGTTCATTTTCAGAGCTCCTAGACCTTCCTATAAGAAGTTAGCCAAAAAGTAGCTTCGAAAAACGCTTAGGTTAAGTTTCAGAGTTGCTTCTAATGTACCAAAGCTGGACTTAGACATAATTTCACTCTCACAACATTATGGCTGGTTGGAGACACTCCGAACCACAAGTACCGGGTCGATGGTTCTGGGCGTATACTGGGGGGACGGGGACGACTCCCATTAACCCCTGACTATACCGGGGATACGCTTATCACAATGCCTTTCTGGTCTGTGCTGAAGCAGGGCATTCTGGCAGCCAAGTGGCTTGACCTTTATTAGTGAGCCTGGTTACCCCCTCTCGGAACCACAGACTTAGAAATCGCCAGCTCATATACAGTGCATAAACCCTTATACACCATTTTAATAAAAAATATCACAAAATTCTTCTAAGTCCCTCGGGAAGAGTGAAAGACGCGCACGTTCATTTTCAGCGCTCCTAGACCTTCCTATAATAAGTTAGCCAAAAAGTAAGTAGCTTCGAAAAACGCTTAGGTTAAGTTTCAGAGTTGCTTCTAATGTACTGTACCAAAGCTGGACTTAGACATAATTTCACTCTCACAACATTATGGCTGGTTGGAGACAGTCCGAAGCACAAGTACCGGGTCCATGGTTCTGGCCGTATACTAGGGGTACGGGGGCGACTCCCATTAACCCCTGACTATACCGGGGATACGCTTATCACAATGCCTTTCTGGTCTGTGCTGAAGCAGGGCATTCTGGAAACCAAGTGGCTTGACCTTTATTAGTGAGCCTGGTTACCCCCTCTCGGAACCACAGACTTAGAAATCGCCAGCTCATATACAGTGCATAAAATATATTTCTATATATACCCTTATACACCATTTTAATAAAAAATATCACAAAATTCTTCTAAGTCCCTCGGGAAGAGTGAAAGACGCGCACGTTCATTTTCAGCGCTCCTAGACCTTCCTATAAGAAGTTAGCCAAAAAGTAGCTTCGAAAAACGCTTAGGTTAAGTTTCAGAGTTGCTTCTAATGTACCAAAGCTGGACTTAGACATAATTTCACTCTCACAACATTATGGCTGGTTGGAGACAGTCTGAACCACAAGTACCGGGTCGATGGTTCTGGGCGTATACTGGGGGGACGGGGACGACTCCCATTAACCCCTGACTATACCGGGGATACGCTTATCACAATGCCTTTCTGGTCTGTGCTGAAGCAGGGCATTCTGGCAGCCAAGTGGCTTGACCTTTATTAGTGAGCCTGGTTACCCCCTCTCGGAACCACAGACTTAGAAATCGCCAGCTCATATACAGTGCATAAAATATATTTATATAATATATTTATATATATACCCTTATACACCATTTTAATAAAAAATATCACAAAATTCTTCGAAATCCATCGGGAAGAGTGAAAGACGCGCACGTTCATTTTCAGCGCTTCCAGACCTTCCTATAAGAAGTTAGCCAAAAAGTAGCTTCGAAAAACGCTTAGGTTAAGTTTCAGAGTTGCTTCTAATGTACCAAAGCTGGACTTAGACATAATTTCACTCTCACAACATTATGGCTGGTTGGAGACAGTCCGAACCACAAGTACGGGGTCCATGGTTCTGGGCGTATACTGGGGGGGACGGGGACGACTCCCATTAACCCCTGACTATACCGGGGATACGCTTATCACAATGCCTCTCTGGTCTGTGCTGAAGCAGGGCATTCTGGCAGCCAAGTGGCTTGACCTTTATTAGTGAGCCTGGTTACCCCCTCTCGGAACCACAGACTTAGAAATCGCCAGCTCATATACAGTGCATAAAATATATTTATATATATACCCTTATACACCATTTTAATAAAAAATATCACAAAATTCTTCTAAGTCCCTCGGGAAGAGTGAAAGACGCGCACGTTCATTTTCAGAGCTCCTAGACCTTCCTATAAGAAGTTAGCCAAAAAGTAGCTTCGAAAAACGCTTAGGTTAAGTTTCAGAGTTGCTTCTAATGTACCAAAGCTGGACTTAGACATAATTTCACTCTCACAACATTATGGCTGGTTGGAGACAGTCTGAACCACAAGTACCGGGTCGATGGTTCTGGGCGTATACTGGGGGGACGGGGACGACTCCCATTAACCCCTGACTATACCGGGGATACGCTTATCACAATGCCTTTCTGGTCTGTGCTGAAGCAGGGCATTCTGGCAGCCAAGTGGCTTGACCTTTATTAGTGAGCCTGGTTACCCCCTCTCGGAACCACAGACTTAGAAATCGCCAGCTCATATACAGTGCATAAAATATATTTATATATATACCCTTATACACCATTTTAATAAAAAATATCACAAAATTCTTCTAAGACCCTCGGGAAGAGTGAAAGACGCGCACGTTCATTTTCAGCGCTCCTAGACCTTCCTATAAGAAGTTAGCCAAAAAGTAGCTTCGAAAAACGCTTAGGTTAAGTTTCAGAGTTGCTTCTAATGTACCAAAGCTGGACTTAGACATAATTTCACTCTCACAACATTATGGCTGGTTGGAGACAGTCCGAACCACAAGTACTGGGTCGATGGTTCTGGGCGTATACTGGGGGGACGGGGACGACTCCCATTAACCCCTGACTATACCGGGGATAGGCTTATCACAAAGCCTTTCTGGTCTGTGCTGAAGCAGGGCATTCTGGCAGCCAAGTGGCTTGACCTTTATTAGTGAGCCTGGTTACCCCCTCTCGGAACCACAGACTTAGAAATCGTCAGCTCATATACAGTGCATAAAATATATTTCTATATATACCCTTATACACCATTTTAATAAAAAATATCACAAAATTCTTCTAAGTCCCTCGGGAAGAGTGAAAGACGCGCACGTTCATTTTCAGCGCTTCTAGACCTTCCTATAAGAAGTTAGCCAAAAAGTAGCTTCGAAAAACGCTTAGGTTAAGTTTCAGAGTTGCTTCTAATGTACCAAAGCTGGACTTAGACATAATTTCACTCTCACAACATTATGGCTGGTTGGAGACAGTCCGAACCACAAGTACCGGGTCGATGGTTCTGGGCGTATACTGGGGGGACGGGGGGGACTCCCATTAACCCCTGACTATACCGGGGATACGCTTATCACAATGCCTTTCTGGTCTGTGCTGAAGCAGGGCATTCTGGCAGCCATGTGGCTTGACCTTTATTAGTGAGCCTGGTTACCCCCTCTCGGAACCACAGACTTAGAAATCGCCAGCTCATATACAGTGCATAAAATATATTTATATATATACCCTTATACACCATTTTAATAAAAAATATCACAAAATTATTCTAAGTCCCTCGGGAAGAGTGAAAGACGCGCACGTTCATTTTCAGCGCTCCTAGACCTTCCTATAAGAAGTTAGCCAAAAAGTAGCTTCGAAAAACGCTTAGGTTAAGTTTCAGAGTTGCTTCTAATGTACCAAAGCTGGACTTAGACATAATTTCACTCTCACAACATTATGGCTGGTTGGAGACAGTCCGAACCACAAGTACCGGGTCCATGGTTCTGGGCGTATACTGGGGGGGACGGGGACGACTCCCATTAACCCCTGACTATACCGGGGATACGCTTATCACAATGCCTTTCTGGTCTGTGCTGAAGCAGGGCATTCTGGCAGCCAAGTGGCTTGACCTTTATTAGTGAGCCTGGTTACCCCCTCTCGGAACCACAGACTTAGAAATCGCCAGCTCATATACAGTGCATAAAATATATTTATATAATATATTTATATATATACCCTTATACACCATTTTAATAAAAAATATCACAAAATTCTTCTAAGTCCCTCGGGAAGAGTGAAAGACGCGCACATTCATTTTCAGCGCTCCTAGACTTTCCTATAAGAAGTTAGCCAAAAAGTAGCTTCGAAAAACGCTTAGGTTAAGTTTCAGAGTTGCTTCTAATGTACCAAAGCTGGACTTAGACATAATTTCACTCTCACAACATTATGGCTGGTTGGAGACAGTCCGAACCACAAGTACTGGGTCGCTGGTTCTGGGCGTATACTGGGGGGACGGGGACGACTCCCATTAACCCCTGACTATACCGGGGATACGCTTATCACAATGCCTTTCTGGTCTGTGCTGAAGCAGGGCATTCTGGCAGCCAAGTGGCTTGACCTTTATTAGTGAGCCTGGTTACCCCCTCTCGGAACCACAGACTTAGAAATCGCCAGCTCATATACAGTGCATAAAATATATTTATATATATACCCTTATACACCATTTTAATAAAAAATATCACAAAATTATTCTAAGTCCCTCGGGAAGAGTGAAAGACGCGCACGTTCATTTTCAGCGCTCCTAGACCTTCCTATAAGAAGTTAGCCAAAAAGTAGCTTCGAAAAACGCTTAGGTTAAGTTTCAGAGTTGCTTCTAATGTACCAAAGCTGGACTTAGACATAATTTCACTCTCACAACATTATGGCTGGTTGGAGACAGTCCGAACCACAAGTACCGGGTCCATGGTTCTGGGCGTATACTGGGGGGGACGGGGACGACTCCCATTAACCCCTGACTATACCGGGGATACGCTTATCACAATGCCTTTCTGGTCTGTGCTGAAGCAGGGCATTCTGGCAGCCAAGTGGCTTGACCTTTATTAGTGAGCCTGGTTACCCCCTCTCGGAACCACAGACTTAGAAATCGCCAGCTCATATACAGTGCATAAAATATATTTATATATATACCCTTATACACCATTTTAATAAAAAATATCACAAAATTCTTCTAAGTCCCTCGGGAAGAGTGAAAGACGCGCACGTTCATTTTCAGCGCTCCTAGACCTTCCTATAAGAAGTTAGCCAAAAAGTAGCTTCGAAAAACGCTTAGGTTAAGTTTCAGAGTTGCTTCTAATGTACCAAAGCTGGACTTAGACATAATTTCACTCTCACAACATTATGGCTGGTTGGAGACAGTCCGAACCACAAGTACCGGGTCGATGGTTCTGGGCGTATACTGGGGGACGGGGACGACTCCCATTAACCCCTGACTATACCGGGGATACGCTTATCACAATGCCTTTCTGGTCTGTGCTGAAGCAGGGCATTCTGGCAGCCAAGTGGCTTGACCTTTATTAGTGAGCCTGGTTACCCCCTCTCGGAACCACAGACTTAGAAATCGCCAGCTCATATACAGTGCATAAAATATATTTATATAATATATTTATATATATACCCTTATACACCATTTTAATAAAAAATATCACAAAATTCTTCTAAGTCCCTCGGGAAGAGTGAAAGACGCGCACATTCATTTTCAGCGCTCCTAGACTTTCCTATAAGAAGTTAGCCAAAAAGTAGCTTCGAAAAACGCTTAGGTTAAGTTTCAGAGTTGCTTCTAATGTACCAAAGCTGGACTTAGACATAATTTCACTCTCACAACATTATGGCTGGTTGGAGACAGTCCGAACCACAAGTACCGGGTCGATGGTTCTGGGCGTATACTGGGGGGACGGGGACGACTCCCATTAACCCCTGACTATACCGGGGATACGCTTATCACAATGCCTTTCTGGTCTGTGCTGAAGCAGGGCATTCTGGAAACCAAGTGGCTTGACCTTTATTAGTGAGCCTGGTTACCCCCTCTCGGAACCACAGACTTAGAAATCGCCAGCTCATATACAGTGCATAAAATATATTTCTATATATACCCTTATACACCATTTTAATAAAAAATATCACAAAATTCTTCTAAGTCCCTCGGGAAGAGTGAAAGACGCGCACGTTCATTTTCAGCGCTTCTAGACCTTCCTATAAGAAGTTAGCCAAAAAGTAGCTTCGAAAAACGCTTAGGTTAAGTTTCAGAGTTGCTTCTAATGTACCAAAGCTGGACTTAGACATAATTTCACTCTCACAACATTATGGCTGGTTGGAGACAGTCCGAACCACAAGTACCGGGTCGATGGTTCTGGGCGTATACTGGGGGGACGGGGGGGACTCCCATTAACTCCTGACTATACCGGGGATAAGCTTATCACAATGCCTTTCTGGTCTGTGCTGAAGCAGGGCATTCTGGCAGCCAAGTGGCTTGACCTTTATTAGTGAGCCTGGTTACCCCCTCTCGGAACCACAGACTTAGAAATCGCCAGCTCATATACAGTGCATAAAATATATTTATATAATATATTTATATATATACCCTTATACACCATTTTAATAAAAAATATCACAAAATTCTTCTAAGTCCCTCGGGAAGAGTGAGAGACGCGCACGTTCATTTTCAGAGCTCCTAGACCTTCCTATAAGAAGTTAGCCAAAAAGTAGCTTCGAAAAACGCTTAGGTTAAGTTTCAGAGTTGCTTCTAATGTACCAAAGCTGGACTTAGACATAATTTCACTCTCACAACATTATGGCTGGTTGGAGACAGTCTGAACCACAAGTACCGGGTCGATGGTTCTGGGCGTATACTGGGGGGACGGGGACGACTCCCATTAACCCCTGACTATACCGGGGATACGCTTATCACAATGCCTTTCTGGTCTGTGCTGAAGCAGGGCATTCTGGCAGCCAAGTGGCTTGACCTTTATTAGTGAGCCTGGTTACCCCCTCTCGGAACCACAGACTTAGAAATCGCCAGCTCATATTCAGTGCATAAAATATATTTATATATATACCCTTATACACCATTTTAATAAAAAATATCACAAAATTCTTCTAAGTCCCTCGGGAAGAGTGAAAGACGCGCACGTTCATTTTCAGCGCTCCTAGACCTTCCTATAAGAAGTTAGCCAAAAAGTAGCTTCGAAAAACGCTTAGGTTAAGTTTCAGAGTTGCTTCTAATGTACCAAAGCTGGACTTAGACATAATTTCACTCTCACAACATTATGGCTGGTTGGAGACAGTCCGAACCACAAGTACCGGGTCGATGGTTCTGGGCGTATACTGGGGGGACGGGGACGACTCCCATGAACCCCTGACTATACCGGGGATACGCGTATCACAATGCCTTTCTGGTCTGTGCTGAAGCAGGGCATTCTGGCAGCCAAGTGGCTTGACCTTTATTAGTGAGCCTGGTTAACCCCTCTCGGAACCACAGACTTAGAAATCGCCAGCTCATATACAGTGCATAAAATATATTTATATAATATATTTATATATATACCGTTATACTTCAATTTAATAAAAAATATCACAAAATTCTTCTAAGTCCCTCGGGAAAAGTGAAAGACGCGCACGTTCATTTTCAGCGCTCCTAGACCTTCCTATAAGAAGTTAGCCAAAAAGTAAGTTGCTTCGAAAAACGCTTAGGTTAAGTTTCAGAGTTGCTTCTAATGTACCAAAGCTGGACTTAGACATAATTTCACTCTCACAACATTATGGCTGGTTGTAGACAGTCCGAAGCACAAGTACCGGGTCCATGGTTCTGGCCGTATACTGGGGGGACGGGAGCGACTCCCATTAACCCCTGACTATACCGGGGATACGCTTATCACAATGCCTTTCTGGTCTGTGCTGAAGAAGGGCATTCTGGAAACCAAGTGGCTTGACCTTTATTAGTGAGCCTGGTTACCCCCTCTCGGAACCACAGACTTAGAAATCGCCAGCTCATATACAGTGCATAAAATATATTTCTATATATACCCTTATACACCATTTTAATAAAAAATAACACAAAATTCTTCTAAGTCCCTCGGGAAGAGTGAAAGACGCGCACGTTCATTTTCAGCGCTCCCAGACCTTTCTACAGTATAAGAAGTTAGCCAAAAAGTAGCTTCGAAAAACGCATAGGTTAAGTTTCAGAGTTGCTTCTAATGTACTAAAGCTGGACTTAGACATAATTTCACTCTCACAACATTATGGCTGGTTGGAGACAGTCCGAAGCACAAGTACCGGGTCCATGGTTCTGGGCGTATACTGGGGGGGACGCGGACGACTCCCATTAACCCCTGACTATACCGGGGATACGCTTATCACAATGCCTTATTGGTCTGTGCTGAAGCAGGGCATTCTGGAAGCCAAGTGGCTTGACCTTTATTAGTGAGCCTGGTTACCCCCTCTCGGAACCACAGATTTAGAAATCGCCAGCTCATATACAGTGCATAAAATATATTTATATATATACCCTTATACACCATTTTAATAAAAAATATCACAAAATTCTTCTAAGTCCCTCGGGAAGAGTGAAAGACGCGCACGTTCATTTTCAGAGCTCCTAGACCTTCCTATAAGAAGTTAGCCAAAAAGTAGCTTCGAAAAACGCTTAGGTTAAGTTTCAGAGTTGCTTCTAATGTACCAAAGCTGGACTTAGACATAATTTCACTCTCACAACATTATGGCTGGTTGGAGACAGTCTGAACCACAAGTACCGGGTCGATGGTTCTGGGCGTATACTGGGGGGACGGGGACGACTCCCATTAACCCCTGACTATACCGGGGATACGCTTATCACAATGCCTTTCTGGTCTGTGCTGAAGCAGGGCATTCTGGCAGCCAAATGGCTTGACCTTTATTAGTGAGCCTGGTTACCCCCTCTCGGAACCACAGACTTAGAAATCGCCAGCTCATATACAGTGCATAAAATATATTTATATATATACCCTTATACACCATTTTAATAAAAAATATCACAAAATTCTTCTAAGTCCCTCGGGAAGAGTGAAAGACGCGCACGTTCATTTTCAGCGCTCCTAGACCTTCCTATAAGAAGTTAGCCAAAAAGTAGCTTCGAAAAACGCTTAGGTTAAGTTTCAGAGTTGCTTCTAATGTACCAAAGCTGGACTTAGACATAATTTCACTCTCACAACATTATGGCTGGTTGGAGACAGTCCGAAGCACAAGTACCGGGTCCATGGTTCTGGCTGTATACTGGGGGGACGGGGGCGACTCCCATTAACCCCTGACTATACCGGGGATACGCTTATCACAATGCCTTTCTGGTCTGTGCTGAAGCAGGGCATTCTGGAAACCAAGTGGCTTGACCTTTATTAGTGAGCCTGGTTACCCCCTCTCGGAACCACAGACTTAGAAATCGCCAGCTCATATACAGTGCATAAAATATATTTATATAATATATTTATATATATACCCTTATACACCATTTTAATAAAAAATATCACAAAATTCTTCTAAGTCCCTCGGGAAGAGTGAAAGACGCGCACGTTCATTTTCAGCGCTCCTAGACTTTCCTATAAGAAGTTAGCCAAAAAGTAGCTTCGAAAAACGCTTAGGTTAAGTTTCAGAGTTGCTTCTAATGTACCAAAGCTGGACTTAGACATAATTTCACTCTCACAACATTATGGCTGGTTGGAGACAGTCCGAACCACAAGTACCGGGTCGATGGTTCTGGGCGTATACTGGGGGACCGGGGACGACTCCCATTAACCCCTGACTATACCGGGGATAAGCTTATCACAATGCCTTTCTGGTCTGTGCTGAAGCAGGGCATTCTGGCAGCCAAGTGGCTTGACCTTTATTAGTGAGCCTGGTTACCCCCTCTCGGAACCACAGACTTAGAAATCGCCAGCTCATATACAGTGCATAAAATATATTTATATAATATATTTATATATATACCCTTATACACCATTTTAATAAAAAATATCACAAAATTCTTCTAAGTCCCTCGGGAAGAGTGAAAGACGCGCACGTTCATTTTCAGAGCTCCTAGACCTTCCTATAAGAAGTTAGCCAAAAAGTAGCTTCGAAAAACGCTTAGGTTAAGTTTCAGAGTTGCTTCTAATGTACCAAAGCTGGACTTAGACATAATTTCACTCTCACAACATTAAGCTGGTTGGAGACAGTCTGAACCACAAGTACCGGGTCGATGGTTCTGGGCGTATACTGGGGGGACGGGGACGACTCCCATTAACCCCTGACTATACCGGGGATACGCTTATCACAATGCCTTTCTGGTCTGTGCTGAAGCAGGGCATTCTGGCAGCCAAGTGGCTTGACCTTTATTAGTGAGCCTGGTTACCCCCTCTCGGAACCACAGACTTAGAAATCGCCAGCTCATATACAGTGCATAAAATATATTTATATATATATACCCTTATACACTATTTTAATAAAAAATATCACAAAATTCTTCTAAGTCCCTCGGGAAGAGTGAAAGACGCGCACGTTCATTTTCAGCGCTCATAGACCTTCCTATAAGAAGTTAGCCAAAAAGTAGCTTCGAAAAACGCTTAGGTTAAGTTTCAGAGTTGCTTCTAATGTACCAAAGCTGGACTTAGACATAATTTCACTCTCACAACATTATGGCTGGTTGGAGACAGTCCGAACCACAAGTACCGGAACGATGGTTCTGGGCGTATACTGGGGGGACGGGGACGACTCCCATGAACCCCTGACTATACCGGGGATACGCTTATCACAATGCCTTTCTGGTCTGTGCTGAAGCAGGGCATTCTGGCAGCCAAGTGGCTTGACCTTTATTAGTGAGCCTGGTTAACCCCTCTCGGAACCACAGACTTAGAAATCGCCAGCTCATATACAGTGCATAAAATATATTTATATAATATATTTATATATATACCCTTATACTTCATTTTAATAAAAAATATCACAAAATTCTTCTATGTCCCTCGGGAAAAGTGAAAGACGTGCACGTTCATTTTCAGCGCTCCTAGACCTTCCTATAAGAAGTTAGCCAAAAAGTAAGTTTCTTCGAAAAACGCTTAGGTTAAGTTTCAGAGTTGCTTCTAATGTACCAAAGCTGGACTTAGACATAATTTCACTCTCACAACATTATGGCTGGTTGGAGACAGTCCGAAGCACAAGTACCGGGTCCATGGTTCTGGCCGTATACTGGGGGGACGGGGGCGACTCCCATTAACCCCTGACTATACCGGGGATACGCTTATCACAATGCCTTTCTGGTCTGTGCTGAAGAAGGGCATTCTGGAAACCAAGTGGCTTGACCTTTATTAGTGAGCCTGGTTACCCCCTCTCGGAACCACAGACTTAGAAATCGCCAGCTCATATACAGTGCATAAAATATATTTCTATATATACCCTTATACACCATTTTAATAAAAAATATCACAAAATTCTTCTAAGTCCCTCGGGAAGAGTGAAAGACGCGCACGTTAATTTTCAGAGCTCCTAGACCTTCCTATAAGAAGTTAGCCAAAAAGTAGCTTCGAAAAACGCTTAGGTTAAGTTTCAGAGTTGCTTCTAATGTACCAAAGCTGGACTTAGACATAATTTCACTCTCACAACATTATGGCTGGTTGGAGACAGTCTGAACCACAAGTACCGGGTCGATGGTTCTGGGCGTATACTGGGGGGACGGGGACGACTCCCATTAACCCTTGACAATACCGGGGATACGCTTATCACAATGCCTTTCTGGTCTGTGCTGAAGCAGGGCATTCTGGCAGCCAAGTGGCTTGACCTTTATTAGTGAGCCTGGTTACCCCCTCTCGGAACCACAGACTTAGAAATCGCCAGCTCATATACAGTGCATAAAATATATTTATATAATATATTTATATATATACCCTTATACACCATTTTAATAAAAAATATCACAAAATTCTTCTAAGTCCCTCGGGAAGAGTGAAAGACGCGCACGTTCATTTTCAGCGCTCCCAGACCTTCCTATAAGAAGTTAGCCAAAAAGTAGCTTCGAAAAATGCTTAGGTTAAGTTTCAGAGTTGCTTCTAATGTACCAAAGCTGGACTTAGACATAATTTCACTCTCACAACATTATGGCTGGTTGGAGACAGTCCGAACCACAAGTACCGGGTCCATGGTTCTGGGCGTATACTGGGGGGGACGGGGACGACTCCCATTAACCCCTGACTATACCGGGGATACGCTTATCACAATGCCTTTCTGGCCTGTGCTGAAGCAGGGCATTCTGGCAGCCAAGTGGCTTGACCTTTATTAGTGAGCCTGGTTACCCCCTCTCGGAACCACAGACTTCGAAATCGCCAGCTCATATACAGTGCATAAAATATATTTATATATATACCCTTATACACCATTTTAATAAAAAATATCACAAAATTCTTCTAAGTCCCTCGGGAAGAGTGAAAGACGCGCACGTTCATTTTCAGAGCTCCTAGACCTTCCTATAAGAAGTTAGCCAAAAAGTAGCTTCGAAAAACGCTTAGGTTAAGTTTCAGAGTTGCTTCTAATGTACCAAAGCTGGACTTAGACATAATTTCACTCTCACAACATTATGGCTGGTTGGAGACAGTCTGAACCACAAGTACCGGGTCGATGGTTCTGGGCGTATACTGGGGGGACGGGGACGACTCCCATTAACCCCTGACTATTCCGGGGATACGCTTATCACAATGCCTTTCTGGTCTGTGCTGAAGCAGGGCATTCTGGCAGCCAAGTGGCTTGACCTTTATTAGTGAGCCTGGTTACCCCCTCTCGGAACCACAGACTTAGAAATCGCCAGCTCATATACAGTGCATAAAATATATTTATATAATATATTTATATATATACCCTTATACACCAATTTAATAAAAAATATCACAAAATTCTTCTAAGTCCCTCGGGAAGAGTGAAAGACGCGCACGTTCATTTTCAGCGCTCCCAGACCTTTCTATAAGAAGTTAGCCAAAAAGTAGCTTCGAAAAACGCTTAGGTTAAGTTTCAGAGTTGCTTCTAATGTACCAAAGCTGGACTTAGACATAATTTCACTCTCACAACATTATGGCTGGTTGGAGACAGTCAGAACCACAAGTACCGGGTCCATGGTTCTGGGCGTATACTGGGGGGACGGGGACGACTCCCATTAACCCCTGACTATACCGGGGATACGCTTATCACAATGCCTTTCTGGTCTGTCCTGAAGCAGGGCATTCTGGCAGCCAAGTGGCTTGACCTTTATTAGTGAGCCTGGTTACCCCCTCTCGGAACCACAGACTTAGAAATCGCCAGCTCATATACAGTGCATAAAATATATTTATATATATACCCTTATACACCATTTTAATAAAAAATATCACAAAATTCTTCTAAGTCCCTCGGGAAGAGTGAAAGACGCGCACGTTCATTTTCAGCGCTCCTAGACCTTCCTATAAGAAGTTAGCCAAAAAGTAGCTTCGAAAAACGCTTAGGTTAAGTTTCAGAGTTGCTTCTAATGTACCAAAGCTGGACTTAGACATAATTTCACTCTCACAACATTATGGCTGGTTGGAGACAGTCCGAACCACAAGTACCGGGTCCATGGTTCTGGGCGTATACTGGGGGGACGGGGACGACTCCCATTAACCCCTGACTATACCGGGGATACGCTTATCACAATGCTTTTCTGGTCTGTCCTGAAGCAGGGCATTCTGGCAGCCAAGTGGCTTGAACTTTATTAGTGAGCCTGGTTACCCCCTCTCGGAACTACCGACTTAGAAATCGCCAGCTCATATAAAGTGCATAAAATATATTTATATATATACCCTTATACACCATTTTAATAAAAAATATCACAAAATTCTTCTAAGTACCTCGGGAAGAGTGAAAGACGCGCACGTTCATTTTCAGCGCTCCCAGACCTTTCTATAAGAAGTTAGCCAAAAAGTAGCTTCGAAAAACGCTTAGGTTAAGTTTCAGAGTTGCTTCTAATGTACCAAAGCTGGACTTAGACATAATTTCACTCTCACAACATTATGGCTGGTTGGAGACAGTCCGAAGCACAAGTACCGGGTCCATGGTTCTGGGCGTATACTGGGGGGGACGCGGACGACTCCCATTAACCCCTGACTATACCGGGGATACGCTTATCACAATGCCTTTCTGGTCTGTGCTGAAGCAGGGCATTCTGGCAGCCAAGTGGCTTTACCTTTATTAGTGAGCCTGGTTACCCCCTCTCGGAACCACAGACTTAGAAATCGCCAGCTCATATACAGTGCATAAAATATATTTATATAATATATTTATATATATACCCTTATACACCAATTTAATAAAAAATATCACAAAATTCTTCTAAGTCCCTCGGGAAGAGCGAAAGACGCGCACGTTCATTTTCAGCGCTCCCAGACCTTTCTATAAGAAGTTAGCCAAAAAGTAGCTTCGAAAAACGCTTAGGTTAAGTTTCAGAGTTGCTTCTAATGTACCAAAGCTGGACTTAGACATAATTTCACTCTCACAACATTATGGCTGGTTGGAGACAGTCCGAAGCACAAGTACCGGGTCCATGGTTCTGGGCGTATACTGGGGGGGACGCGGACGACTCCCATTAACCCCTGACTATACCGGGGATACGCTTATCACAATGCCTTTCTGGTCTGTGCTGAAGCAGGGCATTCTGGCAGCCAAGTGGCTTGACCTTTATTAGTGAGCCTGGTTACCCCCTCTCGGAACCACAGACTTAGAAATCGCCAGCTCATATACAGTGCATAAAATATATTTATATATATACCCTTATACACCATTTTAATAAAAAATATCACAAAATTCTTCTAAGTCCCTCGGGAAGAGTGAAAGACGCGCACGTTCATTTTCAGAGCTCCTAGACCTTCCTATAAAAAGTTAGCCAAAAAGTAGCTTCGAAAAACGCTTAGGTTAAGTTTCAGAGTTGCTTCTAATGTACCAAAGCTGGACTTAGACATAATTTCACTCTCACAACATTATGGCTGGTTGGAGACAGTCTGAACCACAAGTACCGGGTCGATGGTTCTGGGCGTATACTGGGGGGACGGGGACGACTCCCATTAACCCCCGACTATACCGGGGATATGCTTATCACAATGCCTTTCTGGTCTGTGCTGAAGCAGGGCATTCTGGCAGCCAAATGGCTTGACCTTTATTAGTGAGCCTGGTTACCCCCTCTCGGAACCACAGACTTAGAAATCGCCAGCTCATATACAGTGCATAAAATATATTTATATATATACCCTTATACACCATTTTAATAAAAAATATCACAAAATTCTTCTAAGTCCCTCGGGAAGAGTGAAAGACGCGCACGTTCATTTTCAGCGCTCCTAGACCTTCCTATAAGAAGTTAGCCAAAAAGTAGCTTCGAAAAACGCTTAGGTTAAGTTTCAGAGTTGCTTCTAATGTACCAAAGCTGGACTTAGACATAATTTCACTCTCACAACATTATGGCTGGTTGGAGACAGTCCGAACCACAAGTACCGGGTCCATGGTTCTGGGCGTATACTGGGGGGACGGGGACGACTCCCATTAACCCCTGACTATACCGGGGATACGCTTATCACAATGCCTTTCTGGTCTGTCCTGAAGCAGGGCATTCTGCCAGCCAAGTGGCTTGAACTTTATTAGTGAGCCTGGTTACCCCCTCTCGGAACTACCGACTTAGAAATCGCCAGCTCATATAAAGTGCATAAAATATATTTCTATATATACCCTTATACACCATTTTAATAAAAAATATCACAAAATTCTTCTAAGTCCCTCGGGAAGAGTGAAAGACGCGCACGTTCATTTTCAGCGCTCCCAGACCTTTCTACAGTATAAGAAGTTAGCCAAAAAGTAGCTTCGAAAAACGCTTAGGTTAAGTTTCAGAGTTGCTTCTAATGTACCAAAGCTGGACTTAGACATAATTTCACTCTCACAACATTATGGCTGGTTGGAGACAGTCCGAAGCACAAGTACCGGGTCCATGGTTCTGGGCGTATACTGGGGGGGACGCGGACGACTCCCATTAACCCCTGACTATACCGGGGATACGCTTATCACAATGCCTTTCTGGTCTGTGCTGAAGCAGGGCATTCTGGCAGCCAAGTGGCTTGACCTTTATTAGTGAGCCTGGTTACCCCCTCTCGGAACCACAGATTTAGAAATCGCCAGCTCATATACAGTGCATAAAATATATTTATATATATACCCTTATACACCATTTTAATAAAAAATATCACAAAATTCTTCTAAGTCCCTCGGGAAGAGTGAAAGACGCGCACGTTCATTTTCAGAGCTCCTAGACCTTCCTATAAGAAGTTAGCCAAAAAGTAGCTTCGAAAAACGCTTAGGTTAAGTTTCAGAGTTGCTTCTAATGTACCAAAGCTGGACTTAGACATAATTTCACTCTCACAACATTATGGCTGGTTGGAGACAGTCTGAACCACAAGTACCGGGTCGATGGTTCTGGGCGTATACTGGGGGGACGGGGACGACTCCCATTAACCCCTGACTATACCGGGGATACGCTTATCACAATGCCTTTCTGGTCTGTGCTGAAGCAGGGCATTCTGGCAGCCAAATGGCTTGACCTTTATTAGTGAGCCTGGTTACCCCCTCTCGGAACCACAGACTTAGAAATCGCCAGCTCATATACAGTACAGTGCATAAAATATATTTATATATATACCCTTATACACCATTTTAATAAAAAATATCACAAAATTCTTCTAAGTCCCTCGGGAAGAGTGAAAGACGCGCACGTTCATTTTCAGAGCTCCTAGACCTTCCTATAAGAAGTTAGCCAAAAAGTAGCTTCGAAAAACGCTTAGGTTAAGTTTCAGAGTTGCTTCTAATGTACCAAAGCTGGACTTAGACATAATTTCACTCTCACAACATTATGGCTGGTTGGAGACAGTCTGAACCACAAGTACCGGGTCGATGGTTCTGGGCGTATACTGGGGGGACGGGGACGACTCCCATTAACCCCTGACTATACCGGGGATACGCTTATCACAATGCCTTTCTGGTCTGTGCTGAAGCAGGGCATTCTGGCAGCCAAGTGGCTTGACCTTTATTAGTGAGCCTGGTTACCCCCTCTCGGAACCACAGACTTAGAAATCGCCAGCTCATATACAGTGCATAAAATATATTTATATATATATACCCTTATACACCATTTTAATAAAAAATATCACAAAATTCTTCTAAGTCCCTCGGGAAGAGTGAAAGACGCGCACGTTCATTTTCAGCGCTCCTAGACCTTCCTATAAGAAGTTAGCCAAAAAGTAGCTTCGAAAAACGCTTAGGTTAAGTTTCAGAGTTGCTTCTAATGTACCAAAGCTGGACTTAGACATAATTTCACTCTCACAACATTATGGCTGGTTGGAGACAGTCCGAACCACAAGTACCGGGTCCATGGTTCTGGGCGTATACTGGGGGGACGGGGACGACTCCCATTAACCCCTGACTATACCGGGGATACGCTTATCACAATGCCTTTCTGGTCTGTCCTGAAGCAGGGCATTCTGCCAGCCAAGTGGCTTGAACTTTATTAGTGAGCCTGGTTACCCCCTCTCGGAACTACCGACTTAGAAATCGCCAGCTCATATAAAGTGCATAAAATATATTTCTATATATACCCTTATACACCATTTTAATAAAAAATATCACAAAATTCTTCTAAGTCCCTCGGGAAGAGTGAAAGACGCGCACGTTCATTTTCAGCGCTCCCAGACCTTTCTACAGTATAAGAAGTTAGCCAAAAAGTAGCTTCGAAAAACGCTTAGGTTAAGTTTCAGAGTTGCTTCTAATGTACCAAAGCTGGACTTAGACATAATTTCACTCTCACAACATTATGGCTGGTTGGAGACAGTCCGAAGCACAAGTACCGGGTCCATGGTTCTGGGCGTATACTGGGGGGGACGCGGACGACTCCCATTAACCCCTGACTATACCGGGGATACGCTTATCACAATGCCTTTCTGGTCTGTGCTGAAGCAGGGCATTCTGGCAGCCAAGTGGCTTGACCTTTATTAGTGAGCCTGGTTACCCCCTCTCGGAACCACAGATTTAGAAATCGCCAGCTCATATACAGTGCATAAAATATATTTATATATATACCCTTATACACCATTTTAATAAAAAATATCACAAAATTCTTCTAAGTCCCTCGGGAAGAGTGAAAGACGCGCACGTTCATTTTCAGAGCTCCTAGACCTTCCTATAAGAAGTTAGCCAAAAAGTAGCTTCGAAAAACGCTTAGGTTAAGTTTCAGAGTTGCTTCTAATGTACCAAAGCTGGACTTAGACATAATTTCACTCTCACAACATTATGGCTGGTTGGAGACAGTCTGAACCACAAGTACCGGGTCGATGGTTCTGGGCGTATACTGGGGGGACGGGGACGACTCCCATTAACCCCTGACTATACCGGGGATACGCTTATCACAATGCCTTTCTGGTCTGTGCTGAAGCAGGGCATTCTGGCAGCCAAATGGCTTGACCTTTATTAGTGAGCCTGGTTACCCCCTCTCGGAACCACAGACTTAGAAATCGCCAGCTCATATACAGTACAGTGCATAAAATATATTTATATATATACCCTTATACACCATTTTAATAAAAAATATCACAAAATTCTTCTAAGTCCCTCGGGAAGAGTGAAAGACGCGCACGTTCATTTTCAGAGCTCCTAGACCTTCCTATAAGAAGTTAGCCAAAAAGTAGCTTCGAAAAACGCTTAGGTTAAGTTTCAGAGTTGCTTCTAATGTACCAAAGCTGGACTTAGACATAATTTCACTCTCACAACATTATGGCTGGTTGGAGACAGTCTGAACCACAAGTACCGGGTCGATGGTTCTGGGCGTATACTGGGGGGACGGGGACGACTCCCATTAACCCCTGACTATACCGGGGATACGCTTATCACAATGCCTTTCTGGTCTGTGCTGAAGCAGGGCATTCTGGCAGCCAAATGGCTTGACCTTTATTAGTGAGCCTGGTTACCCCCTCTTGGAACCACAGACTTAGAAATCGCCAGCTCATATACAGTACAGTGCATAAAATATATTTATATATATACCCTTATACACCATTTTAATAAAAAATATCACAAAATTCTTCTAAGTCCCTCGGGAAGAGTGAAAGACGCGCACGTTCATTTTCAGCGCTCCTAGACCTTCCTATAAGAAGTTAGCCAAAAAGTAGCTTCGAAAAACGCTTAGGTTAAGTTTCAGAGTTGCTTCTAATGTACCAAAGCTGGACTTAGACATAATTTCACTCTCACAACATTATGGCTGGTTGGAGACAGTCCGAACCACAAGTACCGGGTCGATGGTTCTGGGCGTATACTGGGGGACCGGGGACGACTCCCATTAACCCCTGACTATACCGGGGATAAGCTTATCACAATGCCTTTCTGGTCTGTGCTGAAGCAGGGCATTCTGGCAGCCAAGTGGCTTGACCTTTATTAGTGAGCCTGGTTACCCCCTCTCGGAACCACAGACTTAGAAATCGCCAGCTCATATACAGTGCATAAAATATATTTATATAATATATTTATATATATACCCTTATACACCATTTTAATAAAAAATATCACAAAATTCTTCTAAGTCCCTCGGGAAGAGTGAAAGACGCGCACGTTCATTTTCAGAGCTCCTAGACCTTCCTATAAGAAGTTAGCCAAAAAGTAGCTTCGAAAAACGCTTAGGTTAAGTTTCAGAGTTGCTTCTAATGTACCAAAGCTGGACTTAGACATAATTTCACTCTCACAACATTATGGCTGGTTGGAGACAGTCTGAACCACAAGTACCGGGTCGATGGTTCTGGGCGTATACTGGGGGGACGGGGACGACTCCCATTAACCCCTGACTATACCGGGGATACGCTTATCACAATGCCTTTCTGGTCTGTGCTGAAGCAGGGCATTCTGGCAGCCAAATGGCTTGACCTTTATTAGTGAGCCTGGTTACCCCCTCTCGGAACCACAGACTTAGAAATCGCCAGCTCATATACAGTGCATAAAATATATTTATATATATACCCTTATACACCATTTTAATAAAAAATATCACAAAATTCTTCTAAGTCCCTCGGGAAGAGTGAAAGACGCGCACGTTCATTTTCAGCGCTCCTAGACCTTCCTATAAGAAGTTAGCCAAAAAGTAGCTTCGAAAAACGCTTAGGTTAAGTTTCAGAGTTGCTTCTAATGTACCAAAGCTGGACTTAGACATAATTTCACTCTCACAACATTATGGCTGGTTGGAGACAGTCCGAACCACAAGTACCGGGTCCATGGTTCTGGGCGTATACTGGGGGGACGGGGACGACTCCCATTAACCCCTGACTATACCGGGGATACGCTTATCACAATGCCTTTCTGGTCTGTCCTGAAGCAGGGCATTCTGGCAGCCAAGTGGCTTGAACTTTATTAGTGAGCCTGGTTACCCCCTCTCGGAACTACCGACTTAGAAATCGCCAGCTCATATAAAGTGCATAAAATATATTTCTATATATACCCTTATACACCATTTTAATAAAAAATATCACAAAATTCTTCTAAGTCCCTCGGGAAGAGTGAAAGACGCGCACGTTCATTTTCAGCGCTCCCAGACCTTTCTACAGTATAAGAAGTTAGCCAAAAAGTAGCTTCGAAAAACGCTTAGGTTAAGTTTCAGAGTTGCTTCTAATGTACCAAAGCTGGACTTAGACATAATTTCACTCTCACAACATTATGGCTGGTTGGAGACAGTCCGAAGCACAAGTACCGGGTCCATGGTTCTGGGCGTATACTGGGGGGGACGCGGACGACTCCCATTAACCCCTGACTATACCGGGGATACGCTTATCACAATGCCTTTCTGGTCTGTGCTGAAGCAGGGCATTCTGGCAGCCAAGTGGCTTGACCTTTATTAGTGAGCCTGGTTACCCCCTCTCGGAACCACAGATTTAGAAATCGCCAGCTCATATACAGTGCATAAAATATATTTATATATATACCCTTATACACCATTTTAATAAAAAATATCACAAAATTCTTCTAAGTCCCTCGGGAAGAGTGAAAGACGCGCACGTTCATTTTCAGAGCTCCTAGACCTTCCTATAAGAAGTTAGCCAAAAAGTAGCTTCGAAAAACGCTTAGGTTAAGTTTCAGAGTTGCTTCTAATGTACCAAAGCTGGACTTAGACATAATTTCACTCTCACAACATTATGGCTGGTTGGAGACAGTCTGAACCACAAGTACCGGGTCGATGGTTCTGGGCGTATACTGGGGGGACGGGGACGACTCCCATTAACCCCTGACTATACCGGGGATACGCTTATCACAATGCCTTTCTGGTCTGTGCTGAAGCAGGGCATTCTGGCAGCCAAATGGCTTGACCTTTATTAGTGAGCCTGGTTACCCCCTCTCGGAACCACAGACTTAGAAATCGCCAGCTCATATACAGTACAGTGCATAAAATATATTTATATATATACCCTTATACACCATTTTAATAAAAAATATCACAAAATTCTTCTAAGTCCCTCGGGAAGAGTGAAAGACGCGCACGTTCATTTTCAGCGCTCCCAGACCTTTCTACAGTATAAGAAGTTAGCCAAAAAGTAGCTTCGAAAAACGCTTAGGTTAAGTTTCAGAGTTGCTTCTAATGTACCAAAGCTGGACTTAGACATAATTTCACTCTCACAACATTATGGCTGGTTGGAGACAGTCCGAAGCACAAGTACCGGGTCCATGGTTCTGGGCGTATACTGGGGGGGACGCGGACGACTCCCATTAACCCCTGACTATACCGGGGATACGCTTATCACAATGCCTTTCTGGTCTGTGCTGAAGCAGGGCATTCTGGCAGCCAAGTGGCTTGACCTTTATTAGTGAGCCTGGTTACCCCCTCTCGGAACCACAGATTTAGAAATCGCCAGCTCATATACAGTGCATAAAATATATTTATATATATACCCTTATACACCATTTTAATAAAAAATATCACAAAATTCTTCTAAGTCCCTCGGGAAGAGTGAAAGACGCGCACGTTCATTTTCAGAGCTCCTAGACCTTCCTATAAGAAGTTAGCCAAAAAGTAGCTTCGAAAAACGCTTAGGTTAAGTTTCAGAGTTGCTTCTAATGTACCAAAGCTGGACTTAGACATAATTTCACTCTCACAACATTATGGCTGGTTGGAGACAGTCTGAACCACAAGTACCGGGTCGATGGTTCTGGGCGTATACTGGGGGGACGGGGACGACTCCCATTAACCCCTGACTATACCGGGGATACGCTTATCACAATGCCTTTCTGGTCTGTGCTGAAGCAGGGCATTCTGGCAGCCAAATGGCTTGACCTTTATTAGTGAGCCTGGTTACCCCCTCTTGGAACCACAGACTTAGAAATCGCCAGCTCATATACAGTACAGTGCATAAAATATATTTATATATATACCCTTATACACCATTTTAATAAAAAATATCACAAAATTCTTCTAAGTCCCTCGGGAAGAGTGAAAGACGCGCACGTTCATTTTCAGCGCTCCCAGACCTTTCTACAGTATAAGAAGTTAGCCAAAAAGTAGCTTCGAAAAACGCTTAGGTTAAGTTTCAGAGTTGCTTCTAATGTACCAAAGCTGGACTTAGACATAATTTCACTCTCACAACATTATGGCTGGTTGGAGACAGTCCGAAGCACAAGTACCGGGTCCATGGTTCTGGGCGTATACTGGGGGGGACGCGGACGACTCCCATTAACCCCTGACTATACCGGGGATACGCTTATCACAATGCCTTTCTGGTCTGTGCTGAAGCAGGGCATTCTGGCAGCCAAGTGGCTTGACCTTTATTAGTGAGCCTGGTTACCCCCTCTCGGAACCACAGATTTAGAAATCGCCAGCTCATATACAGTGCATAAAATATATTTATATATATACCCTTATACACCATTTTAATAAAAAATATCACAAAATTCTTCTAAGTCCCTCGGGCAGAGTGAAAGACGCGCACGTTCATTTTCAGAGCTCCTAGACCTTCCTATAAGAAGTTAGCCAAAAAGTAGCTTCGAAAAACGCTTAGGTTAAGTTTCAGAGTTGCTTCTAATGTACCAAAGCTGGACTTAGACATAATTTCACTCTCACAACATTATGGCTGGTTGGAGACAGTCTGAACCACAAGTACCGGGTCGATGGTTCTGGGCGTATACTGGGGGGACGGGGACGACTCCCATTAACCCCTGACTATACCGGGGATACGCTTATCACAATGCCTTTCTGGTCTGTGCTGAAGCAGGGCATTCTGGCAGCCAAATGGCTTGACCTTTATTAGTGAGCCTGGTTACCCCCTCTCGGAACCACAGACTTAGAAATCGCCAGCTCATATACAGTACAGTGCATAAAATATATTTATATATATACCCTTATACACCATTTTAATAAAAAATATCACAAAATTCTTCTAAGTCCCTCGGGAAGAGTGAAAGACGCGCACGTTCATTTTCAGAGCTCCTAGACCTTCCTATAAGAAGTTAGCCAAAAAGTAGCTTCGAAAAACGCTTAGGTTAAGTTTCAGAGTTGCTTCTAATGTACCAAAGCTGGACTTAGACATAATTTCACTCTCACAACATTATGGCTGGTTGGAGACAGTCTGAACCACAAGTACCGGGTCGATGGTTCTGGGCGTATACTGGGGGGACGGGGACGACTCCCATTAACCCCTGACTATACCGGGGATACGCTTATCACAATGCCTTTCTGGTCTGTGCTGAAGCAGGGCATTCTGGCAGCCAAATGGCTTGACCTTTATTAGTGAGCCTGGTTACCCCCTCTTGGAACCACAGACTTAGAAATCGCCAGCTCATATACAGTACAGTGCATAAAATATATTTATATATATACCCTTATACACCATTTTAATAAAAAATATCACAAAATTCTTCTAAGTCCCTCGGGAAGAGTGAAAGACGCGCACGTTCATTTTCAGCGCTCCTAGACCTTCCTATAAGAAGTTAGCCAAAAAGTAGCTTCGAAAAACGCTTAGGTTAAGTTTCAGAGTTGCTTCTAATGTACCAAAGCTGGACTTAGACATAATTTCACTCTCACAACATTATGGCTGGTTGGAGACAGTCCGAACCACAAGTACCGGGTCGATGGTTCTGGGCGTATACTGGGGGACCGGGGACGACTCCCATTAACCCCTGACTATACCGGGGATAAGCTTATCACAATGCCTTTCTGGTCTGTGCTGAAGCAGGGCATTCTGGCAGCCAAGTGGCTTGACCTTTATTAGTGAGCCTGGTTACCCCCTCTCGGAACCACAGACTTAGAAATCGCCAGCTCATATACAGTGCATAAAATATATTTATATAATATATTTATATATATACCCTTATACACCATTTTAATAAAAAATATCACAAAATTCTTCTAAGTCCCTCGGGAAGAGTGAAAGACGCGCACGTTCATTTTCAGAGCTCCTAGACCTTCCTATAAGAAGTTAGCCAAAAAGTAGCTTCGAAAAACGCTTAGGTTAAGTTTCAGAGTTGCTTCTAATGTACCAAAGCTGGACTTAGACATAATTTCACTCTCACAACATTATGGCTGGTTGGAGACAGTCTGAACCACAAGTACCGGGTCGATGGTTCTGGGCGTATACTGGGGGGACGGGGACGACTCCCATTAACCCCTGACTATACCGGGGATACGCTTATCACAATGCCTTTCTGGTCTGTGCTGAAGCAGGGCATTCTGGCAGCCAAATGGCTTGACCTTTATTAGTGAGCCTGGTTACCCCCTCTCGGAACCACAGACTTAGAAATCGCCAGCTCATATACAGTGCATAAAATATATTTATATATATACCCTTATACACCATTTTAATAAAAAATATCACAAAATTCTTCTAAGTCCCTCGGGAAGAGTGAAAGACGCGCACGTTCATTTTCAGCGCTCCTAGACCTTCCTATAAGAAGTTAGCCAAAAAGTAGCTTCGAAAAACGCTTAGGTTAAGTTTCAGAGTTGCTTCTAATGTACCAAAGCTGGACTTAGACATAATTTCACTCTCACAACATTATGGCTGGTTGGAGACAGTCCGAACCACAAGTACCGGGTCCATGGTTCTGGGCGTATACTGGGGGGACGGGGACGACTCCCATTAACCCCTGACTATACCGGGGATACGCTTATCACAATGCCTTTCTGGTCTGTCCTGAAGCAGGGCATTCTGGCAGCCAAGTGGCTTGAACTTTATTAGTGAGCCTGGTTACCCCCTCTCGGAACTACCGACTTAGAAATCGCCAGCTCATATAAAGTGCATAAAATATATTTCTATATATACCCTTATACACCATTTTAATAAAAAATATCACAAAATTCTTCTAAGTCCCTCGGGAAGAGTGAAAGACGCGCACGTTCATTTTCAGCGCTCCCAGACCTTTCTACAGTATAAGAAGTTAGCCAAAAAGTAGCTTCGAAAAACGCTTAGGTTAAGTTTCAGAGTTGCTTCTAATGTACCAAAGCTGGACTTAGACATAATTTCACTCTCACAACATTATGGCTGGTTGGAGACAGTCCGAAGCACAAGTACCGGGTCCATGGTTCTGGGCGTATACTGGGGGGGACGCGGACGACTCCCATTAACCCCTGACTATACCGGGGATACGCTTATCACAATGCCTTTCTGGTCTGTGCTGAAGCAGGGCATTCTGGCAGCCAAGTGGCTTGACCTTTATTAGTGAGCCTGGTTACCCCCTCTCGGAACCACAGATTTAGAAATCGCCAGCTCATATACAGTGCATAAAATATATTTATATATATACCCTTATACACCATTTTAATAAAAAATATCACAAAATTCTTCTAAGTCCCTCGGGAAGAGTGAAAGACGCGCACGTTCATTTTCAGAGCTCCTAGACCTTCCTATAAGAAGTTAGCCAAAAAGTAGCTTCGAAAAACGCTTAGGTTAAGTTTCAGAGTTGCTTCTAATGTACCAAAGCTGGACTTAGACATAATTTCACTCTCACAACATTATGGCTGGTTGGAGACAGTCTGAACCACAAGTACCGGGTCGATGGTTCTGGGCGTATACTGGGGGGACGGGGACGACTCCCATTAACCCCTGACTATACCGGGGATACGCTTATCACAATGCCTTTCTGGTCTGTGCTGAAGCAGGGCATTCTGGCAGCCAAATGGCTTGACCTTTATTAGTGAGCCTGGTTACCCCCTCTCGGAACCACAGACTTAGAAATCGCCAGCTCATATACAGTACAGTGCATAAAATATATTTATATATATACCCTTATACACCATTTTAATAAAAAATATCACAAAATTCTTCTAAGTCCCTCGGGAAGAGTGAAAGACGCGCACGTTCATTTTCAGCGCTCCCAGACCTTTCTACAGTATAAGAAGTTAGCCAAAAAGTAGCTTCGAAAAACGCTTAGGTTAAGTTTCAGAGTTGCTTCTAATGTACCAAAGCTGGACTTAGACATAATTTCACTCTCACAACATTATGGCTGGTTGGAGACAGTCCGAAGCACAAGTACCGGGTCCATGGTTCTGGGCGTATACTGGGGGGGACGCGGACGACTCCCATTAACCCCTGACTATACCGGGGATACGCTTATCACAATGCCTTTCTGGTCTGTGCTGAAGCAGGGCATTCTGGCAGCCAAGTGGCTTGACCTTTATTAGTGAGCCTGGTTACCCCCTCTCGGAACCACAGATTTAGAAATCGCCAGCTCATATACAGTGCATAAAATATATTTATATATATACCCTTATACACCATTTTAATAAAAAATATCACAAAATTCTTCTAAGTCCCTCGGGAAGAGTGAAAGACGCGCACGTTCATTTTCAGAGCTCCTAGACCTTCCTATAAGAAGTTAGCCAAAAAGTAGCTTCGAAAAACGCTTAGGTTAAGTTTCAGAGTTGCTTCTAATGTACCAAAGCTGGACTTAGACATAATTTCACTCTCACAACATTATGGCTGGTTGGAGACAGTCTGAACCACAAGTACCGGGTCGATGGTTCTGGGCGTATACTGGGGGGACGGGGACGACTCCCATTAACCCCTGACTATACCGGGGATACGCTTATCACAATGCCTTTCTGGTCTGTGCTGAAGCAGGGCATTCTGGCAGCCAAATGGCTTGACCTTTATTAGTGAGCCTGGTTACCCCCTCTTGGAACCACAGACTTAGAAATCGCCAGCTCATATACAGTACAGTGCATAAAATATATTTATATATATACCCTTATACACCATTTTAATAAAAAATATCACAAAATTCTTCTAAGTCCCTCGGGAAGAGTGAAAGACGCGCACGTTCATTTTCAGCGCTCCCAGACCTTTCTACAGTATAAGAAGTTAGCCAAAAAGTAGCTTCGAAAAACGCTTAGGTTAAGTTTCAGAGTTGCTTCTAATGTACCAAAGCTGGACTTAGACATAATTTCACTCTCACAACATTATGGCTGGTTGGAGACAGTCCGAAGCACAAGTACCGGGTCCATGGTTCTGGGCGTATACTGGGGGGGACGCGGACGACTCCCATTAACCCCTGACTATACCGGGGATACGCTTATCACAATGCCTTTCTGGTCTGTGCTGAAGCAGGGCATTCTGGCAGCCAAGTGGCTTGACCTTTATTAGTGAGCCTGGTTACCCCCTCTCGGAACCACAGATTTAGAAATCGCCAGCTCATATACAGTGCATAAAATATATTTATATATATACCCTTATACACCATTTTAATAAAAAATATCACAAAATTCTTCTAAGTCCCTCGGGCAGAGTGAAAGACGCGCACGTTCATTTTCAGAGCTCCTAGACCTTCCTATAAGAAGTTAGCCAAAAAGTAGCTTCGAAAAACGCTTAGGTTAAGTTTCAGAGTTGCTTCTAATGTACCAAAGCTGGACTTAGACATAATTTCACTCTCACAACATTATGGCTGGTTGGAGACAGTCTGAACCACAAGTACCGGGTCGATGGTTCTGGGCGTATACTGGGGGGACGGGGACGACTCCCATTAACCCCTGACTATACCGGGGATACGCTTATCACAATGCCTTTCTGGTCTGTGCTGAAGCAGGGCATTCTGGCAGCCAAATGGCTTGACCTTTATTAGTGAGCCTGGTTACCCCCTCTCGGAACCACAGACTTAGAAATCGCCAGCTCATATACAGTACAGTGCATAAAATATATTTATATATATACCCTTATACACCATTTTAATAAAAAATATCACAAAATTCTTCTAAG
The DNA here is from genome assembly GCF_040206685.1 of Ascaphus truei. NCBI lineage: Eukaryota > Metazoa > Chordata > Amphibia > Anura > Ascaphidae > Ascaphus > Ascaphus truei. The sequence goes on along the minus strand of NC_134483.1, from coordinate 289,317,770 downwards.
TCCCTCGGGAAGAGTGAAAGACGCGCACGTTCATTTTCAGCGCTCCCAGACCTTTCTACAGTATAAGAAGTTAGCCAAAAAGTAGCTTCGAAAAACGCTTAGGTTAAGTTTCAGAGTTGCTTCTAATGTACCAAAGCTGGACTTAGACATAATTTCACTCTCACAACATTATGGCTGGTTGGAGACAGTCCGAAGCACAAGTACCGGGTCCATGGTTCTGGGCGTATACTGGGGGGGACGCGGACGACTCCCATTAACCCCTGACTATACCGGGGATACGCTTATCACAATGCCTTTCTGGTCTGTGCTGAAGCAGGGCATTCTGGCAGCCAAGTGGCTTGACCTTTATTAGTGAGCCTGGTTACCCCCTCTCGGAACCACAGATTTAGAAATCGCCAGCTCATATACAGTGCATAAAATATATTTATATATATACCCTTATACACCATTTTAATAAAAAATATCACAAAATTCTTCTAAGTCCCTCGGGAAGAGTGAAAGACGCGCACGTTCATTTTCAGAGCTCCTAGACCTTCCTATAAGAAGTTAGCCAAAAAGTAGCTTCGAAAAACGCTTAGGTTAAGTTTCAGAGTTGCTTCTAATGTACCAAAGCTGGACTTAGACATAATTTCACTCTCACAACATTATGGCTGGTTGGAGACAGTCTGAACCACAAGTACCGGGTCGATGGTTCTGGGCGTATACTGGGGGGACGGGGACGACTCCCATTAACCCCTGACTATACCGGGGATACGCTTATCACAATGCCTTTCTGGTCTGTGCTGAAGCAGGGCATTCTGGCAGCCAAATGGCTTGACCTTTATTAGTGAGCCTGGTTACCCCCTCTTGGAACCACAGACTTAGAAATCGCCAGCTCATATACAGTACAGTGCATAAAATATATTTATATATATACCCTTATACACCATTTTAATAAAAAATATCACAAAATTCTTCTAAGTCCCTCGGGAAGAGTGAAAGACGCGCACGTTCATTTTCAGCGCTCCTAGACCTTCCTATAAGAAGTTAGCCAAAAAGTAGCTTCGAAAAACGCTTAGGTTAAGTTTCAGAGTTGCTTCTAATGTACCAAAGCTGGACTTAGACATAATTTCACTCTCACAACATTATGGCTGGTTGGAGACAGTCCGAACCACAAGTACCGGGTCGATGGTTCTGGGCGTATACTGGGGGACCGGGGACGACTCCCATTAACCCCTGACTATACCGGGGATAAGCTTATCACAATGCCTTTCTGGTCTGTGCTGAAGCAGGGCATTCTGGCAGCCAAGTGGCTTGACCTTTATTAGTGAGCCTGGTTACCCCCTCTCGGAACCACAGACTTAGAAATCGCCAGCTCATATACAGTGCATAAAATATATTTATATAATATATTTATATATATACCCTTATACACCATTTTAATAAAAAATATCACAAAATTCTTCTAAGTCCCTCGGGAAGAGTGAAAGACGCGCACGTTCATTTTCAGAGCTCCTAGACCTTCCTATAAGAAGTTAGCCAAAAAGTAGCTTCGAAAAACGCTTAGGTTAAGTTTCAGAGTTGCTTCTAATGTACCAAAGCTGGACTTAGACATAATTTCACTCTCACAACATTATGGCTGGTTGGAGACAGTCTGAACCACAAGTACCGGGTCGATGGTTCTGGGCGTATACTGGGGGGACGGGGACGACTCACATTAACCCCTGACTATACCGGGGATACGCTTATCACAATGCCTTTCTGGTCTGTGCTGAAGCAGGGCATTCTGGCAGCCAAGTGGCTTGACCTTTATTAGTGAGCCTGGTTACCCCCTCTCGGAACCACAGACTTAGAAATCGCCAGCTCATATACAGTGCATAAAATATATTTATATATATATACCCTTATACACCATTTTAATAAAAAATATCACAAAATTCTTCTAAGTCCCTCGGGAAGAGTGAAAGACGCGCACGTTCATTTTCAGCGCTCATAGACCTTCCTATAAGAAGTTAGCCAAAAAGTAGCTTCGAAAAACGCTTAGGTTAAGTTTCAGAGTTGCTTCTAATGTACCAAAGCTGGACTTAGACATAATTTCACTCTCACAACATTATGGCTGGTTGGAGACAGTCCGAACCACAAGTACCGGGTCGATGGTTCTGGGCGTATACTGGGGGGACGGGGACGACTCCCATGAACCCCTGACTATACCGGGGATACGCTTATCACAATGCCTTTCTGGTCTGTGCTGAAGCAGGGCATTCTGGCAGCCAAGTGGCTTGACCTTTATTAGTGAGCCTGGTTAACCCCTCTCGGAACCACAGACTTAGAAATCGCCAGCTCATATACAGTGCATAAAATATATTTATATAATATATTTATATATATACCCTTATAAACCAATTTAATAAAAAATATCACAAAATTCTTCTAAGTCCCTCGGGAAGAGTGAAAGACGCGCACGTTCATTTTCAGCGCTCCCAGACCTTTCTATAAGAAGTTAGCCAAAAAGTAGCTTCGAAAAACGCTTAGGTTAAGTTTCAGAGTTGCTTCTAATGTACCAAAGCTGGACTTAGACATAATTTCACTCTCACAACATTATGGCTGGTTGGAGACAGTCTGAACCACAAGTACCGGGTCGATGGTTCTGGGCGTATACTGGGGGGACGGGGACGACTCCCATTAACCCTTGACAATACCGGGGATACGCTTATCACAATGCCTTTCTGGTCTGTGCTGAAGCAGGGCATTCTGGCAGCCAAGTGGCTTGACCTTTATTAGTGAGCCTGGTTACCCCCTCTCGGAACCACAGACTTAGAAATCGCCAGCTCATATACAGTGCATAAAATATATTTATATATATACCCTTATACACCATTTTAATAAAAAATATCACAAAATTCTTCTAAGTCCCTCGGGAAGAGTGAAAGACGCGCACGTTCATTTTCAGAGCTCCTAGACCTTCCTATAAGAAGTTAGCCAAAAAGTAGCTTCGAAAAACGCTTAGGTTAAGTTTCAGAGTTGCTTCTAATGTACCAAAGCTGGACTTAGACATAATTTCACTCTCACAACATTATGGCTGGTTGGAGACAGTCTGAACCACAAGTACCGGGTCGATGGTTCTGGGCGTATACTGGGGGGACGGGGACGACTCCCATTAACCCCTGACTATTCCGGGGATACGCTTATCACAATGCCTTTCTGGTCTGTGCTGAAGCAGGGCATTCTGGCAGCCAAGTGGCTTGACCTTTATTAGTGAGCCTGGTTACCCCCTCTCGGAACCACAGACTTAGAAATCGCCAGCTCATATACAGTGCATAAAATATATTTATATATATACCCTTATACACCATTTTAATAAAAAATATCACAAAATTCTTCTAACTCCCTCGGGAAGAGTGAAAGACGCGCACGTTCATTTTCAGAGCTCCTAGACCTTCCTATAAGAAGTTAGCCAAAAAGTAGCTTCGAAAAACGCTTAGGTTAAGTTTCAGAGTTGCTTCTAATGTACCAAAGCTGGACTTAGACATAATTTCACTCTCACAACATTATGGCTGGTTGGAGACAGTCTGAACCACAAGTACCGGGTCGATGGTTCTGGGCGTATACTGGGGGGACGGGGACGACTCCCATTAACCCCTGACTATTCCGGGGATACGCTTATCACAATGCCTTTCTGGTCTGTGCTGAAGCAGGGCATTCTGGCAGCCAAGTGGCTTGACCTTTATTAGTGAGCCTGGTTACCCCCTCTCGGAACCACAGACTTAGAAATCGCCAGCTCATATACAGTGCATAAAATATATTTATATAATATATTTATATATATACCCTTATACACCAATTTAATAAAAAATATCACAAAATTCTTCTAAGTCCCTCGGGAAGAGTGAAAGACGCGCACGTTCATTTTCAGCGCTCCCAGACCTTTCTATAAGAAGTTAGCCAAAAAGTAGCTTCGAAAAACGCTTAGGTTAAGTTTCAGAGTTGCTTCTAATGTACCAAAGCTGGACTTAGACATAATTTCACTCTCACAACATTATGGCTGGTTGGAGACAGTCCGAAGCAAAAGTACCGGGTCCATGGTTCTGGGCGTATACTGGGGGGGACGCGGACGACTCCCATTAACCCCTGACTATACCGGGGATACGCTTATCACAATGCCTTTCTGGTCTGTGCTGAAGCAGGGCATTCTGGCAGCCAAGTGGCTTGACCTTTATTAGTGAGCCTGGTTACCCCCTCTCGGAACCACAGACTTAGAAATCGCCAGCTCATATACAGTGCATAAAATATATTTATATATATACCCTTATACACCATTTTAATAAAAAATATCACAAAATTCTTCTAAGTCCCTCGGGAAGAGTGAAAGACGCGCACGTTCATTTTCAGCGCTCCTAGACCTTCCTATAAGAAGTTAGCCAAAAAGTAGCTTCGAAAAACGCTTAGGTTAAGTTTCAGAGTTGCTTCTAATGTACCAAAGCTGGACTTAGACATAATTTCACTCTCACAACATTATGGCTGGTTGGAGACAGTCCGAAGCACAAGTACCGGGTCCATGGTTCTGGGCGTATACTGGGGGGGACGCGGACGACTCCCATTAACCCCTGACTATACCGGGGATACGCTTATCACAATGCCTTTCTGGTCTGTGCTGAAGCAGGGCATTCTGGCAGCCAAGTGGCTTGACCTTTATTAGTGAGCCTGGTTACCCCCTCTCGGAACCACAGACTTAGAAATCGCCAGCTCATATACAGTGCATAAAATATATTTATATAATATATTTATATATATACCCTTATACACCAATTTAATAAAAAATATCACAAAATTCTTCTAAGTCCCTCGGGAAGAGTGAAAGACGCGCACGTTCATTTTCAGCGCTCCCAGACCTTTCTATAAGAAGTTAGCCAAAAAGTAGCTTCGAAAAACGCTTAGGTTAAGTTTCAGAGTTGCTTCTAATGTACCAAAGCTGGACTTAGACATAATTTCACTCTCACAACATTATGGCTGGTTGGAGACAGTCCGAAGCACAAGTACCGGGTCCATGGTTCTGGGCGTATACTGGGGGGGACGCGGACGACTCCCATTAACCCCTGACTATACCGGGGATACGCTTATCACAATGCCTTTCTGGTCTGTGCTGAAGCAGGGCATTCTGGCAGCCAAGTGGCTTGACCTTTATTAGTGAGCCTGGTTACCCCCTCTCGGAACCACAGACTTAGAAATCGCCAGCTCATATACAGTGCATAAAATATATTTATATATATACCCTTATACACCATTTTAATAAAAAATATCACAAAATTCTTCTAAGTCCCTCGGGAAGAGTGAAAGACGCGCACGTTCATTTTCAGAGCTCCTAGACCTTCCTATAAAAAGTTAGCCAAAAAGTAGCTTCGAAAAACGCTTAGGTTAAGTTTCAGAGTTGCTTCTAATGTACCAAAGCTGGACTTAGACATAATTTCACTCTCACAACATTATGGCTGGTTGGAGACAGTCTGAACCACAAGTACCGGGTCGATGGTTCTGGGCGTATACTGGGGGGACGGGGACGACTCCCATTAACCCCCGACTATACCGGGGATACGCTTATCACAATGCCTTTCTGGTCTGTGCTGAAGCAGGGCATTCTGGCAGCCAAATGGCTTGACCTTTATTAGTGAGCCTGGTTACCCCCTCTCGGAACCACAGACTTAGAAATCGCCAGCTCATATACAGTGCATAAAATATATTTATATATATACCCTTATACACCATTTTAATAAAAAATATCACAAAATTCTTCTAAGTCCCTCGGGAAGAGTGAAAGACGCGCACGTTCATTTTCAGCGCTCCTAGACCTTCCTATTGGAAGTTAGCCAAAAAGTAGCTTCGAAAAACGCTTAGGTTAAGTTTCAGAGTTGCTTCTAATGTACCAAAGCTGGACTTAGACATAATTTCACTCTCACAACATTATGGCTGGTTGGAGACAGTCCGAACCACAAGTACCGGGTCCATGGTTCTGGGCGTATACTGGGGGGACGGGGACGACTCCTATTAACCCCTGACTATACCGGGGATACGCTTATCACAATGCCTTTCTGGTCTGTCCTGAAGCAGGGCATTCTGGCAGCCAAGTGGCTTGAACTTTATTAGTGAGCCTGGTTACCCCCTCTCGGAACTACCGACTTAGAAATCGCCAGCTCATATAAAGTGCATAAAATATATTTCTATATATACCCTTATACACCATTTTAATAAAAAATATCACAAAATTCTTCTAAGTCCCTCGGGAAGAGTGAAAGACGCGCACGTTCATTTTCAGCGCTCCCAGACCTTTCTACAGTATAAGAAGTTAGCCAAAAAGTAGCTTCGAAAAACGCTTAGGTTAAGTTTCAGAGTTGCTTCTAATGTACCAAAGCTGGACTTAGACATAATTTCACTCTCACAACATTATGGCTGGTTGGAGACAGTCTGAACCACAAGTACCGGGTCGATGGTTCTGGGCGTATACTGGGGGGACGGGGACGACTCCCATTAACCCCTGACTATACCGGGGATACGCTTATCACAATGCCTTTCTGGTCTGTGCTGAAGCAGGGCATTCTGGCAGCCAAGTGGGTTGACCTTTATTAGTGAGCCTGGTTACCCCCTCTCGGAACCACAGACTTAGAAATCGCCAGCTCATATACAGTGCATAAAATATATTTATATATATATACCCTTATACACCATTTTAATAAAAAATATCACAAAATTCTTCTAAGTCCCTCGGGAAGAGTGAAAGACGCGCACGTTCATTTTCAGCGCTCATAGACCTTCCTATAAGAAGTTAGCCAAAAAGTAGCTTCGAAAAACGCTTAGGTTAAGTTTCAGAGTTGCTTCTAATGTACCAAAGCTGGACTTAGACATAATTTCACTCTCACAACATTATGGCTGGTTGGAGACAGTCCGAACCACAAGTACCGGGTCGATGGTTCTGGGCGTATACTGGGGGGACGGGGACGACTCCCATGAACCCCTGACTATACCGGGGATACGCTTATCACAATGCCTTTCTGGTCTGTGCTGAAGCAGGGCATTCTGGCAGCCAAGTGGCTTGACCTTTATTAGTGAGCCTGGTTAACCCCTCTCGGAACCACAGACTTAGAAATCGCCAGCTCATATACAGTGCATAAAATATATTTATATAATATATTTATATATATACCCTTATACTTCATTTTAATAAAAAATATCACAAAATTCTTCTAAGTCCGTCGGGAAAAGTGAAAGACGTGCACGTTCATTTTCAGCGCTCCTAGACCTTCCTATAAGAAGTTAGCCAAAAAGTAAGTTTCTTCGAAAAACGCTTAGGTTAAGTTTCAGAGTTGCTTCTAATGTACCAAAGCTGGACTTAGACATAATTTCACTCTCACAACATTATGGCTGGTTGGAGACAGTCCGAAGCACAAGTACCGGGTCCATGGTTCTGGCCGTATACTGGGGGGACGAGGGCGACTCCCATTAACCCCTGACTATACCGGGGATACGCTTATCACAATGCCTTTCTGGTCTGTGCTGAAGAAGGGCATTCTGGAAACCAAGTGGCTTGACCTTTATTAGTGAGCCTGGTTACCCCCTCTCGGAACCACAGACTTAGAAATCGCCAGCTCATATACAGTGCATAAAATATATTTCTATATATACCCTTATACACCATTTTAATAAAAAATATCACAAAATTCTTCTAAGTCCCTCGGGAAGAGTGAAAGACGCGCACGTTCATTTTCAGCGCTCCCAGACCTTTCTACAGTATAAGAAGTTAGCCAAAAAGTAGCTTCGAAAAACGCTTAGGTTAAGTTTCAGAGTTGCTTCTAATGTACCAAAGCTGGACTTAGACATAATTTCACTCTCACAACATTATGGCTGGTTGGAGACAGTCTGAACCACAAGTACCGGGTCGATGGTTCTGGGCGTATACTGGGGGGACGGGGACGACTCCCATTAACCCCTGACTATACCGGGGATACGCTTATCACAATGCCTTTCTGGTCTGTGCTGAAGCAGGGCATTCTGGCAGCCAAGTGACTTGACCTTTATTAGTGAGCCTGGTTACCCCCTCTCGGAACCACAGACTTAGAAATCGCCAGCTCATATACAGTGCATAAAATATATTTATATATATATACCCTTATACACCATTTTAATAAAAAATATCACAAAATTCTTCTAAGTCCCTCGGGAAGAGTGAAAGACGCGCACGTTCATTTTCAGCGCTCATAGACCTTCCTATAAGAAGTTAGCCAAAAAGTAGCTTCGAAAAACGCTTAGGTTAAGTTTCAGAGTTGCTTCTAATGTACCAAAGCTGGACTTAGACATAATTTCACTCTCACAACATTATGGCTGGTTGGAGACAGTCTGAACCACAAGTACCGGGTCGATGGTTCTGGGCGTATACTGGGGGGACGGGGACGACTCCCATTAACCCCTGACTATACCGGGGATACGCTTATCACAATGCCTTTCTGGTCTGTGCTGAAGCAGGGCATTCTGGCAGCCAAGTGGGTTGACCTTTATTAGTGAGCCTGGTTACCCCCTCTCGGAACCACAGACTTAGAAATCGCCAGCTCATATACAGTGCATAAAATATATTTATATATATATACCCTTATACACCATTTTAATAAAAAATATCACAAAATTCTTCTAAGTCCCTCGGGAAGAGGGAAGAGTGAAAGACGCGTACGTTCATTTTCAGAGCTCCTAGACCTTCCTATAAGAAGTTAGCCAAAAAGTAGCTTCGAAAAACGCTTAGGTTAAGTTTCAGAGTTGCTTCTAATGTACCAAAGCTGGACTTAGACATAATTTCACTCTCACAACATTATGGCTGGTTGGAGACAGTATGAACCACAAGTACCGGGTCGATGGTTCTGGGCGTATACTGGGGGGACGGGGACGACTCCCATTAACCCCTGACTATTCCGGGGATACGCTTATCACAATGCCTTTCTGGTCTGTGCTGAAGCAGGGCATTCTGGCAGCCAAGTGGCTTGACCTTTATTAGTGAGCCTGGTTACCCCCTCTCGGAACCACAGACTTAGAAATCGCCAGCTCATATACAGTGCATAAAATATATTTATATATATACCCTTATACACCATTTTAATAAAAAATATCACAAAATTCTTCTAAGTCCCTCGGGAAGAGTGAAAGACGCGCACGTTCATTTTCAGCGCTCCTAGACCTTCCTATAAGAAGTTAGCCAAAAAGTAGCTTCGAAAAACGCTTAGGTTAAGTTTCAGAGTTGCTTCTAATGTACCAAAGCTGGACTTAGACATAATTTCACTCTCACAACATTATGGCTGGTTGGAGACAGTCCGAACCACAAGTACCGGGTCCATGGTTCTGGGCGTATACTGGGGGGACGGGGACGACTCCCATTAACCCCTGACTATACCGGGGATACGCTTATCACAATGCCTTTCTGGTCTGTCCTGAAGCAGGGCATTCTGGCAGCCAAGTGGCTTGAACTTTATTAGTGAGCCTGGTTACCCCCTCTCGGAACTACCGACTTAGAAATCGCCAGCTCATATAAAGTGCATAAAATATATTTATATATATACCCTTATACACCATTTTAATAAAAAATATCACAAAATTCTTCTAAGTCCCTCGGGAAGAGTGAAAGACGCGCACGTTCATTTTCAGCGCTCCCAGACCTTTCCATAAGAAGTTAGCCAAAAAGTAGCTTCGAAAAACGCTTAGGTTAAGTTTCAGAGTTGCTTCTAATGTACCAAAGCTGGACTTAGACATAATTTCACTCTCACAACATTATGGCTGGTTGGAGACAGTCCGAAGCACAAGTACCGGGTCCATGGTTCTGGGCGTATACTGGGGGGGACGCGGACGACTCCCATTAACCCCTGACTATACCGGGGATACGCTTATCACAATGCCTTTCTGGTCTGTGCTGAAGCAGGGCATTCTGGCAGCCAAGTGGCTTGACCTTTATTAGTGAGCCTGGTTACCCCCTCTCGGAACCACAGACTTAGAAATCGCCAGCTCATATACAGTGCATAAAATATATTTATATAATATATTTATATATATACCCTTATACACCAATTTAATAAAAAATATCACAAAATTCTTCTAAGTCCCTCGGGAAGAGTGAAAGACGCGCACGTTCATTTTCAGCGCTCCCAGACCTTTCTATAAGAAGTTAGCCAAAAAGTAGCTTCGAAAAACGCTTAGGTTAAGTTTCAGAGTTGCTTCTAATGTACCAAAGCTGGACTTAGACATAATTTCACTCTCACAACATTATGGCTGGTTGGAGACAGTCCGAAGCACAAGTACCGGGTCCATGGTTCTGGGCGTATACTGGGGGGGACGCGGACGACTCCCATTAACCCCTGACTTAACCGGGGATACGCTTATCACAATGCCTTTCTGGTCTGTGCTGAAGCAGGGCATTCTGGCAGCCAAGTGGCTTGACCTTTATTAGTGAGCCTGGTTACCCCCTCTCGGAACCACAGACTTAGAAATCGCCAGCTCATATACAGTGCATAAAATATATTTATATATATACCCTTATACACCATTTTAATAAAAAATATCACAAAATTCTTCTAAGTCCCTCGGGAAGAGTGAAAGACGCGCACGTTCATTTTCAGAGCTCCTAGACCTTCCTATAAAAAGTTAGCCAAAAAGAAGCTTCGAAAAACGCTTAGGTTAAGTTTCAGAGTTGCTTCTAATGTACCAAAGCTGGACTTAGACATAATTTCACTCTCACAACATTATGGCTGGTTGGAGACAGTCTGAACCACAAGTACCGGGTCGATGGTTCTGGGCGTATACTGAGGGGACGGGGACGACTCCCATTAACCCCCGACTATACCGGGGATACGCTTATCACAATGCCTTTCTGGTCTGTGCTGAAGCAGGGCATTCTGGCAGCCAAATGGCTTGACCTTTATTAGTGAGCCTGGTTACCCCCTCTCGGAACCACAGACTTAGAAATCGCCAGCTCATATACAGTGCATAAAATATATTTATATATATACCCTTATACACCATTTTAATAAAAAATATCACAAAATTCTTCTAAGTCCCTCGGGAAGAGTGAAAGACGCGCACGTTCATTTTCAGCGCTCCTAGACCTTCCTATAAGAAGTTAGCCAAAAAGTAGCTTCGAAAAACGCTTAGGTTAAGTTTCAGAGTTGCTTCTAATGTACCAAAGCTGGACTTAGACATAATTTCACTCTCACAACATTATGGCTGGTTGGAGACAGTCCGAACCACAAGTACCGGGTCCATGGTTCTGGGCGTATACTGGGGGGACGGGGACGACTCCCATTAACCCCTGACTAGACCGGGGATACGCTTATCACAATGCCTTTCTGGTCTGTCCTGAAGCAGGGCATTCTGGCAGCCAAGTGGCTTGAACTTTATTAGTGAGCCTGGTTACCCCCTCTCGGAACTACCGACTTAGAAATCGCCAGCTCATATAAAGTGCATAAAATATATTTATATATATACCCTTATACACCATTTTAATAAAAAATATCACAAAATTCTTCTAAGTCCCTCGGGAAGAGTGAAAGACGCGCACGTTCATTTTCAGCGCTCCTAGACCTTCCTATAAGAAGTTAGCCAAAAAGTAGCTTCGAAAAACGCTTAGGTTAAGTTTCAGAGTTGCTTCTAATGTACCAAAGCTGGACTTAGACATAATTTCACTCTCACAACATTATGGCTGGTTGGAGACAGTCCGAACCACAAGTACCGGGTCCATGGTTCTGGGCGTATACTGGGGGGGACGGGGACGACTCCCATTAACCCCTGACTATACCGGGGATACGCTTATCACAATGCCTTTCTGGCCTGTGCTGAAGCAGGGCATTCTGGCAGCCAAGTGGCTTGACCTTTATTAGTGAGCCTGGTTACCCCCTCTCGGAACCACAGACTTAGAAATCGCCAGCTCATATACAGTGCATAAAATATATTTATATATATACCCTTATACACCATTTTAATAAAAAATATCACAAAATTCTTCTAACTCCCTCGGGAAGAGTGAAAGACGCGCACGTTCATTTTCAGAGCTCCTAGACCTTCCTATAAGAAGTTAGCCAAAAAGTAGCTTCGAAAAACGCTTAGGTTAAGTTTCAGAGTTGCTTCTAATGTACCAAAGCTGGACTTAGACATAATTTCACTCTCACAACATTATGGCTGGTTGGAGACAGTCCGAACCACAAGTACCGGGTCCATGGTACTGGGCGTATACTGGGGGGGACGGGGACAACTCCCATTAACCCCTGACTATACCGGGGATACGCTTATCACAATGCCTTTCTGGTCTGTGCTGAAGCAGGGCATTCTGGCAGCCAAGTGGCTTGACCTTTATTAGTGAGCCTGGTTACCCCCTCTCGGAACCACAGACTTAGAAATCGCCAGCTCATATACAGTGCATAAAATATATTTATATAATATATTTATATATATACCCTTATACACCATTTTAATAAAAAATATCACAAAATTCTTCTAAGTCCCTCGGGAAGAGTGAAAGACGCGCACGTTCTTTTTCAGAGCTCCTAGACCTTCCTACTGGTATAAGAAGTTAGCCAAAAAGTAGCTTCGAAAAACGCTTAGGTTAAGTTTCAGAGTTGCTTCTAATGTACCAAAGCTGGACTTAGACATAATTTCACTCTCACAACATTATGGCTGGTTGGAGACAGTCCGAAGCACAAGTACCGGGTCCATGGTTCTGGCCGTATACTGGTTGGACGGGGGCGACTCCCATTAACCCCTGACTATACCGGGGATACGCTTATCACAATGCCTTTCTGGTCTGTGCTGAAGCAGGGCATTCTGGCAGCCAAGTGGCTTGACCTTTATTAGTGAGCCTGGTTACCCCCTCTCGGAACCACAGACTTAGAAATCGCCAGCTCATATACAGTGCATAAAATATATTTATATAATATATTTATATATATATACCCTTAGACACCATTTTAATAAAAAATATCACAAAATTCTTCTAAATCCCTCGGGAAGAGTGAAAGACGCGCACGTTCATTTTCAGAGCTCCTAGACCTTCCTACTGGTATAAGAAGTTAGCCAAAAAGTAGCTTCGAAAAACGCTTAGGTTAAGTTTCAGAGTTGCTTCTAATGTACCAAAGCTGGACTTAGACATAATTTCACTCTCACAACATTATGGCTGGTTGGAGACAGTCCGAACCACAAGTACCGGGTCCATGGTTCTGGGCGTATACTGGGGGGACGGGGACGACTCCCATTAACCCCTGACTATACCGGGGATACGCTTATCACAATGCCTTTCTGGTCTGTGCTGAAGCAGGGCATTCTGGCAGCCAAGTGGCTTGACCTTTATTAGTGCGCCTGGTTACCCCCTCTCGGAACCACAGACTTAGAAATCGCCAGCTCATATACAGTGCATAAAATATATTTATATATATACCCTTATACACCATTTTAATAAAAAATATCACAAAATTCTTCTAAGTCCCTCGGGAAGAGTGAAAGACGCGCACGTTCATTTTCAGAGCTCCTAGACCTTCCTATAAGAAGTTAGCCAAAAAGTAGCTTCGAAAAACGCTTAGGTTAAGTTTCAGAGTTGCTTCTAATGTACCAAAGCTGGACTTAGACATAATTTCACTCTCACAACATTATGGCTGGTTGGAGACAGTCCGAACCACAAGTACCGGGTCGATGGTTCTGGGCGTATACTGGGGGGACGGGGACGACTCCCATTAACCCCTGACTATACCGGGGATACGCTTATCACAATGCCTTTCTGGTCTGTGCTGAAGCAGGGCATTCTGGCAGCCAAGTCGCTTGACCTTTATTAGTGAGCCTGGTTACCCCCTCTCGGAACCACAGACTTAGAAATCGCCAGCTCATATACAGTGCATAAAATATATTTATATATATACCCTTATACACCATTTTAATAAAAAATATCACAAAATTCTTCTAAGTCCCTCGGGAAGAGTGAAAGACGCGCACGTTCATTTTCAGCGCTCCTAGACCTTCCTATAAGAAGTTAGCCAAAAAGTAGCTTCGAAAAACGCTTAGGTTAAGTTTCAGAGTTGCTTCTAATGTACCAAAGCTGGACTTAGACATAATTTCACTCTCACAACATTATGGCTGGTTGGAGACAGTCTGAACCACAAGTACCGGGTCGATGGTTCTGGGCGTATACTGGGGGGACGGGGACGACTCCCATTAACCCCTGACTATACCGGGGATACGCTTATCACAATGCCTTTCTGGTCTGTGCTGAAGCAGGGCATTCTGGCAGCCAAGTGGCTTGACCTTTATTAGTGAGCCTGGTTACCCCCTCTCGGAACCACAGACTTAGAAATCGCCAGCTCATATACAGTGCATAAAATATATTTATATATATACCCTTATACACCATTTTAATAAAAAATATCACAAAATTCTTCTAAGTCCCTCGGGAAGAGTGAAAGACGCGCACGTTCATTTTCAGCGCTCCTAGACCTTCCTATAAGAAGTTAGCCAAAAAGTAGCTTCGAAAAACGCTTAGGTTAAGTTTCAGAGTTGCTTCTAATGTACCAAAGCTGGACTTAGACATAATTTCACTCTCACAAAATTATGGCTGGTTGGAGACAGTCCGAAGCACAAGTACCGGGTCCATGGTTCTGGGCGTATACTGGGGGGGACGCGGACGACTCCCATTAACCCCTGACTATACCGGGGATACGCTTATCACAATGCCTTTCTGGTCTGTGCTGAAGCAGGGCATTCTGGCAGCCAAGTGGCTTGACCTTTATTAGTGAGCCTGGTTACCCCCTCTCGGAACCACAGACTTAGAAATCGCCAGCTCATATACAGTGCATAAAATATATTTATATAATATATTTATATATATACCCTTACAGTATAAACCAATTTAATATAAAATATCACAAAATTCTTCTAAGTCCCTCGGGAAGAGTGAAAGACGCGCACGTTCATTTTCAGCGCTCCCAGACCTTTCTATAAGAAGTTAGCCAAAAAGTAGCTTCGAAAAACGCTTAGGTTAAGTTTCAGAGTTGCTTCTAATGTACCAAAGCTGGACTTAGACATAATTTCACTCTCACAACATTATGGCTGGTTGGAGACAGTCCGAAGCACAAGTACCGGGTCCATGGTTCTGGGCGTATACTGGGGGGGACGCGGACGACTCCCATTAACCCCTGACTATACCGGGGATACGCTTATCACAATGCCTTTCTGGTCTGTGCTGAAGCAGGGCATTCTGGCAGCCAAGTGGCTTGACCTTTATTAGTGAGCCTGGTTACCCCCTCTCGGAACCACAGACTTAGAAATCGCCAGCTCATATACAGTGCATAAAATATATTTATATATATACCCTTATACACCATTTTAATAAAAAATATCACAAAATTCTTCTAAGTCCCTCGGGAAGAGTGAAAGACGCGCACGTTCATTTTCAGAGCTCCTAGACCTTCCTATAAGAAGTTAGCCAAAAAGTAGCTTCGAAAAACGCTTAGGTTAAGTTTCAGAGTTGCTTCTAATGTACCAAAGCTGGACTTAGACATAATTTCACTCTCACAACTTTATGGCTGGTTGGAGACAGTCTGAACCACAAGTACCGGGTCGATGGTTCTGGGCGTATACTGGGGGGACGGGGACGACTCCCATTAACCCCCGACTATACCGGGGATACGCTTATCACAATGCCTTTCTGGTCTGTGCTGAAGCAGGGCATTCTGGCAGCCAAATGGCTTGACCTTTATTAGTGAGCCTGGTTACCCCCTCTCGGAACCACAGACTTAGAAATCGCCAGCTCATATACAGTGCATAAAATATATTTATATACTGTATATACCCTTATACACCATTTTAATAAAAAATATCACAAAATTCTTCTAAGTCCCTCGGGAAGAGTGAAAGACGCGCACGTTCATTTTCAGCGCTCCTAGACCTTCCTATAAGAAGTTAGCCAAAAAGTAGCTTCGAAAAACGCTTAGGTTAAGTTTCAGAGTTGCTTCTAATGTACCAAAGCTGGACTTAGACATAATTTCACTCTCACAACATTATGGCTGGTTGGAGACAGTCCGAACCACAAGTACCGGGTCCATGGTTCTGGGCGTATACTGGGGGGACGGGGACGACTCCCATTAACCCCTGACTATACCGGGGATACGCTTATCACAATGCCTTTCTGGTCTGTCCTGAAGCAGGGCATTCTGGCAGCCAAGTGGCTTGAACTTTATTAGTGAGCCTGGTTACCCCCTCTCGGAACTACCGACTTAGAAATCGCCAGCTCATATAAAGTGCATAAAATATATTTATATATATACCCTTATACACCATTTTAATAAAAAATATCACAAAATTCTTCTAAGTCCCTCGGGAAGAGTGAAAGACGCGCACGTTCATTTTCAGCGCTCCCAGACCTTTCTATAAGAAGTTAGCCAAAAAGTAGCTTCGAAAAACGCTTAGGTTAAGTTTCAGAGTTGCTTCTAATGTTCCAAAGCTGGACTTAGACATAATTTCACTCTCACAACATTATGGCTGGTTGGAGACAGTCCGAAGCACAAGTACCGGGTCCATGGTTCTGGGCGTATACTGGGGGGGACGCGGACGACTCCCATTAACCCCTGACTATACCGGGGATACGCTTATCACAATGCCTTTCTGGTCTGTGCTGAAGCAGGGCATTCTGGCAGCCAAGTGGCTTGACCTTTATTAGTGAGCCTGGTTACCCCCTCTCGGAACCACAGACTTAGAAATCGCCAGCTCATATACAGTGCATAAAATATATTTATATATATACCCTTATACACCATTTTAATAAAAAATATCACAAAATTCTTCTAAGTCCCTCGGGAAGAGTGAAAGACGCGCACGTTCATTTTCAGAGCTCCTAGACCTTCCTATAAAAAGTTAGCCAAAAAGTAGCTTCGAAAAACGCTTAGGTTAAGTTTCAGAGTTGCTTCTAATGTACCAAAGCTGGACTTAGACATAATTTCACTCTCACAACATTATGGCTGGTTGGAGACAGTCTGAACCACAAGTACCGGGTCGATGGTTCTGGGCGTATACTGGGGGGACGGGGACGACTCCCATTAACCCCCGACTATACCGGGGATACGCTTATCACAATGCCTTTCTGGTCTGTGCTGAAGCAGGGCATTCTGGCAGCCAAATGGCTTGACCTTTATTAGTGAGCCTGGTTACCCCCTCTCGGAACCACAGACTTAGAAATCGCCAGCTCATATACAGTGCATAAAATATATTTATATATATACCCTTATACACCATTTTAATAAAAAATATCACAAAATTCTTCTAAGTCCCTCGGGAAGAGTGAAAGACGCGCACGTTCATTTTCAGCGCTCCTAGACCTTCCTATAAGAAGTTAGCCAAAAAGTAGCTTCGAAAAACGCTTAGGTTAAGTTTCAGAGTTGCTTCTAATGTACCAAAGCTGGACTTAGACATAATTTCACTCTCACAACATTATGGCTGGTTGGAGACAGTCCGAACCACAAGTACCGGGTCCATGGTTCTGGGCGTATACTGGGGGGGACGGGGACGACTCCCATTAACCCCTGACTATACCGGGGATACGCTTATCACAATGCCTTTCTGGCCTGTGCTGAAGCAGGGCATTCTGGCAGCCAAGTGGCTTGACCTTTATTAGTGAGCCTGGTTACCCCCTCTCGGAACCACAGACTTAGAAATCGCCAGCTCATATACAGTGCATAAAATATATTTATATATATACAGTACCCTTATACACCATTTTAATAAAAAATATCACAAAATTCTTCTAAGTCCCTCGGGAAGAGTGAAAGACGCGCACGTTCATTTTCAGAGCTCCTAGACCTTCCTATAAGAAGTTAGCCAAAAAGTAGCTTCGAAAAACGCTTAGGTTAAGTTTCAGAGTTGCTTCTAATGTACCAAAGCTGGACTTAGACATAATTTCACTCTCACAACATTATGGCTGGTTGGAGACAGTCTGAACCACAAGTACCGGGTCGATGGTTCTGGGCGTATACTGGGGGGACGGGGACGACTCCCATTAACCCCTGACTATACCGGGGATACGCTTATCACAATGCCTTTCTGGTCTGTGCTGAAGCAGGGCATTCTGGCAGCCAAGTGGCTTGACCTTTATTAGTGAGCCTGGTTACCCCCTCTCGGAACCACAGACTTAGAAATCGCCAGCTCATATACAGTGCATAAAATATATTTATATAATATATTTATATATATACCCTTATACACCAATTTAATAAAAAATATCACAAAATTCTTCTAAGTCCCTCGGGAAGAGAGAAAGACGCGCACGTTCATTTTCAGCGCTCCCAGACCTTTCTATAAGAAGTTAGCCAAGAAGTAGCTTCGAAAAACGCTTAGGTTAAGTTTCAGAGTTGCTTCTAATGTACCAAAGCTGGACTTAGACATAATTTCACTCTCACAACTTTATGGCTGGTTGGAGACAGTCTGAACCACAAGTACCGGGTCGATGGTTCTGGGCGTATACTGGGGGGACGGGGACGACTCCCATTAACCCCCGACTATACCGGGGATACGCTTATCACAATGCCTTTCTGGTCTGTGCTGAAGCAGGGCATTCTGGCAGCCAAATGGCTTGACCTTTATTAGTGAGCCTGGTTACCCCCTCTCGGAACCACAGACTTAGAAATCGCCAGCTCATATACAGTGCATAAAATATATTTATATACTGTATATACCCTTATACACCATTTTAATAAAAAATATCACAAAATTCTTCTAAGTCCCTCGGGAAGAGTGAAAGACGCGCACGTTCATTTTCAGAGCTCCTAGACCTTCCTATAAGAAGTTAGCCAAAAAGTAGCTTCGAAAAACGCTTAGGTTAAGTTTCAGAGTTGCTTCTAATGTACCAAAGCTGGACTTAGACATAATTTCACTCTCACAACATTATGGCTGGTTGGAGACAGTCCGAACCACAAGTACCGGGTCCATGGTTCTGGGCGTATACTGGGGGGACGGGGACGACTCCCATTAACCCCTGACTATACCGGGGATACGCTTATCACAATGCCTTTCTGGTCTGTCCTGAAGCAGGGCATTCTGGCAGCCAAGTGGCTTGAACTTTATTAGTGAGCCTGGTTACCCCCTCTCGGAACTACCGACTTAGAAATCGCCAGCTCATATAAAGTGCATAAAATATATTTATATATATACCCTTATACACCATTTTAATAAAAAATATCACAAAATTCTTCTAAGTCCCTCGGGAAGAGTGAAAGACGCGCACGTTCATTTTCAGCGCTCCCAGACCTTTCTATAAGAAGTTAGCCAAAAAGTAGCTTCGAAAAACGCTTAGGTTAAGTTTCAGAGTTGCTTCTAATGTACCAAAGCTGGACTTAGACATAATTTCACTCTCACAACATTATGGCTGGTTGGAGACAGTCCGAAGCACAAGTACCGGGTCCATGGTTCTGGGCGTATACTGGGGGGGACGCGGACGACTCCCATTAACCCCTGACTATACCGGGGATACGCTTATCACAATGCCTTTCTGGTCTGTGCTGAAGCAGGGCATTCTGGCAGCCAAGTGGCTTGACCTTTATTAGTGAGCCTGGTTACCCCCTCTCGGAACCACAGACTTAGAAATCGCCAGCTCATATACAGTGCATAAAATATATTTATATAATATATTTATATATATACCCTTATACACCAATTTAATAAAAAATATCACAAAATTCTTCTAAGTCCCTCGGGAAGAGTGAAAGACGCGCACGTTCATTTTCAGCGCTCCCAGACCTTTCTATAAGAAGTTAGCCAAAAAGTAGCTTCGAAAAACGCTTAGGTTAAGTTTCAGAGTTGCTTCTAATGTACCAAAGCTGGACTTAGACATAATTTCACTCTAACAACATTATGGCTGGTTGGAGACAGTCCGAAGCACAAGTACCGGGTCCATGGTTCTGGGCGTATACTGGGGGGGACGCGGACGACTCCCATTAACCCCTGACTATACCGGGGATACGCTTATCACAATGCCTTTCTGGTCTGTGCTGAAGCAGGGCATTCTGGCAGCCAAGTGGCTTGACCTTTATTAGTGAGCCTGGTTACCCCCTCTCGGAACCACAGACTTAGAAATCGCCAGCTCATATACAGTGCATAAAATATATTTATATATATACCCTTATACACCATTTTAATAAAAAATATCACAAAATTCTTCTAAGTCCCTCGGGAAGAGTGAAAGACGCGCACGTTCATTTTCAGAGCTCCTAGACCTTCCTATAAAAAGTTAGCCAAAAAGTAGCTTCGAAAAACGCTTAGGTTAAGTTTCAGAGTTGCTTCTAATGTACCAAAGCTGGACTTAGACATAATTTCACTCTCACAACATTATGGCTGGTTGGAGACAGTCTGAACCACAAGTACCGGGTCGATGGTTCTGGGCGTATACTGGGGGGACGGGGACGACTCCCATTAACCCCCGACTATACCGGGGATACGCTTATCACAATGCCTTTCTGGTCTGTGCTGAAGCAGGGCATTCTGGCAGCCAAATGGCTTGACCTTTATTAGTGAGCCTGGTTACCCCCTCTCGGAACCACAGACTTAGAAATCGCCAGCTCATATACAGTGCATAAAATATATTTATATACTGTATATACCCTTATACACCATTTTAATAAAAAATATCACAAAATTCTTCTAAGTCCCTCGGGAAGAGTGAAAGACGCGCACGTTCATTTTCAGAGCTCCTAGACCTTCCTATAAGAAGTTAGCCAAAAAGTAGCTTCGAAAAACGCTTAGGTTAAGTTTCAGAGTTGCTTCTAATGTACCAAAGCTGGACTTAGACATAATTTCACTCTCACAACATTATGGCTGGTTGGAGACAGTCCGAACCACAAGTACCGGGTCCATGGTTCTGGGCGTATACTGGGGGGACGGGGACGACTCCCATTAACCCCTGACTATACCGGGGATACGCTTATCACAATGCCTTTCTGGTCTGTCCTGAAGCAGGGCATTCTGGCAGCCAAGTGGCTTGAACTTTATTAGTGAGCCTGGTTACCCCCTCTCGGAACTACCGACTTAGAAATCGCCAGCTCATATAAAGTGCATAAAATATATTTATATATATACCCTTATACACCATTTTAATAAAAAATATCACAAAATTCTTCTAAGTCCCTCGGGAAGAGTGAAAGACGCGCACGTTCATTTTCAGCGCTCCCAGACCTTTCTATAAGAAGTTAGCCAAAAAGTAGCTTCGAAAAACGCTTAGGTTAAGTTTCAGAGTTGCTTCTAATGTACCAAAGCTGGACTTAGACATAATTTCACTCTCACAACATTATGGCTGGTTGGAGACAGTCCGAAGCACAAGTACCGGGTCCATGGTTCTGGGCGTATACTGGGGGGGACGCGGACGACTCCCATTAACCCCTGACTATACCGGGGATACGCTTATCACAATGCCTTTCTGGTCTGTGCTGAAGCAGGGCATTCTGGCAGCCAAGTGGCTTGACCTTTATTAGTGAGCCTGGTTACCCCCTCTCGGAACCACAGACTTAGAAATCGCCAGCTCATATACAGTGCATAAAATATATTTATATATATACCCTTATACACCATTTTAATAAAAAATATCACAAAATTCTTCTAAGTCCCTCGGGAAGAGTGAAAGACGCGCACGTTCATTTTCAGAGCTCCTAGACCTTCCTATAAAAAGTTAGCCAAAAAGTAGCTTCGAAAAACGCTTAGGTTAAGTTTCAGAGTTGCTTCTAATGTACCAAAGCTGGACTTAGACATAATTTCACTCTCACAACATTATGGCTGGTTGGAGACAGTCTGAACCACAAGTACCGGGTCGATGGTTCTGGGCGTATACTGGGGGGACGGGGACGACTCCCATTAACCCACGACTATACCGGGGATACGCTTATCACAATGCCTTTCTGGTCTGTGCTGAAGCAGGGCATTCTGGCAGCCAAATGGCTTGACCTTTATTAGTGAGCCTGGTTACCCCCTCTCGGAACCACAGACTTAGAAATCGCCAGCTCATATACAGTGCATAAAATATATTTATATATACTGTATACCCTTATACACCATTTTAATAAAAAATATCACAAAATTCTTCTAAGTCCCTCGGGAAGAGTGAAAGACGCGCACGTTCATTTTCAGCGCTCCTAGACCTTCCTATAAGAAGTTAGCCAAAAAGTAGCTTCGAAAAACGCTTAGGTTAAGTTTCAGAGTTGCTTCTAATGTACCAAAGCTGGACTTAGACATAATTTCACTCTCACAACATTATGGCTGGTTGGAGACAGTCCGAACCACAAGTACCGGGTCCATGGTTCTGGGCGTATACTGGGGGGGACGGGGACGACTCCCATTAACCCCTGACTATACCGGGGATACGCTTATCACAATGCCTTTCTGGCCTGTGCTGAAGCAGGGCATTCTGGCAGCCAAGTGGCTTGACCTTTATTAGTGAGCCTGGTTACCCCCTCTCGGAACCACAGACTTAGAAATCGCCAGCTCATATACAGTGCATAAAATATATTTATATACAGTATATACAGTACCCTTATACACCATTTTAATAAAAAATATCACAAAATTCTTCTAAGTCCCTCGGGAAGAGTGAAAGACGCGCACGTTCATTTTCAGAGCTCCTAGACCTTCCTATAAGAAGTTAGCCAAAAAGTAGCTTCGAAAAACGCTTAGGTTAAGTTTCAGAGTTGCTTCTAATGTACCAAAGCTGGACTTAGACATAATTTCACTCTCACAACATTATGGCTGGTTGGAGACAGTCTGAACCACAAGTACCGGGTCGATGGTTCTGGGCGTATACTGGGGGGACGGGGACGACTCCCATTAACCCCTGACTATACCGGGGATACGCTTATCACAATGCCTTTCTGGTCTGTGCTGAAGCAGGGCATTCTGGCAGCCAAGTGGCTTGACCTTTATTAGTGAGCCTGGTTACCCCCTCTCGGAACCACAGACTTAGAAATCGCCAGCTCATATACAGTGCATAAAATATATTTATATAATATATTTATATATATACCCTTATACACCAATTTAATAAAAAATATCACAAAATTCTTCTAAGTCCCTCGGGAAGAGAGAAAGACGCGCACGTTCATTTTCAGCGCTCCCAGACCTTTCTATAAGAAGTTAGCCAAGAAGTAGCTTCGAAAAACGCTTAGGTTAAGTTTCAGAGTTGCTTCTAATGTACCAAAGCTGGACTTAGACATAATTTCACTCTCACAACATTATGGCTGGTTGGAGACAGTCCGAACCACAAGTACCGGGTCCATGGTTCTGGGCGTATACTGGGGGGACGGGGACGACTCCCATTAACCCCTGACTATACCGGGGATACGCTTATCACAATGCCTTTCTGGTCTGTCCTGAAGCAGGGCATTCTGGCAGCCAAGTGGCTTGAACTTTATTAGTGAGCCTGGTTACCCCCTCTCGGAACTACCGACTTAGAAATCGCCAGCTCATATAAAGTGCATAAAATATATTTATATATATACCCTTATACACCATTTTAATAAAAAATATCACAAAATTCTTCTAAGTCCCTCGGGAAGAGTGAAAGACGCGCACGTTCATTTTCAGCGCTCCCAGACCTTTCTATAAGAAGTTAGCCAAAAAGTAGCTTCGAAAAACGCTTAGGTTAAGTTTCAGAGTTGCTTCTAATGTACCAAAGCTGGACTTAGACATAATTTCACTCTCACAACATTATGGCTGGTTGGAGACAGTCCGAAGCACAAGTACCGGGTCCATGGTTCTGGGCGTATACTGGGGGGGACGCGGACGACTCCCATTAACCCCTGACTATACCGGGGATACGCTTATCACAATGCCTTTCTGGTCTGTGCTGAAGCAGGGCATTCTGGCAGCCAAGTGGCTTGACCTTTATTAGTGAGCCTGGTTACCCCCTCTCGGAACCACAGACTTAGAAATCGCCAGCTCATATACAGTGCATAAAATATATTTATATAATATATTTATATATATACCCTTATACACCAATTTAATAAAAAATATCACAAAATTCTTCTAAGTCCCTCGGGAAGAGTGAAAGACGCGCACGTTCATTTTCAGCGCTCCCAGACCTTTCTATAAGAAGTTAGCCAAAAAGTAGCTTCGAAAAACGCTTAGGTTAAGTTTCAGAGTTGCTTCTAATGTACCAAAGCTGGACTTAGACATAATTTCACTCTCACAACATTATGGCTGGTTGGAGACAGTCCGAAGCACAAGTACCGGGTCCATGGTTCTGGGCGTATACTGGGGGGGACGCGGACGACTCCCATTAACCCCTGACTATACCGGGGATACGCTTATCACAATGCCTTTCTGGTCTGTGCTGAAGCAGGGCATTCTGGCAGCCAAGTGGCTTGACCTTTATTAGTGAGCCTGGTTACCCCCTCTCGGAACCACAGACTTAGAAATCGCCAGCTCATATACAGTGCATAAAATATATTTATATATATACCCTTATACACCATTTTAATAAAAAATATCACAAAATTCTTCTAAGTCCCTCGGGAAGAGTGAAAGACGCGCACGTTCATTTTCAGAGCTCCTAGACCTTCCTATAAAAAGTTAGCCAAAAAGTAGCTTCGAAAAACGCTTAGGTTAAGTTTCAGAGTTGCTTCTAATGTACCAAAGCTGGACTTAGACATAATTTCACTCTCACAACATTATGGCTGGTTGGAGACAGTCTGAACCACAAGTACCGGGTCGATGGTTCTGGGCGTATACTGGGGGGACGGGGACGACTCCCATTAACCCCCGACTATACCGGGGATACGCTTATCACAATGCCTTTCTGGTCTGTGCTGAAGCAGGGCATTCTGGCAGCCAAATGGCTTGACCTTTATTAGTGAGCCTGGTTACCCCCTCTCGGAACCACAGACTTAGAAATCGCCAGCTCATATACAGTGCATAAAATATATTTATATACTGTATATACCCTTATACACCATTTTAATAAAAAATATCACAAAATTCTTCTAAGTCCCTCGGGAAGAGTGAAAGACGCGCACGTTCATTTTCAGAGCTCCTAGACCTTCCTATAAGAAGTTAGCCAAAAAGTAGCTTCGAAAAACGCTTAGGTTAAGTTTCAGAGTTGCTTCTAATGTACCAAAGCTGGACTTAGACATAATTTCACTCTCACAACATTATGGCTGGTTGGAGACAGTCCGAACCACAAGTACCGGGTCCATGGTTCTGGGCGTATACTGGGGGGACGGGGACGACTCCCATTAACCCCTGACTATACCGGGGATACGCTTATCACAATGCCTTTCTGGTCTGTCCTGAAGCAGGGCATTCTGGCAGCCAAGTGGCTTGAACTTTATTAGTGAGCCTGGTTACCCCCTCTCGGAACTACCGACTTAGAAATCGCCAGCTCATATAAAGTGCATAAAATATATTTATATATATACCCTTATACACCATTTTAATAAAAAATATCACAAAATTCTTCTAAGTCCCTCGGGAAGAGTGAAAGACGCGCACGTTCATTTTCAGCGCTCCCAGACCTTTCTATAAGAAGTTAGCCAAAAAGTAGCTTCGAAAAACGCTTAGGTTAAGTTTCAGAGTTGCTTCTAATGTACCAAAGCTGGACTTAGACATAATTTCACTCTCACAACATTATGGCTGGTTGGAGACAGTCCGAAGCACAAGTACCGGGTCCATGGTTCTGGGCGTATACTGGGGGGGACGCGGACGACTCCCATTAACCCCTGACTATACCGGGGATACGCTTATCACAATGCCTTTCTGGTCTGTGCTGAAGCAGGGCATTCTGGCAGCCAAGTGGCTTGACCTTTATTAGTGAGCCTGGTTACCCCCTCTCGGAACCACAGACTTAGAAATCGCCAGCTCATATACAGTGCATAAAATATATTTATATAATATATTTATATATATACCCTTATACACCAATTTAATAAAAAATATCACAAAATTCTTCTAAGTCCCTCGGGAAGAGTGAAAGACGCGCACGTTCATTTTCAGCGCTCCCAGACCTTTCTATAAGAAGTTAGCCAAAAAGTAGCTTCGAAAAACGCTTAGGTTAAGTTTCAGAGTTGCTTCTAATGTACCAAAGCTGGACTTAGACATAATTTCACTCTCACAACATTATGGCTGGTTGGAGACAGTCCGAAGCACAAGTACCGGGTCCATGGTTCTGGGCGTATACTGGGGGGGACGCGGACGACTCCCATTAACCCCTGACTATACCGGGGATACGCTTATCACAATGCCTTTCTGGTCTGTGCTGAAGCAGGGCATTCTGGCAGCCAAGTGGCTTGACCTTTATTAGTGAGCCTGGTTACCCCCTCTCGGAACCACAGACTTAGAAATCGCCAGCTCATATACAGTGCATAAAATATATTTATATATATACCCTTATACACCATTTTAATAAAAAATATCACAAAATTCTTCTAAGTCCCTCGGGAAGAGTGAAAGACGCGCACGTTCATTTTCAGAGCTCCTAGACCTTCCTATAAAAAGTTAGCCAAAAAGTAGCTTCGAAAAACGCTTAGGTTAAGTTTCAGAGTTGCTTCTAATGTACCAAAGCTGGACTTAGACATAATTTCACTCTCACAACATTATGGCTGGTTGGAGACAGTCTGAACCACAAGTACCGGGTCGATGGTTCTGGGCGTATACTGGGGGGACGGGGACGACTCCCATTAACCCCCGACTATACCGGGGATACGCTTATCACAATGCCTTTCTGGTCTGTGCTGAAGCAGGGCATTCTGGCAGCCAAATGGCTTGACCTTTATTAGTGAGCCTGGTTACCCCCTCTCGGAACCACAGACTTAGAAATCGCCAGCTCATATACAGTGCATAAAATATATTTATATATACTGTATACCCTTATACACCATTTTAATAAAAAATATCACAAAATTCTTCTAAGTCCCTCGGGAAGAGTGAAAGACGCGCACGTTCATTTTCAGCGCTCCTAGACCTTCCTATAAGAAGTTAGCCAAAAAGTAGCTTCGAAAAACGCTTAGGTTAAGTTTCAGAGTTGCTTCTAATGTACCAAAGCTGGACTTAGACATAATTTCACTCTCACAACATTATGGCTGGTTGGAGACAGTCCGAACCACAAGTACCGGGTCCATGGTTCTGGGCGTATACTGGGGGGGACGGGGACGACTCCCATTAACCCCTGACTATACCGGGGATACGCTTATCACAATGCCTTTCTGGCCTGTGCTGAAGCAGGGCATTCTGGCAGCCAAGTGGCTTGACCTTTATTAGTGAGCCTGGTTACCCCCTCTCGGAACCACAGACTTAGAAATCGCCAGCTCATATACAGTGCATAAAATATATTTATATACAGTATATACAGTACCCTTATACACCATTTTAATAAAAAATATCACAAAATTCTTCTAAGTCCCTCGGGAAGAGTGAAAGACGCGCACGTTCATTTTCAGAGCTCCTAGACCTTCCTATAAGAAGTTAGCCAAAAAGTAGCTTCGAAAAACGCTTAGGTTAAGTTTCAGAGTTGCTTCTAATGTACCAAAGCTGGACTTAGACATAATTTCACTCTCACAACATTATGGCTGGTTGGAGACAGTCTGAACCACAAGTACCGGGTCGATGGTTCTGGGCGTATACTGGGGGGACGGGGACGACTCCCATTAACCCCTGACTATACCGGGGATACGCTTATCACAATGCCTTTCTGGTCTGTGCTGAAGCAGGGCATTCTGGCAGCCAAGTGGCTTGACCTTTATTAGTGAGCCTGGTTACCCCCTCTCGGAACCACAGACTTAGAAATCGCCAGCTCATATACAGTGCATAAAATATATTTATATAATATATTTATATATATACCCTTATACACCAATTTAATAAAAAATATCACAAAATTCTTCTAAGTCCCTCGGGAAGAGAGAAAGACGCGCACGTTCATTTTCAGCGCTCCCAGACCTTTCTATAAGAAGTTAGCCAAGAAGTAGCTTCGAAAAACGCTTAGGTTAAGTTTCAGAGTTGCTTCTAATGTACCAAAGCTGGACTTAGACATAATTTCACTCTCACAACATTATGGCTGGTTGGAGACAGTCCGAAGCACAAGTACCGGGTCCATGGTTCTGGGCGTATACTGGGGGGGACGCGGACGACTCCCATTAACCCCTGACTATACCGGGGATACGCTTATCACAATGCCTTTCTGGTCTGTGCTGAAGCAGGGCATTCTGGCAGCCAAGTGGCTTGACCTTTATTAGTGAGCCTGGTTACCCCCTCTCGGAACCACAGACTTAGAAATCGCCAGCTCATATACAGTGCATAAAATATATTTATATATATACCCTTATACACCATTTTAATAAAAAATATCACAAAATTCTTCTAAGTCCCTCGGGAAGAGTGAAAGACGCGCACGTTCATTTTCAGAGCTCCTAGACCTTCCTATAAGAAGTTAGCCAAAAAGTAGCTTCGAAAAACGCTTAGGTTAAGTTTCAGAGTTGCTTCTAATGTACCAAAGCTGGACTTAGACATAATTTCACTCTCACAACATTATGGCTGGTTGGAGACAGTCTGAACCACAAGTACCGGGTCGATGGTTCTGGGCGTATACTGGGGGGACGGGGACGACTCCCATTAACCCCTGACTATACCGGGGATACGCTTATCACAATGCCTTTCTGGTCTGTGCTGAAGCAGGGCATTCTGGCAGCCAAATGGCTTGACCTTTATTAGTGAGCCTGGTTACCCCCTCTCGGAACCACAGACTTAGAAATCGCCAGCTCATATACAGTGCATAAAATATATTTATATATATACCCTTATACGCCATTTTAATAAAAAATATCACAAAATTCTTCTAAGTCCCTCGGGAAGAGTGAAAGACGCGCACGTTCATTTTCAGCGCTCCTAGACCTTCCTATAAGAAGTTAGCCAAAAAGTAGCTTCGAAAAACGCTTAGGTTAAGTTTCAGAGTTGCTTCTAATGTACCAAAGCTGGACTTAGACATAATTTCACTCTCACAAAATTATGGCTGGTTGGAGACAGTCCGAAGCACAAGTACCGGGTCCATGGTTCTGGGCGTATACTGGGGGGGACGCGGACGACTCCCATTAACCCCTGACTATACCGGGGATACGCTTATCACAATGCCTTTCTGGTCTGTGCTGAAGCAGGGCATTCTGGCAGCCAAGTGGCTTGACCTTTATTAGTGAGCCTGGTTACCCCCTCTCGGAACCACAGACTTAGAAATCGCCAGCTCATATACAGTGCATAAAATATATTTATATATATACCCTTATACACCATTTTAATAAAAAATATCACAAAATTCTTCTAAGTCCCTCGGGAAGAGTGAAAGACGCGCACGTTCATTTTCAGAGCTCCTAGACCTTCCTATAAGAAGTTAGCCAAAAAGTAGCTTCGAAAAACGCTTAGGTTAAGTTTCAGAGTTGCTTCTAATGTACCAAAGCTGGACTTAGACATAATTTCACTCTCACAACATTATGGCTGGTTGGAGACAGTCCGAACCACAAGTACCGGGTCCATGGTTCTGGGCGTATACTGGGGGGACGGGGACGACTCCCATTAACCCCTGACTATACCGGGGATACGCTTATCACAATGCCTTTCTGGTCTGTCCTGAAGCAGGGCATTCTGGCAGCCAAGTGGCTTGAACTTTATTAGTGAGCCTGGTTACCCCCTCTCGGAACTACCGACTTAGAAATCGCCAGCTCATATAAAGTGCATAAAATATATTTATATATATACCCTTATACACCATTTTAATAAAAAATATCACAAAATTCTTCTAAGTACCTCGGGAAGAGTGAAAGACGCGCAGGTTCATTTTCAGCGCTCCTAGACCTTCCTATAAGAAGTTAGCCAAAAAGTAGCTTCGAAAAACGCTTAGGTTAAGTTTCAGAGTTGCTTCTAATGTACCAAAGCTGGACTAAGACATAATTTCACTCTCACAACATTATGGCTGGTTGGAGACAGTCCGAAGCACAAGTACCGGGTCCATGGTTCTGGGCGTATACTGGGGGGGACGCGGACGACTCCCATTAACCCCTGACTATACCGGGGATACGCTTATCACAATGCCTTTCTGGTCTGTGCTGAAGCAGGGCATTCTGGCAGCCAAGTGGCTTGACCTTTATTAGTGAGCCTGGTTACCCCCTCTCGGAACCACAGACTTAGAAATCGCCAGCTCATATACAGTGCATAAAATATATTTATATAATATATTTATATATATACCCTTATACACCAATTTAATAAAAAATATCACAAAATTCTTCTAAGTCCCTCGGGAAGAGTGAAAGACGCGCACGTTCATTTTCAGCGCTCCCAGACCTTTCTATAAGAAGTTAGCCAAAAAGTAGCTTCGAAAAACGCTTAGGTTAAGTTTCAGAGTTGCTTCTAATGTACCAAAGCTGGACTTAGACATAATTTCACTCTCACAACATTATGGCTGGTTGGAGACAGTCCGAAGCACAAGTACCGGGTCGATGGTTCTGGGCGTATACTGGGGGGACGGGGACGACTCCCATTAACCCCCGACTATACCGGGGATACGCTTATCACAATGCCTTTCTGGTCTGTGCTGAAGCAGGGCATTCTGGCAGCCAAATGGCTTGACCTTTATTAGTGAGCCTGGTTACCCCCTCTCGGAACCACAGACTTAGAAATCGCCAGCTCATATACAGTGCATAAAATATATTTATATATATACCCTTATACACCATTTTAATAAAAAATATCACAAAATTCTTCTAAGTCCCTCGGGAAGAGTGAAAGACGCGCACGTTCATTTTCAGCGCTCCTAGACCTTCCTATAAGAAGTTAGCCAAAAAGTAGCTTCGAAAAACGCTTAGGTTAAGTTTCAGAGTTGCTTCTAATGTACCAAAGCTGGACTTAGACATAATTTCACTCTCACAACATTATGGCTGGTTGGAGACAGTCCGAACCACAAGTACCGGGTCCATGGTTCTGGGCGTATACTGGGGGGGACGGGGACGACTCCCATTAACCCCTGACTATACCGGGGATACGCTTATCACAATGCCTTTCTGGCCTGTGCTGAAGCAGGGCATTCTGGCAGCCAAGTGGCTTGACCTTTATTAGTGAGCCTGGTTACCCCCTCTCGGAACCACAGACTTAGAAATCGCCAGCTCATATACAGTGCATAAAATATATTTATATATATACAGTACCCTTATACACCATTTTAATAAAAAATATCACAAAATTCTTCTAAGTCCCTCGGGAAGAGTGAAAGACGCGCACGTTCATTTTCAGCGCTCCTAGACCTTCCTATAAGAAGTTAGCCAAAAAGTAGCTTCGAAAAACGCTTAGGTTAAGTTTCAGAGTTGCTTCTAATGTACCAAAGCTGGACTTAGACATAATTTCACTCTCACAACAGTATGGCTGGTTGGAGACAGTCCGAAGCACAAGTACCGGGTCCATGGTTCTGGGCGTATACTGGGGGGGACGCGGACGACTCCCATTAACCCCTGACTATACCGGGGATACGCTTATCACAATGCCTTTCTGGTCTGTGCTGAAGCAGGGCATTCTGGCAGCCAAGTGGCTTGACCTTTATTAGTGAGCCTGGTTACCCCCTCTCGGAACCACAGACTTAGAAATCGCCAGCTCATATACAGTGCATAAAATATATTTATATAATATATTTATATATATACCCTTATACACCAATTTAATAAAAAATATCACAAAATTCTTCTAAGTCCCTCGGGAAGAGTGAAAGACGCGCACGTTCATTTTCAGCGCTCCCAGACCTTTCTATAAGAAGTTAGCCAAAAAGTAGCTTCGAAAAACGCTTAGGTTAAGTTTCAGAGTTGCTTCTAATGTACCAAAGCTGGACTTAGACATAATTTCACTCTCACAACATTATGGCTGGTTGGAGACAGTCTGAACCACAAGTACCGGGTCGATGGTTCTGGGCGTATACTGGGGGGACGGGGACGACTCCCATTAACCCCCGACTATACCGGGGATACGCTTATCACAATGCCTTTCTGGTCTGTGCTGAAGCAGGGCATTCTGGCAGCCAAATGGCTTGACCTTTATTAGTGAGCCTGGTTACCCCCTCTCGGAACCACAGACTTAGAAATCGCCAGCTCATATACAGTGCATAAAATATATTTATATATATACCCTTATACACCATTTTAATAAAAAATATCACAAAATTCTTCTAAGTCCCTCGGGAAGAGTGAAAGACGCGCACGTTCATTTTCAGCGCTCCTAGACCTTCCTATAAGAAGTTAGCCAAAAAGTAGCTTCGAAAAACGCTTAGGTTAAGTTTCAGAGTTGCTTCTAATGTACCAAAGCTGGACTTAGACATAATTTCACTCTCACAACATTATGGCTGGTTGGAGACAGTCCGAACCACAAGTACCGGGTCCATGGTTCTGGGCGTATACTGGGGGGGACGGGGACGACTCCCATTAACCCCTGACTATACCGGGGATACGCTTATCACAATGCCTTTCTGGCCTGTGCTGAAGCAGGGCATTCTGGCAGCCAAGTGGCTTGACCTTTATTAGTGAGCCTGGTTACCCCCTCTCGGAACCACAGACTTAGAAATCGCCAGCTCATATACAGTGCATAAAATATATTTATATATATACAGTACCCTTATACACCATTTTAATAAAAAATATCACAAAATTCTTCTAAGTCCCTCGGGAAGAGTGAAAGACGCGCACGTTCATTTTCAGAGCTCCTAGACCTTCCTATAAGAAGTTAGCCAAAAAGTAGCTTCGAAAAACGCTTAGGTTAAGTTTCAGAGTTGCTTCTAATGTACCAAAGCTGGACTTAGACATAATTTCACTCTCACAACATTATGGCTGGTTGGAGACAGTCTGAACCACAAGTACCGGGTCGATGGTTCTGGGCGTATACTGGGGGGACGGGGACGACTCCCATTAACCCCTGACTATACCGGGGATACGCTTATCACAATGCCTTTCTGGTCTGTGCTGAAGCAGGGCATTCTGGCAGCCAAGTGGCTTGACCTTTATTAGTGAGCCTGGTTACCCCCTCTCGGAACCACAGACTTAGAAATCGCCAGCTCATATACAGTGCATAAAATATATTTATATAATATATTTATATATATACCCTTATACACCAATTTAATAAAAAATATCACAAAATTCTTCTAAGTCCCTCGGGAAGAGAGAAAGACGCGCACGTTCATTTTCAGCGCTCCCAGACCTTTCTATAAGAAGTTAGCCAAGAAGTAGCTTCGAAAAACGCTTAGGTTAAGTTTCAGAGTTGCTTCTAATGTACCAAAGCTGGACTTAGACATAATTTCACTCTCACAACATTATGGCTGGTTGGAGACAGTCCGAAGCACAAGTACCGGGTCCATGGTTCTGGGCGTATACTGGGGGGGACGCGGACGACTCCCATTAACCCCTGACTATACCGGGGATACGCTTATCACAATGCCTTTCTGGTCTGTGCTGAAGCAGGGCATTCTGGCAGCCAAGTGGCTTGACCTTTATTAGTGAGCCTGGTTACCCCCTCTCGGAACCACAGACTTAGAAATCGCCAGCTCATATACAGTGCATAAAATATATTTATATATATACCCTTATACACCATTTTAATAAAAAATATCACAAAATTCTTCTAAGTCCCTCGGGAAGAGTGAAAGACGCGCACGTTCATTTTCAGAGCTCCTAGACCTTCCTATAAGAAGTTAGCCAAAAAGTAGCTTCGAAAAACGCTTAGGTTAAGTTTCAGAGTTGCTTCTAATGTACCAAAGCTGGACTTAGACATAATTTCACTCTCACAACATTATGGCTGGTTGGAGACAGTCTGAACCACAAGTACCGGGTCGATGGTTCTGGGCGTATACTGGGGGGACGGGGACGACTCCCATTAACCCCTGACTATACCGGGGATACGCTTATCACAATGCCTTTCTGGTCTGTGCTGAAGCAGGGCATTCTGGCAGCCAAATGGCTTGACCTTTATTAGTGAGCCTGGTTACCCCCTCTCGGAACCACAGACTTAAAAATCGCCAGCTCATATACAGTGCATAAAATATATTTATATATATACCCTTATACGCCATTTTAATAAAAAATATCACAAAATTCTTCTAAGTCCCTCGGGAAGAGTGAAAGACGCGCACGTTCATTTTCAGCGCTCCTAGACCTTCCTATAAGAAGTTAGCCAAAAAGTAGCTTCGAAAAACGCTTAGGTTAAGTTTCAGAGTTGCTTCTAATGTACCAAAGCTGGACTTAGACATAATTTCACTCTCACAACTTTATGGCTGGTTGGAGACAGTCTGAACCACAAGTACCGGGTCGATGGTTCTGGGCGTATACTGGGGGGACGGGGACGACTCCCATTAACCCCCGACTATACCGGGGATACGCTTATCACAATGCCTTTCTGGTCTGTGCTGAAGCAGGGCATTCTGGCAGCCAAATGGCTTGACCTTTATTAGTGAGCCTGGTTACCCCCTCTCGGAACCACAGACTTAGAAATCGCCAGCTCATATACAGTGCATAAAATATATTTATATACTGTATATACCCTTATACACCATTTTAATAAAAAATATCACAAAATTCTTCTAAGTCCCTCGGGAAGAGTGAAAGACGCGCACGTTCATTTTCAGCGCTCCTAGACCTTCCTATAAGAAGTTAGCCAAAAAGTAGCTTCGAAAAACGCTTAGGTTAAGTTTCAGAGTTGCTTCTAATGTACCAAAGCTGGACTTAGACATAATTTCACTCTCACAACATTATGGCTGGTTGGAGACAGTCCGAACCACAAGTACCGGGTCCATGGTTCTGGGCGTATACTGGGGGGACGGGGACGACTCCCATTAACCCCTGACTATACCGGGGATACGCTTATCACAATGCCTTTCTGGTCTGTCCTGAAGCAGGGCATTCTGGCAGCCAAGTGGCTTGAACTTTATTAGTGAGCCTGGTTACCCCCTCTCGGAACTACCGACTTAGAAATCGCCAGCTCATATAAAGTGCATAAAATATATTTATATATATACCCTTATACACCATTTTAATAAAAAATATCACAAAATTCTTCTAAGTACCTCGGGAAGAGTGAAAGACGCGCAGGTTCATTTTCAGCGCTCCTAGACCTTCCTATAAGAAGTTAGCCAAAAAGTAGCTTCGAAAAACGCTTAGGTTAAGTTTCAGAGTTGCTTCTAATGTACCAAAGCTGGACTTAGACATAATTTCACTCTCACAACATTATGGCTGGTTGGAGAAAGTCCGAAGCACAAGTACCGGGTCCATGGTTCTGGGCGTATACTGGGGGGGACGGGGACGACTCCCATTAACCCCTGACTGTACCGGGGATACGCTTATCACAATGCCTTTCTGGTCTGTCCTGAAGCAGGGCATTCTGGCTGCCAAGTGGCTTGACCTTTATTAGTGAGCCTGGTTACCCCCTCTTGGAACTACCGACTTAGAAATCGCCAGCTCATATACAGTGCATAAAATATATTTATATATATACCCTTATACACCATTTTAATAAAAAATATCACAAAATTCTTCTAAGTCCCTCGGGAAGAGTGAAAGACGCGCACGTTCATTTTCAGAGCTCTTAGACCTTCCTATAAGAAGTTAGCCAAAAAGTAGCTTCGAAAAACGCTTAGGTTAAGTTTCAGAGTTGCTTCTAATGTACCAAAGCTGGACTTAGACATAATTTCACTCTCACAACATTATGGCTGGTTGGAGACAGTCCGAACCACAAGTACTGGTTCTGGGCGTATACTGGGGGAAGGGGACGACTCCCATTAACCCCTGACTATACCGGGGATACGCTTATCACAATGCATTTCTGGTCTGTGCTGAAGCAGGGCATTCTGGCAGCCAAGTGGCTTGACCTTTATTAGTGAGCCTGGTTACCCCCTCTCGGAACCACAGACTTAGAAATCGCCAGCTCATATACAGTGCATAAAATATATTTATATAATATATTTATATATATACCCTTATACACCATTTTAATAAAAAATATCACAAAATTCTTCTAAGTCCCTCGGGAAGAGTGAAAGACGCGCACGTTCATTTTCAGAGCTCCTAGACCTTCCTACTGGTATAAGAAGTTAGCCAAAAAGTAGCTTCGAAAAACTCTTAGGTTAAGTTTCAGAGTTGCTTCTAATGTACCAAAGCTGGACTTAGACATAATTTCACTCTCACAACATTATGGCTGGTTGGAGACAGTCCGAACCACAAGTACCGGGTCCATGGTTCTGGGCGTATACTGGGGGGGACGGGGACGACTCCCATTAACCCCTGACTGTACCGGGGATACGCTTATCACAATGCCTTTCTGGTCTGTCCTGAAGCAGGGCATTCTGGCAGCCAAGTGGCTTGACCTTTATTAGTGAGCCTGGTTACCCCCTCTTGGAACTACCGACTTAGAAATCGCCAGCTCATATACAGTGCATAAAATATATTTATATATATATACCCTTATACACCATTTTAATAAAAAATATCACAAAATTCTTCTAAGTCCCTCGGGAAGAGTGAAAGACGCGCACGTTCATTTTCAGCGCTCCTAGACCTTCCTATAAGAAGTTAGCCAAAAAGTAGCTTCGAAAAACGCTTAGGTTAAGTTTCAGAGTTGCTTCTAATGTACCAAAGCTGGACTTAGACATAATTTCACTCTCACAACATTATGGCTGGTTGGAGACAGTCCGAACCACAAGTACCGGGTCCATGGTTCTGGGCGTATACTGGGGGGACGGGGACGACTCCCATTAACCCCTGACTATACCGGGGATACGCTTATCACAATGCCTTTCTGGTCTGTCCTGAAGCAGGGCATTCTGGCAGCCAAGTGGCTTGACCTTTATTAGTGAGCCTGGTAACCCCCTCTCGGAACAACAGACTTAGAAATCGCCAGCTCATATACAGTGCATAAAATATATTTATATATATACCCTTATACACCATTTTAATAAAAAATATCACAAAATTCTTCTAAGTCCCTCGGGAAGAGTGAAAGACGCGCACGTTCATTTTCAGCGCTCCTAGACCTTCCTATAAGAAGTTAGCCAAAAAGTAGCTTCGAAAAACGCTTAGGTTAAGTTTCAGAGTTGCTTCTAATGTACCAAAGCTGGACTTAGACATAATTTCACTCTCACAACATTATGGCTGGTTGGAGACAGTCCGAACCACAAGTACTGGTTCTGGGCGTATACTGGGGGAAGGGGACGACTCCCATTAACCCCTGACTATACCGGGGATACGCTTATCACAATGCCTTTCTGGTCTGTGCTGAAGCAGGGCATTCTGGCAGCCAAATGGCTTGACCTTTATTAGTGAGCCTGGTTACCCCCTCTCGGAACCACAGACTTAGAAATCGCCAGCTCATATACAGTGCATAAAATATATTTATATATATACCCTTATACACCATTTTAATAAAAAATATCACAAAATTCTTCTAAGTCCCTCAGGAAGAGTGAAAGACGCGCACGTTCATTTTCAGCGCTCCTAGACCTTCCTATAAGAAGTTAGCCAAAAAGTAGCTTCGAAAAACGCTTAGGTTAAGTTTCAGAGTTGCTTCTAATGTACCAAAGCTGGACTTAGACATAATTTCACTCTCACAACATTATGGCTGGTTGGAGAAAGTCCGAAGCACAAGTACCGGGTCCATGGTTCTGGGCGTATACTGGGGGGGACGGGGACGACTCCCATTAACCCCTGACTGTACCGGGGATACGCTTATCACAATGCCTTTCTGGTCTGTCCTGAAGCAGGGCATTCTGGCTGCCAAGTGGCTTGACCTTTATTAGTGAGCCTGGTTACCCCCTCTTGGAACTACCGACTTAGAAATCGCCAGCTCATATACAGTGCATAAAATATATTTATATATATACCCTTATACACCATTTTAATAAAAAATATCACAAAATTCTTCTAAGTCCCTCGGGAAGAGTGAAAGACGCGCACGTTCATTTTCAGAGCTCTTAGACCTTCCTATAAGAAGTTAGCCAAAAAGTAGCTTCGAAAAACGCTTAGGTTAAGTTTCAGAGTTGCTTCTAATGTACCAAAGCTGGACTTAGACATAATTTCACTCTCACAACATTATGGCTGGTTGGAGACAGTCCGAACCACAAGTACTGGTTCTGGGCGTATACTGGGGGAAGGGGACGACTCCCATTAACCCCTGACTATACCGGGGATACGCTTATCACAATGCATTTCTGGTCTGTGCTGAAGCAGGGCATTCTGGCAGCCAAGTGGCTTGACCTTTATTAGTGAGCCTGGTTACCCCCTCTCGGAACCACAGACTTAGAAATCGCCAGCTCATATACAGTGCATAAAATATATTTATATAATATATTTATATATATACCCTTATACACCATTTTAATAAAAAATATCACAAAATTCTTCTAAGTCCCTCGGGAAGAGTGAAAGACGCGCACGTTCATTTTCAGAGCTCCTAGACCTTCCTACTGGTATAAGAAGTTAGCCAAAAAGTAGCTTCGAAAAACTCTTAGGTTAAGTTTCAGAGTTGCTTCTAATGTACCAAAGCTGGACTTAGACATAATTTCACTCTCACAACATTATGGCTGGTTGGAGACAGTCCGAACCACAAGTACCGGGTCCATGGTTCTGGGCGTATACTGGGGGGGACGGGGACGACTCCCATTAACCCCTGACTGTACCGGGGATACGCTTATCACAATGCCTTTCTGGTCTGTCCTGAAGCAGGGCATTCTGGCAGCCAAGTGGCTTGACCTTTATTAGTGAGCCTGGTTACCCCCTCTTGGAACTACAGACTTAGAAATCGCCAGCTCATATACAGTGCATAAAATATATTTATATATATATACCCTTATACACCATTTTAATAAAAAATATCACAAAATTCTTCTAAGTCCCTCGGGAAGAGTGAAAGACGCGCACGTTCATTTTCAGCGCTCCTAGACCTTCCTATAAGAAGTTAGCCAAAAAGTAGCTTCGAAAAACGCTTAGGTTAAGTTTCAGAGTTGCTTCTAATGTACCAAAGCTGGACTTAGACATAATTTCACTCTCACAACATTATGGCTGGTTGGAGACAGTCCGAACCACAAGTACCGGGTCCATGGTTCTGGGCGTATACTGGGGGGACGGGGACGACTCCCATTAACCCCTGACTATACCGGGGATACGCTTATCACAATGCCTTTCTGGTCTGTCCTGAAGCAGGGCATTCTGGCAGCCAAGTGGCTTGACCTTTATTAGTGAGCCTGGTAACCCCCTCTCGGAACAACAGACTTAGAAATCGCCAGCTCATATACAGTGCATAAAATATATTTATATATATACCCTTATACACCATTTTAATAAAAAATATCACAAAATTCTTCTAAGTCCCTCGGGAAGAGTGAAAGACGCGCACGTTCATTTTCAGAGCTCCTAGACCTTCCTATAAGAAGTTAGCCAAAAAGTAGCTTCGAAAAACGCTTAGGTTAAGTTTCAGAGTTGCTTCTAATGTACCAAAGCTGGACTTAGACATAATTTCACTCTCACAAAATTATGGCTGGTTGGAGACAGTCCGAAGCACAAGTACCGGGTCCATGGTTCTGGGCGTATACTGGGGGGGACGCGGACGACTCCCATTAACCCCTGACTATACCGGGGATACGCTTATCACAATGCCTTTCTGGT
The DNA here is from genome assembly GCF_040206685.1 of Ascaphus truei. NCBI lineage: Eukaryota > Metazoa > Chordata > Amphibia > Anura > Ascaphidae > Ascaphus > Ascaphus truei. The sequence continues at coordinate 289,278,114 of NC_134483.1, read as the reverse complement.
CTGTGCTGAAGCAGGGCATTCTGGCAGCCAAGTGGCTTGACCTTTATTAGTGAGCCTGGTTACCCCCTCTCGGAACCACAGACTTAGAAATCGCCAGCTCATATACAGTGCATAAAATATATTTATATAATATATTTATATATATACCCTTATACACCAATTTAATAAAAAATATCACAAAATTCTTCTAAGTCCCTCGGGAAGAGTGAAAGACGCGCACGTTCATTTTCAGAGCTCCTAGACCTTCCTATAAGAAGTTAGCCAAAAAGTAGCTTCGAAAAACGCTTAGGTTAAGTTTCAGAGTTGCTTCTAATGTACCAAAGCTGGACTTAGACATAATTTCACTCTCACAACTTTATGGCTGGTTGGAGACAGTCTGAACCACAAGTACCGGGTCGATGGTTCTGGGCGTATACTGGGGGGACGGGGACGACTCCCATTAACCCCCGACTATACCGGGGATACGCTTATCACAATGCCTTTCTGGTCTGTGCTGAAGCAGGGCATTCTGGCAGCCAAATGGCTTGACCTTTATTAGTGAGCCTGGTTACCCCCTCTCGGAACCACAGACTTAGAAATCGCCAGCTCATATACAGTGCATAAAATATATTTATATACTGTATATACCCTTATACACCATTTTAATAAAAAATATCACAAAATTCTTCTAAGTCCCTCGGGAAGAGTGAAAGACGCGCACGTTCATTTTCAGCGCTCCTAGACCTTCCTATAAGAAGTTAGCCAAAAAGTAGCTTCGAAAAACGCTTAGGTTAAGTTTCAGAGTTGCTTCTAATGTACCAAAGCTGGACTTAGACATAATTTCACTCTCACAACATTATGGCTGGTTGGAGACAGTCCGAACCACAAGTACCGGGTCCATGGTTCTGGGCGTATACTGGGGGGACGGGGACGACTCCCATTAACCCCTGACTATACCGGGGATACGCTTATCACAATGCCTTTCTGGTCTGTCCTGAAGCAGGGCATTCTGGCAGCCAAGTGGCTTGAACTTTATTAGTGAGCCTGGTTACCCCCTCTCGGAACTACCGACTTAGAAATCGCCAGCTCATATAAAGTGCATAAAATATATTTATATATATACCCTTATACACCATTTTAATAAAAAATATCACAAAATTCTTCTAAGTACCTCGGGAAGAGTGAAAGACGCGCAGGTTCATTTTCAGCGCTCCTAGACCTTCCTATAAGAAGTTAGCCAAAAAGTAGCTTCGAAAAACGCTTAGGTTAAGTTTCAGAGTTGCTTCTAATGTACCAAAGCTGGACTTAGACATAATTTCACTCTCACAACATTATGGCTGGTTGGAGAAAGTCCGAAGCACAAGTACCGGGTCCATGGTTCTGGGCGTATACTGGGGGGGACGGGGACGACTCCCATTAACCCCTGACTGTACCGGGGATACGCTTATCACAATGCCTTTCTGGTCTGTCCTGAAGCAGGGCATTCTGGCAGCCAAGTGGCTTGACCTTTATTAGTGAGCCTGGTTACCCCCTCTTGGAACTACCGACTTAGAAATCGCCAGCTCATATACAGTGCATAAAATATATTTATATATATACCCTTATACACCATTTTAATAAAAAATATCACAAAATTCTTCTAAGTCCCTCGGGAAGAGTGAAAGACGCGCACGTTCATTTTCAGCGCTCCTAGACCTTCCTATAAGAAGTTAGCCAAAAAGTAGCTTCGAAAAACGCTTAGGTTAAGTTTCAGAGTTGCTTCTAATGTACCAAAGCTGGACTTAGACATAATTTCACTCTCACAACATTATGGCTGGTTGGAGACAGTCCGAACCACAAGTACCGGGTCCATGGTTCTGGGCGTATACTGGGGGGACGGGGACGACTCCCATTAACCCCTGACTATACCGGGGATACGCTTATCACAATGCCTTTCTGGTCTGTCCTGAAGCAGGGCATTCTGGCAGCCAAGTGGCTTGACCTTTATTAGTGAGCCTGGTAACCCCCTCTCGGAACAACAGACTTAGAAATCGCCAGCTCATATACAGTGCATAAAATATATTTATATATATACCCTTATACACCATTTTAATAAAAAATATCACAAAATTCTTCTAAGTCCCTCGGGAAGAGTGAAAGACGCGCACGTTCATTTTCAGAGCTCCTAGACCTTCCTATAAGAAGTTAGCCAAAAAGTAGCTTCGAAAAACGCTTAGGTTAAGTTTCAGAGTTGCTTCTAATGTACCAAAGCTGGACTTAGACATAATTTCACTCTCACAACATTATGGCTGGTTGGAGACAGTCCGAACCACAAGTACTGGTTCTGGGCGTATACTGGGGGAAGGGGACGACTCCCATTAACCCCTGACTATACCGGGGATACGCTTATCACAATGCATTTCTGGTCTGTGCTGAAGCAGGGCATTCTGGCAGCCAAGTGGCTTGACCTTTATTAGTGAGCCTGGTTACCCCCTCTCGGAACCACAGACTTAGAAATCGCCAGCTCATATACAGTGCATAAAATATATTTATATAATATATTTATATATATACCCTTATACACCATTTTAATAAAAAATATCACAAAATTCTTCTAAGTCCCTCGGGAAGAGTGAAAGACGCGCACGTTCATTTTCAGAGCTCCTAGACCTTCCTACTGGTATAAGAAGTTAGCCAAAAAGTAGCTTCGAAAAACTCTTAGGTTAAGTTTCAGAGTTGCTTCTAATGTACCAAAGCTGGACTTAGACATAATTTCACTCTCACAACATTATGGCTGGTTGGAGACAGTCCGAACCACAAGTACCGGGTCCATGGTTCTGGGCGTATACTGGGGGGGACGGGGACGACTCCCATTAACCCCTGACTGTACCGGGGATACGCTTATCACAATGCCTTTCTGGTCTGTCCTGAAGCAGGGCATTCTGGCAGCCAAGTGGCTTGACCTTTATTAGTGAGCCTGGTTACCCCCTCTTGGAACTACCGACTTAGAAATCGCCAGCTCATATACAGTGCATAAAATATATTTATATATATATACCCTTATACACCATTTTAATAAAAAATATCACAAAATTCTTCTAAGTCCCTCGGGAAGAGTGAAAGACGCGCACGTTCATTTTCAGCGCTCCTAGACCTTCCTATAAGAAGTTAGCCAAAAAGTAGCTTCGAAAAACGCTTAGGTTAAGTTTCAGAGTTGCTTCTAATGTACCAAAGCTGGACTTAGACATAATTTCACTCTCACAACATTATGGCTGGTTGGAGACAGTCCGAACCACAAGTACCGGGTCCATGGTTCTGGGCGTATACTGGGGGGACGGGGACGACTCCCATAAACCCCTGACTATACCGGGGATACGCTTATCACAATGCCTTTCTGGTCTGTCCTGAAGCAGGGCATTCTGGCAGCCAAGTGGCTTGACCTTTATTAGTGAGCCTGGTAACCCCCTCTCGGAACAACAGACTTAGAAATCGCCAGCTCATATACAGTGCATAAAATATATTTATATAATATATTTATATATATACCCTTATACACCAATTTAATAAAAAATATCACAAAATTCTTCTAAGTCCCTCGGGAAGAGTGAAAGACGCGCACGTTCATTTTCAGCGCTCCCAGACCTTTCTATAAGACGTTAGCCAAAAAGTAGCTTCGAAAAACGCTTAGGTTAAGTTTCAGAGTTGCTTCTAATGTACCAAAGCTGGACTTAGACATAATTTCACTCTCACAACATTATGGCTGGTTGGAGACAGTCCGAAGCACAAGTACCGGGTCCATGGTTCTGGGCGTATACTGGGGGGGACGCGGACGACTCCCATTAACCCCTGACTATACCGGGGATACGCTTATCACAATGCCTTTCTGGTCTGTGCTGAAGCAGGGCATTCTGGCAGCCAAGTGGCTTGACCTTTATTAGTGAGCCTGGTTACCCCCTCTCGGAACCACAGACTTAGAAATCGCCAGCTCATATACAGTGCATAAAATATATTTATATATATACCCTTATACACCATTTTAATAAAAAATATCACAAAATTCTTCTAAGTCCCTCGGGAAGAGTGAAAGACGCGCACGTTCATTTTGAGCGCTCCTAGACCTTCCTATAAGAAGTTAGCCAAAAAGTAGCTTCGAAAAACGCTTAGGTTAAGTTTCAGAGTTGCTTCTAATGTACCAAAGCTGGACTTAGACATAATTTCACTCTCACAACATTATGGCTGGTTGGAGACAGTCCGAACCACAAGTACCGGGTCCATGGTTCTGGGCGTATACTGGGGGGACGGGGACGACTCCCATTAACCCCTGACTATACCGGGGATACGCTTATCACAATGCCTTTCTGGTCTGTCCTGAAGCAGGGCATTCTGGCAGCCAAGTGGCTTGACCTTTATTAGTGAGCCTGGTTACCCCCTCTCGGAACTACCGACTTAGAAATCGCCAGCTCATATACAGTGCATAAAATATATTTATATATATACCCTTATACACCATTTTAATAAAAAATATCACAAAATTCTTCTAAGTCCCTCGGGCAGAGTGAAAGACGCGCACGTTCATTTTCAGAGCTCCTAGACCTTCCTATAAGAAGTTAGCCAAAAAGTAGCTTCGAAAAACGCTTAGGTTAAGTTTTAGAGTTGCTTCTAATGTACCAAAGCTGGACTTAGACATAATTTCACTCTCACAACATTATGGCTGGTTGGAGACAGTCCGAACCACAAGTACCGGGTCCATGGTTCTGGGCGTATACTGGGGGGGACGGGGACGACTCCCATTAACCCCTGACTATACCGGGGATACGCTTATCACAATGCCTTTCTGGTCTGTCCTGAAGCAGGGCATTCTGGCAGCCAAGTGGCTTGACCTTTATTAGTGAGCCTGGTTACCCCCTCTTGGAACTACCGACTTAGAAATCGCCAGCTCATATACAGTGCATAAAATATATTTATATATATACCCTTATACACCATTTTAATAAAAAATATCACAAAATTCTTCTAAGTCCCTCGGGAAGAGTGAAAGACGCGCACGTTCATTTTCAGAGCTCTTAGACCTTCCTATAAGAAGTTAGCCAAAAAGTAGCTTCGAAAAACGCTTAGGTTAAGTTTCAGAGTTGCTTCTAATGTACCAAAGCTGGACTTAGACATAATTTCACTCTCACAACATTATGGCTGGTTGGAGACAGTCCGAACCACAAGTACTGGTTCTGGGCGTATACTGGGGGAAGGGGACGACTCCCATTAACCCCTGACTATACCGGGGATACGCTTATCACAATGCATTTCTGGTCTGTGCTGAAGCAGGGCATTCTGGCAGCCAAGTGGCTTGACCTTTATTAGTGAGCCTGGTTACCCCCTCTCGGAACCACAGACTTAGAAATCGCAAGCTCATATACAGTGCATAAAATATATTTATATAATATATTTATATATATACCCTTATACACCATTTTAATAAAAAATATCACAAAATTCTTCTAAGTCCTTCGGGAAGAGTGAAAGACGCGCACGTTCATTTTCAGAGCTCCTAGACCTTCCTACTGGTATAAGAAGTTAGCCAAAAAGTAGCTTCGAAAAACTCTTAGGTTAAGTTTCAGAGTTGCTTCTAATGTACCAAAGCTGGACTTAGACATAATTTCACTCTCACAACATTATGGCTGGTTGGAGACAATCCGAACCACAAGTACCGGGTCGATGGTTCTGGGCGTATACTGGGGGACGGGGACGACTCCCATTAACCCCTGACTATACCGGGGATACGCTTATCACAATGCCTTTCTGGTCTGTCCTGAAGCAGGGCATTCTGGCAGCCAAGTGGCTTGACCTTTATTAGTGAGCCTGGTTACCCCCTCTCGGAACTACCGACTTAGAAATCGCCAGCTCATATACAGTGCATAAAATATATTTATATATATACCCTTATACACCATTTTAATAAAAAATATCACAAAATTCTTCTAAGTCCCTCGGGAAGAGTGAAAGACGCGCACGTTCATTTTCAGAGCTCCTAGACCTTCCTATAAGAAGTTAGCCAAAAAGTAGCTTAGAAAAAACCCTTAGGTTAAGTTTCAGAGTTGCTTCTAATGTACCAAAGCTGGACTTAGACATAATTTCACTCTCACAACATTATGGCTGGTTGGAGACAGTCCGAACCACAAGTACCGGGTCCATGGTACTGGGCGTATACTGGGGGGGACGGGGACAACTCCCATTAACCCCTGACTATACCGGGGATACGCTTATCACAATGCCTTTCTGGTCTGTGCTGAAGCAGGGCATTCTGGCAGCCAAGTGGCTTGACCTTAATTAGTGAGCCTGGTTACCCCCTCTCGGAACCACAGACTTAGAAATCGCCAGCTCATATACAGTGCATAAAATATATTTATATAATATATTTATATATATACCCTTATACACCATTTTAATAAAAAATATCACAAAATTCTTCTAAGTCCCTCGGGAAGAGTGAAAGACGCGCACGTTCATTTTCAGAGCTCCTAGACCTTCCTACTGGTATAAGAAGTTAGCCAAAAAGTAGCTTCGAAAAACGCTTAGGTTAAGTTTCAGAGTTGCTTCTAATGTACCAAAGCTGGACTTAGACATAATTTCACTCTCACAACATTATGGCTGGTTGGAGACAGTCCGAACCACAAGTACTGGGTCGCTGGTTCTGGGCGTATACTGGGGGGACGGGGACGACTCCCATTAACCCCTGACTATACCGGGGATACGCTTATCACAATGCCTTTCTGGTCTGTGCTGAAGCAGGGCATTCTGGCAGCCAAGTGGCTTGACCTTTATTAGTGAGCCTGGTTACCCCCTCTCGGAACCACAGACTTAGATATCGCCAGCTCATATACAGTGCATAAAATATATTTATATAATATATTTATATATATACCCTTATACACCATTTTAATAAAAAATATCACAAAATTCTTCTAAGTCCCTCGGGAAGAGTGAAAGACGCGCACATTCATTTTCAGCGCTCCTAGACCTTCCTATAAGAAGTTAGCCAAAAAGTAGCTTCGAAAAACGCTTAGGTTAAGTTTCAGAGTTGCTTCTAATGTACCAAAGCTGGACTTAGACATAATTTCACTATCACAACATTATGGCTGGTTGGAGACAGTCCGAACCACAAGTACCGGGTCCATGGTTCTGGGCGTATACTGGGGGGACGGGGACGACTCCCATTAACCCCTGACTATACCGGGGATACGCTTATCACGATGCCTTTCTGGTCTGTCCTGAAGCAGGGCATTCTATCAGCCAAGTGGCTTGACCTTTATTAGTGAGCCTGGTTACCCCCTCTCGGAACTACCGACTTAGAAATCGCCAGCTCATATACAGTGCATAAAATATATTTATATATATACCCTTATACACCATTTTAATAAAAAATATCACAAAATTCTTCTAAGTCCCTCAGGCAGAGTGAAAGACGCGCACGTTCATTTTCAGAGCTCCTAGACCTTCCTATAAGAAGTTAGCCAAAAAGTAGCTTCGAAAAACGCTTAGGTTAAGTTTCAGAGTTGCTTCTAATGTACCAAAGCTGGACTTAGACATAATTTCACTCTCACAACATTATGGCTGGTTGGAGACAGTCCGAAGCACAAGTACCGGGTCCATGGTTCTGGGCGTATACTGGGGGGGACGGGGACGACTCCCATTAACCCCTGACTATACCGGGGATACGCTTATCACAATGCCTTTCTGGTCTGTCCTGAAGCAGGGCATTCTGGCAGCCAAGTGGCTTGACCTTTATTAGTGAGCCTGGTTACCCCCTCTCGGAACTACCGACTTAGAAATCGCCAGCTCATATACAGTGCATAAAATATATTTATATATATACCCTTATACACCATTTTAATAAAAAATATCACAAAATTCTTCTAAGTCCCTCGGGCAGAGTGAAAGACGCGCACGTTCATTTTCAGAGCTCCTAGACCTTCCTATAAGAAGTTAGCCAAAAAGTAGCTTCGAAAAACGCTTAGGTTAAGTTTCAGAGTTGCTTCTAATGTACCAAAGCTGGACTTAGACATAATTTCACTCTCACAACATTATGGCTGGTTGGAGACAGTCCGAAGCACAAGTACCGGGTCCATGGTTCTGGGCGTATACTGGGGGGGACGGGGACGACTCCCATTAACCCCTGACTATACCGGGGATACGCTTATCACAATGCCTTTCTGGTCTGTCCTGAAGCAGGGCATTCTGGCAGCCAAGTGGCTTGACCTTTATTAGTGAGCCTGGTTACCCCCTCTTGGAACTACCGACTTAGAAATCGCCAGCTCATATACAGTGCATAAAATATATTTATATATATACCCTTATACACCATTTTAATAAAAAATATCACAAAATTCTTCTAAGTCCCTCGGGCAGAGTGAAAGACGCGCACGTTCATTTTCAGAACTCTTAGACCTTCCTATAAGAAGTTAGCCAAAAAGTAGCTTCGAAAAACGCTTAGGTTAAGTTTCAGAGTTGCTTCTAATGTACCAAAGCTGGACTTAGACATAATTTCACTCTCACAACATTATGGCTGGTTGGAGACAGTCCGAACCACAAGTACTGGTTCTGGGCGTATACTGGGGGAAGGGGACGACTCCCATTAACCCCTGACTATACCGGGGATACGCTTATCACAATGCATTTCTGGTCTGTGCTGAAGCAGGGCATTCTGGCAGCCAAGTGGCTTGACCTTTATTAGTGAGCCTGGTTACCCCCTCTCGGAACCACAGACTTAGAAATCGCCAGCTCATATACAGTGCATAAAATATATTTATATAATATATTTATATATATACCCTTATACACCATTTTAATAAAAAATATCACAAAATTCTTCTAAGTCCTTCGGGAAGAGTGAAAGACGCGCACGTTCATTTTCAGAGCTCCTAGACCTTCCTACTGGTATAAGAAGTTAGCCAAAAAGTAGCTTCGAAAAACTCTTAGGTTAAGTTTCAGAGTTGCTTCTAATGTACCAAAGCTGGACTTAGACATAATTTCACTCTCACAACATTATGGCTGGTTGGAGACAATCCGAACCACAAGTACCGGGTCGATGGTTCTGTTCGTATACTGGGGGGACGGGGACGACTCCCATTAACCCCTGACTATACCGGGGAAACGCTTATCACAATGCCTTTCTGGTCTGTCCTGAAGCAGGGCATTCTGGCAGCCAAGTGGCTTGACCTTTATTAGTGAGCCTGGTTACCCCCTCTCGGAACTACCGACTTAGAAATCGCCAGCTCATATACAGTGCATAAAATATATTTATATATATACCCTTATACACCATTTTAATAAAAAATATCACAAAATTCTTCTAAGTCCCTCGGGAAGAGTGAAAGACGCGCACGTTCATTTTCAGAGCTCCTAGACCTTCCTATAAGAAGTTAGCCAAAAAGTAGCTTAGAAAAAACGCTTAGGTTAAGTTTCAGAGTTGCTTCTAATGTACCAAAGCTGGACTTAGACATAATTTCACTCTCACAACATTATGGCTGGTTGGAGACAGTCCGAACCACAAGTACCGGGTCCATGGTACTGGGCGTATACTGGGGGGGACGGGGACAACTCCCATTAACCCCTGACTATACCGGGGATACGCTTATCACAATGCCTTTCTGGTCTGTGCTGAAGCAGGGCATTCTGGCAGCCAAGTGGCTTGACCTTAATTAGTGAGCCTGGTTACCCCCTCTCGGAACCACAGACTTAGAAATCGCCAGCTCATATACAGTGCATAAAATATATTTATATAATATATTTATATATATACCCTTATACACCATTTTAATAAAAAATATCACAAAATTCTTCTAAGTCCCTCGGGAAGAGTGAAAGACGCGCACGTTCATTTTCAGAGCTCCTAGACCTTCCTACTGGTATAAGAAGTTAGCCAAAAAGTAGCTTCGAAAAACGCTTAGGTTAAGTTTCAGAGTTGCTTCTAATGTACCAAAGCTGGACTTAGACATAATTTCACTCTCACAACATTATGGCTGGTTGGAGACAGTCCGAAGCACAAGTACCGGGTCCATGGTTCTGGGCGTATACTGGGGGGGACGGGGACGACTCCCATTAACCCCTGACTATACCGGGGATACGCTTATCACAATGCCTTTCTGGTCTGTGCTGAAGCAGGGCATTCTGGCAGCCAAATGGCTTGACCTTTATTAGTGAGCCTGGTTACCCCCTCTCGGAACCACAGACTTAGAAATCGCCAGCTCATATACAGTGCATAAAATATATTTATATATATACCCTTATACACCATTTTAATAAAAAATATCACAAAATTCTTCTAAGTCCCTCGGGAAGAGTGAAAGACGCGCACGTTCATTTTCAGAGCTCCTAGACCTTCCTATAAGAAGTTAGCCAAAAAGTAGCTTCGAAAAACGCTTAGGTTAAGTTTCAGAGTTGCTTCTAATGTACCAAAGCTGGACTTAGACATAATTTCACTCTCACAACATTATGGCTGGTTGGAGACAGTCCGAAGCACAAGTACCGGGTCCATGGTTCTGGGCGTATACTGGGGGGGACGGGGACGACACCCATTAACCCCTGACTATACCGGGGATACGCTTATCACAATGCCTTTCTGGTCTGTCCTGAAGCAGGGCATTCTGGCAGCCAAGTGGCTTGACCTTTATTAGTGAGCCTGGTTACCCCCTCTCGGAACTACCGACTTAGAAATCGCCAGCTCATATACAGTGCATAAAATATATTTATATATATACCCTTATACACCATTTTAATAAAAAATATCACAAAATTCTTCTAAGTCCCTCGGGCAGAGTGAAAGACGCGCACGTTCATTTTCAGAGCTCCTAGACCTTCCTATAAGAAGTTAGCCAAAAAGTAGCTTCGAAAAACGCTTAGGTTAAGTTTCAGAGTTGCTTCTAATGTACCAAAGCTGGACTTAGACATAATTTCACTCTCACAACATTATGGCTGGTTGGAGACAGTCCGAAGCACAAGTACCGGGTCCATGGTTCTGGGCGTATACTGGGGGGGACGGGGACGACTCCCATTAACCCCTGACTATACCGGGGATACGCTTATCACAATGCCTTTCTGGTCTGTCCTGAAGCAGGGCATTCTGGCAGCCAAGTGGCTTGACCTTTATTAGTGAGCCTGGTTACCCCCTCTTGGAACTACCGACTTAGAAATCGCCAGCTCATATACAGTGCATAAAATATATTTATATATATACCCTTATACACCATTTTAATAAAAAATATCACAAAATTATTCTAAGTCCCTCGGGCAGAGTGAAAGACGCGCACGTTCATTTTCAGAGCTCTTAGACCTTCCTATAAGAAGTTAGCCAAAAAGTAGCTTCGAAAAACGCTTAGGTTAAGTTTCAGAGTTGCTTCTAATGTACCAAAGCTGGACTTAGACATAATTTCACTCTCACAACATTATGGCTGGTTGGAGACAGTCCGAAGCACAAGTACCGGGTCCATGGTTCTGGGCGTATACTGGGGGGGACGGGGACGACTCCCATTAACCCCTGACTATACCGGGGATACGCTTATCACAATGCCTTTCTGGTCTGTCCTGAAGCAGGGCATTCTGGCAGCCAAGTGGCTTGACCTTTATTAGTGAGCCTGGTTACCCCCTCTTGGAACTACCGACTTAGAAATCGCCAGCTCATATACAGTGCATAAAATATATTTATATATATACCCTTATACACCATTTTAATAAAAAATATCACAAAATTCTTCTAAGTCCCTCGGGCAGAGTGAAAGACGCGCACGTTCATTTTCAGAGCTCTTAGACCTTCCTATAAGAAGTTAGCCAAAAAGTAGCTTCGAAAAACGCTTAGGTTAAGTTTCAGAGTTGCTTCTAATGTACCAAAGCTGGACTTAGACATAATTTCACTCTCACAACATTATGGCTGGTTGGAGACAGTCCGAACCACAAGTACTGGTTCTGGGCGTATACTGGGGGAAGGGGACGACTCCCATTAACCCCTGACTATACCGGGGATACGCTTATCACAATGCATTTCTGGTCTGTGCTGAAGCAGGGCATTCTGGCAGCCAAGTGGCTTGACCTTTATTAGTGAGCCTGGTTACCCCCTCTCGGAACCACAGACTTAGAAATCGCCAGCTCATATACAGTGCATAAAATATATTTATATAATATATTTATATATATACCCTTATACACCATTTTAATAAAAAATATCACAAAATTCTTCTAAGTCCTTCGGGAAGAGTGAAAGACGCGCACGTTCATTTTCAGAGCTCCTAGACCTTCCTACTGGTATAAGAAGTTAGCCAAAAAGTAGCTTCGAAAAACTCTTAGGTTAAGTTTCAGAGTTGCTTCTAATGTACCAAAGCTGGACTTAGACATAATTTCACTCTCACAACATTATGGCTGGTTGGAGACAATCCGAACCACAAGTACCGGGTCGATGGTTCTGTTCGTATACTGGGGGGACGGGGACGACTCCCATTAACCCCTGACTATACCGGGGAAACGCTTATCACAATGCCTTTCTGGTCTGTCCTGAAGCAGGGCATTCTGGCAGCCAAGTGGCTTGACCTTTATTAGTGAGCCTGGTTACCCCCTCTCGGAACTACCGACTTAGAAATCGCCAGCTCATATACAGTGCATAAAATATATTTATATATATACCCTTATACACCATTTTAATAAAAAATATCACAAAATTCTTCTAAGTCCCTCGGGAAGAGTGAAAGACGCGCACGTTCATTTTCAGAGCTCCTAGACCTTCCTATAAGAAGTTAGCCAAAAAGTAGCTTAGAAAAAACGCTTAGGTTAAGTTTCAGAGTTGCTTCTAATGTACCAAAGCTGGACTTAGACATAATTTCACTCTCACAACATTATGGCTGGTTGGAGACAGTCCGAACCACAAGTACCGGGTCCATGGTACTGGGCGTATACTGGGGGGGACGGGGACAACTCCCATTAACCCCTGACTATACCGGGGATACGCTTATCACAATGCCTTTCTGGTCTGTGCTGAAGCAGGGCATTCTGGCAGCCAAGTGGCTTGACCTTAATTAGTGAGCCTGGTTACCCCCTCTCGGAACCACAGACTTAGAAATCGCCAGCTCATATACAGTGCATAAAATATATTTATATAATATATTTATATATATACCCTTATACACCATTTTAATAAAAAATATCACAAAATTCTTCTAAGTCCCTCGGGAAGAGTGAAAGACGCGCACGTTCATTTTCAGAGCTCCTAGACCTTCCTACTGGTATAAGAAGTTAGCCAAAAAGTAGCTTCGAAAAACGCTTAGGTTAAGTTTCAGAGTTGCTTCTAATGTACCAAAGCTGGACTTAGACATAATTTCACTCTCACAACATTATGGCTGGTTGGAGACAGTCCGAAGCACAAGTACCGGGTCCATGGTTCTGGGCGTATACTGGGGGGGACGGGGACGACTCCCATTAACCCCTGACTATACCGGGGATACGCTTATCACAATGCCTTTCTGGTCTGTGCTGAAGCAGGGCATTCTGGCAGCCAAATGGCTTGACCTTTATTAGTGAGCCTGGTTACCCCCTCTCGGAACCACAGACTTAGAAATCGCCAGCTCATATACAGTGCATAAAATATATTTATATATATACCCTTATACACCATTTTAATAAAAAATATCACAAAATTCTTCTAAGTCCCTCGGGAAGAGTGAAAGACGCGCACGTTCATTTTCAGAGCTCCTAGACCTTCCTATAAGAAGTTAGCCAAAAAGTAGCTTCGAAAAACGCTTAGGTTAAGTTTCAGAGTTGCTTCTAATGTACCAAAGCTGGACTTAGACATAATTTCACTCTCACAACATTATGGCTGGTTGGAGACAGTCCGAAGCACAAGTACCGGGTCCATGGTTCTGGGCGTATACTGGGGGGGACGGGGACGACACCCATTAACCCCTGACTATACCGGGGATACGCTTATCACAATGCCTTTCTGGTCTGTCCTGAAGCAGGGCATTCTGGCAGCCAAGTGGCTTGACCTTTATTAGTGAGCCTGGTTACCCCCTCTCGGAACTACCGACTTAGAAATCGCCAGCTCATATACAGTGCATAAAATATATTTATATATATACCCTTATACACCATTTTAATAAAAAATATCACAAAATTCTTCTAAGTCCCTCGGGCAGAGTGAAAGACGCGCACGTTCATTTTCAGAGCTCCTAGACCTTCCTATAAGAAGTTAGCCAAAAAGTAGCTTCGAAAAACGCTTAGGTTAAGTTTCAGAGTTGCTTCTAATGTACCAAAGCTGGACTTAGACATAATTTCACTCTCACAACATTATGGCTGGTTGGAGACAGTCCGAAGCACAAGTACCGGGTCCATGGTTCTGGGCGTATACTGGGGGGGACGGGGACGACTCCCATTAACCCCTGACTATACCGGGGATACGCTTATCACAATGCCTTTCTGGTCTGTCCTGAAGCAGGGCATTCTGGCAGCCAAGTGGCTTGACCTTTATTAGTGAGCCTGGTTACCCCCTCTTGGAACTACCGACTTAGAAATCGCCAGCTCATATACAGTGCATAAAATATATTTATATATATACCCTTATACACCATTTTAATAAAAAATATCACAAAATTCTTCTAAGTCCCTCGGGCAGAGTGAAAGACGCGCACGTTCATTTTCAGAGCTCTTAGACCTTCCTATAAGAAGTTAGCCAAAAAGTAGCTTCGAAAAACGCTTAGGTTAAGTTTCAGAGTTGCTTCTAATGTACCAAAGCTGGACTTAGACATAATTTCACTCTCACAACATTATGGCTGGTTGGAGATAGTCCGAACCACAAGTACTGGTTCTGGGCGTATACTGGGGGAAGGGGACGACTCCCATTAACCCCTGACTATACCGGGGATACGCTTATCACAATGCATTTCTGGTCTGTGCTGAAGCAGGGCATTCTGGCAGCCAAGTGGCTTGACCTTTATTAGTGAGCCTGGTTACCCCCTCTCGGAACCACAGACTTAGAAATCGCCAGCTCATATACAGTGCATAAAATATATTTATATAATATATTTATATATATACCCTTATACACCATTTTAATAAAAAATATCACAAAATTCTTCTAAGTCCTTCGGGAAGAGTGAAAGACGCGCACGTTCATTTTCAGAGCTCCTAGACCTTCCTACTGGTATAAGAAGTTAGCCAAAAAGTAGCTTCGAAAAACTCTTAGGTTAAGTTTCAGAGTTGCTTCTAATGTACCAAAGCTGGACTTAGACATAATTTCACTCTCACAACATTATGGCTGGTTGGAGACAATCCGAACCACAAGTACCGGGTCGATGGTTCTGTTCGTATACTGGGGGGACGGGGACGACTCCCATTAACCCCTGACTATACCGGGGAAACGCTTATCACAATGCCTTTCTGGTCTGTCCTGAAGCAGGGCATTCTGGCAGCCAAGTGGCTTGACCTTTATTAGTGAGCCTGGTTACCCCCTCTCGGAACTACCGACTTAGAAATCGCCAGCTCATATACAGTGCATAAAATATATTTATATATATACCCTTATACACCATTTTATTAAAAAATATCACAAAATTCTTCTAAGTCCCTCGGGAAGAGTGAAAGACGCGCACGTTCATTTTCAGAGCTCCTAGACCTTCCTATAAGAAGTTAGCCAAAAAGTAGCTTAGAAAAAACGCTTAGGTTAAGTTTCAGAGTTGCTTCTAATGTACCAAAGCTGGACTTAGACATAATTTCACTCTCACAACATTATGGCTGGTTGGAGACAGTCCGAACCACAAGTACCGGGTCCATGGTACTGGGCGTATACTGGGGGGGACGGGGACAACTCCCATTAACCCCTGACTATAGCGGGGATACGCTTATCACAATGCCTTTCTGGTCTGTGCTGAAGCAGGGCATTCTGGCAGCCAAGTGGCTTGACCTTTATTAGTGAGCCTGGTTACCCCCTCTCGGAACCACAGACTTAGAAATCGCCAGCTCATATACAGTGCATAAAATATATTTATATAATATATTTATATATATACCCTTATACACCATTTTAATAAAAAATATCACAAAATTCTTCTAAGTCCCTCGGGAAGAGTGAAAGACGCGCACGTTCATTTTCAGAGCTCCTAGACCTTCCTACTGGTATAAGAAGTTAGCCAAAAAGTAGCTTCGAAAAACGCTTAGGTTAAGTTTCAGAGTTGCTTCTAATGTACCAAAGCTGGACTTAGACATAATTTCACTCTCACAACATTATGGCTGGTTGGAGACAGTCCGAACCACAAGTACCGGGTCGCTGGTTCTGGGCGTATACTGGGGGGACGGGGACGACTCCCATTAACCCCTGACTATACCGGGGATACGCTTATCACAATGCCTTTCTGGTCTGTGCTGAAGCAGGGCATTCTGGCAGCCAAGTGGCTTGACCTTTATTAGTGAGCCTGGTTACCCCCTCTCGGAACCACAGACTTAGAAATCGCCAGCTCATATACAGTGCATAAAATATATTTATATATATACCCTTATACACCATTTTAATAAAAAATATCACAAAATTCTTCTAAGTCCCTCGGGCAGAGTGAAAGACGCGCACGTTCATTTTCAGAGCTCCTAGACCTTCCTATAAGAAGTTAGCCAAAAAGTAGCTTCGAAAAACGCTTAGGTTAAGTTTCAGAGTTGCTTCTAATGTACCAAAGCTGGACTTAGACATAATTTCACTCTCACAACATTATGGCTGGTTGGAGACAGTCCGAAGCACAAGTACCGGGTCCATGGTTCTGGGCGTATACTGGGGGGGACGGGGACGACTCCCATTAACCCCTGACTATACCGGGGATACGCTTATCACAATGCCTTTCTGGTCTGTCCTGAAGCAGGGCATTCTGGCAGCCAAGTGGCTTGACCTTTATTAGTGAGCCTGGTTACCCCCTCTTGGAACTACCGACTTAGAAATCGCCAGCTCATATACAGTGCATAAAATATATTTATATATATACCCTTATACACCATTTTAATAAAAAATATCACAAAATTCTTCTAAGTCCCTCGGGCAGAGTGAAAGACGCGCACGTTCATTTTCAGAGCTCTTAGACCTTCCTATAAGAAGTTAGCCAAAAAGTAGCTTCGAAAAACGCTTAGGTTAAGTTTCAGAGTTGCTTCTAATGTACCAAAGCTGGACTTAGACATAATTTCACTCTCACAACATTATGGCTGGTTGGAGACAGTCCGAAGCACAAGTACCGGGTCCATGGTTCTGGGCGTATACTGGGGGGGACGGGGACGACTCCCATTAACCCCTGACTATACCGGGGATACGCTTATCACAATGCCTTTCTGGTCTGTCCTGAAGCAGGGCATTCTGGCAGCCAAGTGGCTTGACCTTTATTAGTGAGCCTGGTTACCCCCTCTTGGAACTACCGACTTAGAAATCGCCAGCTCATATACAGTGCATAAAATATATTTATATATATACCCTTATACACCATTTTAATAAAAAATATCACAAAATTCTTCTAAGTCCCTCGGGCAAAGTGAAAGACGCGCACGTTCATTTTCAGAGCTCTTAGACCTTCCTATAAGAAGTTAGCCAAAAAGTAGCTTCGAAAAACGCTTAGGTTAAGTTTCAGAGTTGCTTCTAATGTACCAAAGCTGGACTTAGACATAATTTCACTCTCACAACATTATGGCTGGTTGGAGATAGTCCGAACCACAAGTACTGGTTCTGGGCGTATACTGGGGGAAGGGGACGACTCCCATTAACCCCTGACTATACCGGGGATACGCTTATCACAATGCATTTCTGGTCTGTGCTGAAGCAGGGCATTCTGGCAGCCAAGTGGCTTGACCTTTATTAGTGAGCCTGGTTACCCCCTCTCGGAACCACAGACTTAGAAATCGCCAGCTCATATACAGTGCATAAAATATATTTATATAATATATTTATATATATACCCTTATACACCATTTTAATAAAAAATATCACAAAATTCTTCTAAGTCCTTCGGGAAGAGTGAAAGACGCGCACGTTCATTTTCAGAGCTCCTAGACCTTCCTACTGGTATAAGAAGTTAGCCAAAAAGTAGCTTCGAAAAACTCTTAGGTTAAGTTTCAGAGTTGCTTCTAATGTACCAAAGCTGGACTTAGACATAATTTCACTCTCACAACATTATGGCTGGTTGGAGACAATCCGAACCACAAGTACCGGGTCGATGGTTCTGTTCGTATACTGGGGGGACGGGGACGACTCCCATTAACCCCTGACTATACCGGGGAAACGCTTATCACAATGCCTTTCTGGTCTGTCCTGAAGCAGGGCATTCTGGCAGCCAAGTGGCTTGACCTTTATTAGTGAGCCTGGTTACCCCCTCTCGGAACTACCGACTTAGAAATCGCCAGCTCATATACAGTGCATAAAATATATTTATATATATACCCTTATACACCATTTTATTAAAAAATATCACAAAATTCTTCTACAGTAAGTCCCTCGGGAAGAGTGAAAGACGCGCACGTTCATTTTCAGAGCTCCTAGACCTTCCTATAAGAAGTTAGCCAAAAAGTAGCTTAGAAAAAACGCTTAGGTTAAGTTTCAGAGTTGCTTCTAATGTACCAAAGCTGGACTTAGACATAATTTCACTCTCACAACATTATGGCTGGTTGGAGACAGTCCGAACCACAAGTACCGGGTCCATGGTACTGGGCGTATACTGGGGGGGACGGGGACAACTCCCATTAACCCCTGACTATAGCGGGGATACGCTTATCACAATGCCTTTCTGGTCTGTGCTGAAGCAGGGCATTCTGGCAGCCAAGTGGCTTGACCTTTATTAGTGAGCCTGGTTACCCCCTCTCGGAACCACAGACTTAGAAATCGCCAGCTCATATACAGTGCATAAAATATATTTATATAATATATTTATATATATACCCTTATACACCATTTTAATAAAAAATATCACAAAATTCTTCTAAGTCCCTCGGGAAGAGTGAAAGACGCGCACGTTCATTTTCAGAGCTCCTAGACCTTCCTACTGGTATAAGAAGTTAGCCAAAAAGTAGCTTCGAAAAACGCTTAGGTTAAGTTTCAGAGTTGCTTCTAATGTACCAAAGCTGGACTTAGACATAATTTCACTCTCACAACATTATGGCTGGTTGGAGACAGTCCGAACCACAAGTACCGGGTCGCTGGTTCTGGGCGTATACTGGGGGGACGGGGACGACTCCCATTAACCCCTGACTATACCGGGGATACGCTTATCACAATGCCTTTCTGGTCTGTGCTGAAGCAGGGCATTCTGGCAGCCAAGTGGCTTGACCTTTATTAGTGAGCCTGGTTACCCCCTCTCGGAACCACAGACTTAGAAATCGCCAGCTCATATACAGTGCATAAAATATATTTATATAATATATTTATATATATACCCTTATACAGTACACCATTTTAATAAAAAATATCACAAAATTCTTCTAAGTCCCTCGGGAAGAGTGAAAGACGCGCATGTTCATTTTCAGAGCTCCTAGACCTTCCTATAAGAAGTTAGCCAAAAAGTAGCTTCGAAAAACGCTTAGGTTAAGTTTCAGAGTTGCTTCTAATGTACCAAAGCTGGACTTAGACATAATTTCACTCTCACAACATTATGGCTGGTTGGAGACAGTCCGAAGCACAAGTACCGGGTCCATGGTTCTGGGCGTATACTGGGGGGGACGGGGACGACTCCCATTAACCCCTGACTATACCGGGGATACGCTTATCACAATGCCTTTCTGGTCTGTGCTGAAGCAGGGCATTCTGGCAGCCAAGTGGCTTGACCTTTATTAGTGAGCCTGGTTACCCCCTCTCGGAACCACAGACATAGAAATCGCCAGCTCATATACAGTGCATAAAATATATTTATATATATATACCCTTATACACCATTTTAATAAAAAATATCACAAAATTCTTCTAAGTCCCTCGGGAAGAGTGAAAGACGCGGACGTTCATTTTTAGAGCTCCTAGACCTTCCTATAAGAAGTTAGCCAAAAAGTAGCTTCGAAAAACGCTTAGGTTAATTTTCAGAGTTGCTTCTAATGTACCAAAGCTGGACTTAGACATCATTTCACTCTCACAACATTATGGCTGGTTGGAGACAGTCCGAACCACAAGTACCGGGTCGATGGTTCTGGGCGTATACTGGGGGGACGGGGACGACTCCCATTAACCCCTGACTATACCGGGGATACGCCTCTCACAATGCTTTTCTGGTCTGTGCTGAAGCAGGCCATTCTGGCAGCCAAGTGGCTTGACCTTTATTAGTGAGCCTGGTTACCCCCTCTAGGAACCACAGACTTAGAAATCGCCAGCTCATATACAGTGCATAAAATATATTTATATATATACCCATATACACCATTTTAATAAAAAATATCACAAAATTCTTCTAAGTCCCTCGGAAAGAGTGAAAGACGCGCACGTTCATTTTCAGCGCTCCTAGACCTTCCTATAAGAAGTTAGCCAAAAAGTAGCTTCGAAAAACGCTTAGGTTAAGTTTCAGAGTTGCTTCTAATGTACCAAAGCTGGACTTAGACATAATTTCACTCTCACAACATTATGGCTGGTTGGAGACAGTCCGAACCACAAGTCCCGGGTCGATGTTTCTGGGCGTATACTGGGGGGACGGGGACGACTCCCATTAACCCCTGACTATACCGGGGATACGCTTATCACAATGCCTTTCTGGTCTGTGCTGAAGCAGGGCATTCTGGCAGCCAAGTGGCTTGACCTTTATTATTGAGCCTGGTTACCCCCTCTCGGAACCACATACTTAAAAATCGCCAGCTCATATACAGTGCATAAAATATATTTATATAATATATTTATATATATACCCTTATACACCATTTTAATAAAAAATATCACACAATTCTTCTAAGTCCCTCGGGAAGAGTGAAAGACGCGCACGTTCATTTTCAGCGCTCCTAGACCTTCCTATAAGAAGTTAGCCAAAAAGTAGCTTTGAAAAACGCTTAGGTTAAGTTTCAGAGTTGCTTCTAATGTACCAAAGCTGGACTTAGACATAATTTCACTCTCACAACATTATGGCTGGTTGGAGACAGTCCGAACCACAAGTCCCGGGTCGATGGTTCTGGGCGTATACTGGGGGGGACGGGGACGACTCCCATTAACCCCTGACTATACCGGGGATACGCTTATCACAATGCCTTTCTGGTCTGTGCTGAAGCAGGGCATTCTGGCAGCCAAGTGGCTTGACCTTTATTAGTGAGCCTGGTTACCCCCTCTCGGAACCACAGACTTAGAAATCGCCAGCTCATATACAGTGCATAAAATATATTTATATAATATATTTATATATATACCCTTATACACCATTTTAATAAAAAATATCACAAAATTATTCTAAGTCCCTCGGGAAGAGTGAAAGACGCGCACGTTCATTTTCAGCGCTCCTAGACCTTCCTATAAGAAGTTAGCCAAAAAGTATCTTCGAAAAACGCTTAGGTTAAGTTTCAGAGTTGCTTCTAATGTACCAAAGCTGGACTTAGACATAATTTCACTCTCACAACATTATGGCTGGTTGGAGACAGTCCGAAGCACAAGTACCGGGTCCATGGTTCTGGGCGTATACTGGGGGGACGGGGACGACTCCCATTAACCCCTGACTATACCGGGGATACGCTTATCACAATGCCTTTCTGGTCTGTGCTGAAGCAGGGCATTCTGGCAGCCAAGTGGCTTGACCTTTATTATTGAGCCTGGTTACCCCCTCTCGGAACCACATACTTAAAGATCGCCAGCTCATATACAGTGCATAAAATATATTTATAAAATATATTTATATATATATACCCTTATACACCATTTTAATAAAAAATATCACAAAATTCTTCTAAGTCCCTCGGGAAGAGTGAAAGACGCGGACGTTCATTTTCAGAGCTCCTAGACCTTCCTATAAGAAGTTAGCCAAAAAGTAGCTTCGAAAAACGCTTAGGTTAATTTTCAGAGTTGCTTCTAATGTACCAAAGCTGGACTTAGACATCATTTCACTCTCACAACATTATGGCTGGTTGGAGACAGTCCGAACCACAAGTACCGGGTCGATGGTTCTGGGCGGATACTGGGGGGACGGGGACGACTCCCATTAACCCCTGACTATACCGGGGATACGCTTATCACAATACCTTTCTGGTCTGTGCTGAAGCAGGGCATTCTGGCAGCCAAGTGGCTTGACCTTTATTAGTGAGCCTGGTTACCCCCTCTCGGAACCACAGACTTAGAAATCGCCAGCTCATATACAGTGCATAAAATATATTTATATATATACCCTTATACACCATTTTAATAAAAAATATCACAAAATTCTTCTAAGTCCCTCGGGAAGAGTGAAAGACGCGCACGTTCATTTTCAGCGCTCCTAGACCTTCCTATAAGAAGTTAGCCAAAAAGTAGCTTTGAAAAACGCTTAGGTTAAGTTTCAGAGTTGCTTCTAATGTACCAAAGCTGGACTTAGACATCATTTCACTCTCACAACATTATGGCTGGTTGGAGACAGTCCGAACCACAAGTCCCGGGTCGATGGTTCTGGGCGTATACTGGGGGGACGGGGACGACTCCCATTAACACCTGACTATACCGGGGATACGCTTATCACAATGCCTTTCTGGTCTGTGCTGAAGCAGGGCATTCTGGCAGCCAAGTGGCTTGACCTTTATTAGTGAGCCTGGTTACCCCCTCTCGGAACCACAGACTTAGAAATCGCCAGCTCATATACAGTGCATAAAATATATTTATATAATATATTTATATATATACCCTTATACACCATTTTAATAAAAAATATCACAAAATTCTTCTAAGTCCCTCGGGAAGAGTGCAAGACGCGCACGTTCATTTTCAGCGCTCCTAGACCTTCCTATAAGAAGTTAGCCAAAAAGTATCTTCGAAAAACGCTTAGGTTAAGTTTCAGAGTTGCTTCTAATGTACCAAAGCTGGACTTAGACATAATTTCACTCTCACAACATTATGGCTGGTTGGAGACAGTCCGAAGCACAAGTACCGGGTCCATGGTTCTGGGCGTATACTGGGGGGGACGGGGACGACTCCCATTAACCCCTGACTATACCGGGGATACGCTTATCACAATGCCTTTCTGGTCTGTGCTGAAGCAGGGCATTCTGGCAGCCAATTGGCTTGACCTTTATTAGTGAGCCTGGTTACCCCCTCTCGGAACCACAGACATAGAAATCGCCAGCTCATATACAGTGCATAAAATATATTTATATATATATACCCTTATACACCATTTTAATAAAAAATATCACAAAATTCTTCTAAGTCCCTCGGGAAGAGTGAAAGACGCGGACGTTCATTTTCAGAGCTCCTACACCTTCCTATAAGAAGTTAGCCAAAAAGTAGCTTCGAAAAACGCTTAGGTTAAGTTTCAGAGTTGCTTCTAATGTACCAAAGCTGGACTTAGACATAATTTCACTCTCACAACATTATGGCTGGTTGGAGACAGTCCGAAGCACAAGTACCGGGTCCATGGTTCTGGGCGTATACTGGGGGGGACGGGGACGACTCCCATTAACCCCTGACTATACCGGGGATACGCTTATCACAATGCCTTTCTGGTCTGTGCTGAAGCAGGGCATTCTGGCAGCCAAGTGGCTTGACCTTTATTAGTGAGCCTGGTTACCCCCTCTCGGAACCACAGACATAGAAATCGCCAGCTCATATACAGTGCATAAAATATATTTATATATATATACCCTTATACACCATTTTAATAAAAAATATCACAAAATTCTTCTAAGTCCCTCGGGAAGAGTGAAAGACGCGGACGTTCATTTTCAGAGCTCCTAGACCTTCCTATAAGAAGTTAGCCAAAAAGTAGCTTCGAAAAACGCTTAGGTTAATTTTCAGAGTTGCTTCTAATGTACCAAAGCTGGACTTAGACATCATTTCACTCTCACAACATTATGGCTGGTTGGAGACAGTCCGAACCACAAGTACCGGGTCGATGGTTCTGGGCGTATACTGGGGGGACGGGGACGACTCCCATTAACCCCTGACTATACCGGGGATACGCTTATCACAATGCCTTTCTGGTCTGTGCTGAAGCAGGGCATTCTGGCAGCCAAGTGGCTTGACCTTTATTAGTGAGCCTGGTTACCCCCTCTCGGAACCACAGACTTAGAAATCGCCAGCTCATATACAGTGCATAAAATATATTTATATATATACCCTTATACACCATTTTAATAAAAAATATCACAAAATTCTTCTAAGTCCCTCGGGAAGAGTGAAAGACGCGCACGTTCATTTTCAGCGCTCCTAGACCTTCCTATAAGAAGTTAGCCAAAAAGTAGCTTCGAAAAACGCTTAGGTTAAGTTTCAGAGTTGCTTCTAATGTACCAAAGCTGGACTTAGACATAATTTCACTCTCACAACATTATGGCTGGTTGGAGACAGTCCGAAGCACAAGTACCGGGTCCATGGTTCTGGGCGTATACTGGGGGGACGGGGACGACTCCCATTAACCCCTGACTATACCGGGGATACGCTTATCACAATGCCTTTCTGGTCTGTGCTGAAGCAGGGCATTCTGGCAGCCAAGTGGCTTGACCTTTATTAGTGAGCCTGGTTACCCCCTCTCGGAACCACAGACTTAGAAATCGCCAGCTCATATACAGTGCATAAAATATATTTATATAATATATTTATATATATACCCTTATACACCATTTTAATAAAAAATATCACAAAATTCTTCTAAGTCCCTCGGGAAGAGTGAAAGACGCGCACGTTCATTTTCAGCGCTCCTAGACCTTCCTATAAGAAGTTAGCCAAAAAGTAGCTTCGAAAAACGCTTAGGTTAAGTTTCAGAGTTGCTTCTAATGTACCAAAGCTGGACTTAGACATAATTTCACTCTCACAACATTATGGCTGGTTGGAGACAGTCCGAAGCACAAGTACCGGGTCCATGGTTCTGGCCGTATACTGGGGGGACGGGGACGACTCCCATTAACCCCTGACTATACCGGGGATACGCTTATCACAATGCCTTTCTGGTCTGTGCTGAAGCAGGGCATTCTGGCAGCCAAGTGGCTTGACCTTTATTAGTGAGCCTGGTTACCCCCTCTCGGAACCACAGACTTAGAAATCGCCAGCTCATATACAGTGCATAAAATATATTTATATAATATATTTATATATATACCCTTATACACCATTTTAATAAAAAAAAAACACAAAATTCTTCTAAGTCCCTTAGGAAGAGTGAAAGACGCGCACGTTCATTTTCAGCGCTCCTAGACCTTCCTATAAGAAGTTAGCCAAAAAGTAGCTTCGAAAAACGCTTAGGTTAAGTTTCAGAGTTGCTTCTAATGTACCAAAGCTGGACTTAGACATAATTTGACTCTCACAACATTATGGCTGGTTGGAGACAGTCCGAACCACAAGTCCCGGGTCGATGGTTCTGGGCGTATACTGGGGGGACGGGGACGACTCCCATTAACCCCTGACTATACCGGGGATACGCTTATCACAATGCCTTTCTGGTCTGTGCTGAAGCAGGGCATTCTGGCAGCCAAGTGGCTTGACCTTTATTAGTGAGCCTGGTTACCCCCTCTCGGAACCACAGACTTAGAAATCGCCAGCTCATATACAGTGCATAAAATATATTTATATAATATATTTATATATATACCCTTATACACCATTTTAATAAAAAATATCACAAAATTCTTCTAAGTCCCTCGGGAAGAGTGAAAGACGCGCACGTTCATTTTCAGCGCTCCTAGACCTTCCTATAAGAAGTTAGCCAAAAAGTAGCTTCGAAAAACGCTTAGGTTAAGTTTCAGAGTTGCTTCTAATGTACCAAAGCTGGACTTAGACATAATTTCACTCTCACAACATTATGGCTGGTTGGAGACAGTCCGAAGCACAAGTACCGGGTCCATGGTTCTGGGCGTATACTGGGGGGGACGGGGACGACTCCCATTAACCCCTGACTATACCGGGGATACGCTTATCACAATGCCTTTCTGGTCTGTGCTGAAGCAGGGCATTCTGGCAGCCAAGTGGCTTGACCTTTATTAGTGAGCCTGGTTACCCCCTCTCGGAACCACAGACATAGAAATCGCCAGCTCATATACAGTGCATAAAATATATTTATATATATATACCCTTATACACCATTTTAATAAAAAATATCACAAAATTCTTCTAAGTCCCTCGGGAAGAGTGAAAGACGCGGACGTTCATTTTCAGAGCTCCTAGACCTTCCTATAAGAAGTTAGCCAAAAAGTAGCTTCGAAAAACGCTTAGGTTAATTTTCAGAGTTGCTTCTAATGTACCAAAGCTGGACTTAGACATCATTTCACTCTCACAACATTATGGCTGGTTGGAGACAGTCCGAACCAATAGTACCGGGTCGATGGTTCTGGGCGTATACTGGGGGGACGGGGACGACTCCCATTAACCCCTGACTATACCGGGGATACGCTTATCACAATGCCTTTCTGGTCTGTGCTGAAGCAGGGCATTCTGGCAGCCAAGTGGCTTGACCTTTATTAGTGAGCCTGGTTACCCCCTCTCGGAACCACAGACTTAGAAATCGCCAGCTCATATACAGTGCATAAAATATATTTATATAATATATTTATATATATACCCTTATACACCATTTTAATAAAAAATATCACAAAATTCTTCTAAGTCCCTCGGGAAGAGTGAAAGACGCGCACGTTCATTTTCAGCGCTCCTAGACCTTCCTATAAGAAGTTAGCCAAAAAGTAGCTTCGAAAAACGCTTAGGTTAAGTTTCAGAGTTGCTTCTAATGTACCAAAGCTGGACTTAGACATAATTTCACTCTCACAACATTATGGCTGGTTGGAGACAGTCCGAAGCACAAGTACCGGGTCCATGGTTCTGGCCGTATACTGGGGGGACGGGGACGACTCCCATTAACCCCTGACTATACCGGGGATACGCTTATCACAATGCCTTTCTGGTCTGTGCTGAAGCAGGGCATTCTGGAAACCAAGTCGTTTGACCTTTATTAGTGAGCCTGGTTACCCCCTCTCGGAACCACAGACTTAGAAATCGCCAGCTCATATACAGTGCATAAAATATATTTATATATATACCCTTATACACCATTTTAATAAAAAATATCACAAAATTCTTCTAAGTCCCTCGGGAAGAGTGAAAGACGCGCATGTTCATTTTCAGAGCTCCTAGACCTTCCTATAAGAAGTTAGCCAAAAAGTAGCTTCGAAAAACGCTTAGGTTAAGTTTCAGAGTTGCTTCTAATGTACCAAAGCTGGACTTAGACATAATTTCACTCTCACAACATTATGGCTGGTTGGAGACAGTCCGAACCACAAGTCCCGGGTCGATGGTTCTGGGCGTATACTGGGGGGACGGGGACGACTCCCATTAACCCCTGACTATACCGGGGATACGCTTATCACAATGCCTTTCTGGTCTGTGCTGAAGCAGGGCATTCTGGCAGCCAAGTGGCTTGACCTTTATTAGTGAGCCTGGTTACCCCCTCTCGGAACCACAGACTTAGAAATCGCCAGCTCATATACAGTGCATAAAATATATTTATATAATATATTTATATATATACCCTTATACACCATTTTAATAAAAAATATCACAAAATTCTTCTAAGTCCCTCGGGAAGAGTGAAAGACGCGCACGTTCATTTTCAGCGCTCCTAGACCTTCCTATAAGAAGTTAGCCAAAAAGTATCTTCGAAAAACGCTTAGGTTAAGTTTCAGAGTTGCTTCTAATGTACCAAAGCTGGACTTAGACATAATTTCACTCTCACAACATTATGGCTGGTTGGAGACAGTCCGAACCACAAGTACCGGGTCGATGGTTCTGGGCGTATACTGGGGGGACGGGGACGACTCCCATTAACCCCTGACTATACCGGGGATACGCTTATCACAATGCCTTTCTGGTCTGTGCTGAAGCAGGGCATTCTGGCAGCCAAGTGGCTTGACCTTTATTAGTGAGCCTGGTTACCCCCTCTCGGAACCACAGACTTAGAAATCGCCAGCTCATATACAGTGCATAAAATATATTTATATATATACCCTTATACACCATTTTAATAAAAAATATCACAAAATTCTTCTAAGTCCCTCGGGAAGAGTGAAAGACGCGCACGTTCATTTTCAGCGCTCCTAGACCTTCCTATAAGAAGTTAGCCAAAAAGTATCTTCGAAAAACGCTTAGGTTAAGTTTCAGAGTTGCTTCTAATGTACCAAAGCTGGACTTAGACATAATTTCACCCTCACAACATTATGGCTGGTTGGAGACAGTCCGAAGCACAAGTACCGGGTCCATGGTTCTGGGCGTATACTGGGGGGGACGGGGACGACTCCCATTAACCCCTGACTATACCGGGGATACGCTTATCACAATGCCTTTCTGGTCTGTGCTGAAGCAGGGCATTCTGGCAGCCAAATGGCTTGACCTTTATTAGTGAGCCTGGTTACCCCCTCTCGGAACCACAGACATAGAAATCGCCAGCTCATATACAGTGCATAAAATATATTTATATATATATACCCTTATACACCATTTTAATAAAAAATATCACAAAATTCTTCTAAGTCCCTCGGGAAGAGTGAAAGACGCGGACGTTCATTTTCAGAGCTCCTACACCTTCCTATAAGAAGTTAGCCAAAAAGTAGCTTCGAAAAACGCTTAGGTTAAGTTTCAGAGTTGCTTCTAATGTACCAAAGCTGGACTTAGACATAATTTGACTCTCACACATTATGGCTGGTTGGAGACAGTCCGAACCACAAGTACCGGGTCGATGGTTCTGGGTGTATACTGGGGGGACGGGGACGACTCCCATTAACCCCTGACTATACCGGGGATACGCTTATCACAATGCCTTTCTGGTCTGTGCTGAAGCAGGGCATTCTGGCAGCCAAGTGGCTTGACCTTTATTAGTGAGCCTGGTTACCCCCTCTCGGAACCACAGACTTAGAAATCGCCAGCTAAAATATATTTATATAATATATTTATATATATACCCTTATACACCATTTTAATAAAAAATATCACAAAATTCTTCTAAGTCCCTCGGGAAGAGTGAAAGACGCGCACGTTCATTTTCAGCGCTCCTAGACCTTCCTATAAGAAGTTAGCCAAAAAGTAGCTTCGAAAAACGCTTAGGTTAAGTTTCAGAGTTGCTTCTAATGTACCAAAGCTGGACTTAGACATAATTTCACTCTCACAACATTATGGCTGGTTGGAGACAGTCCGAAGCACAAGTACCGGGTCCATGGTTCTGGCCGTATACTGGGGGGACGGGGACGACTCCCATTAACCCCTGACTATACCGGGGATACGCTTATCACAATGCCTTTCTGGTCTGTGCTGAAGCAGGGCATTCTGGAAACCAAGTCGTTTGACCTTTATTAGTGAGCCTGGTTACCCCCTCTCGGAACCACAGACTTAGAAATCGCCAGCTCATATACAGTGCATAAAATATATTTATATATATACCCTTATACACCATTTTAATAAAAAATATCACAAAATTCTTCTAAGTCCCTCGGGAAGAGTGAAAGACGCGCATGTTCATTTTCAGAGCTCCTAGACCTTCCTATAAGAAGTTAGCCAAAAAGTAGCTTCGAAAAACGCTTAGGTTAAGTTTCAGAGTTGCTTCTAATGTACCAAAGCTGGACTTAGACATAATTTCACTCTCACAACATTATGGCTGGTTGGAGACAGTCCGAACCACAAGTCCCGGGTCGATGGTTCTGGGCGTATACTGGGGGGACGGGGACGACTCCCATTAACCCCTGACTATACCGGGGATACGCTTATCACAATGCCTTTCTGGTCTGTGCTGAAGCAGGGCATTCTGGCAGCCAAGTGGCTTGACCTTTATTAGTGAGCCTGGTTACCCCCTCTCGGAACCACAGACTTAGAAATCGCCAGCTCATATACAGTGCATAAAATATATTTATATAATATATTTATATATATACCCTTATACACCATTTTAATAAAAAATATCACAAAATTCTTCTAAGTCCCTCGGGAAGAGTGAAAGACGCGCACGTTCATTTTCAGCGCTCCTAGACCTTCCTATAAGAAGTTAGCCAAAAAGTATCTTCGAAAAACGCTTAGGTTAAGTTTCAGAGTTGCTTCTAATGTACCAAAGCTGGACTTAGACATAATTTCACTCTCACAACATTATGGCTGGTTGGAGACAGTCCGAACCACAAGTACCGGGTCGATGGTTCTGGGCGTATACTGGGGGGACGGGGACGACTCCCATTAACCCCTGACTATACCGGGGATACGCTTATCACAATGCCTTTCTGGTCTGTGCTGAAGCAGGGCATTCTGGCAGCCAAGTGGCTTGACCTTTATTAGTGAGCCTGGTTACCCCCTCTCGGAACCACAGACTTAGAAATCGCCAGCTCATATACAGTGCATAAAATATATTTATATATATACCCTTATACACCATTTTAATAAAAAATATCACAAAATTCTTCTAAGTCCCTCGGGAAGAGTGAAAGACGCGCACGTTCATTTTCAGCGCTCCTAGACCTTCCTATAAGAAGTTAGCCAAAAAGTATCTTCGAAAAACGCTTAGGTTAAGTTTCAGAGTTGCTTCTAATGTACCAAAGCTGGACTTAGACATAATTTCACCCTCACAACATTATGGCTGGTTGGAGACAGTCCGAAGCACAAGTACCGGGTCCATGGTTCTGGGCGTATACTGGGGGGGACGGGGACGACTCCCATTAACCCCTGACTATACCGGGGATACGCTTATCACAATGCCTTTCTGGTCTGTGCTGAAGCAGGGCATTCTGGCAGCCAAATGGCTTGACCTTTATTAGTGAGCCTGGTTACCCCCTCTCGGAACCACAGACATAGAAATCGCCAGCTCATATACAGTGCATAAAATATATTTATATATATATACCCTTATACACCATTTTAATAAAAAATATCACAAAATTCTTCTAAGTCCCTCGGGAAGAGTGAAAGACGCGGACGTTCATTTTCAGAGCTCCTACACCTTCCTATAAGAAGTTAGCCAAAAAGTAGCTTCGAAAAACGCTTAGGTTAAGTTTCAGAGTTGCTTCTAATGTACCAAAGCTGGACTTAGACATAATTTGACTCTCACACATTATGGCTGGTTGGAGACAGTCCGAACCACAAGTACCGGGTCGATGGTTCTGGGTGTATACTGGGGGGACGGGGACGACTCCCATTAACCCCTGACTATACCGGGGATACGCTTATCACAATGCCTTTCTGGTCTGTGCTGAAGCAGGGCATTCTGGAAACCAAGTCGTTTGACCTTTATTAGTGAGCCTGGTTACCCCCTCTCGGAACCACAGACTTAGAAATCGCCAGCTCATATACAGTGCATAAAATATATTTATATATATACCCTTATACACCATTTTAATAAAAAATATCACAAAATTCTTCTAAGTCCCTCGGGAAGAGTGAAAGACGCGGACGTTCATTTTCAGAGCTCCTAGACCTTCCTATAAGAAGTTAGCCAAAAAGTAGCTTCGAAAAACGCTTAGGTTAATTTTCAGAGTTGCTTCTAATGTACCAAAGCTGGACTTAGACATCATTTCACTCTCACAACATTATGGCTGGTTGGAGACAGTCCGAACCAATAGTACCGGGTCGATGGTTCTGGGCGTATACTGGGGGGACGGGGACGACTCCCATTAACCCCTGACTATACCGGGGATACGCTTATCACAATGCCTTTCTGGTCTGTGCTGAAGCAGGGCATTCTGGCAGCCAAGTGGCTTGACCTTTATTAGTGAGCCTGGTTACCCCCTCTCGGAACCACAGACTTAGAAATCGCCAGCTCATATACAGTGCATAAAATATATTTATATAATATATTTATATATATACCCTTATACACCATTTTAATAAAAAATATCACAAAATTCTTCTAAGTCCCTCGGGAAGAGTGAAAGACGCGCACGTTCATTTTCAGCGCTCCTAGACCTTCCTATAAGAAGTTAGCCAAAAAGTAGCTTCGAAAAACGCTTAGGTTAAGTTTCAGAGTTGCTTCTAATGTACCAAAGCTGGACTTAGACATAATTTCACTCTCACAACATTATGGCTGGTTGGAGACAGTCCGAAGCACAAGTACCGGGTCCATGGTTCTGGCCGTATACTGGGGGGACGGGGACGACTCCCATTAACCCCTGACTATACCGGGGATACGCTTATCACAATGCCTTTCTGGTCTGTGCTGAAGCAGGGCATTCTGGAAACCAAGTCGTTTGACCTTTATTAGTGAGCCTGGTTACCCCCTCTCGGAACCACAGACTTAGAAATCGCCAGCTCATATACAGTGCATAAAATATATTTATATATATACCCTTATACACCATTTTAATAAAAAATATCACAAAATTCTTCTAAGTCCCTCGGGAAGAGTGAAAGACGCGCATGTTCATTTTCAGAGCTCCTAGACCTTCCTATAAGAAGTTAGCCAAAAAGTAGCTTCGAAAAACGCTTAGGTTAAGTTTCAGAGTTGCTTCTAATGTACCAAAGCTGGACTTAGACATAATTTCACTCTCACAACATTATGGCTGGTTGGAGACAGTCCGAACCACAAGTCCCGGGTCGATGGTTCTGGGCGTATACTGGGGGGACGGGGACGACTCCCATTAACCCCTGACTATACCGGGGATACGCTTATCACAATGCCTTTCTGGTCTGTGCTGAAGCAGGGCATTCTGGCAGCCAAGTGGCTTGACCTTTATTAGTGAGCCTGGTTACCCCCTCTCGGAACCACAGACTTAGAAATCGCCAGCTCATATACAGTGCATAAAATATATTTATATAATATATTTATATATATACCCTTATACACCATTTTAATAAAAAATATCACAAAATTCTTCTAAGTCCCTCGGGAAGAGTGAAAGACGCGCACGTTCATTTTCAGCGCTCCTAGACCTTCCTATAAGAAGTTAGCCAAAAAGTATCTTCGAAAAACGCTTAGGTTAAGTTTCAGAGTTGCTTCTAATGTACCAAAGCTGGACTTAGACATAATTTCACTCTCACAACATTATGGCTGGTTGGAGACAGTCCGAACCACAAGTACCGGGTCGATGGTTCTGGGCGTATACTGGGGGGACGGGGACGACTCCCATTAACCCCTGACTATACCGGGGATACGCTTATCACAATGCCTTTCTGGTCTGTGCTGAAGCAGGGCATTCTGGCAGCCAAGTGGCTTGACCTTTATTAGTGAGCCTGGTTACCCCCT
Source organism: Ascaphus truei (assembly GCF_040206685.1). Taxonomy (NCBI): domain Eukaryota; kingdom Metazoa; phylum Chordata; class Amphibia; order Anura; family Ascaphidae; genus Ascaphus; species Ascaphus truei. The sequence goes on along the minus strand of NC_134483.1, from coordinate 289,244,848 downwards.
CTCGGAACCACAGACTTAGAAATCGCCAGCTCATATACAGTGCATAAAATATATTTATATATATACCCTTATACACCATTTTAATAAAAAATATCACAAAATTCTTCTAAGTCCCTCGGGAAGAGTGAAAGACGCGCACGTTCATTTTCAGCGCTCCTAGACCTTCCTATAAGAAGTTAGCCAAAAAGTATCTTCGAAAAACGCTTAGGTTAAGTTTCAGAGTTGCTTCTAATGTACCAAAGCTGGACTTAGACATAATTTCACCCTCACAACATTATGGCTGGTTGGAGACAGTCCGAAGCACAAGTACCGGGTCCATGGTTCTGGGCGTATACTGGGGGGGACGGGGACGACTCCCATTAACCCCTGACTATACCGGGGATACGCTTATCACAATGCCTTTCTGGTCTGTGCTGAAGCAGGGCATTCTGGCAGCCAAATGGCTTGACCTTTATTAGTGAGCCTGGTTACCCCCTCTCGGAACCACAGACATAGAAATCGCCAGCTCATATACAGTGCATAAAATATATTTATATATATATACCCTTATACACCATTTTAATAAAAAATATCACAAAATTCTTCTAAGTCCCTCGGGAAGAGTGAAAGACGCGGACGTTCATTTTCAGAGCTCCTACACCTTCCTATAAGAAGTTAGCCAAAAAGTAGCTTCGAAAAACGCTTAGGTTAAGTTTCAGAGTTGCTTCTAATGTACCAAAGCTGGACTTAGACATAATTTGACTCTCACACATTATGGCTGGTTGGAGACAGTCCGAACCACAAGTACCGGGTCGATGGTTCTGGGTGTATACTGGGGGGACGGGGACGACTCCCATTAACCCCTGACTATACCGGGGATACGCTTATCACAATGCCTTTCTGGTCTGTGCTGAAGCAGGGCATTCTGGCAGCCAAGTGGCTTGACCTTTATTAGTGAGCCTGGTTACCCCCTCTCGGAACCACAGACTTAGAAATCGCCAGCTAAAATATATTTATATAATATATTTATATATATACCCTTATACACCATTTTAATAAAAAATATCACAAAATTCTTCTAAGTCCCTCGGGAAGAGTGAAAGACGCGCACGTTCATTTTCAGCGCTCCTAGACCTTCCTATAAGAAGTTAGCCAAAAAGTAGCTTCGAAAAACGCTTAGGTTAAGTTTCAGAGTTGCTTCTAATGTACCAAAGCTGGACTTAGACATAATTTCACTCTCACAACATTATGGCTGGTTGGAGACAGTCCGAAGCACAAGTACCGGGTCCATGGTTCTGGCCGTATACTGGGGGGACGGGGACGACTCCCATTAACCCCTGACTATACCGGGGATACGCTTATCACAATGCCTTTCTGGTCTGTGCTGAAGCAGGGCATTCTGGAAACCAAGTCGTTTGACCTTTATTAGTGAGCCTGGTTACCCCCTCTCGGAACCACAGACTTAGAAATCGCCAGCTCATATACAGTGCATAAAATATATTTATATATATACCCTTATACACCATTTTAATAAAAAATATCACAAAATTCTTCTAAGTCCCTCGGGAAGAGTGAAAGACGCGCATGTTCATTTTCAGAGCTCCTAGACCTTCCTATAAGAAGTTAGCCAAAAAGTAGCTTCGAAAAACGCTTAGGTTAAGTTTCAGAGTTGCTTCTAATGTACCAAAGCTGGACTTAGACATAATTTCACTCTCACAACATTATGGCTGGTTGGAGACAGTCCGAACCACAAGTCCCGGGTCGATGGTTCTGGGCGTATACTGGGGGGACGGGGACGACTCCCATTAACCCCTGACTATACCGGGGATACGCTTATCACAATGCCTTTCTGGTCTGTGCTGAAGCAGGGCATTCTGGCAGCCAAGTGGCTTGACCTTTATTAGTGAGCCTGGTTACCCCCTCTCGGAACCACAGACTTAGAAATCGCCAGCTCATATACAGTGCATAAAATATATTTATATAATATATTTATATATATACCCTTATACACCATTTTAATAAAAAATATCACAAAATTCTTCTAAGTCCCTCGGGAAGAGTGAAAGACGCGCACGTTCATTTTCAGCGCTCCTAGACCTTCCTATAAGAAGTTAGCCAAAAAGTATCTTCGAAAAACGCTTAGGTTAAGTTTCAGAGTTGCTTCTAATGTACCAAAGCTGGACTTAGACATAATTTCACTCTCACAACATTATGGCTGGTTGGAGACAGTCCGAACCACAAGTACCGGGTCGATGGTTCTGGGCGTATACTGGGGGGACGGGGACGACTCCCATTAACCCCTGACTATACCGGGGATACGCTTATCACAATGCCTTTCTGGTCTGTGCTGAAGCAGGGCATTCTGGCAGCCAAGTGGCTTGACCTTTATTAGTGAGCCTGGTTACCCCCTCTCGGAACCACAGACTTAGAAATCGCCAGCTCATATACAGTGCATAAAATATATTTATATATATACCCTTATACACCATTTTAATAAAAAATATCACAAAATTCTTCTAAGTCCCTCGGGAAGAGTGAAAGACGCGCACGTTCATTTTCAGCGCTCCTAGACCTTCCTATAAGAAGTTAGCCAAAAAGTATCTTCGAAAAACGCTTAGGTTAAGTTTCAGAGTTGCTTCTAATGTACCAAAGCTGGACTTAGACATAATTTCACCCTCACAACATTATGGCTGGTTGGAGACAGTCCGAAGCACAAGTACCGGGTCCATGGTTCTGGGCGTATACTGGGGGGGACGGGGACGACTCCCATTAACCCCTGACTATACCGGGGATACGCTTATCACAATGCCTTTCTGGTCTGTGCTGAAGCAGGGCATTCTGGCAGCCAAATGGCTTGACCTTTATTAGTGAGCCTGGTTACCCCCTCTCGGAACCACAGACATAGAAATCGCCAGCTCATATACAGTGCATAAAATATATTTATATATATATACCCTTATACACCATTTTAATAAAAAATATCACAAAATTCTTCTAAGTCCCTCGGGAAGAGTGAAAGACGCGGACGTTCATTTTCAGAGCTCCTACACCTTCCTATAAGAAGTTAGCCAAAAAGTAGCTTCGAAAAACGCTTAGGTTAAGTTTCAGAGTTGCTTCTAATGTACCAAAGCTGGACTTAGACATAATTTGACTCTCACACATTATGGCTGGTTGGAGACAGTCCGAACCACAAGTACCGGGTCGATGGTTCTGGGTGTATACTGGGGGGACGGGGACGACTCCCATTAACCCCTGACTATACCGGGGATACGCTTATCACAATGCCTTTCTGGTCTGTGCTGAAGCAGGGCATTCTGGAAACCAAGTCGTTTGACCTTTATTAGTGAGCCTGGTTACCCCCTCTCGGAACCACAGACTTAGAAATCGCCAGCTCATATACAGTGCATAAAATATATTTATATATATACCCTTATACACCATTTTAATAAAAAATATCACAAAATTCTTCTAAGTCCCTCGGGAAGAGTGAAAGACGCGGACGTTCATTTTCAGAGCTCCTAGACCTTCCTATAAGAAGTTAGCCAAAAAGTAGCTTCGAAAAACGCTTAGGTTAATTTTCAGAGTTGCTTCTAATGTACCAAAGCTGGACTTAGACATCATTTCACTCTCACAACATTATGGCTGGTTGGAGACAGTCCGAACCAATAGTACCGGGTCGATGGTTCTGGGCGTATACTGGGGGGACGGGGACGACTCCCATTAACCCCTGACTATACCGGGGATACGCTTATCACAATGCCTTTCTGGTCTGTGCTGAAGCAGGGCATTCTGGCAGCCAAGTGGCTTGACCTTTATTAGTGAGCCTGGTTACCCCCTCTCGGAACCACAGACTTAGAAATCGCCAGCTCATATACAGTGCATAAAATATATTTATATAATATATTTATATATATACCCTTATACACCATTTTAATAAAAAATATCACAAAATTCTTCTAAGTCCCTCGGGAAGAGTGAAAGACGCGCACGTTCATTTTCAGCGCTCCTAGACCTTCCTATAAGAAGTTAGCCAAAAAGTAGCTTCGAAAAACGCTTAGGTTAAGTTTCAGAGTTGCTTCTAATGTACCAAAGCTGGACTTAGACATAATTTCACTCTCACAACATTATGGCTGGTTGGAGACAGTCCGAAGCACAAGTACCGGGTCCATGGTTCTGGCCGTATACTGGGGGGACGGGGACGACTCCCATTAACCCCTGACTATACCGGGGATACGCTTATCACAATGCCTTTCTGGTCTGTGCTGAAGCAGGGCATTCTGGAAACCAAGTCGTTTGACCTTTATTAGTGAGCCTGGTTACCCCCTCTCGGAACCACAGACTTAGAAATCGCCAGCTCATATACAGTGCATAAAATATATTTATATATATACCCTTATACACCATTTTAATAAAAAATATCACAAAATTCTTCTAAGTCCCTCGGGAAGAGTGAAAGACGCGCATGTTCATTTTCAGAGCTCCTAGACCTTCCTATAAGAAGTTAGCCAAAAAGTAGCTTCGAAAAACGCTTAGGTTAAGTTTCAGAGTTGCTTCTAATGTACCAAAGCTGGACTTAGACATAATTTCACTCTCACAACATTATGGCTGGTTGGAGACAGTCCGAACCACAAGTCCCGGGTCGATGGTTCTGGGCGTATACTGGGGGGACGGGGACGACTCCCATTAACCCCTGACTATACCGGGGATACGCTTATCACAATGCCTTTCTGGTCTGTGCTGAAGCAGGGCATTCTGGCAGCCAAGTGGCTTGACCTTTATTAGTGAGCCTGGTTACCCCCTCTCGGAACCACAGACTTAGAAATCGCCAGCTCATATACAGTGCATAAAATATATTTATATAATATATTTATATATATACCCTTATACACCATTTTAATAAAAAATATCACAAAATTCTTCTAAGTCCCTCGGGAAGAGTGAAAGACGCGCACGTTCATTTTCAGCGCTCCTAGACCTTCCTATAAGAAGTTAGCCAAAAAGTATCTTCGAAAAACGCTTAGGTTAAGTTTCAGAGTTGCTTCTAATGTACCAAAGCTGGACTTAGACATAATTTCACTCTCACAACATTATGGCTGGTTGGAGACAGTCCGAACCACAAGTACCGGGTCGATGGTTCTGGGCGTATACTGGGGGGACGGGGACGACTCCCATTAACCCCTGACTATACCGGGGATACGCTTATCACAATGCCTTTCTGGTCTGTGCTGAAGCAGGGCATTCTGGCAGCCAAGTGGCTTGACCTTTATTAGTGAGCCTGGTTACCCCCTCTCGGAACCACAGACTTAGAAATCGCCAGCTCATATACAGTGCATAAAATATATTTATATATATACCCTTATACACCATTTTAATAAAAAATATCACAAAATTCTTCTAAGTCCCTCGGGAAGAGTGAAAGACGCGCACGTTCATTTTCAGCGCTCCTAGACCTTCCTATAAGAAGTTAGCCAAAAAGTATCTTCGAAAAACGCTTAGGTTAAGTTTCAGAGTTGCTTCTAATGTACCAAAGCTGGACTTAGACATAATTTCACCCTCACAACATTATGGCTGGTTGGAGACAGTCCGAAGCACAAGTACCGGGTCCATGGTTCTGGGCGTATACTGGGGGGGACGGGGACGACTCCCATTAACCCCTGACTATACCGGGGATACGCTTATCACAATGCCTTTCTGGTCTGTGCTGAAGCAGGGCATTCTGGCAGCCAAATGGCTTGACCTTTATTAGTGAGCCTGGTTACCCCCTCTCGGAACCACAGACATAGAAATCGCCAGCTCATATACAGTGCATAAAATATATTTATATATATATACCCTTATACACCATTTTAATAAAAAATATCACAAAATTCTTCTAAGTCCCTCGGGAAGAGTGAAAGACGCGGACGTTCATTTTCAGAGCTCCTACACCTTCCTATAAGAAGTTAGCCAAAAAGTAGCTTCGAAAAACGCTTAGGTTAAGTTTCAGAGTTGCTTCTAATGTACCAAAGCTGGACTTAGACATAATTTGACTCTCACACATTATGGCTGGTTGGAGACAGTCCGAACCACAAGTACCGGGTCGATGGTTCTGGGTGTATACTGGGGGGACGGGGACGACTCCCATTAACCCCTGACTATACCGGGGATACGCTTATCACAATGCCTTTCTGGTCTGTGCTGAAGCAGGGCATTCTGGCAGCCAAGTGGCTTGACCTTTATTAGTGAGCCTGGTTACCCCCTCTCGGAACCACAGACTTAGAAATCGCCAGCTAAAATATATTTATATAATATATTTATATATATACCCTTATACACCATTTTAATAAAAAATATCACAAAATTCTTCTAAGTCCCTCGGGAAGAGTGAAAGACGCGCACGTTCATTTTCAGCGCTCCTAGACCTTCCTATAAGAAGTTAGCCAAAAAGTAGCTTCGAAAAACGCTTAGGTTAAGTTTCAGAGTTGCTTCTAATGTACCAAAGCTGGACTTAGACATAATTTCACTCTCACAACATTATGGCTGGTTGGAGACAGTCCGAAGCACAAGTACCGGGTCCATGGTTCTGGCCGTATACTGGGGGGACGGGGACGACTCCCATTAACCCCTGACTATACCGGGGATACGCTTATCACAATGCCTTTCTGGTCTGTGCTGAAGCAGGGCATTCTGGAAACCAAGTCGTTTGACCTTTATTAGTGAGCCTGGTTACCCCCTCTCGGAACCACAGACTTAGAAATCGCCAGCTCATATACAGTGCATAAAATATATTTATATATATACCCTTATACACCATTTTAATAAAAAATATCACAAAATTCTTCTAAGTCCCTTAGGAAGAGTGAAAGACGCGCACGTTCATTTTCAGAGCTCCTAGACCTTCCTATAAGAAGTTAGCCAAAAAGTAGCTTCGAAAAACGCTTAGGTTAAGTTTCAGAGTTGCTTCTAATGTACCAAAGCTGGACTTAGACATAATTTGACTCTCACAACATTATGGCTGGTTGGAGACAGTCCGAACCACAAGTCCCGGGTCGATGGTTCTGGGCGTATACTGGGGGGACGGAGACGACTCCCATTAACCCCTGACTATACCGGGGATACGCTTATCACAATGCCTTTCTGGTCTGTGCTGCAGCAGGGCATTCTGGCAGCCAAGTGGCTTGACCTTTATTAGTGAGCCTGGTTACCCCCTCTCGGAACCACAGACTTAGAAATCGCCAGCTCATATACAGTGCATAAAATATATTTATATATATATACCCTTATATACCCTTATACACCATTTTAATAAAAAATATCACAAAATTCTTTTAAGTCCCTCGGGAAGAGTGAAAGACGCGGACGTTCATTTTCAGAGCTCCTAGACCTTCCTATAAGAAGTTAGCCAAAAAGTAGCTTCGAAAAACGCTTAGGTTAAGTTTCAGAGTTGCTTCTAATGTACCAAAGCTGGACTTAGACATAATTTCACTCTCACAACATTATGGCTTGTTGGAGACAGTCCGAAGCACAAGTACCGGGTCCATGGTTCTGGCCGTATACTGGGGGGACGGGGACGACTCCCATTAACCCCTGACTATACCGGGGATACGCTTATCACAATGCCTTTCTGGTCTGTGCTGAAGCAGGGCATTCTGGAAACCAAGTCGTTTGACCTTTATTAGTGAGCCTGGTTACCCCCTCTCGGAACAACAGACTTAGAAATCGCCAGCTCATATACAGTGCATAAAATATATTTATATATATACCCTTATACACCATTTTAATAAAAAATATCACAAAATTCTTCTAAGTCCCTCGGGAAGAGTGAAAGACGCGCATGTTCATTTTCAGAGCTCCTAGACCTTCCTATAAGAAGTTAGCCAAAAAGTAGCTTCGAAAAACGCTTAGGTTAAGTTTCAGAGTTGCTTCTAATGTACCAAAGCTGGACATAGACATAATTTCACTCTCACAACATTATGGCTGGTTGGAGACAGTCCGAAGCACAAGTACCGGGTCCATGGTTCTGGGCGTATACTGGGGGGGGCGGGGACGACTCCCATTAACCCCTGACTATACCGGGGATACGCTTATCACAATGCCTTTCTGGTCTGTGCTGAAGCAGGGCATTCTGGCAGCCAAGTGGCTTGACCTTTATTAGTGAGCCTGGTTACCCCCTCTCGGAACCACAGACATAGAAATCGCCAGCTCATATACAGTGCATAAAATATATTTATATATATATACCCTTATACACCATTTTAATAAAAAATATCACAAAATTCTTCTAAGTCCCTCGGGAAGAGTGAAAGACGCGGACGTTCATTTTCAGAGCTCCTAGACCTTCCTATAAGAAGTTAGCCAATAAGTAGCTTCGAAAAACGCTTAGGTTAAGTTTCAGAGTTGCTTCTAATGTACCAAAGCTGGACTTAAACATAATTTCACTCTCATAACATTATGGCTGGTTGGAGACAGTCCGAACGACAAGTACCGGGTCGATGGTTCTGGGCGTATACTGGGGGGACGGGGACGACTCCCATTAACCCCTGACTATACCGGGGATACGCTTATCACAATGCCTTTCTGGTCTGTGCTGAAGCAGGGCATTCTGGCAGCCAAGTGGCTTGACCTTTATTAGTGAGCCTGGTTACCCCCTCTCGGAACCACAGACTTAGAAATCGCCAGCTCATATACAGTGCATAAAATATATTTATATATATACAGTACCCTTATTCACCATTTTAATAAAAAATATCACAAAATTCTTCTAAGTCCCTTAGGAAGAGTGAAAGACGCGCACGTTCATTTTCAGCGCTCCTAGACCTTCCTATAAGAAGTTAGCCAAAAAGTAGCTTCGAAAAACGCTTAGGTTAAGTTTCAGAGTTGCTTCTAATGTACCAAAGCTGGACTTAGACATAATTTCACTCTCACAACATTATGGCTGGTTGGAGACAGTCCGAACCACAAGTCCCGGGTCGATGGTTCTGGGCGTATACTGGGGGGACGGGGACGACTCCCATTAACCCCTGACTATACCGGGGATACGCTTATCACAATGCCTTTCTGGTCTGTGCTGAAGCAGGGCATTCTGGCAGCCAAGTGGCTTGACCTTTATTAGTGAGCCTGGTTACCCCCTCTCGGAACCACAGACTTAGAAATCGCCAGCTCATATACAGTGCATAAAATATATTTATATATATACCCTTATTCACCATTTTAATAAAAAATATCACAAAATTCTTCTAAGTCCCTCGGGAAGAGTGAAAGACGCGCACGTTCATTTTCAGCGCTCCTAGACCTTCCTATAAGAAGTTAGCCAAAAAGTAGCTTCGAAAAACGCTTAGGTTAAGTTTCAGAGTTGCTTCTAATGTACCAAAGCTGGACTTAGACATAATTTGACTCTCACAACATTATGGCTGGTTGGAGACAGTCCGAACCACAAGTCCCGGGTCGATGGTTCTGGGCGTATACTGGGGGGACGGGGACGACTCCCATTAACCCCTGACTATACCGGGGATACGCTTATCACAATGCCTTTCTGGTCTGTGCTGAAGCAGGGCATTCTGGCAGCCAAGTGGCTTGACCTTTATTAGTGAGCCTGGTTACCCCCTCTCGGAACCACAGACTTAGAAATCGCCAGCTCATATACAGTGCATAAAATATATTTATATATATACCCTTATACACCATTTTAATAAAAAATATCACAAAATTCTTCTAAGTCCCTCGGGAAGAGTGAAAGACGCGCACGTTCATTTTCAGCGCTCCTAGACCTTCCTATAAGAAGTTAGCCAAAAAGTAGCTTCGAAAAACGCTTAGGTTAAGTTTCAGAGTTGCTTCTAATGTACCAAAGCTGGACTTAGACATAATTTCACTCTCACAACATTATGGCTGGTTGGAGACAGTCCGAAGCACAAGTACCGGGTCCATGGTTCTGGCCGTATACTGGGGGGACGGGGACGACTCCCATTAACCCCTGACTATACCGGGGATACGCTTATCACAATGCCTTTCTGGTCTGTGCTGAAGCAGGGCATTCTGGCAGCCAAGTGGCTTGACCTTTATTAGTGAGCCTGGTTACCCCCTCTCGGAACCACAGACATAGAAATCGCCAGCTCATATACAGTGCATAAAATATATTTATATATATATACCCTTATATACCCTTATACACCATTTTAATAAAAAATATCACAAAATTCTTCTAAGTCCCTCGGGAAGAGTGAAAGACGCGCACGTTCATTTTCAGAGCTCCTAGACCTTCCTATAAGAAGTTAGCCAAAAAGTAGCTTCGAAAAACGCTTAGGTTAATTTTCAGAGTTGCTTCTAATGTACCAAAGCTGGACTTAGACATAATTTCACTCTCACAACATTATGGCTGGTTGGAGACAGTCCGAACCACAAGTACCGGGTCGATGGTTCTGGGCGTATACTGGGGGGACGGGGACGACTCCCATTAACCCCTGACTATACCGGGGATACGCTTATCACAATGCCTTTCTGGTCTGTGCTGAAGCAGGGCATTCTGGCAGCCAAGTGGCTTGACCTTTATTAGTGAGCCTGGTTACCCCCTCTCGGAACCACAGACTTAGAAATCGCCAGCTCATATACAGTGCATAAAATATATTTATATATATACCCTTATTCACCATTTTAATAAAAAATATCACAAAATTCTTCTAAGTCCCTCGGGAAGAGTGAAAGACGCGCACGTTCATTTTCAGCGCTCCTAGACCTTCCTATAAGAAGTTAGCCAAAAAGTAGCTTCGAAAAACGCTTAGGTTAAGTTTCAGAGTTGCTTCTAATGTACCAAAGCTGGACTTAGACATAATTTCACTCTCACAACATTATGGCTGGTTGGAGACAGTCCGAACCACAAGTCCCGGGTCGATGGTTCTGGGCGTATACTGGGGGGACGGGGACGACTCCCATTAACCCCTGACTATACCGGGGATACGCTTATCACAATGCCTTTCTGGTCTGTGCTGAAGCAGGGCATTCTGGCAGCCAAGTGGCTTGACCTTTATTAGTGAGCCTGGTTACCCCCTCTCGGAACCACAGACATAGAAATCGCCAGCTCATATACAGTGCATAAAATATATTTATATATATATACCCTTATATACCCTTATACACCATTTTAATAAAAAATATCACAAAATTCTTCTAAGTCCCTCGGGAAGAGTGAAAGACGCGCACGTTCATTTTCAGAGCTCCTAGACCTTCCTATAAGAAGTTAGCCAAAAAGTAGCTTCGAAAAACGCTTAGGTTAATTTTCAGAGTTGCTTCTAATGTACCAAAGCTGGACTTAGACATAATTTCACTCTCACAACATTATGGCTGGTTGGAGACAGTCCGAACCACAAGTACCGGGTCGATGGTTCTGGGCGTATACTGGGGGGACGGGGACGACTCCCATTAACCCCTGACTATACCGGGGATACGCTTATCACAATGCCTTTCTGGTCTGTGCTGAAGCAGGGCATTCTGGCAGCCAAGTGGCTTGACCTTTATTAGTGAGCCTGGTTACCCCCTCTCGGAACCACAGACTTAGAAATCGCCAGCTCATATACAGTGCATAAAATATATTTATATATATACCCTTATTCACCATTTTAATAAAAAATATCACAAAATTCTTCTAAGTCCCTCGGGAAGAGTGAAAGACGCGCACGTTCATTTTCAGCGCTCCTAGACCTTCCTATAAGAAGTTAGCCAAAAAGTAGCTTCGAAAAACGCTTAGGTTAAGTTTCAGAGTTGCTTCTAATGTACCAAAGCTGGACTTAGACATAATTTCACTCTCACAACATTATGGCTGGTTGGAGACAGTCCGAACCACAAGTCCCGGGTCGATGGTTCTGGGCGTATACTGGGGGGACGGGGACGACTCCCATTAACCCCTGACTATACCGGGGATACGCTTATCACAATGCCTTTCTGGTCTGTGCTGAAGCAGGGCATTCTGGCAGCCAAGTGGCTTGACCTTTATTAGTGAGCCTGGTTACCCCCTCTCGGAACCACAGACTTAGAAATCGCCAGCTCATATACAGTGCATAAAATATATTTATATAATATATTTATATATATACCCTTATACACCATTTTAATAAAAAATATCACAAAATTCTTCTAAGTCCCTCGGGAAGAGTGAAAGACGCGCACGTTCATTTTCAGCGCTCCTAGACCTTCCTATAAGAAGTTAGCCAAAAAGTAGCTTCGAAAAACGCTTAGGTTAAGTTTCAGAGTTGCTTCTAATGTACCAAAGCTGGACTTAGACATAATTTCACTCTCACAACATTATGGCTGGTTGGAGACAGTCCGAACCACAAGTACCGGGTCGATGGTTCTGGGCGTATACTGGGGGGACGGGGACGACTCCCATTAACCCCTGACTATACCGGGGATACGCTTATCACAATGCCTTTCTGGTCTGTGCTGAAGCAGGGCATTCTGGCAGCCAAGTGGCTTGACCTTTATTAGTGAGCCTGGTTACCCCCTCTCGGAACCACAGACTTAGAAATCGCCAGCTCATATACAGTGCATAAAATATATTTATATATATACCCTTATTCACCATTTTAATAAAAAATATCACAAAATTCTTCTAAGTCCCTCGGGAAGAGTGAAAGACGCGCACGTTCATTTTCAGCGCTCCTAGACCTTCCTATAAGAAGTTAGCCAAAAAGTAGCTTCGAAAAACGCTTAGGTTAAGTTTCAGAGTTGCTTCTAATGTACCAAAGCTGGACTTAGACATAATTTCACTCTCACAACATTATGGCTGGTTGGAGACAGTCCGAACCACAAGTCCCGGGTCGATGGTTCTGGGCGTATACTGGGGGGACGGGGACGACTCCCATTAACCCCTGACTATACCGGGGATACGCTTATCACAATGCCTTTCTGGTCTGTGCTGAAGCAGGGCATTCTGGCAGCCAAGTGGCTTGACCTTTATTAGTGAGCCTGGTTACCCCCTCTCGGAACCACAGACTTAGAAATCGCAAGCTCATATACAGTGCATAAAATATATTTATATAATATATTTATATATATACCCTTATACACCATTTTAATAAAAAATATCACAAAATTCTTCTAAGTCCCTCGGGAAGAGTGAAAGACGCGCACGTTCATTTTCAGCGCTCCTAGACCTTCCTATAAGAAGTTAGCCAAAAAGTAGCTTCGAAAAACGCTTAGGTTAAGTTTCAGAGTTGCTTCTAATGTACCAAAGCTGGACTTAGACATAATTTCACTCTCACAACATTATGGCTGGTTGGAGACAGTCCGAAGCACAAGTACCGGGTCCATGGTTCTGGCCGTATACTGGGGGGACGGGGACGACTCCCATTAACCCCTGACTATACCGGGGATACGCTTATCACAATGCCTTTCTGGTCTGTGCTGAAGCAGGACATTCTGGAAACCAAGTGGCTTGACCTTTATTAGTGAGCCTGGTTACCCCCTCTCGGAACCACAGACTTAGAAATCGCCAGCTCATATACAGTGCATAAAATATATTTATATATATACCCTTATACACCATTTTAATAAAAAATATCACAAAATTCTTCTAAGTCCCTCGGGAAGAGTGAAAGACGCGCACGTTCATTTTCAGAGCTCCTAGACCTTCCTATAAGAAGTTAGCCAAAAAGTAGCTTCGAAAAACGCTTAGGTTAAGTTTCAGAGTTGCTTATAATGTACCAAAGCTGGACTTAGACATAATTTCACTCTCACAACATTATGGCTGGTTGGAGACAGTCCGAAGCACAAGTACCGGGTCCATGGTTCTGGCCGTATACTGGGGGGACGGGGACGACTCCCATTAACCCCTGACTATACCGGGGATACGCTTATCACAATGCCTTTCTGGTCTGTGCTGAAGCAGGGCATTCTGGAAACCAAGTCGTATGACCTTTATTAGTGAGCCTGGTTACCCCCTCTCGGAACCACAGACTTAGAAATCGCCAGCTCATATACAGTGCATAAAATATATTTATATATATACCCTTATACACCATTTTAATAAAAAATATCACAAAATTCTTCTAAGTCCCTCGGGAAGAGTGAAAGACGCGCACGTTCATTTTCAGAGCTCCTAGACCTTCCTATAAGAAGTTAGCCAAAAAGTAGCTTCGAAAAACGCTTAGGTTAAGTTTCAGAGTTGCTTCTAATGTACCAAAGCTGGACTTAGACATAATTTCACTCTCACAACATTATGGCTGGTTGGAGACAGTCTGAACCACAAGTACCGGGTCGATGGTTCTGGGCGTATACTGGGGGGACGGGGACGACTCCCATTAACCCCTGACTATACCGGGGATACGCTTATCACAATGCCTTTCTGGTCTGTGCTGAAGCAGGGCATTCTGGCAGCCAAATGGCTTGACCTTTATTAGTGAGCCTGGTTACCCCCTCTCGGAACCACAGACTTAGAAATCGCCAGCTCATATACAGTGCATAAAATATATTTATATATATACCCTTATACACCATTTTAATAAAAAATATCACAAAATTCTTCTAAGTCCCTCGGGAAGAGTGAAAGACGCGCACGTTCATTTTCAGCGCTCCTAGACCTTCCTATAAGAAGTTAGCCAAAAAGTAGCTTCGAAAAACGCTTAGGTTAAGTTTCAGAGTTGCTTCTAATGTACCAAAGCTGGACTTAGACATAATTTCACTCTCACAACATTATGGCTGGTTGGAGACAGTCCGAACCACAAGTACCGGGTCGATGGTTCTGGGCGTATACTGGGGGGACGGGGACGACTCCCATTAACCCCTGACTATACCGGGGATACGCTTATCACAATGCCTTTCTGGTCTGTGCTGAAGCAGGGCATTCTGGCAGCCAAGTGGCTTGACCTTTATTAGTGAGCCTGGTTACCCCCTCTCGGAACCACAGACTTAGAAATCGCCAGCTCATATACAGTGCATAAAATATATTTATATATATACCCTTATTCACCATTTTAATAAAAAATATCACAAAATTCTTCTAAGTCCCTCGGGAAGTGTGAAAGACGCGCACGTTCATTTTCAGCGCTCCTAGACCTTCCTATAAGAAGTTAGCCAAAAAGTAGCTTCGAAAAACGCTTAGGTTAAGTTTCAGAGTTGCTTCTAATGTACCAAAGCTGGACTTAGACATAATTTCACTCTCACAACATTATGGCTGGTTGGAGACAGTCCGAACCACAAGTCCCGGGTCCATGGTTCTGGGCGTATACTGGGGGGACGGGGACGACTCCCATTAACCCCTGACTATACCGGGGATACGCTTATCACAATGCCTTTCTGGTCTGTGCTGAAGCAGGGCATTCTGGCAGCCAAGTGGCTTGACCTTTATTAGTGAGCCTGGTTACCCCCTCTCGGAACCACAGACTTAGAAATCGCCAGCTCATATACAGTGCATAAAATATATTTATATAATATATTTATATATATATACCCTTATACACCATTTTAATAAAAAATATCACAAAATTCTTCTAAGTCCCTCGGGAAGAGTGAAAGACGCGCACGTTCATTTTCAGCGCTCCTAGACCTTCCTATAAGAAGTTAGCCAAAAAGTAGCTTCGAAAAACGCTTAGGTTAAGTTTCAGAGTTGCTTCTAATGTACCAAAGCTGGACTTAGACATAATTTCACTCTCACAACATTATGGCTGGTTGGAGACAGTCCGAAGCACAAGTACCGGGTCCATGGTTCTGGCCGTATACTGGGGGGACGGGGACGACTCCCATTAACCCCTGACTATACCGGGGATACGCTTATCACAATGCCTTTCTGGTCTGTGCTGAAGCAGGACATTCTGGAAACCAAGTGGCTTGACCTTTATTAGTGAGCCTGGTTACCCCCTCTCGGAACCACAGACTTAGAAATCGCCAGCTCATATACAGTGCATAAAATATATTTATATATATACCCTTATACACCATTTTAATAAAAAATATCACAAAATTCTTCTAAGTCCCTCGGGAAGAGTGAAAGACGCGCACGTTCATTTTCAGCGCTCCTAGACCTTCCTATAAGAAGTTAGCCAAAAAGTAGCTTCGAAAAACGCTTAGGTTAAGTTTCAGAGTTGCTTCTAATGTACCAAAGCTGGACTTAGACATAATTTCACTCTCACAACATTATGGCTGGTTGGAGACAGTCCGAAGCACAAGTACCGGGTCCATGGTTCTGGGCGTATACTGGGGAGGACGGGGACGACTCCCATTAACCCCTGACTATACCGGGGATACGCTTATCACAATGCCTTTCTGGTCTGTGCTGAAGCAGGGCATTCTGGCAGCCAAATGGCTTGACCTTTATTAGTGAGCCTGGTTACCCCCTCTCGGAACCACAGACTTAGAAATCGCCAGCTCATATACAGTGCATAAAATATATTTATATATATACCCTTATACACCATTTTAATAAAAAATATCACAAAATTCTTCTAAGTCCCTCGGGAAGAGTGAAAGACGCGCACGTTCATTTTCAGAGCTCCTAGACCTTCCTATAAGAAGTTAGCCAAAAAGTAGCTTCGAAAAACGCTTAGGTTAAGTTTCAGAGTTGCTTCTAATGTACCAAAGCTGGACTTAGACATAATTTCACTCTCACAACATTATGGCTGGTTGGAGACAGTCTGAACCACAAGTACCGGGTCGATGGTTCTGGGCGTATACTGGGGGGACGGGGACGACTCCCATTAACCCCTGACTATACCGGGGATACGCTTATCACAATGCCTTTCTGGTCTGTGCTGAAGCAGGGCATTCTGGCAGCCAAATGGCTTGACCTTTATTAGTGAGCCTGGTTACCCCCTCTCGGAACCACAGACTTAGAAATCGCCAGCTCATATACAGTGCATAAAATATATTTATATATATACCCTTATACACCATTTTAATAAAAAATATCACAAAATTCTTCTAAGTCCCTCGGGAAGAGTGAAAGACGCGCACGTTCATTTTCAGCGCTCCTAGACCTTCCTATAAGAAGTTAGCCAAAAAGTAGCTTCGAAAAACGCTTAGGTTAAGTTTCAGAGTTGCTTCTAATGTACCAAAGCTGGACTTAGACATAATTTCACTCTCACAACATTATGGCTGGTTGGAGACAGTCCGAACCACAAGTACCGGGTCCATGGTTCTGGGCGTATACTGGGGGGACGGGGACGACTCCCATTAACCCCTGACTATACCGGGGATACGCTTATCACAATGCCTTTCTGGTCTGTGCTGAAGCAGGGCATTCTGGCAGCCAAGTGGCTTGACCTTTATTAGTGAGCCTGGTTACCCCCTCTCGGAACCACAGACTTAGAAATCGCCAGCTCATATACAGTGCATAAAATATATTTATATATATACCCTTATACACCATTTTAATAAAAAATATCACAAAATTCTTCTAAGTCCCTCGGGAAGAGTGAAAGACGCGCACGTTCATTTTCAGAGCTCCTAGACCTTCCTATAAGAAGTTAGCCAAAAAGTAGCTTCGAAAAACGCTTAGGTTAAGTTTCAGAGTTGCTTCTAATGTACCAAAGCTGGACTTAGACATAATTTCACTCTCACAACATTATGGCTGGTTGGAGACAGTCTGAACCACAAGTACCGGGTCGATGGTTCTGGGCGTATACTGGGGGGACGGGGACGACTCCCATTAACCCCTGACTATACCGGGGATACGCTTATCACAATGCCTTTCTGGTCTGTGCTGAAGCAGGGCATTCTGGCAGCCAAATGGCTTGACCTTTATTAGTGAGCCTGGTTACCCCCTCTCGGAACCACAGACTTAGAAATCGCCAGTACATATACAGTGCATAAAATATATTTATATATATACCCTTATACACCATTTTAATAAAAAATATCACAAAATTCTTCTAAGTCCCTCGGGAAGAGTGAAAGACGCGCACGTTCATTTTCAGAGCTCTTAGACCTTCCTATAAGAAGTTAGCCAAAAAGTAGCTTCGAAAAACGCTTAGGTTAAGTTTCAGAGTTGCTTCTAATGTACCAAAGCTGGACTTAGACATAATTTCACTCTCACAACATTATGGCTGGTTGGAGACAGTCCGAAGCACAAGTACCGGGTCCATGGTTCTGGCCGTATACTGGGGGGACGGGGACGACTCCCATTAACCCCTGACTATACCGGGGATACGCTTATCACAATGCCTTTCTGGTCTGTGCTGAAGCAGGACATTCTGGAAACCAAGTGGCTTGACCTTTATTAGTGAGCCTGGTTACCCCCTCTCGGAACCACAGACTTAGAAATCGCCAGCTCATATACAGTGCATAAAATATATTTATATATATACCCTTATACACCATTTTAATAAAAAATATCACAAAATTCTTCTAAGTCCCTCGGGAAGAGTGAAAGACGCGCACGTTCATTTTCAGCGCTCCTAGACCTTCCTATAAGAAGTTAGCCAAAAAGTAGCTTCGAAAAACGCTTAGGTTAAGTTTCAGAGTTGCTTCTAATGTACCAAAGCTGGACTTAGACATAATTTCACTCTCACAACATTATGGCTGGTTGGAGACAGTCCGAAGCACAAGTACCGGGTCCATGGTTCTGGCCGTATACTGGGGGGACGGGGACGACTCCCATTAACCCCTGACTATACCGGGGATACGCTTATCACAATGCCTTTCTGGTCTGTGCTGAAGCAGGACATTCTGGAAACCAAGTGGCTTGACCTTTATTAGTGAGCCTGGTTACCCCCTCTCGGAACCACAGACTTAGAAATCGCCAGCTCATATACAGTGCATAAAATATATTTATATATATACCCTTATACACCATTTTAATAAAAAATATCACAAAATTCTTCTAAGTCCCTCGGGAAGAGTGAAAGACGCGCACGTTCATTTTCAGCGCTCCTAGACCTTCCTATAAGAAGTTAGCCAAAAAGTAGCTTCGAAAAACGCTTAGGTTAAGTTTCAGAGTTGCTTCTAATGTACCAAAGCTGGACTTAGACATAATTTCACTCTCACAACATTATGGCTGGTTGGAGACAGTCCGAAGCACAAGTACCGGGTCCATGGTTCTGGCCGTATACTGGGGGGACGGGGACGACTCCCATTAACCCCTGACTATACCGGGGATACGCTTATCACAATGCCTTTCTGGTCTGTGCTGAAGAAGGGCATTCTGGAAACCAAGTCGTATGACCTTTATTAGTGAGCCTGGTTACCCCCTCTCGGAACCACAGACTTAGAAATCGCCAGCTCATATACAGTGCATAAAATATATTTATATATATACCCTTATACACCATTTTAATAAAAAATATCACAAAATTCTTCTAAGTCCCTCGGGAAGAGTGAAAGACGCGCACGTTCATTTTCAGAGCTCCTAGACCTTCCTATAAGAAGTTAGCCAAAAAGTAGCTTCGAAAAACGCTTAGGTTAAGTTTCAGAGTTGCTTCTAATGTACCAAAGCTGGACTTAGACATAATTTCACTCTCACAACATTATGGCTGGTTGGAGACAGTCCGAAGCACAAGTACCGGGTCCATGGTTCTGGCCGTATACTGGGGGGACGGGGACGACTCCCATTAACCCCTGACTATACCGGGGATACGCTTATCACAATGCCTTTCTGGTCTGTGCTGAAGCAGGACATTCTGGAAACCAAGTGGCTTGACCTTTATTAGTGAGCCTGGTTACCCCCTCTCGGAACCACAGACTTAGAAATCGCCAGCTCATATACAGTGCATAAAATATATTTATATATATACCCTTATACACCATTTTAATAAAAAATATCACAAAATTCTTCTAAGTCCCTCGGGAAGAGTGAAAGACGCGTACGTTCATTTTCAGCGCTCCTAGACCTTCCTATAAGAAGTTAGCCAAAAAGTAGCTTCGAAAAACGCTTAGGTTAAGTTTCAGAGTTGCTTCTAATGTACCAAAGCTGGACTTAGACATAATTTCACTCTCACAACATTATGGCTGGTTGGAGACAGTCTGAACCACAAGTACCGGGTCGATGGTTCTGGGCGTATACTGGGGGGACGGGGACGACTCCCATTAACCCCTGACTATACCGGGGATACGCTTATCACAATGCCTTTCTGGTCTGTGCTGAAGCAGGGCATTCTGGCAGCCAAATGGCTTGACCTTTATTAGTGAGCCTGGTTACCCCCTCTCGGAACCACAGACTTAGAAATCGCCAGCTCATATACAGTGCATAAAATATATTTATATATATACCCTTATACACCATTTTAATAAAAAATATCACAAAATTCTTCTAAGTCCCTCGGGAAGAGTGAAAGACGCGCACGTTCATTTTCAGCGCTCCTAGACCTTCCTATAAGAAGTTAGCCAAAAAGTAGCTTCGAAAAACGCTTAGGTTAAGTTTCAGAGTTGCTTCTAATGTACCAAAGCTGGACTTAGACATAATTTCACTCTCACAACATTATGGCTGGTTGGAGACAGTCCGAAGCACAAGTACCGGGTCCATGGTTCTGGCCGTATACTGGGGGGACGGGGACGACTCCCATTAACCCCTGACTATACCGGGGATACGCTTATCACAATGCCTTTCTGGTCTGTGCTGAAGCAGGGCATTCTGGAAACCAAGTCGTATGACCTTTATTAGTGAGCCTGGTTACCCCCTCTCGGAACCACAGACTTAGAAATCGCCAGCTCATATACAGTGCATAAAATATATTTATATATATACCCTTATACACCATTTTAATAAAAAATATCACAAAATTCTTCTTTGTCCCTCGGGAAGAGTGATAGACGCGCACGTTCATTTTCAGAGCTCCTAGACCTTCCTACTTGTATAAGAAGTTAGCCAAAAAGTAGCTTCGAAAAACGCTTAGGTTAAGTTTCAGAGTTGCTTCTAATGTACCAAAGCTGGACTTAGACATAATTTCACTCTCACAACATTATGGCTGGTTGGAGACAGTCCGAACCACAAGTACTGGTTCTGGGCGTATACTGGGGGAAGGGGACGACTCCCATTAACCCCTGACTATACCGGGGATACGCTTATCACAATGCATTTCTGGTCTGTGCTGAAGCAGGGCATTCTGGCAGCCAAGTGGCTTGACCTTTATTAGTGAGCCTGGTTACCCCCTCTCGGAACCACAGACTTAGAAATCGCCAGCTCATATACAGTGCATAAAATATATTTATATAATATATTTATATATATACCCTTATACACCATTTTAATAAAAAATATCACAAAATTCTTCTAAGTCCCTCGGGAAGAGTGAAAGACGCGCACGTTCATTTTCAGCGCTCCTAGACCTTCCTATAAGAAGTTAGCCAAAAAGTAGCTTCGAAAAACGCTTAGGTTAAGTTTCAGAGTTGCTTCTAATGTACCAAAGCTGGACTTAGACATAATTTCACTCTCACAACATTATGGCTGGTTGGAGACAGTCCGAAGCACAAGTACCGGGTCCATGGTTCTGGCCGTATACTGGGGGGACGGGGACGACTCCCATTAACCCCTGACTATACCGGGGATACGCTTATCACAATGCCTTTCTGGTCTGTGCTGAAGCAGGACATTCTGGAAACCAAGTGGCTTGACCTTTATTAGTGAGCCTGGTTACCCCCTCTCGGAACCACAGACTTAGAAATCGCCAGCTCATATACAGTGCATAAAATATATTTATATATATACCCTTATACACCATTTTAATAAAAAATATCACAAAATTCTTCTAAGTCCCTCGGGAAGAGTGAAAGACGCGCACGTTCATTTTCAGCGCTCCTAGACCTTCCTATAAGAAGTTAGCCAAAAAGTAGCTTCGAAAAACGCTTAGGTTAAGTTTCAGAGTTGCTTCTAATGTACCAAAGCTGGACTTAGACATAATTTCACTCTCACAACATTATGGCTGGTTGGAGACAGTCCGAAGCACAAGTACCGGGTCCATGGTTCTGGCCGTATACTGGGGGGACGGGGACGACTCCCATTAACCCCTGACTATACCGGGGATACGCTTATCACAATGCCTTTCTGGTCTGTGCTGAAGAAGGGCATTCTGGAAACCAAGTCGTATGACCTTTATTAGTGAGCCTGGTTACCCCCTCTCGGAACCACAGACTTAGAAATCGCCAGCTCATATACAGTGCATAAAATATATTTATATATATACCCTTATACACCATTTTAATAAAAAATATCACAAAATTCTTCTAAGTCCCTCGGGAAGAGTGAAAGACGCGCACGTTCATTTTCAGAGCTCCTAGACCTTCCTATAAGAAGTTAGCCAAAAAGTAGCTTCGAAAAACGCTTAGGTTAAGTTTCAGAGTTGCTTCTAATGTACCAAAGCTGGACTTAGACATAATTTCACTCTCACAACATTATGGCTGGTTGGAGACAGTCCGAAGCACAAGTACCGGGTCCATGGTTCTGGCCGTATACTGGGGGGACGGGGACGACTCCCATTAACCCCTGACTATACCGGGGATACGCTTATCACAATGCCTTTCTGGTCTGTGCTGAAGCAGGACATTCTGGAAACCAAGTGGCTTGACCTTTATTAGTGAGCCTGGTTACCCCCTCTCGGAACCACAGACTTAGAAATCGCCAGCTCATATACAGTGCATAAAATATATTTATATATATACCCTTATACACCATTTTAATAAAAAATATCACAAAATTCTTCTAAGTCCCTCGGGAAGAGTGAAAGACGCGCACGTTCATTTTCAGCGCTCCTAGACCTTCCTATAAGAAGTTAGCCAAAAAGTAGCTTCGAAAAACGCTTAGGTTAAGTTTCAGAGTTGCTTCTAATGTACCAAAGCTGGACTTAGACATAATTTCACTCTCACAACATTATGGCTGGTTGGAGACAGTCCGAAGCACAAGTACCGGGTCCATGGTTCTGGGCGTATACTGGGGAGGACGGGGACGACTCCCATTAACCCCTGACTATACCGGGGATACGCTTATCACAATGCCTTTCTGGTCTGTGCTGAAGCAGGGCATTCTGGCAGCCAAATGGCTTGACCTTTATTAGTGAGCCTGGTTACCCCCTCTCGGAACCACAGACTTAGAAATCGCCAGCTCATATACAGTGCATAAAATATATTTATATATATACCCTTATACACCATTTTAATAAAAAATATCACAAAATTCTTCTAAGTCCCTCGGGAAGAGTGAAAGACGCGCACGTTCATTTTCAGAGCTCCTAGACCTTCCTATAAGAAGTTAGCCAAAAAGTAGCTTCGAAAAACGCTTAGGTTAAGTTTCAGAGTTGCTTCTAATGTACCAAAGCTGGACTTAGACATAATTTCACTCTCACAACATTATGGCTGGTTGGAGACAGTCCGAAGCACAAGTACCGGGTCCATGGTTCTGGCCGTATACTGGGGGGACGGGGACGACTCCCATTAACCCCTGACTATACCGGGGATACGCTTATCACAATGCCTTTCTGGTCTGTGCTGAAGAAGGGCATTCTGGAAACCAAGTCGTATGACCTTTATTAGTGAGCCTGGTTACCCCCTCTCGGAACCACAGACTTAGAAATCGCCAGCTCATATACAGTGCATAAAATATATTTATATATATACCCTTATACACCATTTTAATAAAAAATATCACAAAATTCTTCTAAGTCCCTCGGGAAGAGTGAAAGACGCGCACGTTCATTTTCAGAGCTCCTAGACCTTCCTATAAGAAGTTAGCCAAAAAGTAGCTTCGAAAAACGCTTAGGTTAAGTTTCAGAGTTGCTTCTAATGTACCAAAGCTGGACTTAGACATAATTTCACTCTCACAACATTATGGCTGGTTGGAGACAGTCCGAAGCACAAGTACCGGGTCCATGGTTCTGGCCGTATACTGGGGGGACGGGGACGACTCCCATTAACCCCTGACTATACCGGGGATACGCTTATCACAATGCCTTTCTGGTCTGTGCTGAAGCAGGACATTCTGGAAACCAAGTGGCTTGACCTTTATTAGTGAGCCTGGTTACCCCCTCTCGGAACCACAGACTTAGAAATCGCCAGCTCATATACAGTGCATAAAATATATTTATATATATACCCTTATACACCATTTTAATAAAAAATATCACAAAATTCTTCTAAGTCCCTCGGGAAGAGTGAAAGACGCGTACGTTCATTTTCAGCGCTCCTAGACCTTCCTATAAGAAGTTAGCCAAAAAGTAGCTTCGAAAAACGCTTAGGTTAAGTTTCAGAGTTGCTTCTAATGTACCAAAGCTGGACTTAGACATAATTTCACTCTCACAACATTATGGCTGGTTGGAGACAGTCTGAACCACAAGTACCGGGTCGATGGTTCTGGGCGTATACTGGGGGGACGGGGACGACTCCCATTAACCCCTGACTATACCGGGGATACGCTTATCACAATGCCTTTCTGGTCTGTGCTGAAGCAGGGCATTCTGGCAGCCAAATGGCTTGACCTTTATTAGTGAGCCTGGTTACCCCCTCTCGGAACCACAGACTTAGAAATCGCCAGCTCATATACAGTGCATAAAATATATTTATATATATACCCTTATACACCATTTTAATAAAAAATATCACAAAATTCTTCTAAGTCCCTCGGGAAGAGTGAAAGACGCGCACGTTCATTTTCAGCGCTCCTAGACCTTCCTATAAGAAGTTAGCCAAAAAGTAGCTTCGAAAAACGCTTAGGTTAAGTTTCAGAGTTGCTTCTAATGTACCAAAGCTGGACTTAGACATAATTTCACTCTCACAACATTATGGCTGGTTGGAGACAGTCCGAAGCACAAGTACCGGGTCCATGGTTCTGGCCGTATACTGGGGGGACGGGGACGACTCCCATTAACCCCTGACTATACCGGGGATACGCTTATCACAATGCCTTTCTGGTCTGTGCTGAAGCAGGGCATTCTGGAAACCAAGTCGTATGACCTTTATTAGTGAGCCTGGTTACCCCCTCTCGGAACCACAGACTTAGAAATCGCCAGCTCATATACAGTGCATAAAATATATTTATATATATACCCTTATACACCATTTTAATAAAAAATATCACAAAATTCTTCTTTGTCCCTCGGGAAGAGTGATAGACGCGCACGTTCATTTTCAGAGCTCCTAGACCTTCCTACTTGTATAAGAAGTTAGCCAAAAAGTAGCTTCGAAAAACGCTTAGGTTAAGTTTCAGAGTTGCTTCTAATGTACCAAAGCTGGACTTAGACATAATTTCACTCTCACAACATTATGGCTGGTTGGAGACAGTCCGAACCACAAGTACTGGTTCTGGGCGTATACTGGGGGAAGGGGACGACTCCCATTAACCCCTGACTATACCGGGGATACGCTTATCACAATGCATTTCTGGTCTGTGCTGAAGCAGGGCATTCTGGCAGCCAAGTGGCTTGACCTTTATTAGTGAGCCTGGTTACCCCCTCTCGGAACCACAGACTTAGAAATCGCCAGCTCATATACAGTGCATAAAATATATTTATATAATATATTTATATATATACCCTTATACACCATTTTAATAAAAAATATCACAAAATTCTTCTAAGTCCCTCGGGAAGAGTGAAAGACGCGCACGTTCATTTTCAGCGCTCCTAGACCTTCCTATAAGAAGTTAGCCAAAAAGTAGCTTCGAAAAACGCTTAGGTTAAGTTTCAGAGTTGCTTCTAATGTACCAAAGCTGGACTTAGACATAATTTCACTCTCACAACATTATGGCTGGTTGGAGACAGTCCGAAGCACAAGTACCGGGTCCATGGTTCTGGCCGTATACTGGGGGGACGGGGACGACTCCCATTAACCCCTGACTATACCGGGGATACGCTTATCACAATGCCTTTCTGGTCTGTGCTGAAGCAGGACATTCTGGAAACCAAGTGGCTTGACCTTTATTAGTGAGCCTGGTTACCCCCTCTCGGAACCACAGACTTAGAAATCGCCAGCTCATATACAGTGCATAAAATATATTTATATATATACCCTTATACACCATTTTAATAAAAAATATCACAAAATTCTTCTAAGTCCCTCGGGAAGAGTGAAAGACGCGCACGTTCATTTTCAGCGCTCCTAGACCTTCCTATAAGAAGTTAGCCAAAAAGTAGCTTCGAAAAACGCTTAGGTTAAGTTTCAGAGTTGCTTCTAATGTACCAAAGCTGGACTTAGACATAATTTCACTCTCACAACATTATGGCTGGTTGGAGACAGTCCGAAGCACAAGTACCGGGTCCATGGTTCTGGCCGTATACTGGGGGGACGGGGACGACTCCCATTAACCCCTGACTATACCGGGGATACGCATATCACAATGCCTTTCTGGTCTGTGCTGAAGAAGGGCATTCTGGAAACCAAGTCGTATGACCTTTATTAGTGAGCCTGGTTACCCCCTCTCGGAACCACAGACTTAGAAATCGCCAGCTCATATACAGTGCATAAAATATATTTATATATATACCCTTATACACCATTTTAATAAAAAATATCACAAAATTCTTCTAAGTCCCTCGGGAAGAGTGAAAGACGCGCACGTTCATTTTCAGAGCTCCTAGACCTTCCTATAAGAAGTTAGCCAAAAAGTAGCTTCGAAAAACGCTTAGGTTAAGTTTCAGAGTTGCTTCTAATGTACCAAAGCTGGACTTAGACATAATTTCACTCTCACAACATTATGGCTGGTTGGAGACAGTCCGAAGCACAAGTACCGGGTCCATGGTTCTGGCCGTATACTGGGGGGACGGGGACGACTCCCATTAACCCCTGACTATACCGGGGATACGCTTATCACAATGCCTTTCTGGTCTGTGCTGAAGCAGGACATTCTGGAAACCAAGTGGCTTGACCTTTATTAGTGAGCCTGGTTACCCCCTCTCGGAACCACAGACTTAGAAATCGCCAGCTCATATACAGTGCATAAAATATATTTATATATATACCCTTATACACCATTTTAATAAAAAATATCACAAAATTCTTCTAAGTCCCTCGGGAAGAGTGAAAGACGCGCACGTTCATTTTCAGCGCTCCTAGACCTTCCTATAAGAAGTTAGCCAAAAAGTAGCTTCGAAAAACGCTTAGGTTAAGTTTCAGAGTTGCTTCTAATGTACCAAAGCTGGACTTAGACATAATTTCACTCTCACAACATTATGGCTGGTTGGAGACAGTCCGAAGCACAAGTACCGGGTCCATGGTTCTGGGCGTATACTGGGGAGGACGGGGACGACTCCCATTAACCCCTGACTATACCGGGGATACGCTTATCACAATGCCTTTCTGGTCTGTGCTGAAGCAGGGCATTCTGGCAGCCAAATGGCTTGACCTTTATTAGTGAGCCTGGTTACCCCCTCTCGGAACCACAGACTTAGAAATCGCCAGCTCATATACAGTGCATAAAATATATTTATATATATACCCTTATACACCATTTTAATAAAAAATATCACAAAATTCTTCTAAGTCCCTCGGGAAGAGTGAAAGACGCGCACGTTCATTTTCAGAGCTCCTAGACCTTCCTATAAGAAGTTAGCCAAAAAGTAGCTTCGAAAAACGCTTAGGTTAAGTTTCAGAGTTGCTTCTAATGTACCAAAGCTGGACTTAGACATAATTTCACTCTCACAACATTATGGCTGGTTGGAGACAGTCTGAACCACAAGTACCGGGTCGATGGTTCTGGGCGTATACTGGGGGGACGGGGACGACTCCCATTAACCCCTGACTATACCGGGGATACGCTTATCACAATGCCTTTCTGGTCTGTGCTGAAGCAGGGCATTCTGGCAGCCAAATGGCTTGACCTTTATTAGTGAGCCTGGTTACCCCCTCTCGGAACCACAGACTTAGAAATCGCCAGCTCATATACAGTGCATAAAATATATTTATATATATACCCTTATACACCATTTTAATAAAAAATATCACAAAATTCTTCTAAGTCCCTCGGGAAGAGTGAAAGACGCGCACGTTCATTTTCAGCGCTCCTAGACCTTCCTATAAGAAGTTAGCCAAAAAGTAGCTTCGAAAAACGCTTAGGTTAAGTTTCAGAGTTGCTTCTAATGTACCAAAGCTGGACTTAGACATAATTTCACTCTCACAACATTATGGCTGGTTGGAGACAGTCCGAACCACAAGTACCGGGTCCATGGTTCTGGGCGTATACTGGGGGGACGGGGACGACTCCCATTAACCCCTGACTATACCGGGGATACGCTTATCACAATGCCTTTCTGGTCTGTGCTGAAGCAGGGCATTCTGGCAGCCAAATGGCTTGACCTTTATTAGTGAGCCTGGTTACCCCCTCTCGGAACCACAGACTTAGAAATCGCCAGTACATATACAGTGCATAAAATATATTTATATATATACCCTTATACACCATTTTAATAAAAAATATCACAAAATTCTTCTAAGTCCCTCGGGAAGAGTGAAAGACGCGCACGTTCATTTTCAGAGCTCTTAGACCTTCCTATAAGAAGTTAGCCAAAAAGTAGCTTCGAAAAACGCTTAGGTTAAGTTTCAGAGTTGCTTCTAATGTACCAAAGCTGGACTTAGACATAATTTCACTCTCACAACATTATGGCTGGTTGGAGACAGTCCGAAGCACAAGTACCGGGTCCATGGTTCTGGCCGTATACTGGGGGGACGGGGACGACTCCCATTAACCCCTGACTATACCGGGGATACGCTTATCACAATGCCTTTCTGGTCTGTGCTGAAGCAGGACATTCTGGAAACCAAGTGGCTTGACCTTTATTAGTGAGCCTGGTTACCCCCTCTCGGAACCACAGACTTAGAAATCGCCAGCTCATATACAGTGCATAAAATATATTTATATATATACCCTTATACACCATTTTAATAAAAAATATCACAAAATTCTTCTAAGTCCCTCGGGAAGAGTGAAAGACGCGCACGTTCATTTTCAGCGCTCCTAGACCTTCCTATAAGAAGTTAGCCAAAAAGTAGCTTCGAAAAACGCTTAGGTTAAGTTTCAGAGTTGCTTCTAATGTACCAAAGCTGGACTTAGACATAATTTCACTCTCACAACATTATGGCTGGTTGGAGACAGTCCGAAGCACAAGTACCGGGTCCATGGTTCTGGCCGTATACTG
The DNA here is from genome assembly GCF_040206685.1 of Ascaphus truei. NCBI lineage: Eukaryota > Metazoa > Chordata > Amphibia > Anura > Ascaphidae > Ascaphus > Ascaphus truei. Next base: position 289,215,860 of record NC_134483.1, on the reverse strand, counting down.
GGGGGACGGGGACGACTCCCATTAACCCCTGACTATACCGGGGATACGCTTATCACAATGCCTTTCTGGTCTGTGCTGAAGCAGGACATTCTGGAAACCAAGTGGCTTGACCTTTATTAGTGAGCCTGGTTACCCCCTCTCGGAACCACAGACTTAGAAATCGCCAGCTCATATACAGTGCATAAAATATATTTATATATATACCCTTATACACCATTTTAATAAAAAATATCACAAAATTCTTCTAAGTCCCTCGGGAAGAGTGAAAGACGCGCACGTTCATTTTCAGCGCTCCTAGACCTTCCTATAAGAAGTTAGCCAAAAAGTAGCTTCGAAAAACGCTTAGGTTAAGTTTCAGAGTTGCTTCTAATGTACCAAAGCTGGACTTAGACATAATTTCACTCTCACAACATTATGGCTGGTTGGAGACAGTCCGAAGCACAAGTACCGGGTCCATGGTTCTGGCCGTATACTGGGGGGACGGGGACGACTCCCATTAACCCCTGACTATACCGGGGATACGCTTATCACAATGCCTTTCTGGTCTGTGCTGAAGAAGGGCATTCTGGAAACCAAGTCGTATGACCTTTATTAGTGAGCCTGGTTACCCCCTCTCGGAACCACAGACTTAGAAATCGCCAGCTCATATACAGTGCATAAAATATATTTATATATATACCCTTATACACCATTTTAATAAAAAATATCACAAAATTCTTCTAAGTCCCTCGGGAAGAGTGAAAGACGCGCACGTTCATTTTCAGAGCTCCTAGACCTTCCTATAAGAAGTTAGCCAAAAAGTAGCTTCGAAAAACGCTTAGGTTAAGTTTCAGAGTTGCTTCTAATGTACCAAAGCTGGACTTAGACATAATTTCACTCTCACAACATTATGGCTGGTTGGAGACAGTCCGAAGCACAAGTACCGGGTCCATGGTTCTGGCCGTATACTGGGGGGACGGGGACGACTCCCATTAACCCCTGACTATACCGGGGATACGCTTATCACAATGCCTTTCTGGTCTGTGCTGAAGCAGGACATTCTGGAAACCAAGTGGCTTGACCTTTATTAGTGAGCCTGGTTACCCCCTCTCGGAACCACAGACTTAGAAATCGCCAGCTCATATACAGTGCATAAAATATATTTATATATATACCCTTATACACCATTTTAATAAAAAATATCACAAAATTCTTCTAAGTCCCTCGGGAAGAGTGAAAGACGCGCACGTTCATTTTCAGCGCTCCTAGACCTTCCTATAAGAAGTTAGCCAAAAAGTAGCTTCGAAAAACGCTTAGGTTAAGTTTCAGAGTTGCTTCTAATGTACCAAAGCTGGACTTAGACATAATTTCACTCTCACAACATTATGGCTGGTTGGAGACAGTCTGAACCACAAGTACCGGGTCGATGGTTCTGGGCGTATACTGGGGGGACGGGGACGACTCCCATTAACCCCTGACTATACCGGGGATACGCTTATCACAATGCCTTTCTGGTCTGTGCTGAAGCAGGGCATTCTGGCAGCCAAATGGCTTGACCTTTATTAGTGAGCCTGGTTACCCCCTCTCGGAACCACAGACTTAGAAATCGCCAGCTCATATACAGTGCATAAAATATATTTATATATATACCCTTATACACCATTTTAATAAAAAATATCACAAAATTCTTCTAAGTCCCTCGGGAAGAGTGAAAGACGCGCACGTTCATTTTCAGCGCTCCTAGACCTTCCTATAAGAAGTTAGCCAAAAAGTAGCTTCGAAAAACGCTTAGGTTAAGTTTCAGAGTTGCTTCTAATGTACCAAAGCTGGACTTAGACATAATTTCACTCTCACAACATTATGGCTGGTTGGAGACAGTCCGAAGCACAAGTACCGGGTCCATGGTTCTGGCCGTATACTGGGGGGACGGGGACGACTCCCATTAACCCCTGACTATACCGGGGATACGCTTATCACAATGCCTTTCTGGTCTGTGCTGAAGCAGGGCATTCTGGAAACCAAGTCGTATGACCTTTATTAGTGAGCCTGGTTACCCCCTCTCGGAACCACAGACTTAGAAATCGCCAGCTCATATACAGTGCATAAAATATATTTATATATATACCCTTATACACCATTTTAATAAAAAATATCACAAAATTCTTCTTTGTCCCTCGGGAAGAGTGATAGACGCGCACGTTCATTTTCAGAGCTCCTAGACCTTCCTACTTGTATAAGAAGTTAGCCAAAAAGTAGCTTCGAAAAACGCTTAGGTTAAGTTTCAGAGTTGCTTCTAATGTACCAAAGCTGGACTTAGACATAATTTCACTCTCACAACATTATGGCTGGTTGGAGACAGTCCGAACCACAAGTACTGGTTCTGGGCGTATACTGGGGGAAGGGGACGACTCCCATTAACCCCTGACTATACCGGGGATACGCTTATCACAATGCATTTCTGGTCTGTGCTGAAGCAGGGCATTCTGGCAGCCAAGTGGCTTGACCTTTATTAGTGAGCCTGGTTACCCCCTCTCGGAACCACAGACTTAGAAATCGCCAGCTCATATACAGTGCATAAAATATATTTATATAATATATTTATATATATACCCTTATACACCATTTTAATAAAAAATATCACAAAATTCTTCTAAGTCCCTCGGGAAGAGTGAAAGACGCGCACGTTCATTTTCAGAGCTCCTAGACCTTCCTATAAGAAGTTAGCCAAAAAGTAGCTTCGAAAAACGCTTAGGTTAAGTTTCAGAGTTGCTTCTAATGTACCAAAGCTGGACTTAGACATAATTTCACTCTCACAACATTATGGCTGGTTGGAGACAGTCCGAAGCACAAGTACCGGGTCCATGGTTCTGGCCGTATACTGGGGGGACGGGGACGACTCCCATTAACCCCTGACTATACCGGGGATACGCTTATCACAATGCCTTTCTGGTCTGTGCTGAAGCAGGACATTCTGGAAACCAAGTGGCTTGACCTTTATTAGTGAGCCTGGTTACCCCCTCTCGGAACCACAGACTTAGAAATCGCCAGCTCATATACAGTGCATAAAATATATTTATATATATACCCTTATACACCATTTTAATAAAAAATATCACAAAATTCTTCTAAGTCCCTCGGGAAGAGTGAAAGACGCGCACGTTCATTTTCAGCGCTCCTAGACCTTCCTATAAGAAGTTAGCCAAAAAGTAGCTTCGAAAAACGCTTAGGTTAAGTTTCAGAGTTGCTTCTAATGTACCAAAGCTGGACTTAGACATAATTTCACTCTCACAACATTATGGCTGGTTGGAGACAGTCTGAACCACAAGTACCGGGTCGATGGTTCTGGGCGTATACTGGGGGGACGGGGACGACTCCCATTAACCCCTGACTATACCGGGGATACGCTTATCACAATGCCTTTCTGGTCTGTGCTGAAGCAGGGCATTCTGGCAGCCAAATGGCTTGACCTTTATTAGTGAGCCTGGTTACCCCCTCTCGGAACCACAGACTTAGAAATCGCCAGCTCATATACAGTGCATAAAATATATTTATATATATACCCTTATACACCATTTTAATAAAAAATATCACAAAATTCTTCTAAGTCCCTCGGGAAGAGTGAAAGACGCGCACGTTCATTTTCAGCGCTCCTAGACCTTCCTATAAGAAGTTAGCCAAAAAGTAGCTTCGAAAAACGCTTAGGTTAAGTTTCAGAGTTGCTTCTAATGTACCAAAGCTGGACTTAGACATAATTTCACTCTCACAACATTATGGCTGGTTGGAGACAGTCCGAAGCACAAGTACCGGGTCCATGGTTCTGGCCGTATACTGGGGGGACGGGGACGACTCCCATTAACCCCTGACTATACCGGGGATACGCTTATCACAATGCCTTTCTGGTCTGTGCTGAAGCAGGGCATTCTGGAAACCAAGTCGTATGACCTTTATTAGTGAGCCTGGTTACCCCCTCTCGGAACCACAGACTTAGAAATCGCCAGCTCATATACAGTGCATAAAATATATTTATATATATACCCTTATACACCATTTTAATAAAAAATATCACAAAATTCTTCTTTGTCCCTCGGGAAGAGTGATAGACGCGCACGTTCATTTTCAGAGCTCCTAGACCTTCCTACTTGTATAAGAAGTTAGCCAAAAAGTAGCTTCGAAAAACGCTTAGGTTAAGTTTCAGAGTTGCTTCTAATGTACCAAAGCTGGACTTAGACATAATTTCACTCTCACAACATTATGGCTGGTTGGAGACAGTCCGAACCACAAGTACTGGTTCTGGGCGTATACTGGGGGAAGGGGACGACTCCCATTAACCCCTGACTATACCGGGGATACGCTTATCACAATGCATTTCTGGTCTGTGCTGAAGCAGGGCATTCTGGCAGCCAAGTGGCTTGACCTTTATTAGTGAGCCTGGTTACCCCCTCTCGGAACCACAGACTTAGAAATCGCCAGCTCATATACAGTGCATAAAATATATTTATATAATATATTTATATATATACCCTTATACACCATTTTAATAAAAAATATCACAAAATTCTTCTAAGTCCCTCGGGAAGAGTGAAAGACGCGCACGTTCATTTTCAGCGCTCCTAGACCTTCCTATAAGAAGTTAGCCAAAAAGTAGCTTCGAAAAACGCTTAGGTTAAGTTTCAGAGTTGCTTCTAATGTACCAAAGCTGGACTTAGACATAATTTCACTCTCACAACATTATGGCTGGTTGGAGACAGTCCGAAGCACAAGTACCGGGTCCATGGTTCTGGCCGTATACTGGGGGGACGGGGACGACTCCCATTAACCCCTGACTATACCGGGGATACGCTTATCACAATGCCTTTCTGGTCTGTGCTGAAGCAGGACATTCTGGAAACCAAGTGGCTTGACCTTTATTAGTGAGCCTGGTTACCCCCTCTCGGAACCACAGACTTAGAAATCGCCAGCTCATATACAGTGCATAAAATATATTTATATATATACCCTTATACACCATTTTAATAAAAAATATCACAAAATTCTTCTAAGTCCCTCGGGAAGAGTGAAAGACGCGCACGTTCATTTTCAGCGCTCCTAGACCTTCCTATAAGAAGTTAGCCAAAAAGTAGCTTCGAAAAACGCTTAGGTTAAGTTTCAGAGTTGCTTCTAATGTACCAAAGCTGGACTTAGACATAATTTCACTCTCACAACATTATGGCTGGTTGGAGACAGTCCGAAGCACAAGTACCGGGTCCATGGTTCTGGCCGTATACTGGGGGGACGGGGACGACTCCCATTAACCCCTGACTATACCGGGGATACGCTTATCACAATGCCTTTCTGGTCTGTGCTGAAGAAGGGCATTCTGGAAACCAAGTCGTATGACCTTTATTAGTGAGCCTGGTTACCCCCTCTCGGAACCACAGACTTAGAAATCGCCAGCTCATATACAGTGCATAAAATATATTTATATATATACCCTTATACACCATTTTAATAAAAAATATCACAAAATTCTTCTAAGTCCCTCGGGAAGAGTGAAAGACGCGCACGTTCATTTTCAGAGCTCCTAGACCTTCCTATAAGAAGTTAGCCAAAAAGTAGCTTCGAAAAACGCTTAGGTTAAGTTTCAGAGTTGCTTCTAATGTACCAAAGCTGGACTTAGACATAATTTCACTCTCACAACATTATGGCTGGTTGGAGACAGTCTGAACCACAAGTACCGGGTCGATGGTTCTGGGCGTATACTGGGGGGACGGGGACGACTCCCATTAACCCCTGACTATACCGGGATACGCTTATCACAATGCCTTTCTGGTCTGTGCTGAAGCAGGGCATTCTGGCAGCCAAATGGCTTGACCTTTATTAGTGAGCCTGGTTACCCCCTCTCGGAACCACAGACTTAGAAATCGCCAGCTCATATACAGTGCATAAAATATATTTATATATATACCCTTATACACCATTTTAATAAAAAATATCACAAAATTCTTCTAAGTCCCTCGGGAAGAGTGAAAGACGCGCACGTTCATTTTCAGAGCTCCTAGACCTTCCTATAAGAAGTTAGCCAAAAAGTAGCTTCGAAAAACGCTTAGGTTAAGTTTCAGAGTTGCTTCTAATGTACCAAAGCTGGACTTAGACATAATTTCACTCTCACAACATTATGGCTGGTTGGAGACAGTCCGAAGCACAAGTACCGGGTCCATGGTTCTGGCCGTATACTGGGGGGACGGGGACGACTCCCATTAACCCCTGACTATACCGGGGATACGCTTATCACAATGCCTTTCTGGTCTGTGCTGAAGCAGGGCATTCTGGAAACCAAGTCGTATGACCTTTATTAGTGAGCCTGGTTACCCCCTCTCGGAACCACAGACTTAGAAATCGCCAGCTCATATACAGTGCATAAAATATATTTATATATATACCCTTATACACCATTTTAATAAAAAATATCACAAAATTCTTCTAAGTCCCTCGGGAAGAGTGAAAGACGCGCACGTTCATTTTCAGAGCTCCTAGACCTTCCTATAAGAAGTTAGCCAAAAAGTAGCTTCGAAAAACGCTTAGGTTAAGTTTCAGAGTTGCTTCTAATGTACCAAAGCTGGACTTAGACATAATTTCACTCTCACAACATTATGGCTGGTTGGAGACAGTCTGAACCACAAGTACCGGGTCGATGGTTCTGGGCGTATACTGGGGGGACGGGGACGACTCCCATTAACCCCTGACTATACCGGGGATACGCTTATCACAATGCCTTTCTGGTCTGTGCTGAAGCAGGGCATTCTGGCAGCCAAATGGCTTGACCTTTATTAGTGAGCCTGGTTACCCCCTCTCGGAACCACAGACTTAGAAATCGCCAGCTCATATACAGTGCATAAAATATATTTATATATATACCCTTATACACCATTTTAATAAAAAATATCACAAAATTCTTCTAAGTCCCTCGGGAAGAGTGAAAGACGCGCACGTTCATTTTCAGCGCTCCTAGACCTTCCTATAAGAAGTTAGCCAAAAAGTAGCTTCGAAAAACGCTTAGGTTAAGTTTCAGAGTTGCTTCTAATGTACCAAAGCTGGACTTAGACATAATTTCACTCTCACAACATTATGGCTGGTTGGAGACAGTCCGAACCACAAGTACCGGGTCCATGGTTCTGGGCGTATACTGGGGGGACGGGGACGACTCCCATTAACCCCTGACTATACCGGGGATACGCTTATCACAATGCCTTTCTGGTCTGTGCTGAAGCAGGGCATTCTGGCAGCCAAGTGGCTTGACCTTTATTAGTGAGCCTGGTTACCCCCTCTCGGAACCACAGACTTAGAAATCGCCAGCTCATATACAGTGCATAAAATATATTTATATATATACCCTTATACACCATTTTAATAAAAAATATCACAAAATTCTTCTAAGTCCCTCGGGAAGAGTGAAAGACGCGCACGTTCATTTTCAGAGCTCCTAGACCTTCCTATAAGAAGTTAGCCAAAAAGTAGCTTCGAAAAACGCTTAGGTTAAGTTTCAGAGTTGCTTCTAATGTACCAAAGCTGGACTTAGACATAATTTCACTCTCACAACATTATGGCTGGTTGGAGACAGTCTGAACCACAAGTACCGGGTCGATGGTTCTGGGCGTATACTGGGGGGACGGGGACGACTCCCATTAACCCCTGACTATACCGGGGATACGCTTATCACAATGCCTTTCTGGTCTGTGCTGAAGCAGGGCATTCTGGCAGCCAAATGGCTTGACCTTTATTAGTGAGCCTGGTTACCCCCTCTCGGAACCACAGACTTAGAAATCGCCAGCTCATATACAGTGCATAAAATATATTTATATATATACCCTTATACACCATTTTAATAAAAAATATCACAAAATTCTTCTAAGTCCCTCGGGAAGAGTGAAAGACGCGCACGTTCATTTTCAGAGCTCTTAGACCTTCCTATAAGAAGTTAGCCAAAAAGTAGCTTCGAAAAACGCTTAGGTTAAGTTTCAGAGTTGCTTCTAATGTACCAAAGCTGGACTTAGACATAATTTCACTCTCACAACATTATGGCTGGTTGGAGACAGTCCGAAGCACAAGTACCGGGTCCATGGTTCTGGCCGTATACTGGGGGGACGGGGACGACTCCCATTAACCCCTGACTATACCGGGGATACGCTTATCACAATGCCTTTCTGGTCTGTGCTGAAGCAGGACATTCTGGAAACCAAGTGGCTTGACCTTTATTAGTGAGCCTGGTTACCCCCTCTCGGAACCACAGACTTAGAAATCGCCAGCTCATATACAGTGCATAAAATATATTTATATATATACCCTTATACACCATTTTAATAAAAAATATCACAAAATTCTTCTAAGTCCCTCGGGAAGAGTGAAAGACGCGCACGTTCATTTTCAGCGCTCCTAGACCTTCCTATAAGAAGTTAGCCAAAAAGTAGCTTCGAAAAACGCTTAGGTTAAGTTTCAGAGTTGCTTCTAATGTACCAAAGCTGGACTTAGACATAATTTCACTCTCACAACATTATGGCTGGTTGGAGACAGTCCGAAGCACAAGTACCGGGTCCATGGTTCTGGCCGTATACTGGGGGGACGGGGACGACTCCCATTAACCCCTGACTATACCGGGGATACGCTTATCACAATGCCTTTCTGGTCTGTGCTGAAGCAGGACATTCTGGAAACCAAGTGGCTTGACCTTTATTAGTGAGCCTGGTTACCCCCTCTCGGAACCACAGACTTAGAAATCGCCAGCTCATATACAGTGCATAAAATATATTTATATATATACCCTTATACACCATTTTAATAAAAAATATCACAAAATTCTTCTAAGTCCCTCGGGAAGAGTGAAAGACGCGCACGTTCATTTTCAGAGCTCCTAGACCTTCCTATAAGAAGTTAGCCAAAAAGTAGCTTCGAAAAACGCTTAGGTTAAGTTTCAGAGTTGCTTCTAATGTACCAAAGCTGGACTTAGACATAATTTCACTCTCACAACATTATGGCTGGTTGGAGACAGTCTGAACCACAAGTACCGGGTCGATGGTTCTGGGCGTATACTGGGGGGACGGGGACGACTCCCATTAACCCCTGACTATACCGGGATACGCTTATCACAATGCCTTTCTGGTCTGTGCTGAAGCAGGGCATTCTGGCAGCCAAATGGCTTGACCTTTATTAGTGAGCCTGGTTACCCCCTCTCGGAACCACAGACTTAGAAATCGCCAGCTCATATACAGTGCATAAAATATATTTATATATATACCCTTATACACCATTTTAATAAAAAATATCACAAAATTCTTCTAAGTCCCTCGGGAAGAGTGAAAGACGCGCACGTTCATTTTCAGAGCTCCTAGACCTTCCTATAAGAAGTTAGCCAAAAAGTAGCTTCGAAAAACGCTTAGGTTAAGTTTCAGAGTTGCTTCTAATGTACCAAAGCTGGACTTAGACATAATTTCACTCTCACAACATTATGGCTGGTTGGAGACAGTCCGAAGCACAAGTACCGGGTCCATGGTTCTGGCCGTATACTGGGGGGACGGGGACGACTCCCATTAACCCCTGACTATACCGGGGATACGCTTATCACAATGCCTTTCTGGTCTGTGCTGAAGCAGGGCATTCTGGAAACCAAGTCGTATGACCTTTATTAGTGAGCCTGGTTACCCCCTCTCGGAACCACAGACTTAGAAATCGCCAGCTCATATACAGTGCATAAAATATATTTATATATATACCCTTATACACCATTTTAATAAAAAATATCACAAAATTCTTCTAAGTCCCTCGGGAAGAGTGAAAGACGCGCACGTTCATTTTCAGAGCTCCTAGACCTTCCTATAAGAAGTTAGCCAAAAAGTAGCTTCGAAAAACGCTTAGGTTAAGTTTCAGAGTTGCTTCTAATGTACCAAAGCTGGACTTAGACATAATTTCACTCTCACAACATTATGGCTGGTTGGAGACAGTCTGAACCACAAGTACCGGGTCGATGGTTCTGGGCGTATACTGGGGGGACGGGGACGACTCCCATTAACCCCTGACTATACCGGGGATACGCTTATCACAATGCCTTTCTGGTCTGTGCTGAAGCAGGGCATTCTGGCAGCCAAATGGCTTGACCTTTATTAGTGAGCCTGGTTACCCCCTCTCGGAACCACAGACTTAGAAATCGCCAGCTCATATACAGTGCATAAAATATATTTATATATATACCCTTATACACCATTTTAATAAAAAATATCACAAAATTCTTCTAAGTCCCTCGGGAAGAGTGAAAGACGCGCACGTTCATTTTCAGCGCTCCTAGACCTTCCTATAAGAAGTTAGCCAAAAAGTAGCTTCGAAAAACGCTTAGGTTAAGTTTCAGAGTTGCTTCTAATGTACCAAAGCTGGACTTAGACATAATTTCACTCTCACAACATTATGGCTGGTTGGAGACAGTCCGAACCACAAGTACCGGGTCCATGGTTCTGGGCGTATACTGGGGGGACGGGGACGACTCCCATTAACCCCTGACTATACCGGGGATACGCTTATCACAATGCCTTTCTGGTCTGTGCTGAAGCAGGGCATTCTGGCAGCCAAGTGGCTTGACCTTTATTAGTGAGCCTGGTTACCCCCTCTCGGAACCACAGACTTAGAAATCGCCAGCTCATATACAGTGCATAAAATATATTTATATATATACCCTTATACACCATTTTAATAAAAAATATCACAAAATTCTTCTAAGTCCCTCGGGAAGAGTGAAAGACGCGCACGTTCATTTTCAGAGCTCCTAGACCTTCCTATAAGAAGTTAGCCAAAAAGTAGCTTCGAAAAACGCTTAGGTTAAGTTTCAGAGTTGCTTCTAATGTACCAAAGCTGGACTTAGACATAATTTCACTCTCACAACATTATGGCTGGTTGGAGACAGTCTGAACCACAAGTACCGGGTCGATGGTTCTGGGCGTATACTGGGGGGACGGGGACGACTCCCATTAACCCCTGACTATACCGGGGATACGCTTATCACAATGCCTTTCTGGTCTGTGCTGAAGCAGGGCATTCTGGCAGCCAAATGGCTTGACCTTTATTAGTGAGCCTGGTTACCCCCTCTCGGAACCACAGACTTAGAAATCGCCAGCTCATATACAGTGCATAAAATATATTTATATATATACCCTTATACACCATTTTAATAAAAAATATCACAAAATTCTTCTAAGTCCCTCGGGAAGAGTGAAAGACGCGCACGTTCATTTTCAGAGCTCTTAGACCTTCCTATAAGAAGTTAGCCAAAAAGTAGCTTCGAAAAACGCTTAGGTTAAGTTTCAGAGTTGCTTCTAATGTACCAAAGCTGGACTTAGACATAATTTCACTCTCACAACATTATGGCTGGTTGGAGACAGTCCGAAGCACAAGTACCGGGTCCATGGTTCTGGCCGTATACTGGGGGGACGGGGACGACTCCCATTAACCCCTGACTATACCGGGGATACGCTTATCACAATGCCTTTCTGGTCTGTGCTGAAGCAGGACATTCTGGAAACCAAGTGGCTTGACCTTTATTAGTGAGCCTGGTTACCCCCTCTCGGAACCACAGAATTAGAAATCGCCAGCTCATATACAGTGCATAAAATATATTTATATATATACCCTTATACACCATTTTAATAAAAAATATCACAAAATTCTTCTAAGTCCCTCGGGAAGAGTGAAAGACGCGCACGTTCATTTTCAGCGCTCCTAGACCTTCCTATAAGAAGTTAGCCAAAAAGTAGCTTCGAAAAACGCTTAGGTTAAGTTTCAGAGTTGCTTCTAATGTACCAAAGCTGGACTTAGACATAATTTCACTCTCACAACATTATGGCTGGTTGGAGACAGTCCGAAGCACAAGTACCGGGTCCATGGTTCTGGCCGTATACTGGGGGGACGGGGACGACTCCCATTAACCCCTGACTATACCGGGGATACGCTTATCACAATGCCTTTCTGGTCTGTGCTGAAGCAGGACATTCTGGAAACCAAGTGGCTTGACCTTTATTAGTGAGCCTGGTTACCCCCTCTCGGAACCACAGACTTAGAAATCGCCAGCTCATATACAGTGCATAAAATATATTTATATATATACCCTTATACACCATTTTAATAAAAAATATCACAAAATTCTTCTAAGTCCCTCGGGAAGAGTGAAAGACGCGCACGTTCATTTTCAGAGCTCCTAGACCTTCCTATAAGAAGTTAGCCAAAAAGTAGCTTCGAAAAACGCTTAGGTTAAGTTTCAGAGTTGCTTCTAATGTACCAAAGCTGGACTTAGACATAATTTCACTCTCACAACATTATGGCTGGTTGGAGACAGTCCGAAGCACAAGTACCGGGTCCATGGTTCTGGCCGTATACTGGGGGGACGGGGACGACTCCCATTAACCCCTGACTATACCGGGGATACGCTTATCACAATGCCTTTCTGGTCTGTGCTGAAGCAGGACATTCTGGAAACCAAGTGGCTTGACCTTTATTAGTGAGCCTGGTTACCCCCTCTCGGAACCACAGACTTAGAAATCGCCAGCTCATATACAGTGCATAAAATATATTTATATATATACCCTTATACACCATTTTAATAAAAAATATCACAAAATTCTTCTAAGTCCCTCGGGAAGAGTGAAAGACGCGCACGTTCATTTTCAGCGCTCCTAGACCTTCCTATAAGAAGTTAGCCAAAAAGTAGCTTCGAAAAACGCTTAGGTTAAGTTTCAGAGTTGCTTCTAATGTACCAAAGCTGGACTTAGACATAATTTCACTCTCACAACATTATGGCTGGTTGGAGACAGTCTGAACCACAAGTACCGGGTCGATGGTTCTGGGCGTATACTGGGGGGACGGGGACGACTCCCATTAACCCCTGACTATACCGGGGATACGCTTATCACAATGCCTTTCTGGTCTGTGCTGAAGCAGGGCATTCTGGCAGCCAAATGGCTTGACCTTTATTAGTGAGCCTGGTTACCCCCTCTCGGAACCACAGACTTAGAAATCGCCAGCTCATATACAGTGCATAAAATATATTTATATATATACCCTTATACACCATTTTAATAAAAAATATCACAAAATTCTTCTAAGTCCCTCGGGAAGAGTGAAAGACGCGCACGTTCATTTTCAGCGCTCCTAGACCTTCCTATAAGAAGTTAGCCAAAAAGTAGCTTCGAAAAACGCTTAGGTTAAGTTTCAGAGTTGCTTCTAATGTACCAAAGCTGGACTTAGACATAATTTCACTCTCACAACATTATGGCTGGTTGGAGACAGTCCGAACCACAAGTACCGGGTCCATGGTTCTGGCCGTATACTGGGGGGACGGGGACGACTCCCATTAACCCCTGACTATACCGGGGATACGCTTATCACAATGCCTTTCTGGTCTGTGCTGAAGCAGGGCATTCTGGAAACCAAGTCGTATGACCTTTATTAGTGAGCCTGGTTACCCCCTCTCGGAACCACAGACTTAGAAATCGCCAGCTCATATACAGTGCATAAAATATATTTATATATATACCCTTATACACCATTTTAATAAAAAATATCACAAAATTCTTCTTTGTCCCTCGGGAAGAGTGATAGACGCGCACGTTCATTTTCAGAGCTCCTAGACCTTCCTACTTGTATAAGAAGTTAGCCAAAAAGTAGCTTCGAAAAACGCTTAGGTTAAGTTTCAGAGTTGCTTCTAATGTACCAAAGCTGGACTTAGACATAATTTCACTCTCACAACATTATGGCTGGTTGGAGACAGTCCGAACCACAAGTACTGGTTCTGGGCGTATACTGGGGGAAGGGGACGACTCCCATTAACCCCTGACTATACCGGGGATACGCTTATCACAATGCATTTCTGGTCTGTGCTGAAGCAGGGCATTCTGGCAGCCAAGTGGCTTGACCTTTATTAGTGAGCCTGGTTACCCCCTCTCGGAACCACAGACTTAGAAATCGCCAGCTCATATACAGTGCATAAAATATATTTATATAATATATTTATATATATACCCTTAAACACCATTTTAATAAAAAATATCACAAAATTCTTCTAAGTCCCTCGGGAAGAGTGAAAGACGCGCACGTTCATTTTCAGCGCTCCTAGACCTTCCTATAAGAAGTTAGCCAAAAAGTAGCTTCGAAAAACGCTTAGGTTAAGTTTCAGAGTTGCTTCTAATGTACCAAAGCTGGACTTAGACATAATTTCACTCTCACAACATTATGGCTGGTTGGAGACAGTCCGAAGCACAAGTACCGGGTCCATGGTTCTGGCCGTATACTGGGGGGACGGGGACGACTCCCATTAACCCCTGACTATACCGGGGATACGCTTATCACAATGCCTTTCTGGTCTGTGCTGAAGCAGGACATTCTGGAAACCAAGTGGCTTGACCTTTATTAGTGAGCCTGGTTACCCCCTCTCGGAACCACAGACTTAGAAATCGCCAGCTCATATACAGTGCATAAAATATATTTATATATATACCCTTATACACCATTTTAATAAAAAATATCACAAAATTCTTCTAAGTCCCTCGGGAAGAGTGAAAGACGCGCACGTTCATTTTCAGCGCTCCTAGACCTTCCTATAAGAAGTTAGCCAAAAAGTAGCTTCGAAAAACGCTTAGGTTAAGTTTCAGAGTTGCTTCTAATGTACCAAAGCTGGACTTAGACATAATTTCACTCTCACAACATTATGGCTGGTTGGAGACAGTCCGAAGCACAAGTACCGGGTCCATGGTTCTGGCCGTATACTGGGGGGACGGGGACGACTCCCATTAACCCCTGACTATACCGGGGATACGCTTATCACAATGCCTTTCTGGTCTGTGCTGAAGAAGGGCATTCTGGAAACCAAGTCGTATGACCTTTATTAGTGAGCCTGGTTACCCCCTCTCGGAACCACAGACTTAGAAATCGCCAGCTCATATACAGTGCATAAAATATATTTATATATATACCCTTATACACCATTTTAATAAAAAATATCACAAAATTCTTCTAAGTCCCTCGGGAAGAGTGAAAGACGCGCACGTTCATTTTCAGAGCTCCTAGACCTTCCTATAAGAAGTTAGCCAAAAAGTAGCTTCGAAAAACGCTTAGGTTAAGTTTCAGAGTTGCTTCTAATGTACCAAAGCTGGACTTAGACATAATTTCACTCTCACAACATTATGGCTGGTTGGAGACAGTCTGAACCACAAGTACCGGGTCGATGGTTCTGGGCGTATACTGGGGGGACGGGGACGACTCCCATTAACCCCTGACTATACCGGGGATACGCTTATCACAATGCCTTTCT
The DNA here is from genome assembly GCF_040206685.1 of Ascaphus truei. Taxonomy (NCBI): domain Eukaryota; kingdom Metazoa; phylum Chordata; class Amphibia; order Anura; family Ascaphidae; genus Ascaphus; species Ascaphus truei. The sequence continues at coordinate 289,200,565 of NC_134483.1, read as the reverse complement.
GGTCTGTGCTGAAGCAGGGCATTCTGGCAGCCAAATGGCTTGACCTTTATTAGTGAGCCTGGTTACCCCCTCTCGGAACCACAGACTTAGAAATCGCCAGCTCATATACAGTGCATAAAATATATTTATATATATACCCTTATACACCATTTTAATAAAAAATATCACAAAATTCTTCTAAGTCCCTCGGGAAGAGTGAAAGACGCGCACGTTCATTTTCAGAGCTCCTAGACCTTCCTATAAGAAGTTAGCCAAAAAGTAGCTTCGAAAAACGCTTAGGTTAAGTTTCAGAGTTGCTTCTAATGTACCAAAGCTGGACTTAGACATAATTTCACTCTCACAACATTATGGCTGGTTGGAGACAGTCCGAAGCACAAGTACCGGGTCCATGGTTCTGGCCGTATACTGGGGGGACGGGGACGACTCCCATTAACCCCTGACTATACCGGGGATACGCTTATCACAATGCCTTTCTGGTCTGTGCTGAAGCAGGGCATTCTGGAAACCAAGTCGTATGACCTTTATTAGTGAGCCTGGTTACCCCCTCTCGGAACCACAGACTTAGAAATCGCCAGCTCATATACAGTGCATAAAATATATTTATATATATACCCTTATACACCATTTTAATAAAAAATATCACAAAATTCTTCTAAGTCCCTCGGGAAGAGTGAAAGACGCGCACGTTCATTTTCAGAGCTCCTAGACCTTCCTATAAGAAGTTAGCCAAAAAGTAGCTTCGAAAAACGCTTAGGTTAAGTTTCAGAGTTGCTTCTAATGTACCAAAGCTGGACTTAGACATAATTTCACTCTCACAACATTATGGCTGGTTGGAGACAGTCTGAACCACAAGTACCGGGTCGATGGTTCTGGGCGTATACTGGGGGGACGGGGACGACTCCCATTAACCCCTGACTATACCGGGGATACGCTTATCACAATGCCTTTCTGGTCTGTGCTGAAGCAGGGCATTCTGGCAGCCAAATGGCTTGACCTTTATTAGTGAGCCTGGTTACCCCCTCTCGGAACCACAGACTTAGAAATCGCCAGCTCATATACAGTGCATAAAATATATTTATATATATACCCTTATACACCATTTTAATAAAAAATATCACAAAATTCTTCTAAGTCCCTCGGGAAGAGTGAAAGACGCGCACGTTCATTTTCAGAGCTCCTAGACCTTCCTATAAGAAGTTAGCCAAAAAGTAGCTTCGAAAAACGCTTAGGTTAAGTTTCAGAGTTGCTTCTAATGTACCAAAGCTGGACTTAGACATAATTTCACTCTCACAACATTATGGCTGGTTGGAGACAGTCTGAACCACAAGTACCGGGTCGATGGTTCTGGGCGTATACTGGGGGGACGGGGACGACTCCCATTAACCCCTGACTATACCGGGGATACGCTTATCACAATGCCTTTCTGGTCTGTGCTGAAGCAGGGCATTCTGGCAGCCAAATGGCTTGACCTTTATTAGTGAGCCTGGTTACCCCCTCTCGGAACCACAGACTTAGAAATCGCCAGCTCATATACAGTGCATAAAATATATTTATATATATACCCTTATACACCATTTTAATAAAAAATATCACAAAATTCTTCTAAGTCCCTCGGGAAGAGTGAAAGACGCGCACGTTCATTTTCAGAGCTCTTAGACCTTCCTATAAGAAGTTAGCCAAAAAGTAGCTTCGAAAAACGCTTAGGTTAAGTTTCAGAGTTGCTTCTAATGTACCAAAGCTGGACTTAGACATAATTTCACTCTCACAACATTATGGCTGGTTGGAGACAGTCCGAACCACAAGTACTGGTTCTGGGCGTATACTGGGGGAAGGGGACGACTCCCATTAACCCCTGACTATACCGGGGATACGCTTATCACAATGCATTTCTGGTCTGTGCTGAAGCAGGGCATTCTGGCAGCCAAGTGGCTTGACCTTTATTAGTGAGCCTGGTTACCCCCTCTCGGAACCACAGACTTAGAAATCGCCAGCTCATATACAGTGCATAAAATATATTTATATAATATATTTATATATATACCCTTATACACCATTTTAATAAAAAATATCACAAAATTCTTCTAAGTCCCTCGGGAAGAGTGAAAGACGCGCACGTTCATTTTCAGCGCTCCTAGACCTTCCTATAAGAAGTTAGCCAAAAAGTAGCTTCGAAAAACGCTTAGGTTAAGTTTCAGAGTTGCTTCTAATGTACCAAAGCTGGACTTAGACATAATTTCACTCTCACAACATTATGGCTGGTTGGAGACAGTCCGAAGCACAAGTACCGGGTCCATGGTTCTGGCCGTATACTGGGGGGACGGGGACGACTCCCATTAACCCCTGACTATACCGGGGATACGCTTATCACAATGCCTTTCTGGTCTGTGCTGAAGCAGGACATTCTGGAAACCAAGTGGCTTGACCTTTATTAGTGAGCCTGGTTACCCCCTCTCGGAACCACAGACTTAGAAATCGCCAGCTCATATACAGTGCATAAAATATATTTATATATATACCCTTATACACCATTTTAATAAAAAATATCACAAAATTCTTCTAAGTCCCTCGGGAAGAGTGAAAGACGCGCACGTTCATTTTCAGAGCTCCTAGACCTTCCTACAGTATAAGAAGTTAGCCAAAAAGTAGCTTCGAAAAACGCTTAGGTTAAGTTTCAGAGTTGCTTCTAATGTACCAAAGCTGGACTTAGACATAATTTCACTCTCACAACATTATGGCTGGTTGGAGACAGTCTGAACCACAAGTACCGGGTCGATGGTTCTGGGCGTATACTGGGGGGACGGGGACGACTCCCATTAACCCCTGACTATACCGGGGATACGCTTATCACAATGCCTTTCTGGTCTGTGCTGAAGCAGGGCATTCTGGCAGCCAAATGGCTTGACCTTTATTAGTGAGCCTGGTTACCCCCTCTCGGAACCACAGACTTAGAAATCGCCAGCTCATATACAGTGCATAAAATATATTTATATATATACCCTTATACACCATTTTAATAAAAAATATCACAAAATTCTTCTAAGTCCCTCGGGAAGAGTGAAAGACGCGCACGTTCATTTTCAGAGCTCCTAGACCTTCCTATAAGAAGTTAGCCAAAAAGTAGCTTCGAAAAACGCTTAGGTTAAGTTTCAGAGTTGCTTCTAATGTACCAAAGCTGGACTTAGACATAATTTCACTCTCACAACATTATGGCTGGTTGGAGACAGTCCGAAGCACAAGTACCGGGTCCATGGTTCTGGCCGTATACTGGGGGGACGGGGACGACTCCCATTAACCCCTGACTATACCGGGGATACGCTTATCACAATGCCTTTCTGGTCTGTGCTGAAGCAGGGCATTCTGGAAACCAAGTCGTATGACCTTTATTAGTGAGCCTGGTTACCCCCTCTCGGAACCACAGACTTAGAAATCGCCAGCTCATATACAGTGCATAAAATATATTTATATATATACCCTTATACACCATTTTAATAAAAAATATCACAAAATTCTTCTAAGTCCCTCGGGAAGAGTGAAAGACGCGCACGTTCATTTTCAGCGCTCCTAGACCTTCCTATAAGAAGTTAGCCAAAAAGTAGCTTCGAAAAACGCTTAGGTTAAGTTTCAGAGTTGCTTCTAATGTACCAAAGCTGGACTTAGACATAATTTCACTCTCACAACATTATGGCTGGTTGGAGACAGTCCGAACCACAAGTACCGGGTCCATGGTTCTGGGCGTATACTGGGGGGACGGGGACGACTCCCATTAACCCCTGACTATACCGGGGATACGCTTATCACAATGCCTTTCTGGTCTGTGCTGAAGCAGGGCATTCTGGCAGCCAAGTGGCTTGACCTTTATTAGTGAGCCTGGTTACCCCCTCTCGGAACCACAGACTTAGAAATCGCCAGCTCATATACAGTGCATAAAATATATTTATATATATACCCTTATACACCATTTTAATAAAAAATATCACAAAATTCTTCTATGTCCCTCGGGAAGAGTGAAAGACGCGCACGTTCATTTTCAGAGCTCCTAGACCTTCCTATAAGAAGTTAGCCAAAAAGTAGCTTCGAAAAACGCTTAGGTTAAGTTTCAGAGTTGCTTCTAATGTACCAAAGCTGGACTTAGACATAATTTCACTCTCACAACATTATGGCTGGTTGGAGACAGTCTGAACCACAAGTACCGGGTCGATGGTTCTGGGCGTATACTGGGGGGACGGGGACGACTCCCATTAACCCCTGACTATACCGGGGATACGCTTATCACAATGCCTTTCTGGTCTGTGCTGAAGCAGGGCATTCTGGCAGCCAAATGGCTTGACCTTTATTAGTGAGCCTGGTTACCCCCTCTCGGAACCACAGACTTAGAAATCGCCAGCTCATATACAGTGCATAAAATATATTTATATATATACCCTTATACACCATTTTAATAAAAAATATCACAAAATTCTTCTAAGTCCCTCGGGAAGAGTGAAAGACGCGCACGTTCATTTTCAGAGCTCTTAGACCTTCCTATAAGAAGTTAGCCAAAAAGTAGCTTCGAAAAACGCTTAGGTTAAGTTTCAGAGTTGCTTCTAATGTACCAAAGCTGGACTTAGACATAATTTCACTCTCACAACATTATGGCTGGTTGGAGACAGTCCGAACCACAAGTACTGGTTCTGGGCGTATACTGGGGGAAGGGGACGACTCCCATTAACCCCTGACTATACCGGGGATACGCTTATCACAATGCCTTTCTGGTCTGTGCTGAAGCAGGGCATTCTGGCAGCCAAGTGGCTTGACCTTTATTAGTGAGCCTGGTTACCCCCTCTCGGAACCACAGACTTAGAAATCGCCAGCTCATATACAGTGCATAAAATATATTTATATAATATATTTATATATATACCCTTATACACCATTTTAATAAAAAATATCACAAAATTCTTCTAAGTCCCTCGGGAAGAGTGAAAGACGCGCACGTTCATTTTCAGCGCTCCTAGACCTTCCTATAAGAAGTTAGCCAAAAAGTAGCTTCGAAAAACGCTTAGGTTAAGTTTCAGAGTTGCTTCTAATGTACCAAAGCTGGACTTAGACATAATTTCACTCTCACAACATTATGGCTGGTTGGAGACAGTCCGAAGCACAAGTACCGGGTCCATGGTTCTGGCCGTATACTGGGGGGACGGGGACGACTCCCATTAACCCCTGACTATACCGGGGATACGCTTATCACAATGCCTTTCTGGTCTGTGCTGAAGCAGGACATTCTGGAAACCAAGTGGCTTGACCTTTATTAGTGAGCCTGGTTACCCCCTCTCGGAACCACAGACTTAGAAATCGCCAGCTCATATACAGTGCATAAAATATATTTATATATATACCCTTATACACCATTTTAATAAAAAATATCACAAAATTCTTCTAAGTCCCTCGGGAAGAGTGAAAGACGCGCACGTTCATTTTCAGCGCTCCTAGACCTTCCTATAAGAAGTTAGCCAAAAAGTAGCTTCGAAAAACGCTTAGGTTAAGTTTCAGAGTTGCTTCTAATGTACCAAAGCTGGACTTAGACATAATTTCACTCTCACAACATTATGGCTGGTTGGAGACAGTCCGAAGCACAAGTACCGGGTCCATGGTTCTGGCCGTATACTGGGGGGACGGGGACGACTCCCATTAACCCCTGACTATACCGGGGATACGCTTATCACAATGCCTTTCTGGTCTGTGCTGAAGAAGGGCATTCTGGAAACCAAGTCGTATGACCTTTATTAGTGAGCCTGGTTACCCCCTCTCGGAACCACAGACTTAGAAATCGCCAGCTCATATACAGTGCATAAAATATATTTATATATATACCCTTATACACCATTTTAATAAAAAATATCACAAAATTCTTCTAAGTCCCTCGGGAAGAGTGAAAGACGCGCACGTTCATTTTCAGAGCTCCTAGACCTTCCTATAAGAAGTTAGCCAAAAAGTAGCTTCGAAAAACGCTTAGGTTAAGTTTCAGAGTTGCTTCTAATGTACCAAAGCTGGACTTAGACATAATTTCACTCTCACAACATTATGGCTGGTTGGAGACAGTCTGAACCACAAGTACCGGGTCGATGGTTCTGGGCGTATACTGGGGGGACGGGGACGACTCCCATTAACCCCTGACTATACCGGGGATACGCTTATCACAATGCCTTTCTGGTCTGTGCTGAAGCAGGGCATTCTGGCAGCCAAATGGCTTGACCTTTATTAGTGAGCCTGGTTACCCCCTCTCGGAACCACAGACTTAGAAATCGCCAGCTCATATACAGTGCATAAAATATATTTATATATATACCCTTATACACCATTTTAATAAAAAATATCACAAAATTCTTCTAAGTCCCTCGGGAAGAGTGAAAGACGCGCACGTTCATTTTCAGAGCTCCTAGACCTTCCTATAAGAAGTTAGCCAAAAAGTAGCTTCGAAAAACGCTTAGGTTAAGTTTCAGAGTTGCTTCTAATGTACCAAAGCTGGACTTAGACATAATTTCACTCTCACAACATTATGGCTGGTTGGAGACAGTCCGAAGCACAAGTACCGGGTCCATGGTTCTGGCCGTATACTGGGGGGACGGGGACGACTCCCATTAACCCCTGACTATACCGGGGATACGCTTATCACAATGCCTTTCTGGTCTGTGCTGAAGCAGGGCATTCTGGAAACCAAGTCGTATGACCTTTATTAGTGAGCCTGGTTACCCCCTCTCGGAACCACAGACTTAGAAATCGCCAGCTCATATACAGTGCATAAAATATATTTATATATATACCCTTATACACCATTTTAATAAAAAATATCACAAAATTCTTCTAAGTCCCTCGGGAAGAGTGAAAGACGCGCACGTTCATTTTCAGAGCTCCTAGACCTTCCTATAAGAAGTTAGCCAAAAAGTAGCTTCGAAAAACGCTTAGGTTAAGTTTCAGAGTTGCTTCTAATGTACCAAAGCTGGACTTAGACATAATTTCACTCTCACAACATTATGGCTGGTTGGAGACAGTCTGAACCACAAGTACCGGGTCGATGGTTCTGGGCGTATACTGGGGGGACGGGGACGACTCCCATTAACCCCTGACTATACCGGGGATACGCTTATCACAATGCCTTTCTGGTCTGTGCTGAAGCAGGGCATTCTGGCAGCCAAATGGCTTGACCTTTATTAGTGAGCCTGGTTACCCCCTCTCGGAACCACAGACTTAGAAATCGCCAGCTCATATACAGTGCATAAAATATATTTATATATATACCCTTATACACCATTTTAATAAAAAATATCACAAAATTCTTCTAAGTCCCTCGGGAAGAGTGAAAGACGCGCACGTTCATTTTCAGCGCTCCTAGACCTTCCTACTGTATAAGAAGTTAGCCAAAAAGTAGCTTCGAAAAACGCTTAGGTTAAGTTTCAGAGTTGCTTCTAATGTACCAAAGCTGGACTTAGACATAATTTCACTCTCACAACATTATGGCTGGTTGGAGACAGTCCGAACCACAAGTACCGGGTCCATGGTTCTGGGCGTATACTGGGGGGACGGGGACGACTCCCATTAACCCCTGACTATACCGGGGATACGCTTATCACAATGCCTTTCTGGTCTGTGCTGAAGCAGGGCATTCTGGCAGCCAAGTGGCTTGACCTTTATTAGTGAGCCTGGTTACCCCCTCTCGGAACCACAGACTTAGAAATCGCCAGCTCATATACAGTGCATAAAATATATTTATATATATACCCTTATACACCATTTTAATAAAAAATATCACAAAATTCTTCTAAGTCCCTCGGGAAGAGTGAAAGACGCGCACGTTCATTTTCAGAGCTCCTAGACCTTCCTATAAGAAGTTAGCCAAAAAGTAGCTTCGAAAAACGCTTAGGTTAAGTTTCAGAGTTGCTTCTAATGTACCAAAGCTGGACTTAGACATAATTTCACTCTCACAACATTATGGCTGGTTGGAGACAGTCTGAACCACAAGTACCGGGTCGATGGTTCTGGGCGTATACTGGGGGGACGGGGACGACTCCCATTAACCCCTGACTATACCGGGGATACGCTTATCACAATGCCTTTCTGGTCTGTGCTGAAGCAGGGCATTCTGGCAGCCAAATGGCTTGACCTTTATTAGTGAGCCTGGTTACCCCCTCTCGGAACCACAGACTTAGAAATCGCCAGCTCATATACAGTGCATAAAATATATTTATATATATACCCTTATACACCATTTTAATAAAAAATATCACAAAATTCTTCTAAGTCCCTCGGGAAGAGTGAAAGACGCGCACGTTCATTTTCAGAGCTCTTAGACCTTCCTATAAGAAGTTAGCCAAAAAGTAGCTTCGAAAAACGCTTAGGTTAAGTTTCAGAGTTGCTTCTAATGTACCAAAGCTGGACTTAGACATAATTTCACTCTCACAACATTATGGCTGGTTGGAGACAGTCCGAACCACAAGTACTGGTTCTGGGCGTATACTGGGGGAAGGGGACGACTCCCATTAACCCCTGACTATACCGGGGATACGCTTATCACAATGCCTTTCTGGTCTGTGCTGAAGCAGGGCATTCTGGCAGCCAAGTGGCTTGACCTTTATTAGTGAGCCTGGTTACCCCCTCTCGGAACCACAGACTTAGAAATCGCCAGCTCATATACAGTGCATAAAATATATTTATATAATATATTTATATATATACCCTTATACACCATTTTAATAAAAAATATCACAAAATTCTTCTAAGTCCCTCGGGAAGAGTGAAAGACGCGCACGTTCATTTTCAGCGCTCCTAGACCTTCCTATAAGAAGTTAGCCAAAAAGTAGCTTCGAAAAACGCTTAGGTTAAGTTTCAGAGTTGCTTCTAATGTACCAAAGCTGGACTTAGACATAATTTCACTCTCACAACATTATGGCTGGTTGGAGACAGTCCGAAGCACAAGTACCGGGTCCATGGTTCTGGCCGTATACTGGGGGGACGGGGACGACTCCCATTAACCCCTGACTATACCGGGGATACGCTTATCACAATGCCTTTCTGGTCTGTGCTGAAGCAGGGCATTCTGGAAACCAAGTCGTATGACCTTTATTAGTGAGCCTGGTTACCCCCTCTCGGAACCACAGACTTAGAAATCGCCAGCTCATATACAGTGCATAAAATATATTTATATATATACCCTTATACACCATTTTAATAAAAAATATCACAAAATTCTTCTAAGTCCCTCGGGAAGAGTGAAAGACGCGCACGTTCATTTTCAGAGCTCCTAGACCTTCCTATAAGAAGTTAGCCAAAAAGTAGCTTCGAAAAACGCTTAGGTTAAGTTTCAGAGTTGCTTCTAATGTACCAAAGCTGGACTTAGACATAATTTCACTCTCACAACATTATGGCTGGTTGGAGACAGTCTGAACCACAAGTACCGGGTCGATGGTTCTGGGCGTATACTGGGGGGACGGGGACGACTCCCATTAACCCCTGACTATACCGGGGATACGCTTATCACAATGCCTTTCTGGTCTGTGCTGAAGCAGGGCATTCTGGCAGCCAAATGGCTTGACCTTTATTAGTGAGCCTGGTTACCCCCTCTCGGAACCACAGACTTAGAAATCGCCAGGTCATATACAGTGCATAAAATATATTTATATATATACCCTTATACACCATTTTAATAAAAAATATCACAAAATTCTTCTAAGTCCCTCGGGAAGAGTGAAAGACGCGCACGTTCATTTTCAGCGCTCCTAGACCTTCCTATAAGAAGTTAGCCAAAAAGTAGCTTCGAAAAACGCTTAGGTTAAGTTTCAGAGTTGCTTCTAATGTACCAAAGCTGGACTTAGACATAATTTCACTCTCACAACATTATGGCTGGTTGGAGACAGTCCGAACCACAAGTACCGGGTCCATGGTTCTGGGCGTATACTGGGGGGACGGGGACGACTCCCATTAACCCCTGACTATACCGGGGATACGCTTATCACAATGCCTTTCTGGTCTGTGCTGAAGCAGGGCATTCTGGCAGCCAAGTGGCTTGACCTTTATTAGTGAGCCTGGTTACCCCCTCTCGGAACCACAGACTTAGAAATCGCCAGCTCATATACAGTGCATAAAATATATTTATATATATACCCTTATACACCATTTTAATAAAAAATATCACAAAATTCTTCTAAGTCCCTCGGGAAGAGTGAAAGACGCGCACGTTCATTTTCAGAGCTCCTAGACCTTCCTATAAGAAGTTAGCCAAAAAGTAGCTTCGAAAAACGCTTAGGTTAAGTTTCAGAGTTGCTTCTAATGTACCAAAGCTGGACTTAGACATAATTTCACTCTCACAACATTATGGCTGGTTGGAGACAGTCTGAACCACAAGTACCGGGTCGATGGTTCTGGGCGTATACTGGGGGGACGGGGACGACTCCCATTAACCCCTGACTATACCGGGGATACGCTTATCACAATGCCTTTCTGGTCTGTGCTGAAGCAGGGCATTCTGGCAGCCAAATGGCTTGACCTTTATTAGTGAGCCTGGTTACCCCCTCTCGGAACCACAGACTTAGAAATCGCCAGCTCATATACAGTGCATAAAATATATTTATATATATACCCTTATACACCATTTTAATAAAAAATATCACAAAATTCTTCTAAGTCCCTCGGGAAGAGTGAAAGACGCGCACGTTCATTTTCAGAGCTCTTAGACCTTCCTATAAGAAGTTAGCCAAAAAGTAGCTTCGAAAAACGCTTAGGTTAAGTTTCAGAGTTGCTTCTAATGTACCAAAGCTGGACTTAGACATAATTTCACTCTCACAACATTATGGCTGGTTGGAGACAGTCCGAACCACAAGTACTGGTTCTGGGCGTATACTGGGGGAAGGGGACGACTCCCATTAACCCCTGACTATACCGGGGATACGCTTATCACAATGCCTTTCTGGTCTGTGCTGAAGCAGGGCATTCTGGCAGCCAAGTGGCTTGACCTTTATTAGTGAGCCTGGTTACCCCCTCTCGGAACCACAGACTTAGAAATCGCCAGCTCATATACAGTGCATAAAATATATTTATATAATATATTTATATATATACCCTTATACACCATTTTAATAAAAAATATCACAAAATTCTTCTAAGTCCCTCGGGAAGAGTGAAAGACGCGCACGTTCATTTTCAGCGCTCCTAGACCTTCCTATAAGAAGTTAGCCAAAAAGTAGCTTCGAAAAACGCTTAGGTTAAGTTTCAGAGTTGCTTCTAATGTACCAAAGCTGGACTTAGACATAATTTCACTCTCACAACATTATGGCTGGTTGGAGACAGTCCGAAGCACAAGTACCGGGTCCATGGTTCTGGCCGTATACTGGGGGGACGGGGACGACTCCCATTAACCCCTGACTATACCGGGGATACGCTTATCACAATGCCTTTCTGGTCTGTGCTGAAGCAGGACATTCTGGAAACCAAGTGGCTTGACCTTTATTAGTGAGCCTGGTTACCCCCTCTCGGAACCACAGACTTAGAAATCGCCAGCTCATATACAGTGCATAAAATATATTTATATATATACCCTTATACACCATTTTAATAAAAAATATCACAAAATTCTTCTAAGTCCCTCGGGAAGAGTGAAAGACGCGCACGTTCATTTTCAGCGCTCCTAGACCTTCCTATAAGAAGTTAGCCAAAAAGTAGCTTCGAAAAACGCTTAGGTTAAGTTTCAGAGTTGCTTCTAATGTACCAAAGCTGGACTTAGACATAATTTCACTCTCACAACATTATGGCTGGTTGGAGACAGTCCGAAGCACAAGTACCGGGTCCATGGTTCTGGCCGTATACTGGGGGGACGGGGACGACTCCCATTAACCCCTGACTATACCGGGGATACGCTTATCACAATGCCTTTCTGGTCTGTGCTGAAGCAGGACATTCTGGAAACCAAGTGGCTTGACCTTTATTAGTGAGCCTGGTTACCCCCTCTCGGAACCACAGACTTAGAAATCGCCAGCTCATATACAGTGCATAAAATATATTTATATATATACCCTTATACACCATTTTAATAAAAAATATCACAAAATTCTTCTAAGTCCCTCGGGAAGAGTGAAAGACGCGCACGTTCATTTTCAGCGCTCCTAGACCTTCCTATAAGAAGTTAGCCAAAAAGTAGCTTCGAAAAACGCTTAGGTTAAGTTTCAGAGTTGCTTCTAATGTACCAAAGCTGGACTTAGACATAATTTCACTCTCACAACATTATGGCTGGTTGGAGACAGTCCGAAGCACAAGTACCGGGTCCATGGTTCTGGCCGTATACTGGGGGGACGGGGACGACTCCCATTAACCCCTGACTATACCGGGGATACGCTTATCACAATGCCTTTCTGGTCTGTGCTGAAGAAGGGCATTCTGGAAACCAAGTCGTATGACCTTTATTAGTGAGCCTGGTTACCCCCTCGCGGAACCACAGACTTAGAAATCGCCAGCTCATATACAGTGCATAAAATATATTTATATATATACCCTTATACACCATTTTAATAAAAAATATCACAAAATTCTTCTAAGTCCCTCGGGAAGAGTGAAAGACGCGCACGTTCATTTTCAGAGCTCCTAGACCTTCCTATAAGACGTTAGCCAAAAAGTAGCTTCGAAAAACGCTTAGGTTAAGTTTCAGAGTTGCTTCTAATGTACCAAAGCTGGACTTAGACATAATTTCACTCTCACAACATTATGGCTGGTTGGAGACAGTCTGAACCACAAGTACCGGGTCGATGGTTCTGGGCGTATACTGGGGGGACGGGGACGACTCCCATTAACCCCTGACTATACCGGGGATACGCTTATCACAATGCCTTTCTGGTCTGTGCTGAAGCAGGGCATTCTGGCAGCCAAATGGCTTGACCTTTATTAGTGAGCCTGGTTACCCCCTCTCGGAACCACAGACTTAGAAATCGCCAGCTCATATACAGTGCATAAAATATATTTATATATATACCCTTATACACCATTTTAATAAAAAATATCACAAAATTCTTCTAAGTCCCTCGGGAAGAGTGAAAGACGCGCACGTTCATTTTCAGCGCTCCTAGACCTTCCTATAAGAAGTTAGCCAAAAAGTAGCTTCGAAAAACGCTTAGGTTAAGTTTCAGAGTTGCTTCTAATGTACCAAAGCTGGACTTAGACATCATTTCACTCTCACAACATTATGGCTGGTTGGAGACAGTCCGAAGCACAAGTCCCGGGTCCATGGTTCTGGGCGTATACTGGGGGGACGGGGACGACTCCCATTAACCCCTGACTATACCGGGGATACGCTTATCACAATGCCTTTCTGGTCTGTGCTGAAGCAGGGCATTCTGGCAGCCAAGTGGCTTGACCTTTATTAGTGAGCCTGGTTACCCCCTCTCGGAACCACAGACTTAGAAATCGCCAGCTCATATACAGTGCATAAAATATATTTATATATATACCCTTATACACCATTTTAATAAAAAATATCACAAAATTCTTCTAAGTCCCTCGGGAAGAGTGAAAGACGCGCACGTTCATTTTCAGAGCTCCTAGACCTTCCTATAAGAAGTTAGCCAAAAAGTAGCTTCGAAAAACGCTTAGGTTAAGTTTCAGAGTTGCTTCTAATGTACCAAAGCTGGACTTAGACATAATTTCACTCTCACAACATTATGGCTGGTTGGAGACAGTCCGAACCACAAGTACCGGGTCCATGGTTCTGGGCGTATACTGGGGGGACGGGGACGACTCCCATTAACCCCTGACTATACCGGGGATACGCTTATCACAATGCCTTTATGGTCTGTGCTGAAGCAGGGCATTCTGGCAGCCAAGTGGCTTGACCTTTATTAGTGAGCCTGGTTACCCCCTCTCGGAACCACAGACTTAGAAATCGCCAGCTCATATACAGTGCATAAAATATATTTATATAATATATTTATATATATACCCTTATACACCATTTTAATAAAAAATATCACAAAATTCTTCTAAGTCCCTCGGGAAGAGTGAAAGACGCGCACGTTCATTTTCAGCGCTCCTAGACCTTCCTATAAGAAGTTAGCCAAAAAGTAAGTAGCTTCGAAAAACGCTTAGGTTAAGTTTCAGAGTTGCTTCTAATGAACCAAAGCTGGACTTAGACATAATTTCACTCTCACAACATTATGGCTGGTTGGAGACAGTCCGAACCACAAGTCCCGGGTCGATGGTTCTGGGCGTATACTGGGGGGACGGGGACGACTCCCATTAACCCCTGACTATACCGGGGATACGCTTATCACAATGCCTTTCTGGTCTGTGCTGAAGCAGGGCATTCTGGCAGCCAAGTGGCTTGACCTTTATTAGTGAGCCTGGTTACCCCCTCTCGGAACCACAGACTTAGAAATTGCCAGCTCATATACAGTGCATAAAATATATTTATATAATATATTTATATATATACCCTTATACACCATTTTAATAAAAAATATCACAAAATTCTTCTAAGTCCCTAGGGAAGAGTGAAAGACGCGCACGTTCATTTTCAGAGCTCCTAGACCTTCCTACTGGTATAAGAAGTTAGCCAAAAAGTAGCTTCGAAAAACTCTTAGGTTAAGTTTCAGAGTTGCTTCTAATGTACCAAAGCTGGACTTAGACATAATTTCACTCTCACAACATTATGGCTGGTTGGAGACAGTCCGAACCACAAGTACCGGGTCGATGGTTCTGTTCGTATACTGGGGGGACGGGGACGACTCCCATTAACCCCTGACTATACCGGGGATACGCTTATCACAATGCCTTTCTGGTCTGTCCTGAAGCAGGGCATTCTGGCAGCCAAGTGGCTTGACCTTTATTAGTGAGCCTGGTTACCCCCTCTCGGAACTACCGACTTAGAAATCGCCAGCTCATATACAGTGCATAAAATATATTTATATATATACCCTTATACACCATTTTAATAAAAAATATCACAAAATTCTTCTAAGTCCCTCGGGAAGAGTGAAAGACGCGCACGTACATTTTCAGAGCTCCTAGACCTTCCTATAAGAAGTTAGCCAAAAAGTATCTTCGAAAAACGCTTAGGTTAAGTTTCAGAGTTGCTTCTTATGTACCAAAGCTGGACTTAGACATAATTTCACTCTCACAACATTATGGCTGGTTGGAAACAGTCCGAACCACAAGTACCGGGTCCATGGTACTGGGCGTATACTGGGGGGGACGGGGACAACTCCCATTAACCCCTGACTATACCGGGGATACGCTTATCACAATGCCTTTCTGGTCTGTGCTGAAGCAGGGCATTCTGGCAGCCAAGTGGCTTGACCTTTATTAGTGAGCCTGGTTACCCCCTCTCGGAACCACAGACTTAGAAATCGCCAGCTCATATACAGTGCATAAAATATATTTATATAATATATTTATATATATACCCTTATACACCATTTTAATAAAAAATATCACAAAATTCTTCTTTGTCCCTCGGGAAGAGTGATAGACGCGCACGTTCATTTTCAGAGCTCCTAGACCTTCCTACTTGTATAAGAAGTTAGCCAAAAAGTAGCTTCGAAAAACGCTTAGGTTAAGTTTCAGAGTTGCTTCTTATGTACCAAAGCTGGACTTAGACATAATTTCACTCTCACAACATTATGGCTGGTTGGAAACAGTCCGAACCACAAGTACCGGGTCCATGGTACTGGGCGTATACTGGGGGGGACGGGGACAACTCCCATTAACCCCTGACTATACCGGGGATACGCTTATCACAATGCCTTTCTGGTCTGTGCTGAAGCAGGGCATTCTGGCAGCCAAGTGGCTTGACCTTTATTAGTGAGCCTGGTTACCCCCTCTCGGAACCACAGACTTAGAAATCGCCAGCTCATATACAGTGCATAAAATATATTTATATAATATATTTATATATATACCCTTATACACCATTTTAATAAAAAATATCACAAAATTCTTCTTTGTCCCTCGGGAAGAGTGATAGACGCGCACGTTCATTTTCAGAGCTCCTAGACCTTCCTACTTGTATAAGAAGTTAGCCAAAAAGTAGCTTCGAAAAACGCTTAGGTTAAGTTTCAGAGTTGCTTCTAATGTACCAAAGCTGGACTTAGACATAATTTCACTCTCACAACATTATGGCTGGTTGGAGACAGTCCGAAGCACAAGTACCGGGTCCATGGTTCTGGGCGTATACTGGGGAGGACGGGGACGACTCCCATTAACCCCTGACTATACCGGGGATACGCTTATCACAATGCCTTTCTGGTCTGTGCTGAAGCAGGGCATTCTGGCAGCCAAGTGGCTTGACCTTTATTAGTGAGCCTGGTTACCCCCTCTCGGAACCACAGACTTAGAAATCGCCAGCTCATATACAGTGCATAAAATATATTTATATATATACCCTTATACACCATTTTAATAAAAAATATCACAAAATTCTTCTAAGTCCCTCGGGAAGAGTGAAAGACGCGCACGTTCATTTTCAGAGCTCCTAGACCTTCCTATAAGAAGTTAGCCAAAAAGTAGCTTCGAAAAACGCTTAGGTTAAGTTTCAGAGTTGCTTCTAATGTACCAAAGCTGGACTTAGACATAATTTCACTCTCACAACATTATGGCTGGTTGGAGACAGTCTGAACCACAAGTACCGGGTCGATGGTTCTGGGCGTATACTGGGGGGACGGGGACGACTCCCATTAACCCCTGACTATACCGGGGATACGCTTATCACAATGCCTTTCTGGTCTGTGCTGAAGCAGGGCATTCTGGCAGCCAAGTGGCTTGACCTTTATTAGTGAGCCTGGTTACCCCCTCTCGGAACCACAGACTTAGAAATCGCCAGCTCATATACAGTGCATAAAATATATTTATATAATATATTTATATATATACCCTTATACACCATTTTAATAAAAAATATCACAAAATTCTTCTAAGTCCCTCGGGAAGAGTGAAAGACGCGCACGTTCATTTTCAGAGCTCCTAGACCTTCCTACTGGTATAAGAAGTTAGCCAAAAAGTAGCTTCGAAAAACTCTTAGGTTAAGTTTCAGAGTTGCTTCTAATGTACCAAAGCTGGACTTAGACATAATTTCACTCTCACAACATTATGGCTGGTTGGAGACAGTCCGAACCACAAGTACCGTGTCCATGGTTCTGGGCGTATACTGGGGGGACGGGGACGACTCCCATTAACCCCTGACTATACCGGGGATACGCTTATCACAATGCCTTTCTGGTCTGTCCTGAAGCAGGGCATTCTGGCAGCCAAGTGGCTTGACCTTTATTAGTGAGCCTGGTTACCCCCTCTCGGAACTACCGACTTAGAAATCGCCAGCTCATATACAGTGCATAAAATATATTTATATATATACCCTTATACACCATTTTAATAAAAAATATCAGAAAATTCTTCTAAGTCCCTCGGGAAGAGTGAAAGACGCGCACGTTCATTTTCAGAGCTCCTAGACCTTCCTATAAGAAGTTAGCCAAAAAGTAGCTTCGAAAAACGCTTAGGTTAAGTTTCAGAGTTGCTTCTAATGTACCAAAGCTGGACTTAGACATAATTTCACTCTCACAACATTATGGCTGGTTGGAAACAGTCCGAACCACAAGCACCGGGTCCATGGTACTGGGCGTATACTGGGGGGGACGGGGACAACTCCCATTAACCCCTGACTATACCGGGGATACGCTTATCACAATGCCTTTCTGGTCTGTGCTGAAGCAGGGCATTCTGGCAGCCAAGTGGCTTGACCTTTATTAGTGAGCCTGGTTACCCCCTCTCGGAACCACAGACTTAGAAATCGCCAGCTCATATACAGTGCATAAAATATATTTATATAATATATTTATATATATACCCTTATACACCATTTTAATAAAAAATATCACAAAATTCTTCTAAGTCCCTCGGGAAGAGTGATAGACGCGCACGTTCATTTTCAGAGCTCCTAGACCTTCCTACTGGTATAAGAAGTTAGCCAAAAAGTAGCTTCGAAAAACGCTTAGGTTAAGTTTCAGAGTTGCTTCTAATGTACCAAAGCTGGACTTAGACATAATTTCACTCTCACAACATTATGGCTGGTTGGAGACAGTCCGAAGCACAAGTACCGGGTCCATGGTTCTGGGCGTATACTGGGGGGGACGGGGACGACTCCCATTAACCCCTGACTATACCGGGGATACGCTTATCACAATGCCTTTCTGGTCTGTGCTGAAGCAGGGCATTCTGGCAGCCAAGTGGCTTGACCTTTATTAGTGAGCCTGGTTACCCCCTCTCGGAACCACAGACTTAGAAATCGCCAGCTCATATACAGTGCATAAAATATATTTATATATATACCCTTATACACCATTTTAATAAAAAATATCACAAAATTCTTCTAAGTCCCTCGGGAAGAGTGAAAGACGCGCACGTTCATTTTCAGAGCTCCTAGACCTTCCTATAAGAAGTTAGCCAAAAAGTAGCTTCGAAAAACGCTTAGGTTAAGTTTCAGAGTTGCTTCTAATGTACCAAAGCTGGACTTAGACATAATTTCACTCTCACAACATTATGGCTGGTTGGAGACAGTCTGAACCACAAGTACCGGGTCGATGGTTCTGGGCGTATACTGGGGGGACGGGGACGACTCCCATTAACCCCTGACTATACCGGGGATACGCTTATCACAATGCCTTTCTGGTCTGTGCTGAAGCAGGGCATTCTGGCAGCCAAGTGGCTTGACCTTTATTAGTGAGCCTGGTTACCCCCTCTCGGAACCACAGACTTAGAAATCGCCAGCTCATATACAGTGCATAAAATATATTTATATAATATATTTATATATATACCCTTATACACCATTTTAATAAAAAATATCACAAAATTCTTCTTTGTCCCTCGGGAAGAGTGATAGACGCGCACGTTCATTTTCAGAGCTCCTAGACCTTCCTACTTGTATAAGAAGTTAGCCAAAAAGTAGCTTCGAAAAACGCTTAGGTTAAGTTTCAGAGTTGCTTCTTATGTACCAAAGCTGGACTTAGACATAATTTCACTCTCACAACATTATGGCTGGTTGGAAACAGTCCGAACCACAAGTACCGGGTCCATGGTACTGGGCGTATACTGGGGGGGACGGGGACAACTCCCATTAACCCCTGACTATACCGGGGATACGCTTATCACAATGCCTTTCTGGTCTGTGCTGAAGCAGGGCATTCTGGCAGCCAAGTGGCTTGACCTTTATTAGTGAGCCTGGTTACCCCCTCTCGGAACCACAGACTTAGAAATCGCCAGCTCATATACAGTGCATAAAATATATTTATATAATATATTTATATATATACCCTTATACACCATTTTAATAAAAAATATCACAAAATTCTTCTTTGTCCCTCGGGAAGAGTGATAGACGCGCACGTTCATTTTCAGAGCTCCTAGACCTTCCTACTTGTATAAGAAGTTAGCCAAAAAGTAGCTTCGAAAAACGCTTAGGTTAAGTTTCAGAGTTGCTTCTAATGTACCAAAGCTGGACTTAGACATAATTTCACTCTCACAACATTATGGCTGGTTGGAGACAGTCCGAAGCACAAGTACCGGGTCCATGGTTCTGGGCGTATACTGGGGAGGACGGGGACGACTCCCATTAACCCCTGACTATACCGGGGATACGCTTATCACAATGCCTTTCTGGTCTGTGCTGAAGCAGGGCATTCTGGCAGCCAAGTGGCTTGACCTTTATTAGTGAGCCTGGTTACCCCCTCTCGGAACCACAGACTTAGAAATCGCAAGCTCATATACAGTGCATAAAATATATTTATATATATACCCTTATACACCATTTTAATAAAAAATATCACAAAATTCTTCTAAGTCCCTCGGGAAGAGTGAAAGACGCGCACGTTCATTTTCAGAGCTCCTAGACCTTCCTATAAGAAGTTAGCCAAAAAGTAGCTTCGAAAAACGCTTAGGTTAAGTTTCAGAGTTGCTTCTAATGTACCAAAGCTGGACTTAGACATAATTTCACTCTCACAACATTATGGCTGGTTGGAGACAGTCTGAACCACAAGTACCGGGTCGATGGTTCTGGGCGTATACTGGGGGGACGGGGACGACTCCCATTAACCCCTGACTATACCGGGGATACGCTTATCACAATGCCTTTCTGGTCTGTGCTGAAGCAGGGCATTCTGGCAGCCAAGTGGCTTGACCTTTATTAGTGAGCCTGGTTACCCCCTCTCGGAACCACAGACTTAGAAATCGCCAGCTCATATACAGTGCATAAAATATATTTATATATATACCCTTATACACCATTTTAATAAAAAATATCACAAAATTCTTCTAAGTCCCTCGGGAAGAGTGAAAGACGCGCACGTTCATTTTCAGCGCTCCTAGACCTTCCTATAAGAAGTTAGCCAAAAAGTAGCTTCGAAAAACGCTTAGGTTAAGTTTCAGAGTTGCTTCTAATGTACCAAAGCTGGACTTAGACATCATTTCACTCTCACAACATTATGGCTGGTTGGAGACAGTCCGAAGCACAAGTCCCGGGTCCATGGTTCTGGGCGTATACTGGGGGGACGGGGACGACTCCCATTAACCCCTGACTATACCGGGGATACGCTTATCACAATGCCTTTCTGGTCTGTGCTGAAGCAGGGCATTCTGGCAGCCAAGTGGCTTGACCTTTATTAGTGAGCCTGGTTACCCCCTCTCGGAACCACAGACTTAGAAATCGCCAGCTCATATACAGTGCATAAAATATATTTATATATATACCCTTATACACCATTTTAATAAAAAATATCACAAAATTCTTCTAAGTCCCTCGGGAAGAGTGAAAGACGCGCACGTTCATTTTCAGAGCTCCTAGACCTTCCTATAAGAAGTTAGCCAAAAAGTAGCTTCGAAAAACGCTTAGGTTAAGTTTCAGAGTTGCTTCTAATGTACCAAAGCTGGACTTAGACATAATTTCACTCTCACAACATTATGGCTGGTTGGAGACAGTCCGAACCACAAGTACCGGGTCCATGGTTCTGGGCGTATACTGGGGGGACGGGGACGACTCCCATTAACCCCTGACTATACCGGGGATACGCTTATCACAATGCCTTTATGGTCTGTGCTGAAGCAGGGCATTCTGGCAGCCAAGTGGCTTGACCTTTATTAGTGAGCCTGGTTACCCCCTCTCGGAACCACAGACTTAGAAATCGCCAGCTCATATACAGTGCATAAAATATATTTATATAATATATTTATATATATACCCTTATACACCATTTTAATAAAAAATATCACAAAATTCTTCTAAGTCCCTCGGGAAGAGTGAAAGACGCGCACGTTCATTTTCAGCGCTCCTAGACCTTCCTATAAGAAGTTAGCCAAAAAGTAAGTAGCTTCGAAAAACGCTTAGGTTAAGTTTCAGAGTTGCTTCTAATGAACCAAAGCTGGACTTAGACATAATTTCACTCTCACAACATTATGGCTGGTTGGAGACAGTCCGAACCACAAGTCCCGGGTCGATGGTTCTGGGCGTATACTGGGGGGACGGGGACGACTCCCATTAACCCCTGACTATACCGGGGATACGCTTATCACAATGCCTTTCTGGTCTGTGCTGAAGCAGGGCATTCTGGCAGCCAAGTGGCTTGACCTTTATTAGTGAGCCTGGTTACCCCCTCTCGGAACCACAGACTTAGAAATTGCCAGCTCATATACAGTGCATAAAATATATTTATATAATATATTTATATATATACCCTTATACACCATTTTAATAAAAAATATCACAAAATTCTTCTAAGTCCCTAGGGAAGAGTGAAAGACGCGCACGTTCATTTTCAGAGCTCCTAGACCTTCCTACTGGTATAAGAAGTTAGCCAAAAAGTAGCTTCGAAAAACTCTTAGGTTAAGTTTCAGAGTTGCTTCTAATGTACCAAAGCTGGACTTAGACATAATTTCACTCTCACAACATTATGGCTGGTTGGAGACAGTCCGAACCACAAGTACCGGGTCGATGGTTCTGTTCGTATACTGGGGGGACGGGGACGACTCCCATTAACCCCTGACTATACCGGGGATACGCTTATCACAATGCCTTTCTGGTCTGTCCTGAAGCAGGGCATTCTGGCAGCCAAGTGGCTTGACCTTTATTAGTGAGCCTGGTTACCCCCTCTCGGAACTACCGACTTAGAAATCGCCAGCTCATATACAGTGCATAAAATATATTTATATATATACCCTTATACACCATTTTAATAAAAAATATCACAAAATTCTTCTAAGTCCCTCGGGAAGAGTGAAAGACGCGCACGTACATTTTCAGAGCTCCTAGACCTTCCTATAAGAAGTTAGCCAAAAAGTATCTTCGAAAAACGCTTAGGTTAAGTTTCAGAGTTGCTTCTTATGTACCAAAGCTGGACTTAGACATAATTTCACTCTCACAACATTATGGCTGGTTGGAAACAGTCCGAACCACAAGTACCGGGTCCATGGTACTGGGCGTATACTGGGGGGGACGGGGACAACTCCCATTAACCCCTGACTATACCGGGGATACGCTTATCACAATGCCTTTCTGGTCTGTGCTGAAGCAGGGCATTCTGGCAGCCAAGTGGCTTGACCTTTATTAGTGAGCCTGGTTACCCCCTCTCGGAACCACAGACTTAGAAATCGCCAGCTCATATACAGTGCATAAAATATATTTATATAATATATTTATATATATACCCTTATACACCATTTTAATAAAAAATATCACAAAATTCTTCTTTGTCCCTCGGGAAGAGTGATAGACGCGCACGTTCATTTTCAGAGCTCCTAGACCTTCCTACTTGTATAAGAAGTTAGCCAAAAAGTAGCTTCGAAAAACGCTTAGGTTAAGTTTCAGAGTTGCTTCTTATGTACCAAAGCTGGACTTAGACATAATTTCACTCTCACAACATTATGGCTGGTTGGAAACAGTCCGAACCACAAGTACCGGGTCCATGGTACTGGGCGTATACTGGGGGGGACGGGGACAACTCCCATTAACCCCTGACTATACCGGGGATACGCTTATCACAATGCCTTTCTGGTCTGTGCTGAAGCAGGGCATTCTGGCAGCCAAGTGGCTTGACCTTTATTAGTGAGCCTGGTTACCCCCTCTCGGAACCACAGACTTAGAAATCGCCAGCTCATATACAGTGCATAAAATATATTTATATAATATATTTATATATATACCCTTATACACCATTTTAATAAAAAATATCACAAAATTCTTCTTTGTCCCTCGGGAAGAGTGATAGACGCGCACGTTCATTTTCAGAGCTCCTAGACCTTCCTACTTGTATAAGAAGTTAGCCAAAAAGTAGCTTCGAAAAACGCTTAGGTTAAGTTTCAGAGTTGCTTCTAATGTACCAAAGCTGGACTTAGACATAATTTCACTCTCACAACATTATGGCTGGTTGGAGACAGTCCGAAGCACAAGTACCGGGTCCATGGTTCTGGGCGTATACTGGGGAGGACGGGGACGACTCCCATTAACCCCTGACTATACCGGGGATACGCTTATCACAATGCCTTTCTGGTCTGTGCTGAAGCAGGGCATTCTGGCAGCCAAGTGGCTTGACCTTTATTAGTGAGCCTGGTTACCCCCTCTCGGAACCACAGACTTAGAAATCGCCAGCTCATATACAGTGCATAAAATATATTTATATATATACCCTTATACACCATTTTAATAAAAAATATCACAAAATTCTTCTAAGTCCCTCGGGAAGAGTGAAAGACGCGCACGTTCATTTTCAGAGCTCCTAGACCTTCCTATAAGAAGTTAGCCAAAAAGTAGCTTCGAAAAACGCTTAGGTTAAGTTTCAGAGTTGCTTCTAATGTACCAAAGCTGGACTTAGACATAATTTCACTCTCACAACATTATGGCTGGTTGGAGACAGTCTGAACCACAAGTACCGGGTCGATGGTTCTGGGCGTATACTGGGGGGACGGGGACGACTCCCATTAACCCCTGACTATACCGGGGATACGCTTATCACAATGCCTTTCTGGTCTGTGCTGAAGCAGGGCATTCTGGCAGCCAAGTGGCTTGACCTTTATTAGTGAGCCTGGTTACCCCCTCTCGGAACCACAGACTTAGAAATCGCCAGCTCATATACAGTGCATAAAATATATTTATATAATATATTTATATATATACCCTTATACACCATTTTAATAAAAAATATCACAAAATTCTTCTAAGTCCCTCGGGAAGAGTGAAAGACGCGCACGTTCATTTTCAGAGCTCCTAGACCTTCCTACTGGTATAAGAAGTTAGCCAAAAAGTAGCTTCGAAAAACTCTTAGGTTAAGTTTCAGAGTTGCTTCTAATGTACCAAAGCTGGACTTAGACATAATTTCACTCTCACAACATTATGGCTGGTTGGAGACAGTCCGAACCACAAGTACCGTGTCCATGGTTCTGGGCGTATACTGGGGGGACGGGGACGACTCCCATTAACCCCTGACTATACCGGGGATACGCTTATCACAATGCCTTTCTGGTCTGTCCTGAAGCAGGGCATTCTGGCAGCCAAGTGGCTTGACCTTTATTAGTGAGCCTGGTTACCCCCTCTCGGAACTACCGACTTAGAAATCGCCAGCTCATATACAGTGCATAAAATATATTTATATATATACCCTTATACACCATTTTAATAAAAAATATCAGAAAATTCTTCTAAGTCCCTCGGGAAGAGTGAAAGACGCGCACGTTCATTTTCAGAGCTCCTAGACCTTCCTATAAGAAGTTAGCCAAAAAGTAGCTTCGAAAAACGCTTAGGTTAAGTTTCAGAGTTGCTTCTAATGTACCAAAGCTGGACTTAGACATAATTTCACTCTCACAACATTATGGCTGGTTGGAAACAGTCCGAACCACAAGCACCGGGTCCATGGTACTGGGCGTATACTGGGGGGGACGGGGACAACTCCCATTAACCCCTGACTATACCGGGGATACGCTTATCACAATGCCTTTCTGGTCTGTGCTGAAGCAGGGCATTCTGGCAGCCAAGTGGCTTGACCTTTATTAGTGAGCCTGGTTACCCCCTCTCGGAACCACAGACTTAGAAATCGCCAGCTCATATACAGTGCATAAAATATATTTATATATATACCCTTATACACCATTTTAATAAAAAATATCACAAAATTCTTCTAAGTCCCTCGGGAAGAGTGAAAGACGCGCACGTTCATTTTCAGAGCTCCTAGACCTTCCTATAAGAAGTTAGCCAAAAAGTAGCTTCGAAAAACGCTTAGGTTAAGTTTCAGAGTTGCTTCTAATGTACCAAAGCTGGACTTAGACATAATTTCACTCTCACAACATTATGGCTGGTTGGAGACAGTCTGAACCACAAGTACCGGGTCGATGGTTCTGGGCGTATACTGGGGGGACGGGGACGACTCCCATTAACCCCTGACTATACCGGGGATACGCTTATCACAATGCCTTTCTGGTCTGTGCTGAAGCAGGGCATTCTGGCAGCCAAGTGGCTTGACCTTTATTAGTGAGCCTGGTTACCCCCTCTCGGAACCACAGACTTAGAAATCGCCAGCTCATATACAGTGCATAAAATATATTTATATAATATATTTATATATATACCCTTATACACCATTTTAATAAAAAATATCACAAAATTCTTCTAAGTCCCTCGGGAAGAGTGAAAGACGCGCACGTTCATTTTCAGAGCTCCTAGACCTTCCTACTGGTATAAGAAGTTAGCCAAAAAGTAGCTTCGAAAAACTCTTAGGTTAAGTTTCAGAGTTGCTTCTAATGTACCAAAGCTGGACTTAGACATAATTTCACTCTCACAACATTATGGCTGGTTGGAGACAGTCCGAACCACAAGTACCGTGTCCATGGTTCTGGGCGTATACTGGGGGGACGGGGACGACTCCCATTAACCCCTGACTATACCGGGGATACGCTTATCACAATGCCTTTCTGGTCTGTCCTGAAGCAGGGCATTCTGGCAGCCAAGTGGCTTGACCTTTATTAGTGAGCCTGGTTACCCCCTCTCGGAACTACCGACTTAGAAATCGCCAGCTCATATACAGTGCATAAAATATATTTATATATATACCCTTATACACCATTTTAATAAAAAATATCAGAAAATTCTTCTAAGTCCCTCGGGAAGAGTGAAAGACGCGCACGTTCATTTTCAGAGCTCCTAGACCTTCCTATAAGAAGTTAGCCAAAAAGTAGCTTCGAAAAACGCTTAGGTTAAGTTTCAGAGTTGCTTCTAATGTACCAAAGCTGGACTTAGACATAATTTCACTCTCACAACATTATGGCTGGTTGGAAACAGTCCGAACCACAAGCACCGGGTCCATGGTACTGGGCGTATACTGGGGGGGACGGGGACAACTCCCATTAACCCCTGACTATACCGGGGATACGCTTATCACAATGCCTTTCTGGTCTGTGCTGAAGCAGGGCATTCTGGCAGCCAAGTGGCTTGACCTTTATTAGTGAGCCTGGTTACCCCCTCTCGGAACCACAGACTTAGAAATCGCCAGCTCATATACAGTGCATAAAATATATTTATATAATATATTTATATATATACCCTTATACACCATTTTAATAAAAAATATCACAAAATTCTTCTAAGTCCCTCGGGAAGAGTGATAGACGCGCACGTTCATTTTCAGAGCTCCTAGACCTTCCTACTGGTATAAGAAGTTAGCCAAAAAGTAGCTTCGAAAAACGCTTAGGTTAAGTTTCAGAGTTGCTTCTAATGTACCAAAGCTGGACTTAGACATAATTTCACTCTCACAACATTATGGCTGGTTGGAGACAGTCCGAAGCACAAGTACCGGGTCCATGGTTCTGGGCGTATACTGGGGGGGACGGGGACGACTCCCATTAACCCCTGACTATACCGGGGATACGCTTATCACAATGCCTTTCTGGTCTGTGCTGAAGCAGGGCATTCTGGCAGCCAAGTGGCTTGACCTTTATTAGTGAGCCTGGTTACCCCCTCTCGGAACCACAGACTTAGAAATCGCCAGCTCATATACAGTGCATAAAATATATTATTATATATATACCCTTATACACCATTTTAATAAAAAATATCACAAAATTCTTCTAAGTCCCTCGGGAAGAGTGAAAGACGCGCACGTTCATTTTCAGAGCTCCTAGACCTTCCTATAAGAAGTTAGCCAAAAAGTAGCTTCGAAAAACGCTTAGGTTAAGTTTCAGAGTTGCTTCTAATGTACCAAAGCTGGACTTAGACATAATTTCACTCTCACAACATTATGGCTGGTTGGAGACAGTCTGAACCACAAGTACCGGGTCGATGGTTCTGGGCGTATACTGGGGGGACGGGGACGACTCCCATTAACCCCTGACTATACCGGGGATACGCTTATCACAATGCCTTTCTGGTCTTTGCTGAAGCAGGGCATTCTGGCAGCCAAATGGCTTGACCTTTATTAGTGAGCCTGGTTACCCCCTCTCGGAACCACAGACTTAGAAATCGCCAGCTCATATACAGTGCATAAAATATATTTATATAATATATTTATATATATACCCTTATACACCATTTTAATAAAAAATATCACAAAATTCTTCTAAGTCCCTCGGGAAGAGTGAAAGACGCGCACGTTCATTTTCAGAGCTCCTAGACCTTCCTACTTGTATAAGAAGTTAGCCAAAAAGTAGCTTCGAAAAACGCTTAGGTTAAGTTTCAGAGTTGCTTCTAATGTACCAAAGCTGGACTTAGACATAATTTCACTCTCACAACATTATGGCTGGTTGGAGACAGTCCGAAGCACAAGTACCGGGTCCATGGTTCTGGGCGTATACTGGGGAGGACGGGGACGACTCCCATTAACCCCTGACTATACCGGGGATACGCTTATCACAATGCCTTTCTGGTCTGTGCTGAAGCAGGGCATTCTGGCAGCCAAGTGGCTTGACCTTTATTAGTGAGCCTGGTTACCCCCTCTCGGAACCACAGACTTAGAAATCGCCAGCTCATATACAGTGCATAAAATATATTTATATATATACCCTTATACACCATTTTAATAAAAAATATCACAAAATTCTTCAAAGTCCCTCGGGAAGAGTGAAAGACGCGCACGTTCATTTTCAGAGCTCCTAGACCTTCCTATAAGAAGTTAGCCAAAAAGTAGCTTCGAAAAACGCTTAGGTTAAGTTTCAGAGTTGCTTCTAATGTACCAAAGCTGGACTTAGACATAATTTCACTCTCACAACATTATGGCTGGTTGGAGACAGTCTGAACCACAAGTACCGGGTCGATGGTTCTGGGCGTATACTGGGGGGACGGGGACGACTCCCATTAACCCCTGACTATACCGGGGATACGCTTATCACAATGCCTTTCTGGTCTGTGCTGAAGCAGGGCATTCTGGCAGCCAAGTGGCTTGACCTTTATTAGTGAGCCTGGTTACCCCCTCTCGGAACCACAGACTTAGAAATCGCCAGCTCATATACAGTGCATAAAATATATTTATATAATATATTTATATATATACCCTTATACACCATTTTAATAAAAAATATCACAAAATTCTTCTAAGTCCCTCGGGAAGAGTGAAAGACGCGCACGTTCATTTTCAGAGCTCCTAGACCTTCCTACTGGTATAAGAAGTTAGCCAAAAAGTAGCTTCGAAAAACTCTTAGGTTAAGTTTCAGAGTTGCTTCTAATGTACCAAAGCTGGACTTAGACATAATTTCACTCTCACAACATTATGGCTGGTTGGAGACAGTCCGAACCACAAGTACCGTGTCCATGGTTCTGGGCGTATACTGGGGGGACGGGGACGACTCCCATTAACCCCTGACTATACCGGGGATACGCTTATCACAATGCCTTTCTGGTCTGTCCTGAAGCAGGGCATTCTGGCAGCCAAGTGGCTTGACCTTTATTAGTGAGCCTGGTTACCCCCTCTCGGAACCACAGACTTAGAAATCGCCAGCTCATATACAGTGCATAAAATATATTTATATATATACCCTTATACACCATTTTAATAAAAAATATCACAAAATTCTTCTAAGTCCCTCGGGAAGAGTGAAAGACGCGCACGTTCATTTTCAGAGCTCCTAGACCTTCCTATAAGAAGTTAGCCAAAAAGTAGCTTCGAAAAACGCTTAGGTTAAGTTTCAGAGTTGCTTCTAATGTACCAAAGCTGGACTTAGACATAATTTCACTCTCACAACATTATGGCTGGTTGGAGACAGTCTGAACCACAAGTACCGGGTCGATGGTTCTGGGCGTATACTGGGGGGACGGGGACGACTCCCATTAACCCCTGACTATACCGGGGATACGCTTATCACAATGCCTTTCTGGTCTGTGCTGAAGCAGGGCATTCTGGCAGCCAAGTGGCTTGACCTTTATTAGTGAGCCTGGTTACCCCCTCTCGGAACCACAGACTTAGAAATCGCCAGCTCATATACAGTGCATAAAATATATTTATATAATATATTTATATATATACCCTTATACACCATTTTAATAAAAAATATCACAAAATTCTTCTAAGTCCCTCGGGAAGAGTGAAAGACGCGCACGTTCATTTTCAGAGCTCCTAGACCTTCCTACTGGTATAAGAAGTTAGCCAAAAAGTAGCTTCGAAAAACTCTTAGGTTAAGTTTCAGAGTTGCTTCTAATGTACCAAAGCTGGACTTAGACATAATTTCACTCTCACAACATTATGGCTGGTTGGAGACAGTCCGAACCACAAGTACCGTGTCCATGGTTCTGGGCGTATACTGGGGGGACGGGGACGACTCCCATTAACCCCTGACTATACCGGGGATACGCTTATCACAATGCCTTTCTGGTCTGTCCTGAAGCAGGGCATTCTGGCAGCCAAGTGGCTTGACCTTTATTAGTGAGCCTGGTTACCCCCTCTCGGAACTACCGACTTAGAAATCGCCAGCTCATATACAGTGCATAAAATATATTTATATATATACCCTTATACACCATTTTAATAAAAAATATCAGAAAATTCTTCTAAGTCCCTCGGGAAGAGTGAAAGACGCGCACGTTCATTTTCAGAGCTCCTAGACCTTCCTATAAGAAGTTAGCCAAAAAGTAGCTTCGAAAAACGCTTAGGTTAAGTTTCAGAGTTGCTTCTAATGTACCAAAGCTGGACTTAGACATAATTTCACTCTCACAACATTATGGCTGGTTGGAAACAGTCCGAACCACAAGTACCGGGTCCATGGTACTGGGCGTATACTGGGGGGGACGGGGACAACTCCCATTAACCCCTGACTATACCGGGGATACGCTTATCACAATGCCTTTCTGGTCTGTGCTGAAGCAGGGCATTCTGGCAGCCAAGTGGCTTGACCTTTATTAGTGAGCCTGGTTACCCCCTCTCGGAACCACAGACTTAGAAATCGCCAGCTCATATACAGTGCATAAAATATATTTATATAATATATTTATATATATACCCTTATACACCATTTTAATAAAAAATATCACAAAATTCTTCTAAGTCCCTCGGGAAGAGTGATAGACGCGCACGTTCATTTTCAGAGCTCCTAGACCTTCCTACTGGTATAAGAAGTTAGCCAAAAAGTAGCTTCGAAAAACGCTTAGGTTAAGTTTCAGAGTTGCTTCTAATGTACCAAAGCTGGACTTAGACATAATTTCACTCTCACAACATTATGGCTGGTTGGAGACAGTCCGAAGCACAAGTACCGGGTCCATGGTTCTGGGCGTATACTGGGGGGGACGGGGACGACTCCCATTAACCCCTGACTATACCGGGGATACGCTTATCACAATGCCTTTCTGGTCTGTGCTGAAGCAGGGCATTCTGGCAGCCAAGTGGCTTGACCTTTATTAGTGAGCCTGGTTACCCCCTCTCGGAACCACAGACTTAGAAATCGCCAGCTCATATACAGTGCATAAAATATATTATTATATATATACCCTTATACACCATTTTAATAAAAAATATCACAAAATTCTTCTAAGTCCCTCGGGAAGAGTGAAAGACGCGCACGTTCATTTTCAGAGCTCCTAGACCTTCCTATAAGAAGTTAGCCAAAAAGTAGCTTCGAAAAACGCTTAGGTTAAGTTTCAGAGTTGCTTCTAATGTACCAAAGCTGGACTTAGACATAATTTCACTCTCACAACATTATGGCTGGTTGGAGACAGTCTGAACCACAAGTACCGGGTCGATGGTTCTGGGCGTATACTGGGGGGACGGGGACGACTCCCATTAACCCCTGACTATACCGGGGATACGCTTATCACAATGCCTTTCTGGTCTTTGCTGAAGCAGGGCATTCTGGCAGCCAAATGGCTTGACCTTTATTAGTGAGCCTGGTTACCCCCTCTCGGAACCACAGACTTAGAAATCGCCAGCTCATATACAGTGCATAAAATATATTTATATAATATATTTATATATGTACCCTTATACACCATTTTAATAAAAAATATCACAAAATTCTTCTAAGTCCCTCGGGAAGAGTGAAAGACGCGCACGTTCATTTTCAGAGCTCCTAGACCTTCCTACTGGTATAAGAAGTTAGCCAAAAAGTAGCTTCGAAAAATTCTTAGGTTAAGTTTCAGAGTTGCTTCTAATGTACCAAAGCTGGACTTAGACATAATTTCACTCTCACAACATTATGGCTGGTTGGAGACAGTCCGAACCACAAGTACCGGGTCCATGGTTCTGGGCGTATACTGGGGGGACGGGGACGACTCCCATTAACCCCTGACTATACCGGGGATACGCTTATCACAATGCCTTTCTGGTCTGTCCTGAAGCAGGGCATTCTGGCAGCCAAGTGGCTTGACCTTTATTTGTGAGCCTGGTTACCCCCTCTCGGAACTACCGACTTAGAAATCGCCAGCTCATATACAGTGCATAAAATATATTTATATATATACCCTTATACACCATTTTAATAAAAAATATCAGAAAATTCTTCTAAGTCCCTCGGGAAGAGTGAAAGACGCGCACGTTCATTTTCAGAGCTCCTAGACCTTCCTATAAGAAGTTAGCCAAAAAGTAGCTTCGAAAAACGCTTAGGTTAAGTTTCAGAGTTGCTTCTAATGTACCAAAGCTGGACTTAGACATAATTTCACTCTCACAACATTATGGCTGGTTGGAGACAGTCCGAACCACAAGTACCGGGTCCATGGTACTGGGCGTATACTGGGGGGGACGGGGACAACTCCCATTAACCCCTGACTATACCGGGGATACGCTTATCACAATGCCTTTCTAGTCTGTGCTTAAGCAGGGCATTCTGGCAGCCAAGTGGCTTGACCTTTATTAGTGAGCCTGGTTACCCCCTCTCGGAACTACCGACTTAGAAATCGCCAGCTCATATACAGTGCATAAAATATATTTATATATATTTACCCTTATACACCATTTTAATAAAAAATATCACAAAATTCTTCTAACTCCCTCGGGAAGAGTGAAAGACGCGCACGTTCATTTTCAGAGCTCCTAGACCTTCCTATAAGAAGTTAGCCAAAAAGTAGCTTCGAAAAACGCTTAGGTTAAGTTTCAGAGTTGCTTCTAATGTACCAAAGCTGGACTTAGACATAATTTCACTCTCACAACATTATGGCTGGTTGGAGACAGTCCGAACCACAAGTACCGGGTCCATGGTACTGGGCGTATACTGGGGGGGACGGGGACAACTCCCATTAACCCCTGACTATACCGGGGATACGCTTATCACAATGCCTTTCTGGTCTGTGCTGAAGCAGGGCATTCTGGCAGCCAAGTGGCTTGACCTTTATTAGTGAGCCTGGTTACCCCCTCTCGGAACCACAGACTTAGAAATCGCCAGCTCATATACAGTGCATAAAATATATTTATATAATATATTTATATATATACCCTTATACACCATTTTAATAAAAAATATCACAAAATTCTTCTAAGTCCCTCGGGAAGAGTGAAAGACGCGCACGTTCTTTTTCAGAGCTCCTAGACCTTCCTACTGGTATAAGAAGTTAGCCAAAAAGTAGCTTCGAAAAACGCTTAGGTTAAGTTTCAGAGTTGCTTCTAATGTACCAAAGCTGGACTTAGACATAATTTCACTCTCACAACATTATGGCTGGTTGGAGACAGTCCGAAGCACAAGTACCGGGTCCATGGTTCTGGCCGTATACTGGTTGGACGGGGGCGACTCCCATTAACCCCTGACTATACCGGGGATACGCTTATCACAATGCCTTTCTGGTCTGTGCTGAAGCAGGGCATTCTGGCAGCCAAGTGGCTTGACCTTTATTAGTGAGCCTGGTTACCCCCTCTCGGAACCACAGACTTAGAAATCGCCAGCTCATATACAGTGCATAAAATATATTTATATAATATATTTATATATATATACCCTTAGACACCATTTTAATAAAAAATATCACAAAATTCTTCTAAATCCCTCGGGAAGAGTGAAAGACGCGCACGTTCATTTTCAGAGCTCCTAGACCTTCCTACTGGTATAAGAAGTTAGCCAAAAAGTAGCTTCGAAAAACGCTTAGGTTAAGTTTCAGAGTTGCTTCTAATGTACCAAAGCTGGACTTAGACATAATTTCACTCTCACAACATTATGGCTGGTTGGAGACAGTCCGAACCACAAGTACCGGGTCCATGGTTCTGGGCGTATACTGGGGGGACGGGGACGACTCCCATTAACCCCTGACTATACCGGGGATACGCTTATCACAATGCCTTTCTGGTCTGTGCTGAAGCAGGGCATTCTGGCAGCCAAGTGGCTTGACCTTTATTAGTGCGCCTGGTTACCCCCTCTCGGAACCACAGACTTAGAAATCGCCAGCTCATATACAGTGCATAAAATATATTTATATATATACCCTTATACACCATTTTAATAAAAAATATCACAAAATTCTTCTAAGTCCCTCGGGAAGAGTGAAAGACGCGCACGTTCATTTTCAGAGCTCCTAGACCTTCCTATAAGAAGTTAGCCAAAAAGTAGCTTCGAAAAACGCTTAGGTTAAGTTTCAGAGTTGCTTCTAATGTACCAAAGCTGGACTTAGACATAATTTCACTCTCACAACATTATGGCTGGTTGGAGACAGTCCGAACCACAAGTACCGGGTCGATGGTTCTGGGCGTATACTGGGGGGACGGGGACGACTCCCATTAACCCCTGACTATACCGGGGATACGCTTATCACAATGCCTTTCTGGTCTGTGCTGAAGCAGGGCATTCTGGCAGCCAAGTCGCTTGACCTTTATTAGTGAGCCTGGTTACCCCCTCTCGGAACCACAGACTTAGAAATCGCCAGCTCATATACAGTGCATAAAATATATTTATATATATACCCTTATACACCATTTTAATAAAAAATATCACAAAATTCTTCTAAGTCCCTCGGGAAGAGTGAAAGACGCGCACGTTCATTTTCAGCGCTCCTAGACCTTCCTATAAGAAGTTAGCCAAAAAGTAGCTTCGAAAAACGCTTAGGTTAAGTTTCAGAGTTGCTTCTAATGTACCAAAGCTGGACTTAGACATAATTTCACTCTCACAACATTATGGCTGGTTGGAGACAGTCCGAACCACAAGTACCGGGTCGATGGTTCTGGGCGTATACTGGGGGGACGGGGACGACTCCCATTAACCCCTGACTATACCGGGGATACACTTATCAAAATGCCTTTCTGGTCTGTGCTGAAGCAGGGCATTCTGGCAGCCAAGTGGCTTGACCTTTATTAGTGAGACTGGTTACCCCCTCTCGGAACCACAGACTTAGAAATCGCCAGCTCATATACAGTGCATAAAATATATTTATATAATATATTTATATATATACCCTTATACACCATTTTAATAAAAAATATCACAAAATTCTTCTAAGTCCCTCGGGAAGAGTGAAAGACGCGCACGTTCATTTTCAGCGCTTCTAGACCTTCCTATAAGAAGTTAGCCAAAAAGTAGCTTCGAAAAACGCTTAGGTTAAGTTTCAGAGTTGCTTCTAATGTACCAAAGCTGGACTTAGACATAATTTCACTCTCACAACATTATGGCTGGTTGGAGAGAGTCCGAACCACAAGTACCGGGTCCATGGTTCTGGGCGTATACTGGGGAGACGGGGACGACTCCCATTAACCCCTGACTATACCGGGGATACGCTTATCACAATGCCTTTCTGGTCTGTGCTGAAGCAGGGCATTCTGGCAGCCAAGTGGCTTGACCTTTATTAGTGCGCCTGGTTACCCCCTCTCGGAACCACAGACTTAGAAATCGCCAGCTCATATACAGTGCATAAAACATATTTATATATATACCCTTATACACCATTTTAATAAAAAATATCACAAAATTCTTCTAAGTCCCTCGGGAAGAGAGAAAGACGCGCACGTTCATTTTCAGAGCTCCTAGACCTTCCTATAAGAAGTTAGCCAAAAAGTACAGTAGCTTCGAAAAACGCATAGGTTAAGTTTCAGAGTTGCTTCTAATGTACCAAAGCTGGACTTAGACATAATTTCACTCTCACAACATTATGGCTGGTTGGAGACATTCTGAAGCACAAGTACCGGGTCCATGGTTCTGGGCGTATACTGGGGGGACGGAGACGACTCCCATTAACCCCTGACTATACCGGGGATACGCTTATCACAATGCCTTTCTGGTCTGTGCTGAAGCAGGGCATTCTGGCAGCCAAGTGGCTTGACCTTTATTAGTGAGCCTGGTTACCCCCTCTCGGAACTACAGACTTAGAAATCGCCAGCTCATATACAGTGCATAAAATATATTTATATATATATACCCTTATACACCATTTTAATAAAAAATATCACAAAATTCTTCTAAGTCCCTCGGGAAGAGTGAAAGACGCGCACGTTCATTTTCAGCGCTCCTAGACCTTCCTATAAGAAGTTAGCCAAAAAGTAGCTTCGAAAAACGCTTAGGTTAAGTTTCAGAGTTGCTTCTAATGTACCAAAGCTGGACTTAGACATAATTTCACTCTCACAACATTATGGCTGGTTGGAGACAGTCCGAACCACAAGTACCGGGTCGATGGTTCTGGGCGTATACTGGGGGGACGGGGACGACTCCCATTAACCCCTGACTATACCGGGGATACGCTTATCACAATGCCTTTCTGGTCTGTGCTGAAGCAGGGCATTCTGGCAGCCAAGTGGCTTGACCTTTATTAGTGAGACTGGTTACCCCCTCTCGGAACCACAGACTTAGAAATCGCCAGCTCATATACAGTGCATAAAATATATTTATATAATATATTTATATATATACCCTTATACACCATTTTAATAAAAAATATCACAAAATTCTTCTAAGTCCCTCGGGAAGAGTGAAAGACGCGCACGTTCATTTTCAGCGCTCCTAGACCTTCCTTAAAGGTAGTTAGCCAAGAAGTAGCTTCGAAAAACGGTTAGGTTAAGTTTCAGAGTTGCTTCTAATGTACCAAAGCTGGACTTAGACATAATTTCACTCTCACAACATTATGGCTGGTTGGAGACAGTCCGAACCACAAGAACCGGGTCAATGGTTCTGGGCGTATACTGGGGGGGACGGGGACGACTCCCATTAACCCCTGACTATACCGGGGATACGCTTATCACAATGCCTTTCTGGTCTGTGCTGAAGCAGGGCATTCTGGCAGCCAAGTGGCTTGACCTTTATTAGTGAGCCTGGTTACCCCCTCTCGGAACCACAGACTTAGAAATCGCCAGCTCATATACAGTGCATAAAATATATTTTTATATACTGTATACCCTTATACACCATTTTAATAAAAAATATCACAAAATTCTTCTAAGTCCCTCGGGAAGAGTGAAAGACGCGCACGTTCATTTTCAGAGCTCCTAGACCTTCCTATAAGAAGTTAGCCAAAAAGTAGCTTCGAAAAACGCTTAGGTTAAGTTTCAGAGTTGCTTCTAATGTACCAAAGCTGGACTTAGACATAATTTCACTCTCACAACATTATGGCTGGTTGGAGACAGTCCGAACCACAAGGACCGGGTCCATGGTTCTGGGCGTATACTGGGGGGGACGGGGACGACTCCCATTAACCCCTGACTATACCGGGGATACGCTTATCACAATGCCTTTCTGGTCTGTGCTGAAGCAGGGCATTCTGGCAGCCAAGTGGCTTGACCTTTATTAGTGAGCCTGGTTACCCCCTCTCGGAACCACAGACTTAGAAATCGCCAGCTCATATACAGTGCATAAAATATATTTATATATATACCCTTATACACCATTTTAATAAAAAATATCACAAAATTCTTCTAAGTCCCTCGGGAAGAGTGAAAGACGCGCACGTTCATTTTCAGAGCTCCTAGACCTTCCTATAAGAAGTTAGCCAAAAAGTAGCTTCGAAAAACGCTTAGGTTAAGTTTCAGAGTTGCTTCTAATGTACCAAAGCTGGACTTAGACATAATTTCACTCTCACAACATTATGGCTGGTTGGAGACATTCTGAACCACAAGTACCGGGTCGATGGTTCTGGGCTTATACTGGGGGGACGGGGACGACTCCCATTAACCCCTGACTATACCGGGGATACGCTTATCACAATGCCTTTCTGGTCTGTGCTGAAGCAGGGCATTCTGGCAGCCAAGTGGCTTGACCTTTATTAGTGAGCCTGGTTACCCCCTCTCGGAACCACAGACTTAGAAATCGCCAGCTCATATACAGTGCATAAAATATATTTATATATATACCCTTATACACCATTTTAATAAAAAATATCACAAAATTATTCTAAGTCCCTCGGGAAGAGTGAAAGACGCGCACCTTCATTTTCAGAGCTCCTAGACCTTCCTATAAGAAGTTAGCCAAAAAGTAGCTTCGAAAAACGCTTAGGTTAAGTTTCAGAGTTGCTTCTAATGTACCAAAGCTGGACTTAGACATAATTTCACTCTCACAACATTATGGATGGTTGGAGACAGTCCGAACCACAAGTACCGGGTCGATGGTTCTGGGCGTATACTGGGGGGACGGGGACGACTCCCATTAACCCCTGACTATAACGGGGATACGCTTATCACAATGCCTTTCTGGTCTGTGCTGAAGCAGGGCATTCTGGCAGCCAAGTGGCTTGACCTTTATTAGTGAGACTGGTTACCCCCTCTCGGAACCACAGACTTAGAAATCGCCAGCTCATATACAGTGCATAAAATATATTTATATAATATATTTATATATATACCCTTATACACCATTTTAATAAAAAATATCACAAAATTCTTCTAAGTCCCTCGGAAAGAGTGAAAGACGCGCACGTTCATTTTCAGCGCTCCTAGACCTTCCTATAAGAAGTTAGCCAAAAAGTAGCTTCGAAAAACGCTTAGGTTAAGTTTCAGAGTTGCTTCTAATATACCAAAGCTGGACTTAGACATAATTTCACTCTCACAACATTATGGCTGGTTGGAGACATTCTGAACCACAAGTACCGGGTCGATGGTTCTGGGCGTATACTGGGGGGACGGGGACGACTCCCATTAACCCCTGACTATACCGGGGATACGCTTATCACAATGCCTTTCTGGTCTGTGCTGAAGCAGGGCATTCTGGCAGCCAAGTGGCTTGACCTTTATTAGTGAGCCTGGTTACCCCCTCTCGGAACCACAGACTTAGAAATCGCTAGCTCATATATAGTGCATAAAATATATTTATATATATACCCTTATACACCATTTTAATAAAAAATATCACAAAATTCTTCTAAGTCCCTCGGGAAGAGTGAAAGACGCGCACGTTCATTTTCAGAGCTCCTAGACCTTCCTATAAGAA
This sequence comes from Ascaphus truei, assembly GCF_040206685.1. NCBI lineage: Eukaryota > Metazoa > Chordata > Amphibia > Anura > Ascaphidae > Ascaphus > Ascaphus truei. The sequence goes on along the minus strand of NC_134483.1, from coordinate 289,161,799 downwards.
GTTAGCCAAAAAGTAGCTTCGAAAAACGCTTAGGTTAAGTTTCAGAGTTGCTTCTAATGTTCCAAAGCTGGACTTAGACATAATTTCACTCTCACAACATTATGGCTGGTTGGAGACAGTCCGAACCACAAGTACCGGGTCGATGGTTCTGGGCGTATACTGGGGGGACGGGGACGACTCCCATTAACCCCTGACTATACCGGGGATACGCTTATCACAATGCCTTTCTGGTCTGTGCTGAAGCAGGGCATTCTGGCAGCCAAGTGGCTTGACCTTTATTAGTGAGACTGGTTACCCCCTCTCGGAACCACAGACTTAGAAATCGCCAGCTCATATACAGTGCATAAAATATATTTATATAATATATTTATATATATACCCTTATACACCATTTTAATAAAAAATATCTCAAAATTCTTCTAAGTCCCTCGGGAATAGTGAAAGACGCGCACGTTCATTTTCAGCGCTCCTAGACCTTCCTATAAGAAGTTAGCCAAAAAGTAGCTTCGAAAAACGCTTAGGTTAAGTTTCAGAGTTGCTTCTAATGTACCAAAGCTGGACTTAGACATAATTTCACTCTCACAACATTATGGCTGGTTGGAGACAGTCCGAACCACAAGTACCGGGTCGATGGTTCTGGGCGTATACTGGGGGGACGGGGACGACTCCCATTAACCCCTGACTATACCGGGGATACGCTTATCACAATGCCTTTCTGGTCTGTGCTGAAGCAGGGCATTCTGGCAGCCAAGTGGCTTGACCTTTATTAGTGAGACTGGTTACCCCCTCTCGGAACCACAGACTTAGACATCGCCAGCTCATATACAGTGCATAAAATATATTTATATAATATATTTATATATATACCCTTATACACCATTTTAATAAAAAATATCTCAAAATTCTTCTAAGTCCCTCGGGAATAGTGAAAGACGCGCACGTTCATTTTCAGCGCTCCTAGACCTTCCTATAAGAAGTTAGCCAAAAAGTAGCTTCGAAAAACGCTTAGGTTAAGTTTCAGAGTTGCTTCTAATGTACCAAAGCTGGACTTAGACATAATTTCACTCTCACAACATTATGGCTGGTTGGAGACAGTCCGAACCACAAGTACCGGGTCCATGGTTCTGGGCGTATACTGGGGGGGACGGGGACGACTCCCATTAACCCCTGACTATACCGGGGATACGCTTATCACAATGCCTTTCTGGTCTGTGCTGAAGCAGGGCATTCTGGCAGCCAAGTGGCTTGACCTTTATTAGTGAGCCTGGTTACCCCCTCTCGGAACCACAGACTTAGAAATCGCCAGCTCATATACAGTGCATAAAATATATTTATATATATACCCTTATACACCATTTTAATAAAAAATATCACAACATTCTTCTAAGTCCCTCGGGAAGAGTGAAAGACGCGCACGTTCATTTTCAGAGCTCCTAGACCTTCCTACTGGTATAAGAAGTTAGCCAAAAAGTAGCTTCGAAAAACGCTTAGGTTAAGTTTCAGAGTTGCTTCTAATGTACCAAAGCTGGACTTAGACATAATTTCACTCTCACAACATTATGGCTGGTTGGAGACAGTCCGGACCACAAGTACCGGGTCCATGGTTCTGGCCGTATACTGGGGGGACGGGGACGACTCCCATTAACCCCTGACTATACCGGGGATACGCTTATCACAATGCCTTTCTGGTCTGTGCTGAAGCAGGGCATTCTGGCAGCCAAGTGGCTTGACCTTTATTAGTGAGCCTGGTTACCCCCTCTCGGAACCACAGACTTAGACATCGCCAGCTCATATACAGTGCATAAAATATATTTATATAATATATTTATATATATACCCTTATACACCATTTTAATAAAAAATATCACAAAATTCTTCTAAGTCCCTCGGGAAGAGTGAAAGACGCGCACGTTCATTTTCAGCGCTCCTAGACCTTCCTATAAGAAGTTAGCCAAAAAGTAGCTTCGAAAAACGCTTAGGTTAAGTTTCAGAGTTGCTTCTAATGTACCAAAGCTGGACTTAGACATAATTTCACTCTCACAACATTATGGCTGGTTGGAGACAGTCCGAACCACAAGTACCGGGTCCATGGTTCTGGGTGTATACTGGGGGGGACGGGGACGACTCCCATTAACCCCTGACTATACCGGGGATACGCTTATCACAATGCCTTTCTGGTCTGTGCTGAAGCAGGGCATTCTGGCAGCCAAGTGGCTTGACCTTTATTAGTGAGCCTGGTTACCCCCTCTCGGAACCACAGACTTAGAAATCGCCAGCTCATACAGTATACAGTGCATAAAATATATTTATATATATACCCTTATACACCATTTTAATAAAAAATATCACAACATTCTTCTAAGTCCCTCGGGAAGAGTGAAAGACGCGCACGTTCATTTTCAGAGCTCCTAGACCTTCCTACTGGTATAAGAAGTTAGCCAAAAAGTAGCTTCGAAAAACGCTTAGGTTAAGTTTCAGAGTTGCTTCTAATGTACCAAAGCTGGACTTAGACATAATTTCACTCTCACAACATTATGGCTGGTTGGAGACATTCTGAACCACAAGTACCGGGTCGATGGTTCTGGGCGTATACTGGGGGGACGGGGACGACTCCCATTAACCCCTGACTATACCGGGGATACGCTTATCACAATGCCTTTCTGGTCTGTGCTGAAGCAGGGCATTCTGGCAGCCAAGTGGCTTGACCTTTATTAGTGAGCCTGGTTACCCCCTCTCGGAACCACAGACTTAGAAATCGCCAGCTCATATACAGTGCATAAAATATATTTATATATATACAGTACCCTTATACACCATTTTAATAAAAAATATCACAAAATTATTCTAAGTCCCTCGGGAAGAGTGAAAGACGCGCACCTTCATTTTCAGAGCTCCTAGACCTTCCTATAAGAAGTTAGCCAAAAAGTAGCTTCGAAAAACGCTTAGGTTAAGTTTCAGAGTTGCTTCTAATGTACCAAAGCTGGACTTAGACATAATTTCACTCACACAACATTATGGCTGGTTGGAGACAGTCCGAACCACAAGTACCGGGTCGATGGTTCTGGGCGTATACTGGGGGGACGGGGACGACTCCCATTAACCCCTGACTATACCGGGGATACGCTTATCACAATGCCTTTCTGGTCTGTGCTGAAGCAGGGCATTCTGGCAGCCAAGTGGCTTGACCTTTATTAGTGAGACTGGTTACCCCCTCTCGGAACCACAGACTTAGAAATCGCCAGCTCATATACAGTGCATAAAATATATTTATATAATATATTTATATATATACCCTTATACACCATATTAATAAAAAATATCACAAAATTCTTCTAAGTCCCTCGGAAAGAGTGAAAGACGCGCACGTTCATTTTCAGCGCTCCTAGACCTTCCTATAAGAAGTTAGCCAAAAAGTAGCTTCGAAAAACGCTTAGGTTAAGTTTCAGAGTTGCTTCTAATGTACCAAAGCTGGACTTAGACATAATTTCACTCTCACAACATTATGGCTGGTTGGAGACATTCTGAACCACAAGTACCGGGTCGATGGTTCTGGGCGTATACTGGGGGGACGGGGACGACTCCCATTAACCCCTGACTATACCGGGGATACGCTTATCACAATGCCTTTCTGGTCTGTGCTGAAGCAGGGCATTCTGGCAGCCAAGTGGCTTGACCTTTATTAGTGAGCCTGGTTACCCCCTCTCGGAACCACAGACTTAGAAATCGCCAGCTCGTATACAGTGCATAAAATATATTTATATATATACCCTTATACACCATTTTAATAAAAAATATCACAAAATTCTTCTAAGTCCCTCGGGAAGAGTGAAAGACGCGCACATTCATTTTCAGAGCTCCTAGACCTTCCTATAAGAAGTTAGCCAAAAAGTAGCTTCGAAAAACGCTTAGGTTAAGTTTCAGAGTTGCTTCTAATGTTCCAAAGCTGGACTTAGACATAATTTCACTCTCACAACATTATGGCTGGTTGGAGACAGTCCGAACCACAAGTCCCGGGTCGATGGTTCTGGGCGTATACTGGGGGGACGGGGACGACTCCCATTAACCCCTGACTATACCGGGGATACGCTTATCACAATGCCTTTCTGGTCTGTGCTGAAGCAGGGCATTCTGGCAGCCAAGTGGCTTGACCTTTATTAGTGAGACTGGTTACCCCCTCTCGGAACCACAGACTTAGACATCGCCAGCTCATATACAGTGCATAAAATATATTTATATAATATATTTATATATATACCCTTATACACCATTTTAATAAAAAATATCACAAAATTCTTCTAAGTTCCTAGGGAAAAGTGAAAGACGCGCACGTTCATTTTCAGCGCTCCTAGACCTTCCTATAAGAAGTTAGCCAAAAAGTAGCTTCGAAAAACGCTTAGGTTAAGTTTCAGAGTTGCTTCTAATGTACCAAAGCTGGACTTAGACATAATTTCACTCTCACAACATTATGGCTGGTTGGAGACAGTCCGAACCACAAGTCCCGGGTCGATGGTTCTGGGCGTATACTGGGGGGACGGGGACGACTCCCATTAACCCCTGACTATACCGGGGATACGCTTATCACAATGCCTTTCTGGTCTGTGCTGAAGCAGGGCATTCTGGCAGCCAAGTGGCTTGACCTTTATTAGTGAGCCTGGTTACCCCCTCTCGGAACCACAGACTTAGAAATCGCCAGCTCATATACAGTGCATAAAATATATTTATATATATACCCTTATACACCATTTTAATAAAAAATATCACAAAATTCTTCTAAGTCCCTCGGGAAGAGTGAAAGACGCGGACGTTCATTTTCAGAGCTCCTAGACCTTCCTATAAGAAGTTAGCCAAAAAGTAGCTTCGAAAAACGCTTAGGTTAAGTTTCAGAGTTGCTTCTAATGTACCAAAGCTGGACTTAGACATAATTTCACTCTCACAACATTATGGCTGGTTGGAGACAGTCCGAACCACAAGTACCGGGTCCATTGTTCTGGGCGTATACTGGGGGGGACGGGGACGACTCCCATTAACCCCTGACTATACCGGGGATACGCTTATCACAATGCCTTTCTGGTCTGTGCTGAAGCAGGGCATTCTGGCAGCCAAGTGGCTTGACCTTTATTAGTGAGCCTGGTTACCCCCTCTCGGAACCACAGACTTAGAAATCGCCAGCTTATATACAGTGCATAAAATATATTTATATATATACAATTATACACCATTTTAATAAAAAATATCACAAAATTCTTCTAAGTCCCTCGGGAAGAGTGAAAGACGCGCACGTTCATTTTCAGAGCTCCTAGACCTTCCTATAAGAAGTTAGCCAAAAGTAGCTTCGAAAAACGCTTAGGTTAAGTTTCAGAGTTGCTTCTAATGTACCAAAGCTGGACTTAGACATAATTTCACTCTCACAACATTATGGCTGGTTGGAGACATTCTGAACCACAAGTACCGGGTCGATGGTTCTGGGCGTATACTGGGGGGACGGGGACGACTCCCATTAACCCCTGACTATACCGGGGATACGCTTATCACAATGCCTTTCTGGTCTGTGCTGAAGCAGGGCATTCTGGCAGCCAAGTGGCTTGACCTTTATTAGTGAGCCTGGTTACCCCCTCTCGGAACCACAGACTTAGAAATCGCCAGCTCGTATACAGTGCATAAAATATATTTATATATATACCCTTATACACCATTTTAATAAAAAATATCACAAAATTCTTCTAAGTCCCTCGGGAAGAGTGAAAGACGCGCACGTTCATTTTCAGAGCTCCTAGACCTTCCTATAAGAAGTTAGCCAAAAAGTAGCTTCGAAAAACGCTTAGGTTAAGTTTCAGAGTTGCTTCTAATGTACCAAAGCTGGACTTAGACATAATTTCACTCTCACAACATTATGGCTGGTTGGAGACAGTCTGAACCACAAGTACCGGGTCGATGGTTCTGGGCGTATACTGGGGGGACGGGGACGACTCCCATTAACCCCTGACTATACCGGGGATACGCTTATCACAATGCCTTTCTGGTCTGTGCTGAAGCAGGGCATTCTGGCAGCCAAGTGGCTTGACCTTTATTAGTGAGACTGGTTACCCCCTCTCGGAACCACAGACTTAGACATCGCCAGCTCATATACAGTGCATAAAATATATTTATATAATATATTTATATATATACCCTTATACACCATTTTAATAAAAAATATCACAAAATTCTTCTAAGTTCCTAGGGAAAAGTGAAAGACGCGCACGTTCATTTTCAGCGCTCCTAGACCTTCCTATAAGAAGTTAGCCAAAAAGTAGCTTCGAAAAACGCTTAGGTTAAGTTTCAGAGTTGCTTCTAATGTACCAAAGCTGGACTTAGACATAATTTCACTCTCACAACATTATGGCTGGTTGGAGACAGTCCGAACCACAAGTCCCGGGTCGATGGTTCTGGGCGTATACTGGGGGGACGGGGACGACTCCCATTAACCCCTGACTATACCGGGGATACGCTTATCACAATGCCTTTCTGGTCTGTGCTGAAGCAGGGCATTCTGGCAGCCAAGTGGCTTGACCTTTATTAGTGAGCCTGGTTACCCCCTCTCGGAACCACAGACTTAGAAATCGCCAGCTCATATACAGTGCATAAAATATATTTATATATATACCCTTATACACCATTTTAATAAAAAATATCACAAAATTCTTCTAAGTCCCTCGGGAAGAGTGAAAGACGCGGACGTTCATTTTCAGAGCTCCTAGACCTTCCTATAAGAAGTTAGCCAAAAAGTAGCTTCGAAAAACGCTTAGGTTAAGTTTCAGAGTTGCTTCTAATGTACCAAAGCTGGACTTAGACATAATTTCACTCTCACAACATTATGGCTGGTTGGAGACAGTCCGAACCACAAGTACCGGGTCCATTGTTCTGGGCGTATACTGGGGGGGACGGGGACGACTCCCATTAACCCCTGACTATACCGGGGATACGCTTATCACAATGCCTTTCTGGTCTGTGCTGAAGCAGGGCATTCTGGCAGCCAAGTGGCTTGACCTTTATTAGTGAGCCTGGTTACCCCCTCTCGGAACCACAGACTTAGAAATCGCCAGCTCGTATACAGTGCATATAATATATTTATATATATACCCTTATACACCATATTAATAAAAAATATCACAAAATTCTTCTAAGTCCCTCGGAAAGAGTGAAAGACGCGCACGTTCATTTTCAGCGCTCCTAGACCTTCCTATAAGAAGTTAGCCAAAAAGTAGCTTCGAAAAACGCTTAGGTTAAGTTTCAGAGTTGCTTCTAATGTACCAAAGCTGGACTTAGACATAATTTCACTCTCACAACATTATGGCTGGTTGGAGACATTCTGAACCACAAGTACCGGGTCGATGGTTCTGGGCGTATACTGGGGGGACGGGGACGACTCCCATTAACCCCTGACTATACCGGGGATACGCTTATCACAATGCCTTTCTGGTCTGTGCTGAAGCAGGGCATTCTGGCAGCCAAGTGGCTTGACCTTTATTAGTGAGACTGGTTACCCCCTCTCGGAACCACAGACTTAGAAATCGCCAGCTCGTATACAGTGCATAAAATATATTTATATATATACCCTTATACACCATTTTAATAAAAAATATCACAAAATTCTTCTAAGTCCCTCGGGAAGAGTGAAAGACGCGCACATTCATTTTCAGAGCTCCTAGACCTTCCTATAAGAAGTTAGCCAAAAAGTAGCTTCGAAAAACGCTTAGGTTAAGTTTCAGAGTTGCTTCTAATGTTCCAAAGCTGGACTTAGACATAATTTCACTCTCACAACATTATGGCTGGTTGGAGACAGTCCGAACCACAAGTCCCGGGTCGATGGTTCTGGGCGTATACTGGGGGGACGGGGACGACTCCCATTAACCCCTGACTATACCGGGGATACGCTTATCACAATGCCTTTCTGGTCTGTGCTGAAGCAGGGCATTCTGGCAGCCAAGTGGCTTGACCTTTATTAGTGAGACTGGTTACCCCCTCTCGGAACCACAGACTTAGACATCGCCAGCTCATATACAGTGCATAAAATATATTTATATAATATATTTATATATATACCCTTATACACCATTTTAATAAAAAATATCACAAAATTCTTCTAAGTTCCTAGGGAAAAGTGAAAGACGCGCACGTTCATTTTCAGCGCTCCTAGACCTTCCTATAAGAAGTTAGCCAAAAAGTAGCTTCGAAAAACGCTTAGGTTAAGTTTCAGAGTTGCTTCTAATGTACCAAAGCTGGACTTAGACATAATTTCACTCTCACAACATTATGGCTGGTTGGAGACAGTCCGAACCACAAGTCCCGGGTCGATGGTTCTGGGCGTATACTGGGGGGACGGGGACGACTCCCATTAACCCCTGACTATACCGGGGATACGCTTATCACAATGCCTTTCTGGTCTGTGCTGAAGCAGGGCATTCTGGCAGCCAAGTGGCTTGACCTTTATTAGTGAGCCTGGTTACCCCCTCTCGGAACCACAGACTTAGAAATCGCCAGCTCATATACAGTGCATAAAATATATTTATATATATACCCTTATACACCATTTTAATAAAAAATATCACAAAATTCTTCTAAGTCCCTCGGGAAGAGTGAAAGACGCGGACGTTCATTTTCAGAGCTCCTAGACCTTCCTATAAGAAGTTAGCCAAAAAGTAGCTTCGAAAAACGCTTAGGTTAAGTTTCAGAGTTGCTTCTAATGTACCAAAGCTGGACTTAGACATAATTTCACTCTCACAACATTATGGCTGGTTGGAGACAGTCCGAACCACAAGTACCGGGTCCATTGTTCTGGGCGTATACTGGGGGGGACGGGGACGACTCCCATTAACCCCTGACTATACCGGGGATACGCTTATCACAATGCCTTTCTGGTCTGTGCTGAAGCAGGGCATTCTGGCAGCCAAGTGGCTTGACCTTTATTAGTGAGCCTGGTTACCCCCTCTCGGAACCACAGACTTAGAAATCGCCAGCTCATATACAGTGCATAAAATATATTTATATATATACAATTATACACCATTTTAATAAAAAATATCACAAAATTCTTCTAAGTCCCTCGGGAAGAGTGAAAAACGCGCACGTTCATTTTCAGAGCTCCTAGACCTTCCTATAAGAAGTTAGCCAAAAGTAGCTTCGAAAAACGCTTAGGTTAAGTTTCAGAGTTGCTTCTAATGTACCAAAGCTGGACTTAGACATAATTTCACTCTCACAACATTATGGCTGGTTGGAGACAGTCCGAACCACAAGTACCGGGTCGATGGTTCTGGGCGTATACTGGGGGGAGGGGGACGACTCCCATTAACCCCTGACTATACCGGGGATACGCTTATCACAATGCCTTTCTGGTCTGTGCTGAAGCAGGGCATTCTGGCAGCCAAGTGGCTTGACCTTTATTAGTGAGCCTGGTTACCCCCTCTCGGAACCACAGACTTAGAAATGGCCAGCTCATATACAGTGCATAAAATATATTTATATAATATATTTATATATATACCCTTATACACCATTTTAATAAAAAATATCACAAAATTCTTCTAAGTCCCTCGGGAAGAGTGAAAGACGCGCACGTTAATTTTCAGCGCTCCTAGACCTTCCTATAAGAAGTTAGCCAAAAAGTAGCTTCGAAAAACGCTTAGGTTAAGTTTCAATGTTGCTTCTAATGTACCAAAGCAGGACTTAGACATAATTTCACTCTCACAACATTATGGCTGGTTGGAGACAGTCCGAACCACAAGTACCGGGTCCATGGTTCTGGGCGTATACTGGGGGGGACGGGGACGACTCCCATTAACCCCTGACTATACCGGGGATACGCTTATCACAATGCCTTTCTGGTCTGTGCTGAAGCAGGGCATTCTGGCAGCCAAGTGGCTTGACCTTTATTAGTGAGCCTGGTTACCCCCTCTCGGAACCACAGACTTAGAAATCGCAAGCTCATATACAGTGCATAAAATATATTTATATAATATATTTATATAATATATTTATATATATACCCTTATACACCATTTTAATAAAAAATATCACAAAATTCTTCTAAGTCCCGCGGGAAGAGTGAAAGACGCGCACGTTCATTTTCAGAGCTCCTAGACCTTTCTACTGGTATAAGAAGTTAGCCAAAAAGTAGCTTCGAAAAACGCTTAGGTTAAGTTTCAGAGTTGCTTCTAATGTACCAAAGCTGGACTTAGACATAATTTCACTCTCACAACATTATGGCTGGTTGGAGACAGTCCGAACCACAAGTACCGGGTCGATGGTTCTGGGCGTATACTGGGGGGACGGGGACGACTCCCATTAACCCCTGACTATACCGGGGATACGCTTATCACAATGCCTTTCTGGTCTGTGCTGAAGCAGGGCATTCTGGCAACCAAGTGGCTTGACCTTTATTAGTGAGCCTGGTTACCCCCTCTCGGAACTACCGACTTAGAAATCGCCAGCTCATATACAGTGCATAAAATATATTTATATATATATATACCCTTAAACACCATTTTAATAAAAAATATCACAAAATTCTTCTAAGTGCCTCGGGAAGAGTGAAAGACGCGCACGTTCATTTTCAGAGCTCCCAGACCTTCCTATAAGAAGTTAGCCAAAAAGTAGCTTCGAAAAACGCTTAGGTTAAGTTTCAGAGTTGCTTCTAATGTACCAAAGCTGGACTTAGACATAATTTCACTCTCACAACATTATGGCTGGTTGGAGACAGTCCGAACCACAAGTACCGGGTCCATGGTTCTGGGCGTATACTGGGGGGGACGGGGACGACTCCCATTAACCCCTGACTATACCGGGGATACGCTTATCACAATGCCTTTCTGGTCTGTGCTGAAGCAGGGCATTCTGGCAGCCAAGTGGCTTGACCTTTATTAGTGAGCCTGGTTACCCCCTCTCGGAACTACTGCCTTAGAAATCGCCAGCTCATATACAGTGCATAAAATATATTTATATATATACCCTTATACACCATTTTAATAAAAAATATCACAACATTCTTCTAAGTCCCTCGGGAAGAGTGAAAGACGCGCACGTTCATTTTCAGAGCTCCTAGACCTTCCTACTGGTATAAGAAGTTAGCCAAAAAGTAGCTTCGAAAAACGCTTAGGTTAAGTTTCAGAGTTGCTTCTAATGTACCAAAGCTGGACTTAGACATAATTTCACTCTCACAACATTATGGCAGGTTGGAGACAGTCCGAACCACAAGTACCAGGTCCATGGTTCTGGCCGTATACTGGGGGGACGGGGACGACTCCCATTAACCCCTGACTATACCGGGGATACGCTTATCACAATGCCTTTCTGGTCTGTGCTGAAGCAGGGCATTCTGGCAACCAAGTGGCTTGACCTTTATTAGTGAGCCTGGTTACCCCCTCTCGGAACTACCGACTTAGAAATCGCCAGCTCATATACAGTGCATAAAATATATTTATATATATACCCTTATACACCATTTTAATAAAAAATATCACAAAATTCTTCTAAGTCCCTCGGGAAGAGTGAAAGACGCGCACGTTCATTTTCAGAGCTCCTAGACCTTCCTATAAGAAGTTAGCCAAAAAGTAGCTTCGAAAAACGCTTAGGTTAAGTTTCAGAGTTGCTTCTAATGTACCAAAGCTGGACTTAGACATAATTTCACTCTCACAACATTATGGCTGGTTGGAGACAGTCCGAACCACAAGTATCGGGTCCATGGTTCTGGGCGTATACTGGGGGGGACGGGGGGGACTCCCATTAACCCCTGACTATACCGGGGATACGCTTATCACAATGCCTTTCTGGTCTGTGCTGAAGCAGGGCATTCTGGCAGCCAAGTGGCTTGACCTTTATTATTGAGCCTGGTTACCCCCCCATCATAACCACAGACATAGAAATCGCCAGCTCATATACAGTGCATAAAATATATTTATATATATATACCCTTATAAACCATTTTAATAAAAAATATCACAAAATTCTTCTAAGTCCCTCGGGAAGAGTGAAAGACGCGCACGTTCATTTTCAGCGCTCCTAGACCTTCCTATAAGAAGTTAGCCAAAAAGTAGCTTCGAAAAACGCTTAGGTTAAGTTTCAGAGTTGCTTCTAATGTACCAAAGCTGGACTTAGACATAATTTCACTCTCACAACATTATGGCTGGTTGGAGACAGTCCGAACCACAAGTACCGGGTCCATGGTTCTGGGCGTATACTGGGGGGACGGGGACGACTCCCATTAACCCCTGACTATACCGGGGATACGCTTATCATAATGCCTTTCTGGTCTGTGCTGAAGCAGGGCATTCTGGCAGCCAAGTGGCTTGACCTTTATTAGTGAGCCTGGTTACCCCCTCTCGGAACCACAGACTTAGAAATCGCCAGCTCATAAACAGTGCATAAAATATATTTATATAATATATTTATATACATACCCTTATACACCATTTTAATAAAAAATATCACAAAATTCTTCTAAGTCCCTCGGGAAGAGTAAAAGACACGGACGTTCATTTAAAGAGCTCCTAGACCTTCCTATAAGAAGTTAGCCAAAAAGTAGCTTCGAAAAACGTTTAGGTTAAGTTTCAGAGTTGCTTCTAATGTACCAAAGCTGGACTTAGACATAATTTCACTCTCACAACATTATGGCTGGTTGGAGACAGTCCGAACCACAAGTCCCGGGTCGATGGTTCTGGGCGTATACTGGGGGGACGGGGACGACTCCCATTAACCCTTGACTATACCGGGGATACGCTTATCACAATGCCTTTCTGGTCTGTGCTGAAGCAGGGCATTCTGGCAGCCAAGTGGCTTGACCTTTATTAGTGAGCCTGGTTACACCCTCTCGGAACCACAGACTTAGAAATCGCCAGCTCATATACAGTGCATAAAATATATTTATATATATACCCTTATACACCATTTTAATAAAAAATATCACAACATTCTTCTAAGTCCCTCGGGAAGAGTGAAAGACGCGCACGTTCATTTTCAGAGCTCCTAGACCTTCCTACTGGTATAAGAAGTTAGCCAAAAAGTAGCTTCGAAAAACGCTTAGGTTAAGTTTCAGAGTTGCTTCTAATGTACCAAAGTTGGACTTAGACATAATTTCACTCTCACAACATTATGGCTGGTTGGAGTCAGTCTGAACCACAAGTACCGGGTCGATGGTTCTGGGTGTATACTGGGGGGACGGGGACGACTCCCATTAACCCCTGACTATACCGGGGATACGCTTATCACAAGCCTTTCTGGTCTGTGCTGAAGCAGGGCATTCTGGCAGCCAAATGGCTTGACCTTTATTAGTGAGCATGGTTACCCCCTCTCGGAACCACAGACTTAGAAATCGCCAGCTCATATACAGTGCCTAAAATATATTTATATATATACCCTTATACACCATTTTAATAAAAAATATCACAAAATTCTTCTACAGTAAGTCCCTCGGGAAGAGTGAAAGACGCGCACGTTCATTTTCAGCGCTCCTAGACCTTCCTATAAGAAGTTAGCCAAAAAATAGCTTCGAAAAACGCTTAGGTTAAGTTTCAGAGTTGCTTCTAATGTACCAAAGCTGGACTTAGACATAATTTCACTCTCACAACATTATGGCTGGTTGGAGACAGTCCGAACCACAAGTACCGGGTCGATGGTTCTGGGCGTATACTGGGGGGACGGGGACGACTCCCATTAACCCCTGACTATACCGGGGATAAGCTTATCACAATGCCTTTCTGGTCTGTGCTGAAGCAGGGCATTCTGGCAGCCAATTGGCTTGACCTTTATTTGTGAGCCTGGTTACCCCCTCTCGGAACCACAGACTTAGAAATCGCCAGCTCATATGCAGTGCATAAAATATATTTATATAATATATTTATATATATACCCTTATACACCATTTTAATAAAAAATATCACAAAATTCTTCTAAGTCCCTCGGGAAGAGTGAAAGACGCGCACGTTCATTTTCAGCGCTCCTAGACCTTCCTATAAGAAGTTAGCCAAAAAGTAGCTTCGAAAAACGCTTAGGTTAAGTTTCAGAGTTGCTTCTAATGTACCAAAGCTGGACTTAGACATAATTTCACTCACAACATTATGGCTGGTTGGAGACAGTCCGAAGCACAAGTACCGGGTCCATGGTTCTGGCCGTATACTGGGGGGACGGGGGCGACTCCCATTAACCCCTGACTATACCGGGGATACGCTTATCACAATGCCTTTCTGGTCTGTGCTGAAGCAGGGCATTCTGGAAACCAAGTGGCTTGACCTTTATTAGTGAGCCTGGTTACCCCCTCTCGGAACCACAGACTTAGAAATCGCCAGCTCATATACAGTGCATAAAATATATTTATATATATACCCTTATACACCATTATAATAAAAAATATCACAAAATTCTTCTAAGTCCCTCGGGAAGAGTGAAAGACGCGCACGTTCATTTTCAGAGCTCCTAGACCTTCCTATAAGAAGTTAGCCAAAAAGTAGCTTCGAAAAACGCTTAGGTTAAGTTTCAGAGTTGCTTCTAATGTACCAAAGCTGGACTTAGACATAATTTCACTCTCACAACATTATGGCTGGTTGGAGACAGTCCGAACCACAAGTACCGGGTCGATGGTTCTGGGCGTATACTGGGGGGACGGGGACGACTCCCATTAACCCCTGACTATACCGGGGATACGCTTATCACAATGCCTTTCTGGTCTGTGCTGAAGCAGGGCATTCTGGCAGCCAAGTGGCTTGACCTTTTTTAGTGAGCCTGGTTACCCCCTCTCGGAACCACAGACTTAGAAATCGCCAGCTCATATACAGTGCATAAAATATATTTATATATATACCCTTATACACCATTTTAATAAAAAATATCACAAAATTCTTCTAAGTCCCTCGGGAAGAGTGAAAGACGCGCACGTTCATTTTCAGCGCTCCTAGACCTTCCTATAAGAAGTTAGCCAAAAAGTAGCTTCGAAAAACGCTTAGGTTAAGTTTCAGAGTTGCTTCTAATGTACCAAAGCTGGACTTAGTCATAATTTCACTCTCACAACATTATGGCTGGTTGGAGACAGTCCGAACCACAAGTACCGGGTCGATGGTTCTGGGCGTATACTGGGGGGACGGGTACGACTCCCATTAACCCCTGACTATACCGGGGATACGCTTATCACAATGCCTTTCTGGTCTGTGCTGAAGCAGGGCATTCTGGCAGCCAAGTGGCTTGACCTTTATTATTGAGCCTGGTTACCCCCTCTCGGAACCACAGACTTAGAAATCGCCAGCTCATATACAGTGCATAAAATATATTTATATAATATATTTATATATATATACCCTTATACACCATTTTAATAAAAAATATCACAAAATTCTTCTAAGTCCCTCGGGAAGAGTGAAAGACGCGCACGTTCATTTTCAGCGCTCCTAGACCTTCCTATAAGAAGTTAGCCAAAAAATAGCTTCGAAAAACGCTTTGGTTAAGTTTCAGAGTTGCTTCTAATGTACCAAAGCTGGACTTAGACATAATTTCACTCTCACAACATTATGGCTGGTTGGAGACAGTCCCAAGCACAAGTACCGGGTCCATGGTTCTGGCCGTATACTGGGGGGACGGGGGCGACTCCCATTAACCCCTGACTATACCGGGGATACGCTTATCACAATGCCTTTCTGGTCTGTGCTGAAGCAGGGCATTCTGGAAACCAAGTGGCTTGACCTTTATTAGTGAGCCTGGTTACCCCCTCTCGGAACCACAGACTTAGAAATCGCCAGCTCATATACAGTGCATAAAATATATTTATATATATACCCTTATACACCATTTTAATAAAAAATATCACAAAATTCTTCTAAGTCCCTCGGGAAGAGTGAAAGACGCGCACGTTCATTTTCAGCGCTCCTAGACCTTCCTATAAGAAGTTAGCCAAAAAGTAGCTTCGAAAAACGCTTAGGTTAAGTTTCAGAGTTGCTTCTAATGTACCAAAGCTGGACTTACAGTAGACATAATTTCACTCTCACAACATTATGGCTGGTTGGAGACAGTCTGAACCACAAGTACCGGGTCGATGGTTCTGGGCGTATACTGGGGGGACGGGGACGACTCCCATTAACCCCTGACTATACCGGGGATACGCTTATCACAATGCCTTTCTGGTCTGTGCTGAAGCAGGGCATTCTGGCAGCCAAGTGGCTTGACCTTTATTAGTGAGCCTGGTTACCCCCTCTCGGAACCACAGACTTAGAAATCGCCAGCTCATATACAGTGCATAAAATATATTTATATAATATATTTATATATATACCCTTATACACCATTATAATAAAAAATATCACAAAATTCTTCTAAGTCCCTCGGAAAGAGTGAAAGACGCGCACGTTCATTTTCAGCGCTCCGAGACCTTCCTATAAGAAGTTAGCCAAAAAGTAGCTTCGAAAAACGCTTAGGTTAAGTTTCAGAGTTGCTTCTAATGTACCAAAGCTGGACTTAGACATCATTTCACTCTCACAACATTATGGCTGGTTGGAGACAGTCCGAAGCACAAGTACCGGGTCCATGGTTCTGGGCGTATACTGGGGGGACGGGGACGACTCCCATTAACCCCTGACTATACCGGGGATACGCTTATCACAAGCCTTTCTGGTCTGTGCTGAAGCAGGGCATTCTGGCAGCCAAATGGCTTGACCTTTATTAGTGAGCATGGTTACCCCCTCTCGGAACCACAGACTTAGAAATCGCCAGCTCATATACAGTGCCTAAAATATATTTATATATATACCCTTATACACCATTTTAATAAAACATATCACAAAATTCTTCTACAGTAAGTCCCTCGGGAAGAGTGAAAGACGCGCACGTTCATTTTCAGCGCTCCTAGACCTTCCTATAAGAAGTTAGCCAAAAAGTAGCTTCGAAAAACGCTTAGGTTAAGTTTCAGAGTTGCTTCTAATGTACCAAAGCTGGACTTAGACATAATTTCACTCTCACAACATTATGGCTGGTTGGAGACAGTCTGAACCACAAGTACCGGGTCGATGGTTCTGGGCGTATACTGGGGGGACGGGGACGACTCCCATTAACCCCTGACTATACCGGGGATACGCTTATCACAATGCCTTTCTGGTCTGTGCTGAAGCAGGGCATTCTGGAAACCAAGTGGCTTGACCTTTATTAGTGAGCCTGGTTACCCCCTCTCGGAACCACAGACTTAGAAATCGCCAGCTCATATACAGTGCATAAAATATATTTATATATATACCCTTATACACCATTATAATAAAAAATATCACAAAATTCTTCTAAGTCCCTCGGGAAGAGTGAAAGACGCGCACGTTCATTTTCAGAGCTCCTAGACCTTCCTATAAGAAGTTAGCCAAAAAGTAGCTTCGAAAAACGCTTAGGTTAAGTTTCAGAGTTGCTTCTAATGTACCAAAGCTGGACTTAGACATAATTTCACTCTCACAACATTATGGCTGGTTGGAGACAGTCCGAACCACAAGTACCGGGTCGATGGTTCTGGGCGTATACTGGGGGGACGGGGACGACTCCCATTAACCCCTGACTATACCGGGGATACGCTTATCACAATGCCTTTCTGGTCTGTGCTGAAGCAGGGCATTCTGGCAGCCAAGTGGCTTGACCTTTTTTAGTGAGCCTGGTTACCCCCTCTCGGAACCACAGACTTAGAAATCGCCAGCTCATATACAGTGCATAAAATATATTTATATATATACCCTTATACACCATTTTAATAAAAAATATCACAAAATTCTTCTAAGTCCCTCGGGAAGAGTGAAAGACGCGCACGTTCATTTTCAGCGCTCCTAGACCTTCCTATAAGAAGTTAGCCAAAAAGTAGCTTCGAAAAACGCTTAGGTTAAGTTTCAGAGTTGCTTCTAATGTACCAAAGCTGGACTTAGTCTTAATTTCACTCTCACAACATTATGGCTGGTTGGAGACAGTCCGAACCACAAGTACCGGGTCGATGGTTCTGGGCGTATACTGGGGGGACGGGGACGACTCCCATTAACCCCTGACTATACCGGGGATACGCTTATCACAATGCCTTTCTGGTCTGTGCTGAAGCAGGGCATTCTGGCAGCCAAGTGGCTTGACCTTTATTATTGAGCCTGGTTACCCCCTCTCGGAACCACAGACTTAGAAATCGCCAGCTCATATACAGTGCATAAAATATATTTATATAATATATTTATATATATATACCCTTATACACCATTTTAATAAAAAATATCACAAAATTCTTCTAAGTCCCTCGGGAAGAGTGAAAGACGCGCACGTTCATTTTCAGCGCTCCTAGACCTTCCTATAAGAAGTTAGCCAAAAAATAGCTTCGAAAAACGCTTTGGTTAAGTTTCAGAGTTGCTTCTAATGTACCAAAGCTGGACTTAGACATAATTTCACTCTCACAACATTATGGCTGGTTGGAGACAGTCCCAAGCACAAGTACCGGGTCCATGGTTCTGGCCGTATACTGGGGGGACGGGGGCGACTCCCATTAACCCCTGACTATACCGGGGATACGCTTATCACAATGCCTTTCTGGTCTGTGCTGAAGCAGGGCATTCTGGAAACCAAGTGGCTTGACCTTTATTAGTGAGCCTGGTTACCCCCTCTCGGAACCACAGACTTAGAAATCGCCAGCTCATATACAGTGCATAAAATATATTTATATATATACCCTTATACACCATTTTAATAAAAAATATCACAAAATTCTTCTAAGTCCCTCGGGAAGAGTGAAAGACGCGCACGTTCATTTTCAGCGCTCCTAGACCTTCCTATAAGAAGTTAGCCAAAAAGTAGCTTCGAAAAACGATTAGGTTAAGTTTCAGAGTTGCTTCTAATGTACCAAAGCTGGACTTAGACATAATTTCACTCTCACAACATTATGGCTGGTTGGAGACAGTCCGAACCACAAGTACCGGGTCGATGGTTCTGGGCGTATACTGGGGGGACGGGGACGACTTCCATGAACCCCTGACTATACCGGTGATACGCTTATCACAATGCCTTTCTGGTCTGTGCTGAAGCAGGGCATTCTGGAAACCAAGTGGCTTGACCTTTATTAGTGAGCCTGGTTACCCCCTCTCGGAACCACAGACTTAGAAATCGCCAGCTCATATACAGTGCATAAAATATATTTATATATATACCCTTATACACCATTTTAATAAAAAATATCACAAAATTCTTCTAAGTCCCTCGGGAAGAGTGAAAGACGCGCACGTTCATTTTCAGCGCTCCTAGACCTTCCTATAAGAAGTTAGCCAAAAAGTAGCTTCGAAAAACGATTAGGTTAAGTTTCAGAGTTGCTTCTAATGTACCAAAGCTGGACTTAGACATAATTTCACTCTCACAACATTATGGCTGGTTGGAGACAGTCCGAACCACAAGTACCGGGTCGATGGTTCTGGGCGTATACTGGGGGGACGGGGACGACTCCCATTAACCCCTGACTATACCGGGGATAAGCTTATCACAATGCCTTTCTGGTCTGTGCTGAAGCAGGGCATTCTGGCAGCCAAGTGGCTTGACCTTTATTAGTGAGCCTGGTTACCCCCTCTCGGAACCACAGACTTAGAAATCGCCAGCTCATATACAGTGCATAAAATATATTTATATATATACCCTTATACACCATTTTAATAAAAAATATCACAAAATTCTTCTAAGTCCCTCGGGAAGAGTGAAAGACGCGCACGTTCATTTTCAGCGCTCCTAGACCTTCCTATAAGAAGTTAGCCAAAAAGTAGCTTCGAAAAACGCTTAGGTTAAGTTTCAGAGTTGCTTCTAATGTACCAAAGCTGGACTTAGACATAATTTCACTCTCACAACATTATGGCTGGTTGGAGACAGACCGAACCACAAGTACCGGGTCGATGGTTCTGGGCGTATACTGGGGGGACGGGGACGACTCCCATTAACCCCTGACTATACCGGGGATACGCTTATCACAATGCCTTTCTGGTCTGTGCTGAAGCAGGGCATTCTGGCAGCCAAGTGGCTTGACCTTTATTATTGAGCCTGGTTACCCCCTCTCGGAACCACAGACTTAGAAATCGCCAGCTCATATACAGTGCATAAAATATATTTATATAATATATTTATATATATATACCCTTATACACCATTTTAATAAAAAATATCACAAAATTCTTCTAAGTCCCTCGGGAAGAGTGAAAGACGCGCACGTTCATTTTCAGCGCTCCTAGACCTTCCTATAAGAAGTTAGCCAAAAAGTAGCTTCGAAAAACGCTTTGGTTAAGTTTCAGAGTTGCTTCTAATGTACCAAAGCTGGACTTAGACATAATTTCACTCTCACAACATTATGGCTGGTTGGAGACAGTCCGAAGCACAAGTACCGGGTCCATGGTTCTGGCCGTATACTGGGGGGACGGGGGCGACTCCCATTAACCCCTGACTATACCGGGGATACGCTTATCACAATGCCTTTCTGGTCTGTGCTGAAGCAGGGCATTCTGGAAACCAAGTGGCTTGACCTTTATTAGTGAGCCTGGTTACTCCCTCTCTGAACCACAGACTTAGAAATCGCCAGCTCATATACAGTGCATAAAATATATTTATATATATACCCTTATACACCATTTTAATAAAAAATATCACAAAATTCTTCTAAGTCCCTCGGGAAGAGTGAAAGACGCGCACGTTCATTTTCAGAGCTCCTAGACCTTCCTATAAGAAGTTAGCCAAAAAGTAGCTTCGAAAAACGCTTAGGTTAAGTTTCAGAGTTGCTTCTAATGTACCAAAGCTGGACTTAGACATAATTTCACTCTCACAACATTATGGCTGGTTGGAGACTGTCTGAACCACAAGTACCGGGTCGATGGTTCTGGGCGTATACAGGGGGGACGGGGACGACTCCCATTAACCCCTGACTATACCGGGGATACGCTTATCACAATGCCTTTCTGGTCTGTGCTGAAGCAGGGCATTCTGGAAACCAAGTGGCTTGACCTTTATTAGTGAGCCTGGTTACCCCCTCTCGGAACCACAGACTTAGAAATCGCCAGCTCATATACAGTGCATAAAATATATTTATATATATACCCTTATACACCATTTTAATAAAAAATATCACAAAATTCTTCTAAGTCCCTCGGGAAGAGTGAAAGACGCGCACATTCATTTTCAGCGCTCCTAGACCTTCCTATAAGAAGTTAGCCAAAAAGTAGCTTCGAAAAACGCTTTGGTTAAGTTTCAGAGTTGCTTCTAATGTACCAAAGCTGGACTTAGACATAATTTCACTCTCACAACATTATGGCTGGTTGGAGACAGTCCGAAGCACAAGTACCGGGTCCATGGTTCTGGCCGTATACTGGGGGGACGGGGGCGACTCCCATTAACCCCTGACTATACCGGGGATACGCTTATCACAATGCCTTTCTGGTCTGTGCTGAAGCAGGGCATTCTGGAAACCAAGTGGCTTGACCTTTATTAGTGAGCCTGGTTACCCCCTCTCGGAACCACAGACTTAGAAATCGCCAGCTCATATACAGTGCATAAAATATATTTATATACAGTATATACCCTTATACACCATTTTAATAAAAAATATCACAAAATTCTTCTAAGTCCCTCGGGAAGAGTGAAAGACGCGCACGTTCATTTTCAGCGCTCCTAGACCTTCCTATAAGAAGTTAGCCAAAAAGTAGCTTCGAAAAACGCTTAGGTTAAGTTTCAGAGTTGCTTCTAGTGTACCAAAGCTGGACTTAGACATAATTTCACTCTCACAACATTATGGCTGGTTGGAGACAGTCCGAACCACAAGTACCGGGTCGATGGTTCTGGGCGTATACTGGGGGGACGGGGACGACTCCCATTAACCCCTGACTATACCGGGGATACGCTTATCACAATGCCTTTCTGGTCTGTGCTGAAGCAGGGCATTCTGGCAGCCAAGTGGCTTGACCTTTATTAGTGAGCCTGGTT
The DNA here is from genome assembly GCF_040206685.1 of Ascaphus truei. Lineage (NCBI taxonomy): Eukaryota > Metazoa > Chordata > Amphibia > Anura > Ascaphidae > Ascaphus > Ascaphus truei. Next base: position 289,139,848 of record NC_134483.1, on the reverse strand, counting down.
ACCCCCTCTCGGAACCACAGACTTAGAAATCGCCAGCTCATATACAGTGCATAAAATATATTTATATATATACCCTTATAAACCATTTTAATAAAAAATATCACAAAATTCTTCTAAGTCCCTCGGGAAGAGTGAAAGACGCGCACGTTCATTTTCAGCGCTCCTAGACCTTCCTATAAGAAGTTAGCCAAAAAGTAGCTTCGAAAAACGCTTAGGTTAAGTTTCAGAGTTGCTTCTAATGTACCAAAGCTGGACTTAGACATAATTTCACTCTCACAACATTATGGCTGGTTGGAGACAGTCCGAACCACAAGTACCGGGTCGATGGTTCTGGGCGTATACTGGGGGGACGGGGACGACTCCCATTAACCCCTGACTATACCGGGGATACGCTTATCACAATGCCTTTCTGGTCTGTGCTGAAGCAGGGCATTCTGGCAGCCAAGTGGCTTGACCTTTATTATTGAGCCTGGTTACCCCCTCTCGGAACCACAGACTTAGAAATCGCCAGCTCATATACAGTGCATAAAATATATTTATATAATATATTTATATATATATACCCTTATACACCATTTTAATAAAAAATATCACAAAATTCTTCTAAGTCCCTCGGGAAGAGTGAAAGACGCGCACGTTCATTTTCAGCGCTCCTAGACCTTCCTATAAGAAGTTAGCCAAAAAGTAGCTTCGAAAAACGCTTTGGTTAAGTTTCAGAGTTGCTTCTAATGTACCAAAGCTGGACTTAGACATAATTTCACTCTCACAACATTATGGCTGGTTGGAGACAGTCCGAAGCACAAGTACCGGGTCCATGGTTCTGGCCGTATACTGGGGGGACGGGGGCGACTCCCATTAACCCCTGACTATACCGGGGATACGCTTATCACAATGCCTTTCTGGTCTGTGCTGAAGCAGGGCATTCTGGAAACCAAGTGGCTTGACCTTTATTAGTGAGCCTGGTTACCCCCTCTCGGAACCACAGACTTAGAAATCGCCAGCTCATATACAGTGCATAAAATATATTTCTATATATACCCTTATACACCATTTTAATAAAAAATATCACAAAATTCTTCTAAGTCCCTCGGGAAGAGTGAAAGACGCGCACGTTCATTTTCAGCGCTCCTAGACCTTCCTATAAGAAGTTAGCCAAAAAGTAGCTTCGAAAAACGATTAGGTTAAGTTTCAGAGTTGCTTCTAATGTACCAAAGCTGGACTTAGACATAATTTCACTCTCACAACATTATGGCTGGTTGGAGACAGTCCGAACCACAAGTACCGGGTCGATGGTTCTGGGCGTATACTGGGGGGACGGGGACGACTCCCATTAACCCCTGACTATACCGGGGATAAGCTTATCACAATGCCTTTCTGGTCTGTGCTGAAGCAGGGCATTCTGGCAGCCAAGTGGCTTGACCTTTATTAGTGAGCCTGGTTACCCCCTCTCGGAACCACAGACTTAGAAATCGCCAGCTCATATACAGTGCATAAAATATATTTATATATATACCCTTATACACCATTTTAATAAAAAATATCACAAAATTCTTCTAAGTCCCTCGGGAAGAGTGAAAGACGCGCACGTTCATTTTCAGCGCTCCTAGACCTTCCTATAAGAAGTTAGCCAAAAAGTAGCATCGAAAAACGCTTAGGTTAAGTTTCAGAGTTGCTTCTAATGTACCAAAGCTGGACTTAGACATAATTTCACTCTCACAACATTATGGCTGGTTGGAGACAGACCGAACCACAAGTACCGGGTCGATGGTTCTGGGCGTATACTGGGGGGACGGGGACGACTCCCATTAACCCCTGACTATACCGGGGATACGCTTATCACAATGCCTTTCTGGTCTGTGCTGAAGCAGGGCATTCTGGCAGCCAAGTGGCTTGACCTTTATTATTGAGCCTGGTTACCCCCTCTCGGAACCACAGACTTAGAAATCGCCAGCTCATATACAGTGCATAAAATATATTTATATATATACCCTTATACACCATTTTAATAAAAAATATCACAAAATTCTTCTAAGTCCCTCGGGAAGAGTGAAAGACGCGCACGTTCATTTTCAGAGCTCCTAGACCTTCCTATAAGAAGTTAGCCAAAAAGTAGCTTCGAAAAACGCTTAGGTTAAGTTTCAGAGTTGCTTCTAATGTACCAAAGCTGGACTTAGACATAATTTCACTCTCACAACATTATGGCTGGTTGGAGACTGTCTGAACCACAAGTACCGGGTCGATGGTTCTGGGCGTATACAGGGGGGACGGGGACGACTCCCATTAACCCCTGACTATACCGGGGATACGCTTATCACAATGCCTTTCTGGTCTGTGCTGAAGCAGGGCATTCTGGCAGCCAAGTGGCTTGACCTTTATTAGTGAGCCTGGTTACCCCCTCTCGGAACCACAGACTTAGAAATCGCCAGCTCATATACAGTGCATAAAATATATTTATATATATACCCTTATACACCATTTTAATAAAAAATATCACAAAATTCTTCTAAGTCCCTCGGGAAGAGTGAAAGACGCGCACGTTCATTTTCAGCGCTCCTAGACCTTCCTATAAGAAGTTAGCCAAAAAGTAGCTTCGAAAAACGCTTAGGTTAAGTTTCAGAGTTGCTTCTAATGTACCAAAGCTGGACTTAGACATAATTTCACTCTCACAACATTATGGCTGGTTGGAGACAGTCCGAACCACAAGTACCGGGTCGATGGTTCTGGGCGTATACTGGGGGGACGGGGACGACTCCCATTAACCCCTGACTATACCGGGGATACGCTTATCACAATGCCTTTCTGGTCTGTGCTGAAGCAGGGCATTCTGGCAGCCAAGTGGCTTGACCTTTATTATTGAGCCTGGTTACCCCCTCTCGGAACCACAGACTTAGAAATCGCCAGCTCATATACAGTGCATAAAATATATTTATATAATATATTTATATATATATACCCTTATACACCATTTTAATAAAAAATATCACAAAATTCTTCTAAGTCCCTCGGGAAGAGTGAAAGACGCGCACGTTCATTTTCAGCGCTCCTAGACCTTCCTATAAGAAGTTAGCCAAAAAGTAGCTTCGAAAAACGCTTTGGTTAAGTTTCAGAGTTGCTTCTAATGTACCAAAGCTGGACTTAGACATAATTTCACTCTCACAACATTATGGCTGGTTGGAGACAGTCCGAAGCACAAGTACCGGGTCCATGGTTCTGGCCGTATACTGGGGGGACGGGGGCGACTCCCATTAACCCCTGACTATACCGGGGATACGCTTATCACAATGCCTTTCTGGTCTGTGCTGAAGCAGGGCATTCTGGAAACCAAGTGGCTTGACCTTTATTAGTGAGCCTGGTTACCCCCTCTCGGAACCACAGACTTAGAAATCGCCAGCTCATATACAGTGCATAAAATATATTTCTATATATACCCTTATACACCATTTTAATAAAAAATATCACAAAATTCTTCTAAGTCCCTCGGGAAGAGTGAAAGACGCGCACGTTCATTTTCAGCGCTCCTAGACCTTCCTATAAGAAGTTAGCCAAAAAGTAGCTTCGAAAAACGATTAGGTTAAGTTTCAGAGTTGCTTCTAATGTACCAAAGCTGGACTTAGACATAATTTCACTCTCACAACATTATGGCTGGTTGGAGACAGTCCGAACCACAAGTACCGGGTCGATGGTTCTGGGCGTATACTGGGGGGACGGGGACGACTCCCATTAACCCCTGACTATACCGGGGATAAGCTTATCACAATGCCTTTCTGGTCTGTGCTGAAGCAGGGCATTCTGGCAGCCAAGTGGCTTGACCTTTATTAGTGAGCCTGGTTACCCCCTCTCGGAACCACAGACTTAGAAATCGCCAGCTCATATACAGTGCATAAAATATATTTATATATATACCCTTATACACCATTTTAATAAAAAATATCACAAAATTCTTCTAAGTCCCTCGGGAAGAGTGAAAGACGCGCACGTTCATTTTCAGCGCTCCTAGACCTTCCTATAAGAAGTTAGCCAAAAAGTAGCTTCGAAAAACGCTTAGGTTAAGTTTCAGAGTTGCTTCTAATGTACCAAAGCTGGACTTAGACATAATTTCACTCTCACAACATTATGGCTGGTTGGAGACAGACCGAACCACAAGTACCGGGTCGATGGTTCTGGGCGTATACTGGGGGGACGGGGACGACTCCCATTAACCCCTGACTATACCGGGGATACGCTTATCACAATGCCTTTCTGGTCTGTGCTGAAGCAGGGCATTCTGGCAGCCAAGTGGCTTGACCTTTATTATTGAGCCTGGTTACCCCCTCTCGGAACCACAGACTTAGAAATCGCCAGCTCATATACAGTGCATAAAATATATTTATATAATATATTTATATATATATACCCTTATACACCATTTTAATAAAAAATATCACAAAATTCTTCTAAGTCCCTCGGGAAGAGTGAAAGACGCGCACGTTCATTTTCAGCGCTCCTAGACCTTCCTATAAGAAGTTAGCCAAAAAGTAGCTTCGAAAAACGCTTAGGTTAAGTTTCAGAGTTGCTTCTAATGTACCAAAGCTGGACTTAGACATAATTTCACTCTCACAACATTATGGCTGGTTGGAGACTGTCTGAACCACAAGTACCGGGTCGATGGTTCTGGGCGTATACAGGGGGGACGGGGACGACTCCCATTAACCCCTGACTATACCGGGGATACGCTTATCACAATGCCTTTCTGGTCTGTGCTGAAGCAGGGCATTCTGGCAGCCAAGTGGCTTGACCTTTATTAGTGAGCCTGGTTACCCCCTCTCGGAACCACAGACTTAGAAATCGCCAGCTCATATACAGTGCATAAAATATATTTATATATATATACCCTTATACACCATTTTAATAAAAAATATCACAAAATTCTTCTAAGTCCCTAGGGAAGAGTGAAAGACGCGCACGTTCATTTTTAGAGCTCCTAGACCTTCCTATAAGAAGTTAGCCAAAAAGTAGCTTCGAAAAACGCTTAGTTTAAGTTTCAGAGTTGCTTCTAATGTACCAAAGCTGGACTTAGACATAATTTCACTCTCACAACATTATGGCTGGTTGGAGACAGTCCGAACCACAAGTACCGGGTCCATGGTTCTGGGCGTATACTGGGGGGGACGGGGACGACTCCCATTAACCCCTGACTATACCGGGAATACGCTTATCACAATGCTTTCTGGTCTGTGCTGAAGCAGGGCATTCTGGCAGCCAAGTGGCTTGACCTTTATTAGTGAGCCTGGTTACCCCCTCTCGGAACCACAGACTTAGAAATCGCCAGCTCATATACAGTGCATAAAATATATTTATATATATACCCTTATACACCATTTTAATAAAAAATATCACAAAATTCTTCTAAGTCCCTCGGGAAGAGTGAAAGACGCGCACGTTCATTTTTAGAGCTCCTAGACCTTCCTATAAGAAGTTAGCCAAAAAGTAGCTTCGAAAAACGCTTAGTTTAAGTTTCAGAGTTGCTTCTAATGTACCAAAGCTGGACTTAGACATAATTTCACTCTCACAACATTATGGCTGGTTGGAGACAGTCCGAACCACAAGTACCGGGTCCATGGTTCTGGCCGTATACTGGGGGGACGGGGGCGACTCCCATTAACCCCTGACTATACCGGGGATACGCTTATCACAATGCCTTTCTGGTCTGTGCTGAAGCAGGGCATTCTGGAAACCAAGTGGCTTGACCTTTATTAGTGAGCCTGGTTACCCCCTCTCGGAACCACAGACTTAGAAATCGCCAGCTCATATACAGTGCATAAAATATATTTCTATATATACCCTTATACACCATTTTAATAAAAAATATCACAAAATTCTTCTAAGTCCCTCGGGAAGAGTGAAAGACGCGCACGTTCATTTTCAGCGCTCCTAGACCTTCCTATAAGAAGTTAGCCAAAAAGTAGCTTCGAAAAACGATTAGGTTAAGTTTCAGAGTTGCTTCTAATGTACCAAAGCTGGACTTAGACATAATTTCACTCTCACAACATTATGGCTGGTTGGAGACAGTCCGAACCACAAGTACCGGGTCGATGGTTCTGGGCGTATACTGGGGGGACGGGGACGACTCCCATTAACCCCTGACTATACCGGGGATAAGCTTATCACAATGCCTTTCTGGTCTGTGCTGAAGCAGGGCATTCTGGCAGCCAAGTGGCTTGACCTTTATTAGTGAGCCTGGTTACCCCCTCTCGGAACCACAGACTTAGAAATCGCCAGCTCATATACAGTGCATAAAATATATTTATATATATACCCTTATACACCATTTTAATAAAAAATATCACAAAATTCTTCTAAGTCCCTCGGGAAGAGTGAAAGACGCGCACGTTCATTTTCAGCGCTCCTAGACCTTCCTATAAGAAGTTAGCCAAAAAGTAGCTTCGAAAAACGCTTAGGTTAAGTTTCAGAGTTGCTTCTAATGTACCAAAGCTGGACTTAGACATAATTTCACTCTCACAACATTATGGCTGGTTGGAGACAGACCGAACCACAAGTACCGGGTCGATGGTTCTGGGCGTATACTGGGGGGACGGGGACGACTCCCATTAACCCCTGACTATACCGGGGATACGCTTATCACAATGCCTTTCTGGTCTGTGCTGAAGCAGGGCATTCTGGCAGCCAAGTGGCTTGACCTTTATTATTGAGCCTGGTTACCCCCTCTCGGAACCACAGACTTAGAAATCGCCAGCTCATATACAGTGCATAAAATATATTTATATAATATATTTATATATATATACCCTTATACGCCATTTTAATAAAAAATATCACAAAATTCTTCTAAGTCCCTCGGGAAGAGTGAAAGACGCGCACGTTCATTTTCAGCGCTCCTAGACCTTCCTATAAGAAGTTAGCCAAAAAGTAGCTTCGAAAAACGCTTAGGTTAAGTTTCAGAGTTGCTTCTAATGTACCAAAGCTGGACTTAGACATAATTTCACTCTCACAACATTATGGCTGGTTGGAGACTGTCTGAACCACAAGTACCGGGTCGATGGTTCTGGGCGTATACAGGGGGGACGGGGACGACTCCCATTAACCCCTGACTATACCGGGGATACGCTTATCACAATGCCTTTCTGGTCTGTGCTGAAGCAGGGCATTCTGGCAGCCAAGTGGCTTGACCTTTATTAGTGAGCCTGGTTACCCCCTCTCGGAACCACAGACTTAGAAATCGCCAGCTCATATACAGTGCATAAAATATATTTATATATATATACCCTTATACACCATTTTAATAAAAAATATCACAAAATTCTTCTAAGTCCCTAGGGAAGAGTGAAAGACGCGCACGTTCATTTTTAGAGCTCCTAGACCTTCCTATAAGAAGTTAGCCAAAAAGTAGCTTCGAAAAACGCTTAGTTTAAGTTTCAGAGTTGCTTCTAATGTACCAAAGCTGGACTTAGACATAATTTCACTCTCACAACATTATGGCTGGTTGGAGACAGTCCGAACCACAAGTACCGGGTCCATGGTTCTGGGCGTATACTGGGGGGGACGGGGACGACTCCCATTAACCCCTGACTATACCGGGAATACGCTTATCACAATGCTTTCTGGTCTGTGCTGAAGCAGGGCATTCTGGCAGCCAAGTGGCTTGACCTTTATTAGTGAGCCTGGTTACCCCCTCTCGGAACCACAGACTTAGAAATCGCCAGCTCATATACAGTGCATAAAATATATTTATATATATACCCTTATACACCATTTTAATAAAAAATATCACAAAATTCTTCTAAGTCCCTCGGGAAGAGTGAAAGACGCGCACGTTCATTTTTAGAGCTCCTAGACCTTCCTATAAGAAGTTAGCCAAAAAGTAGCTTCGAAAAACGCTTAGTTTAAGTTTCAGAGTTGCTTCTAATGTACCAAAGCTGGACTTAGACATAATTTCACTCTCACAACATTATGGCTGGTTGGAGACAGTCCGAAGCACAAGTACCGGGTCCATGGTTCTGGCCGTATACTGGGGGGACGGGGGCGACTCCCATTAACCCCTGACTATACCGGGGATACGCTTATCACAATGCCTTTCTGGTCTGTGCTGAAGCAGGGCATTCTGGAAACCAAGTGGGTTGACCTTTATTAGTGAGCCTGGTTACCCCCTCTCGGAACCACAGACTTAGAAATCGCCAGCTCATATACAGTGCATAAAATATATTTCTATATATACCCTTATACACCATTTTAATAAAAAATATCACAAAATTCTTCTAAGTCCCTCGGGAAGAGTGAAAGACGCGCACGTTCATTTTCAGCGCTCCTAGACCTTCCTATAAGAAGTTAGCCAAAAAGTAGCTTCGAAAAACGATTAGGTTAAGTTTCAGAGTTGCTTCTAATGTACCAAAGCTGGACTTAGACATAATTTCACTCTCACAACATTTTGGCTGGTTGGAGACAGTCCGAACCACAAGTACCGGGTCGATGGTTCTGGGCGTATACTGGGGGGACGGGGACGACTCCCATTAACCCCTGACTATACCGGGGATAAGCTTATCACATTGCCTTTCTGGTCTGTGCTGAAGCAGGGCATTCTTGCAGCCAAGTGGCTTGACCTTTATTAGTGAGCCTGGTTACCCCCTCTCGGAACCACAGACTTAGAAATCGCCAGCTCATATACAGTGCATAAAATATATTTATATATATACCCTTATACACCATTTTAATAAAAAATATCACAAAATTCTTCTAAGTCCCTCGGGAAGAGTGAAAGACGCGCACGTTCATTTTTAGAGCTCCTAGACCTTCCTATAAGAAGTTAGCCAAAAAGTAGCTTCGAAAAACGCTTAGTTTAAGTTTCAGAGTTGCTTCTAATGTACCAAAGCTGGACTTAGACATAATTTCACTCTCACAACATTATGGCTGGTTGGAGACAGTCCGAACCACAAGTACCGGGTCCATGGTTCTGGGCGTATACTGGGGGGGACGGGGACGACTCCCATTAACCCCTGACTATACCGGGGATACGCTTATCACAATGCTTTCTGGTCTGTGCTGAAGCAGGGCATTCTGGCAGCCAAGTGGCTTGACCTTTATTAGTGAGCCTGGTTACCCCCTCTCGGAACCACAGACTTAGAAATCGCCAGCTCATATACAGTGCATAAAATATATTTATATATATACCCTTATACACCATTTTAATAAAAAATATCACAAAATTCTTCTAAGTACCTCGGGAAGAGTAAAAGACGCGCACGTTCATTTTCAGAGCTCCTAGACCTTCCTATAAGAAGTTAGCCAAAAAGTAGCTTCGAAAAACGCTTAGGTTAAGTTTCAGAGTTGCTTCTAATGTACCAAAGCTGGACTTAGACATAATTTCACTCTCACAACATTATGGCTGGTTGGAGACTGTCTGAACCACAAGTACCGGGTCGATGGTTCTGGGCGTATACAGGGGGGACGGGGACGACTCCCATTAACCCCTGACTATACCGGGGATACGCTTATCACAATGCCTTTCTGGTCTGTGCTGAAGCAGGGCATTCTGGCAGCCAAGTGGCTTGACCTTTATTAGTGAGCCTGGTTACCCCCTCTCGGAACCACAGACTTAGAAATCGCCAGCTCATATACAGTGCATAAAATATATTTATATATATACCCTTATACACCATTTTAATAAAAAATATCACAAAATTCTTCTAAGTCCCTCGGGAAGAGTGAAAGACGCGCACGTTCATTTTCAGAGCTCCTAGACCTTCCTATAAGAAGTTAGCCAAAAAGTAGCTTCGAAAAACGCTTAGGTTAAGTTTCAGAGTAGCTTCTAATGTACCAAAGCTGGACTTAGACATAATTTCACTCTCACAACATTATGGCTGGTTGGAGACAGTCCGAACCACAAGTACCGGGTCCATGGTTCTGGGCGTATACTGGGGGGGACGGGGACGACTCCCATTAACCCCTGACTATACCGGGGATACGCTTATCACAATGCTTTCTGGTCTGTGCTGAAGCAGGGCATTCTGGCAGCCAAGTGGCTTGACCTTTATTATTGAGCCTGGTTACCCCCTCTCGGAACCACAGACTTAGAAATCGCCAGCTCATATACAGTGCATAAAATATATTTATATAATATATTTATATATATATACCCTTATACACCATTTTATTAAAAAATATCACAAAATTCTTCTAAATCACTCGGGAAGAGTGAAAGACGCGCACGTTCATTTTCAGCGCTCCTAGACCTTCCTATAAGTAGTTAGCCAAAAAGTAGCTTCGAAAAACGCTTTGGTTAAGTTTCAGAGTTGCTTCTAATGTACCAAAGCTGGACTTAGACATAATTTCACTCTCACAACATTATGGCTGGTTGGAGACAGTCCGAAGCACAAGTACCGGGTCCATGGTTCTGGCCGTATACTGGGGGGACGGGGGCGACTCCCATTAACCCCTGACTATACCGGGGATACGCTTATCACAATGCCTTTCTGGTCTGTGCTGAAGCAGGGCATTCTGGAAACCAAGTGGGTTGACCTTTATTAGTGAGCCTGGTTACCCCCTCTCGGAACCACAGACTTAGAAATCGCCAGCTCATATACAGTGCATAAAATATATTTCTATATATACCCTTATACACCATTTTAATAAAAAATATCACAAAATTCTTCTAAGTCCCTCGGGAAGAGTGAAAGACGCGCACGTTCATTTTCAGCGCTCCTAGACCTTCCTATAAGAAGTTAGCCAAAAAGTAGCTTCGAAAAACGATTAAGTTAAGTTTCAGAGTTGCTTCTAATGTACCAAAGCTGGACTTAGACATAATTTCACTCTCACAACATTATGGCTGGTTGGAGACAGTCCGAACCACAAGTACCGGGTCGATGGTTCTGGGCGTATACTGGGGGGACGGGGACGACTCCCATTAACCACTGACTATACCGGGGATACGCTTATCACAATGCCTTTCTGGTCTGTGCTGAAGCAGGGCATTCTGGCAGCCAAGTGGCTTGACCTTTATTATTGAGCCTGGTTACCCCCTCTCGGAACCACAGACTTAGAAATCGCCAGCTCATATACAGTGCATAAAATATATTTATATAATATATTTATATATATATACCCTTATACACCATTTTAATAAAAAATATCACAAAATTCTTCTAAGTCCCTCGGGAAGAGTGAAAGACGCGCACGTTCATTTTCAGCGCTCCTAGACCTTCCTATAAGAAGTTAGCCAAAAAGTAGCTTCGAAAAACGCTTTGGTTAAGTTTCAGAGTTGCTTCTAATGTACCAAAGCTGGACTTAGACATAATTTCACTCTCACAACATTATGGCTGGTTGGAGACAGTCCGAAGCACAAGTACCGGGTCCATGGTTCTGGCCGTATACTGGGGGGACGGGGGCGACTCCCATTAACCCCTGACTATACCGGGGATACGCTTATCACAATGCCTTTCTGGTCTGTGCTGAAGCAGGGCATTCTGGAAACCAAGTGGCTTGACCTTTATTAGTGAGCCTGGTTACCCCCTCTCGGAACCACAGACTTAGAAATCGCCAGCTCATATACAGTGCATAAAATATATTTCTATATATACCCTTATACACCATTTTAATAAAAAATATCACAAAATTCTTCTAAGTCCCTCGGGAAGAGTGAAAGACGCGCACGTTCATTTTCAGCGCTCCTAGACCTTCCTATAAGAAGTTAGCCAAAAAGTAGCTTCGAAAAACGATTAGGTTAAGTTTCAGAGTTGCTTCTAATGTACCAAAGCTGGACTTAGACATAATTTCACTCTCACAACATTATGGCTGGTTGGAGACAGTCCGAACCACAAGTACCGGGTCGATGGTTCTGGGCGTATACTGGGGGGACGGGGACGACTCCCATTAACCCCTGACTATACCGGGGATAAGCTTATCACAATGCCTTTCTGGTCTGTGCTGAAGCAGGGCATTCTGGCAGCCAAGTGGCTTGACCTTTATTAGTGAGCCTGGTTACCCCCTCTCGGAACCACAGACTTAGAAATCGCCAGCTCATATACAGTGCATAAAATATATTTATATATATACCCTTATACACCATTTTAATAAAAAATATCACAAAATTCTTCTAAGTCCCTCGGGAAGAGTGAAAGACGCGCACGTTCATTTTCAGCGCTCCTAGACCTTCCTATAAGAAGTTAGCCAAAAAGTAGCTTCGAAAAACGCTTAGGTTAAGTTTCAGAGTTGCTTCTAATGTACCAAAGCTGGACTTAGACATAATTTCACTCTCACAACATTATGGCTGGTTGGAGACAGACCGAACCACAAGTACCGGGTCGATGGTTCTGGGCGTATACTGGGGGGACGGGGACGACTCCCATTAACCCCTGACTATACCGGGGATACGCTTATCACAATGCCTTTCTGGTCTGTGCTGAAGCAGGGCATTCTGGCAGCCAAGTGGCTTGACCTTTATTATTGAGCCTGGTTACCCCCTCTCGGAACCACAGACTTAGAAATCGCCAGCTCATATACAGTGCATAAAATATATTTATATAATATATTTATATATATATACCCTTATACACCATTTTAATAAAAAATATCACAAAATTCTTCTAAGTCCCTCGGGAAGAGTGAAAGACGCGCACGTTCATTTTCAGCGCTCCTAGACCTTCCTATAAGAAGTTAGCCAAAAAGTAGCTTCGAAAAACGCTTAGGTTAAGTTTCAGAGTTGCTTCTAATGTACCAAAGCTGGACTTAGACATAATTTCACTCTCACAACATTATGGCTGGTTGGAGACTGTCTGAACCACAAGTACCGGGTCGATGGTTCTGGGCGTATACAGGGGGGACGGGGACGACTCCCATTAACCCCTGACTATACCGGGGATACGCTTATCACAATGCCTTTCTGGTCTGTGCTGAAGCAGGGCATTCTGGCAGCCAAGTGGCTTGACCTTTATTAGTGAGCCTGGTTACCCCCTCTCGGAACCACAGACTTAGAAATCGCCAGCTCATATACAGTGCATAAAATATATTTATATATATATACCCTTATACACCATTTTAATAAAAAATATCACAAAATTCTTCTAAGTCCCTAGGGAAGAGTGAAAGACGCGCACGTTCATTTTTAGAGCTCCTAGACCTTCCTATAAGAAGTTAGCCAAAAAGTAGCTTCGAAAAACGCTTAGTTTAAGTTTCAGAGTTGCTTCTAATGTACCAAAGCTGGACTTAGACATAATTTCACTCTCACAACATTATGGCTGGTTGGAGACAGTCCGAACCACAAGTACCGGGTCCATGGTTCTGGGCGTATACTGGGGGGGACGGGGACGACTCCCATTAACCCCTGACTATACCGGGAATACGCTTATCACAATGCTTTCTGGTCTGTGCTGAAGCAGGGCATTCTGGCAGCCAAGTGGCTTGACCTTTATTAGTGAGCCTGGTTACCCCCTCTCGGAACCACAGACTTAGAAATCGCCAGCTCATATACAGTGCATAAAATATATTTATATATATACCCTTATACACCATTTTAATAAAAAATATCACAAAATTCTTCTAAGTCCCTCGGGAAGAGTGAAAGACGCGCACGTTCATTTTTAGAGCTCCTAGACCTTCCTATAAGAAGTTAGCCAAAAAGTAGCTTCGAAAAACGCTTAGTTTAAGTTTCAGAGTTGCTTCTAATGTACCAAAGCTGGACTTAGACATAATTTCACTCTCACAACATTATGGCTGGTTGGAGACAGTCCGAAGCACAAGTACCGGGTCCATGGTTCTGGCCGTATACTGGGGGGACGGGGGCGACTCCCATTAACCCCTGACTATACCGGGGATACGCTTATCACAATGCCTTTCTGGTCTGTGCTGAAGCAGGGCATTCTGGAAACCAAGTGGGTTGACCTTTATTAGTGAGCCTGGTTACCCCCTCTCGGAACCACAGACTTAGAAATCGCCAGCTCATATACAGTGCATAAAATATATTTCTATATATACCCTTATACACCATTTTAATAAAAAATATCACAAAATTCTTCTAAGTCCCTCGGGAAGAGTGAAAGACGCGCACGTTCATTTTCAGCGCTCCTAGACCTTCCTATAAGAAGTTAGCCAAAAAGTAGCTTCGAAAAACGATTAGGTTAAGTTTCAGAGTTGCTTCTAATGTACCAAAGCTGGACTTAGACATAATTTCACTCTCACAACATTTTGGCTGGTTGGAGACAGTCCGAACCACAAGTACCGGGTCGATGGTTCTGGGCGTATACTGGGGGGACGGGGACGACTCCCATTAACCCCTGACTATACCGGGGATAAGCTTATCACATTGCCTTTCTGGTCTGTGCTGAAGCAGGGCATTCTTGCAGCCAAGTGGCTTGACCTTTATTAGTGAGCCTGGTTACCCCCTCTCGGAACCACAGACTTAGAAATCGCCAGCTCATATACAGTGCATAAAATATATTTATATATATACCCTTATACACCATTTTAATAAAAAATATCACAAAATTCTTCTAAGTCCCTCGGGAAGAGTGAAAGACGCGCACGTTCATTTTTAGAGCTCCTAGACCTTCCTATAAGAAGTTAGCCAAAAAGTAGCTTCGAAAAACGCTTAGTTTAAGTTTCAGAGTTGCTTCTAATGTACCAAAGCTGGACTTAGACATAATTTCACTCTCACAACATTATGGCTGGTTGGAGACAGTCCGAACCACAAGTACCGGGTCCATGGTTCTGGGCGTATACTGGGGGGGACGGGGACGACTCCCATTAACCCCTGACTATACCGGGGATACGCTTATCACAATGCTTTCTGGTCTGTGCTGAAGCAGGGCATTCTGGCAGCCAAGTGGCTTGACCTTTATTAGTGAGCCTGGTTACCCCCTCTCGGAACCACAGACTTAGAAATCGCCAGCTCATATACAGTGCATAAAATATATTTATATATATACCCTTATACACCATTTTAATAAAAAATATCACAAAATTCTTCTAAGTACCTCGGGAAGAGTGAAAGACGCGCACGTTCATTTTCAGAGCTCCTAGACCTTCCTATAAGAAGTTAGCCAAAAAGTAGCTTCGAAAAACGCTTAGGTTAAGTTTCAGAGTTGCTTCTAATGTACCAAAGCTGGACTTAGACATAATTTCACTCTCACAACATTATGGCTGGTTGGAGACTGTCTGAACCACAAGTACCGGGTCGATGGTTCTGGGCGTATACAGGGGGGACGGGGACGACTCCCATTAACCCCTGACTATACCGGGGATACGCTTATCACAATGCCTTTCTGGTCTGTGCTGAAGCAGGGCATTCTGGCAGCCAAGTGGCTTGACCTTTATTAGTGAGCCTGGTTACCCCCTCTCGGAACCACAGACTTAGAAATCGCCAGCTCATATACAGTGCATAAAATATATTTATATATATACCCTTATACACCATTTTAATAAAAAATATCACAAAATTCTTCTAAGTCCCTCGGGAAGAGTGAAAGACGCGCACGTTCATTTTCAGAGCTCCTAGACCTTCCTATAAGAAGTTAGCCAAAAAGTAGCTTCGAAAAACGCTTAGGTTAAGTTTCAGAGTAGCTTCTAATGTACCAAAGCTGGACTTAGACATAATTTCACTCTCACAACATTATGGCTGGTTGGAGACAGTCCGAACCACAAGTACCGGGTCCATGGTTCTGGGCGTATACTGGGGGGGACGGGGACGACTCCCATTAACCCCTGACTATACCGGGGATACGCTTATCACAATGCTTTCTGGTCTGTGCTGAAGCAGGGCATTCTGGCAGCCAAGTGGCTTGACCTTTATTATTGAGCCTGGTTACCCCCTCTCGGAACCACAGACTTAGAAATCGCCAGCTCATATACAGTGCATAAAATATATTTATATAATATATTTATATATATATACCCTTATACACCATTTTATTAAAAAATATCACAAAATTCTTCTAAATCACTCGGGAAGAGTGAAAGACGCGCACGTTCATTTTCAGCGCTCCTAGACCTTCCTATAAGTAGTTAGCCAAAAAGTAGCTTCGAAAAACGCTTTGGTTAAGTTTCAGAGTTGCTTCTAATGTACCAAAGCTGGACTTAGACATAATTTCACTCTCACAACATTATGGCTGGTTGGAGACAGTCCGAAGCACAAGTACCGGGTCCATGGTTCTGGCCGTATACTGGGGGGACGGGGGCGACTCCCATTAACCCCTGACTATACCGGGGATACGCTTATCACAATGCCTTTCTGGTCTGTGCTGAAGCAGGGCATTCTGGAAACCAAGTGGGTTGACCTTTATTAGTGAGCCTGGTTACCCCCTCTCGGAACCACAGACTTAGAAATCGCCAGCTCATATACAGTGCATAAAATATATTTCTATATATACCCTTATACACCATTTTAATAAAAAATATCACAAAATTCTTCTAAGTCCCTCGGGAAGAGTGAAAGACGCGCACGTTCATTTTCAGCGCTCCTAGACCTTCCTATAAGAAGTTAGCCAAAAAGTAGCTTCGAAAAACGATTAAGTTAAGTTTCAGAGTTGCTTCTAATGTACCAAAGCTGGACTTAGACATAATTTCACTCTCACAACATTATGGCTGGTTGGAGACAGTCCGAACCACAAGTACCGGGTCGATGGTTCTGGGCGTATACTGGGGGGACGGGGACGACTCCCATTAACCCCTGACTATACCGGGGATAAGCTTATCACATTGCCTTTCTGGTCTGTGCTGAAGCAGGGCATTCTGGCAGCCAAGTGGCTTGACCTTTATTAGTGAGCCTGGTTACCCCCTCTCGGAACCACAGACTTAGAAATCGCCAGCTCATATACAGTGCATAAAATATATTTATATATATACCCTTATACACCATTTTAATAAAAAATATCACAAAATTCTTCTAAGTCCCTCGGGAAGAGTGAAAGACGCGCACGTTCATTTTCAGAGCTCCTAGACCTTCCTATAAGAAGTTAGCCAAAAAGTAGCTTCGAAAAACGCTTAGGTTAAGTTTCAGAGTTGCTTCTAATGTACCAAAGCTGGACTTAGACATAATTTCACTCTCACAACATTATGGCTGGTTGGAGACTGTCTGAACCACAAGTACCGGGTCGATGGTTCTGGGCGTATACAGGGGGGACGGGGACGACTCCCATTAACCCCTGACTATACCGGGGATACGCTTATCACAATGCCTTTCTGGTCTGTGCTGAAGCAGGGCATTCTGGCAGCCAAGTGGCTTGACCTTTATTAGTGAGCCTGGTTACCCCCTCTCGGAACCACAGACTTAGAAATCGCCAGCTCATATACAGTGCATAAAATATATTTATATATATACCCTTATACACCATTTTAATAAAAAATATCACAAAATTCTTCTAAGTCCCTCGGGAAGAGTGAAAGACGCGCACGTTCATTTTCAGAGCTCCTAGACCTTCCTATAAGAAGTTAGCCAAAAAGTAGCTTCGAAAAACGCTTAGGTTAAGTTTCAGAGTAGCTTCTAATGTACCAAAGCTGGACTTAGACATAATTTCACTCTCACAACATTATGGCTGGTTGGAGACAGTCCGAACCACAAGTACCGGGTCCATGGTTCTGGGCGTATACTGGGGGGGACGGGGACGACTCCCATTAACCCCTGACTATACCGGGGATACGCTTATCACAATGCTTTCTGGTCTGTGCTGAAGCAGGGCATTCTGGCAGCCAAGTGGCTTGACCTTTATTATTGAGCCTGGTTACCCCCTCTCGGAACCACAGACTTAGAAATCGCCAGCTCATATACAGTGCATAAAATATATTTATATAATATATTTATATATATATACCCTTATACACCATTTTATTAAAAAATATCACAAAATTCTTCTAAATCACTCGGGAAGAGTGAAAGACGCGCACGTTCATTTTCAGCGCTCCTAGACCTTCCTATACAGTAAGTAGTTAGCCAAAAAGTAGCTTCGAAAAACGCTTTGGTTAAGTTTCAGAGTTGCTTCTAATGTACCAAAGCTGGACTTAGACATAATTTCACTCTCACAACATTATGGCTGGTTGGAGACAGTCCGAACCACAAGTACCGGGTCGATGGTTCTGGGCGTATAATGGGGGGACGGGGACGACTCCCATTAACCCCTGACTATACCGGGGATACGCTTATCACAATGCCTTTCTGGTCTGTGCTGAAGCAGGGCATTCTGGCAGCCAAGTGGCTTGACCTTTATTAGTGAGCCTGGTTACCCCCTCTCGGAACCACAGACTTAGAAATCGCCAGCTCATATACAGTGCATAAAATATATTTATATATATACCCTTATACACCATTTTAATAAATAATATCACAAAATTCTTCTAAGTCCCTCGGGAAGAGTGAAAGACGCGCACGTTCATTTTCAGAGCTCCTAGACCTTCCTATAAGAAGTTAGCCAAAAAGTAGCTTCGAAAAACGCTTAGGTTAAGTTTCAGAGTTGCTTCTAATGTACCAAAGCTGGACTTAGACATAATTTCACTCTCACAACATTATGGCTGGTTGGAGACAGTCCGAACCACACGTACCGGGTCGATGGTTCTGGGCGTATACTGGGGGGACGAGGACGACTCCCATTAACCCCTGACTATACCGGGGATACGCTTATCACAATGCCTTTCTGGTCTGTGCTGAAGCAGGGCATTCTGGCAGCCAAGTGGCTTGACCTTTATTAGTGAGCCTGGTTACCCCCTCTCGGAACCACAGACATAGAAATCGCCAGCTCATATACAGTGCATAAAATATATTTATATATATACCCTTATACACCATTTTAATAAAAAATATCACAAAATTCTTCTAAGTCCCTCGGGAAGAGTGAAAGACGCGCACGTTCATTTTCAGAGCTCCTAGACCTTCCTATAAGAAGTTAGCCAAAAAGTAGCTTCGAAAAACGCTTAGGTTAAGTTTCAGAGTTGCTTCTAATGTACCAAAGCTGGACTTAGACATAATTTCACTCTCACAACATTATGGCTGGTTGGAGACAGTCCGAAACACACGTACCGGGTCGATGGTTCTGGGCGTATACTGGGGGGACGGGGACGACTCCCATTAACCCCTGACTATACCGGGGATACGCTTATCACAATGCCTTTCTGGTCTGTGCTGAAGCAGGGCATTCTGGCAGCCAAGTGGCTTGACCTTTATTAGTGAGCCTGGTTACCCCCTCTCGGAACCACAGACTTAGAAATCGCCAGCTCATATACAGTGCATAAAATATATTTATATATATACCCTTATACACCATTTTAATAAAAAATATCACAAAATTCTTCTAAGTCCCTCGGGAAGAGTGAAAGACGCGCACGTTCATTTTCAGAGCTCCTAGACCTTCCTATAAGAAGTTAGCCAAAAAGTAGCTTCGAAAAACGCTTAGGTTAAGTTTCAGAGTTGCTTCTAATGTACCAAAGCTGGACTTAGACATAATTTCACTCTCACAACATTATGGCTGGTTGGAGACAGTCCGAACCACAAGTACCGGGTCGATGGTTCTGGGCGTATACTGGGGGGACGGGGACGACTCCCATTAACCCCTGACTATACCGGGGATACGCTTATCACAATGCCTTTCTGGTCTGTGCTGAAGCAGGGCATTCTGGCAGCCAAGTGGCTTGACCTTTATTAGTGAGCCTGGTTACCCCCTCTCGGAACCACAGACATAGAAATCGCCAGCTCATATACAGTGCATAAAATATATTTATATATATACCCTTATACACCATTTTAATAAAAAATATCACAAAATTCTTCTAAGTCCCTCGGGAAGAGTGAAAGACGCGCACGTTCATTTTCAGAGCTCCTAGACCTTCCTATAAGAAGTTAGCCAAAAAGTAGCTTCGAAAAACGCTTAGGTTAAGTTTCAGAGTTGCTTCTAATGTACCAAAGCTGGACTTTGACATAATTTCACTCTCACAACATTATGGCTGGTTGGAGACAGTCCGAACCACAAGTACCGGGTCCATGGTTCTGGGCGTATACTGGGGGGGACGGGGACGACTCCCATTAACCCCTGACTATACCGGGGATACGCTTATCACAATGCCTTTCTGGTCTGTGCTGAAGCAGGGCATTCTGGCAGCCAAGTGGCTTGACCTTTATTAGTGAGCCTGGTTACCCCCTCTCGGAACCACAGACTTAGAAATCGCCAGCTCATATACAGTGCATAAAATATATTTATATAATATATTTATATATATACCCTTATACACCATTTTAATAAAAAATATCACAAAATTCTTCTAAGTCCCTCGGGAAGAGTGAAAGACGCGCACGTTCATTTTAAGAGCTCCTAGACCTTCCTATAAGAAGTTAGCCAAAAAGTAGCTTCGAAAAACGCTTAGGTTAAGTTTCAGAGTTGGTTCTAATGTACCAAAGCTGGACTTAGACATAATTTCACTCTCACAACATTATGGCTGGTTGGAGACAGTCCGAACCACAAGTACCGAGTCCATGGTTCTGGGCGTATACTGGGGGGACGGGGACGACTCCCATTAACCCCTGACTATACCGGGGATATGCTTATCACAATGCCTTTCTGGTCTGTGCTGAAGCAGGGCATTCTGGCAGCCAAGTGGCTTGACCTTTATTAGTGAGCCTGGTTACCCCCTCTCGGAACCACAGACTTAGAAATCGCCAGCTCATATACAGTGCATAAAATATATTTATATAATATATTTATATATATACCCTTATACACCATTTTAATAAAAAATATCACAAAATTCTTCTAAGTCCCTCGGGAAGAGTGAAAGACGCGCACGTTCATTTTCAGAGCTCCTTGACCTTCCTATAAGAAGTTAGCCAAAAAGTAGCTTCGAAAAACGCTTAGGTTAAGTTTCAGAGTTGCTTCTAATGTACCAAAGCTGGACTTAGACATAATTTCACTCTCACAACATTATGGCTGGTTGGAGACAGTCCGAACCACAAGTACCGGGTCCATGGTTCTGGCCGTATACTGGGGGGACGGGGACGAATCCCATTAACCCCTGACTATACCGGGGATACGCTTATCACAATGCCTTTCTGGTCTGTGCTGAAGCAGGGCATTCTGGCAGCCAAGTGGCTTGACCTTTATTAGTGAGCCTGGTTACCCCCTCTCGGAACCACAGACATAGAAATCGCCAGCTCATATACAGTGCATAAAATATATTTATATATATACCCTTATACACCATTTTAATAAAAAATATCACAAAATTCTTCTAAGTCCCTTGGGAAGAGTGAAAGACGCGCACGTTCATTTTCAGAGCTCCTAGACCTTCCTATAAGAAGTTAGCCAAAAAGTAGCTTCGAAAAACGCTTAGGTTAAGTTTCAGAGTTGCTTCTAATGTACCAAAGCTGGACTTAGACATAATTTCACACTCACAACATTATGGCTGGTTGGAGACAGTCCGAACCACAAGTACCGGGTCGATGGTTCTGGGCGTATACTGGGGGGACGGGGACGACTCCCATTAACCCCTGACTATACCGGGGATACGCTTATCACAATGCCTTTCTGGTCTGTGCTGAAGCAGGGCATTCTGGCAGCCAAGTGGCTTGACCTTTATTAGTGAGCCTGGTTACCCCCTCTCGGAACCACAGACATAGAAATCGCCAGCTCATATACAGTGCATAAAATATATTTATATATATACCCTTATACACCATTTTAATAAATAATATCACAAAATTCTTCTAAGTCCCTCGGGAAGAGTGAAAGACGCGCACGTTCATTTTCAGCGCTCCTAGACCTTCCTATAAGAAGTTAGCCAAAAAGTAGCTTCGAAAAACGCTTAGGTTAAGTTTCAGAGTTGCTTCTAATGTACCAAAGCTGGACTTAGACATAATTTCACTCTCACAACATTATGGCTGGTTGGAGACAGTCCGAACCACAAGTACCGGGTCGATGGTTCTGGGCGTATACTGGGGGGACGGGGACGACTCCCATTAACCCCTGACTATACCGGGGATACGCTTATCACAATGCCTTTCTGGTCTGTGCTGAAGCAGGGCATTCTGGCAGCCAAGTGGCTTGACCTTTATTAGTGAGCCTGGTTACCCCCTCTCGGAACCACAGACTTAGAAATCGCCAGCTCATATACAGTGCATAAAATATATTTATATAATATATTTATATATATACCCTTATACACCATTTTAATAAGAAATATCACAAAATTCTTCTAAGTCCCTCGGGAAGAGTGAAAGACGCGCACGTTCATTTTCAGAGCTCCTAGACCTTCCTATAAGAAGTTAGCCAAAAAGTAGCTTCGAAAAACGCTTAGGTTAAGTTTCAGAGTTGCTTCTAATGTACCAAAGCTGGACTTAGACATAATTTCACTCTCACAACATTATGGCTGGTTGGAGACAGTCCGAACCACAAGTACCGGATCGATGGTTCTGGGCGTATACTGGGGGGACGGGGACGACTCCCATTAATCCCTGACTATACCGGGGATACGCTTATCACAATGCCTTTCTGGTCTGTGCTGAAGCAGGGCATTCTGGCAGCCAAGTGGCTTGACCTTTATTAGTGAGCCTGGTTACCCCCTTTCGGAACCACAGACTTAGAAATCGCCAGCTCATATACAGTGCATAAAATATATTTATATAATATATTTATATATATACCCTTATACACCATTTTAATAAAAAATATCACAAAATTCTTCTAAGTCCCTCGGGAAGAGTGAAAGACGCGCACGTTCATTTTCAGAGCTCCTAGACCTTCCTATAAGAAGTTAGCCAAAAAGAAGCTTCGAAAAACGCTTAGGTTAAGTTTCAGAGTTGCTTCTAATGTACCAAAGCTGGACTTAGACATAATTTCACTCTCACAACATTATGGCTGGTTGGAGACAGTCCGAACCACAAGTACCGGGTCCATGGTTCTGGGCGTATACTGGGGGGACGGGGACGACTCCCATTAATCCCTGACTATACCGGGGATACGCTTATCACAATGCCTTTCTGGTCTGTGCTGAAGCAGGGCATTCTGGCAGCCAAGTGGCTTGACCTTTATTAGTGAGCCTGGTTACCCCCTTTCGGAACCACAGACTTAGAAATCGCCAGCTCATATACAGTGCATAAAATATATTTATATAATATATTTATATATATACCCTTATACACCATTTTAATAAAAAATATCACAAAATTCTTCTAAGTCCCTCGGGAAGAGTGAAAGACGCGCACGTTCATTTTCAGAGCTCCTAGACCTTCCTATAAGAAGTTAGCCAAAAAGAAGCTTCGAAAAACGCTTAGGTTAAGTTTCAGAGTTGCTTCTAATGTACCAAAGCTGGACTTAGACATAATTTCACTCTCACAACATTATGGCTGGTTGGAGACAGTCCGAACCACAAGTACCGGGTCCATGGTTCTGGGCGTATACTGGGGGGACGGGGACGACTCCCATTAACCCCTGACTATACCGGGGATACGCTTATCACAATGCCTTTCTGGTCTGTGCTGAAGCAGGGCATTCTGGCAGCCAAGTGGCTTGACCGTTATTAGTGAGCCTGGTTACCCCCTCTCGGAACCACAGACTTAGAAATCGCCAGCTCATATACAGTGCATAAAATATATTTATATATATACCCTTATACACCATTTTAATAAAAAATATCACAAAATTCTTCTAAGTCCCTCGGGAAGAGTGAAAGACGCGCACGTTCATTTTCAGCGCTCCTAGACCTTCCTATAAGAAGTTAGCCAAAAAGTAGCTTCGAAAAACGCTTAGGTTAAGTTTCAGAGTTGCTTCTAATGTACCAAAGCTGGACTTAGACATAATTTCACTCTCACAACATTATGGCTGGTTGGAGACAGTCCGAACCACAAGTACCGGGTCCATGGTTCTGGGCGTATACTGGGGGGGACGGGGACGACTCCCATTAACCACTGACTATACCGGGGATACGCTTATCACAATGCCTTTCTGGTCTGTGCTGAAGCAGGGCATTCTGGCAGCCAAGTGGCTTGACCTTTATTAGTGAGCCTGGTTACCCCCTCTCGGAACCACAGACTTAGAAATCGCCAGCTCATATACAGTGCATAAAATATATTTATATATATACCCTTATACACCATTTTAATAAACAATATCACAAAATTCTTCTAAGTCCCTCGGGAAGAGTGAAAGACGCGCACGTTCATTTTCAGAGCTCCTAGACCTTCCTATAAGAAGTTAGCCAAAAAGTAGCTTCGAAAAACGCTTAGGTTAAGTTTCAGAGTTGCTTCTAATGTACCAAAGCTGGACTTAGACATAATTTCACTCTCACAACATTATGGCTGGTTGGAGACAGTCCGAACCACACGTACCGGGTCGATGGTTCTGGGCGTATACTGGGGGGACGAGGACGACTCCCATTAACCCCTGACTATACCGGGGATACGCTTATCACAATGCCTTTCTGGTCTGTGCTGAAGCAGGGCATTCTGGCAGCCAAGTGGCTTGACCTTTATTAGTGAGCCTGGTTACCCCCTCTCGGAACCACAGACATAGAAATCGCCAGCTCATATACAGTGCATAAAATATATTTATATATATACCCTTATACACCATTTTAATAAAAAATATCACAAAATTCTTCTAAGTCCCTCGGGAAGAGTGAAAGACGCGCACGTTCATTTTCAGCGCTCCTAGACCTTCCTATAAGAAGTTAGCCAAAAAGTAGCTTCGAAAAACGCTTAGGTTAAGTTTCAGAGTTGCTTCTAATGTACCAAAGCTGGACTTAGACATAATTTCACTCTCACAACATTATGGCTGGTTGGAGACAGTCCGAACCACAAGTACCGGGTCGATGGTTCTGGGCGTATACTGGGGGGACGGGGACGACTCCCATTAACCCCTGACTATACCGGGGATACGCTTATCACAATGCCTTTCTGGTCTGTGCTGAAGCAGGGCATTCTGGCAGCCAAGTGGCTTGACCTTTATTAGTGAGCCTGGTTACCCCCTCTCGGAACCACAGACTTAGAAATCGCCAGCTCATATACAGTGCATAAAATATATTTATATAATATATTTATATATATACCCTTATACACCATTTTAATAAGAAATATCACAAAATTCTTCTAAGTCCCTCGGGAAGAGTGAAAGACGCGCACGTTCATTTTCAGAGCTCCTAGACCTTCCTATAAGAAGTTAGCCAAAAAGTAGCTTCGAAAAACGCTTAGGTTAAGTTTCAGAGTTGCTTCTAATGTACCAAAGCTGGACTTAGACATAATTTCACTCTCACAACATTATGGCTGGTTGGAGACAGTCCGAACCACAAGTACCGGATCGATGGTTCTGGGCGTATACTGGGGGGACGGGGACGACTCCCATTAATCCCTGACTATACCGGGGATACGCTTATCACAATGCCTTTCTGGTCTGTGCTGAAGCAGGGCATTCTGGCAGCCAAGTGGCTTGACCTTTATTAGTGAGCCTGGTTACCCCCTTTCGGAACCACAGACTTAGAAATCGCCAGCTCATATACAGTGCATAAAATATATTTATATAATATATTTATATATATACCCTTATACACCATTTTAATAAAAAATATCACAAAATTCTTCTAAGTCCCTCGGG
This sequence comes from Ascaphus truei, assembly GCF_040206685.1. Lineage (NCBI taxonomy): Eukaryota > Metazoa > Chordata > Amphibia > Anura > Ascaphidae > Ascaphus > Ascaphus truei. The sequence goes on along the minus strand of NC_134483.1, from coordinate 289,114,307 downwards.
AAGAGTGAAAGACGCGCACGTTCATTTTCAGAGCTCCTAGACCTTCCTATAAGAAGTTAGCCAAAAAGAAGCTTCGAAAAACGCTTAGGTTAAGTTTCAGAGTTGCTTCTAATGTACCAAAGCTGGACTTAGACATAATTTCACTCTCACAACATTATGGCTGGTTGGAGACAGTCCGAACCACAAGTACCGGGTCCATGGTTCTGGGCGTATACTGGGGGGACGGGGACGACTCCCATTAATCCCTGACTATACCGGGGATACGCTTATCACAATGCCTTTCTGGTCTGTGCTGAAGCAGGGCATTCTGGCAGCCAAGTGGCTTGACCTTTATTAGTGAGCCTGGTTACCCCCTTTCGGAACCACAGACTTAGAAATCGCCAGCTCATATACAGTGCATAAAATATATTTATATAATATATTTATATATATACCCTTATACACCATTTTAATAAAAAATATCACAAAATTCTTCTAAGTCCCTCGGGAAGAGTGAAAGACGCGCACGTTCATTTTCAGAGCTCCTAGACCTTCCTATAAGAAGTTAGCCAAAAAGAAGCTTCGAAAAACGCTTAGGTTAAGTTTCAGAGTTGCTTCTAATGTACCAAAGCTGGACTTAGACATAATTTCACTCTCACAACATTATGGCTGGTTGGAGACAGTCCGAACCACAAGTACCGGGTCCATGGTTCTGGGCGTATACTGGGGGGACGGGGACGACTCCCATTAACCCCTGACTATACCGGGGATACGCTTATCACAATGCCTTTCTGGTCTGTGCTGAAGCAGGGCATTCTGGCAGCCAAGTGGCTTGACCTTTATTAGTGCGCCTGGTTACCCCCTCTCGGAACCACAGACTTAGAAATCGCCAGCTCATATACAGTGCATAAAATATATTTATATATATACCCTTATACACCATTTTAATAAAAAATATCACAAAATTCTTCTAAGTCCCTCGGGAACAGTGAAAGACGCGCACGTTCATTTTCAGAGCTCCTAGACCTTCCTATAAGAAGTTAGATAAAAAGTAGCTTCGAAAAAACGCTTAGGTTAAGTTTCAGAGTTGCTTCTAATGTACCAAAGCTGGACTTAGACATAATTTCACTCTCACAACATTATGGCTGGTTGGAGACAGTCCGAACCACAAGTACCGGGTCCATGGTTCTGGCCGTATACTGGGGGGACGGGGACGTCTCCCTTTAACCCCTGACTATACCGGGGATACGCTTATCACAATGCCTTTCTGGTCTGTGCTGAAGCAGGGCATTCTGGCAGCCAAGTGGCTTGACCTTTATTAGTGAGCCTGGTTACCCCCTCTCGGAACCACAGACTTAGAAATCGCCAGCTCATATACAGTGCATAAAATATATTTATATAATATATTTATATATATACCCTTATACACCATTTTAATAAAAAATATCACAAAATTCTTCTAAGTCCCTTGGGAAGAGTGAAAGACGCGCACGTTCATTTTCAGCGCTCCCAGACCTTCCTATAAGAAATTAGCCAAAAAGTAGCTTCGAAAAACGCTTAGGTTACGTTTCAGAGTTGCTTCTAATGTACCAAAGCTGGACTTAGACATAATTTCACTCTCACAACATTATGGCTGGTTGGAGACAGTCCGAACCACAAGTACCGGGTCCATGGTTCTGGGCGTATACTGGGGGGACGGGGACGACTCCCATTAACCCCTGACTATACCGGGGATACGCTTATCACAATGTCTTTCTGGTTTGTGCTGAAGCAGGGCATTCTGGCAGCCAAGTGGCTTGACCTTTATTAGTGCGCCTGGTTACCCCCTCTCGGAACCACAGACTTAGAAATCGCCAGCTCATATACAGTGCATAAAATATATTTATATAATATATTTATATATATACCCTTATACACCATTTTAATAAAAAATATCTCAAAATTCTTCTAAGTCCCTCGGGAAGAGTGAAAGACGCGCACGTTCATTTTCAGAGCTCCTAGACCTTCCTATAAGAAGTTAGCCAAAAAGTAGCTTCGAAAAACGCTTAGGTTAAGTTTCAGAGTTGCTTCTAATGTACCAAAGCTGGACTTAGACATAATTTCACTCTCACAACATTATGGCTGGTTGGAGACAGTCTGAACCACAAGTACCGGGTCGATGGTTCTGGGCGTATACTGGGGGGACGGGGACGACTCCCATTAACCCCTGACTATACTGGGGATACGCTTATCACAATGCCTTTCTGGTCTGTGCTGAAGCAGGGCATTCTGGCAGCCAAGTGGTTTGACCGTTATTAGTGAGCCTGGTTACCCCCTCTCGGAACCACAGACTTAGAAATCGCCAGCTCATATACAGTGCATAAAATATATTTATATATATACCCTTATACACCATTTTAATAAAAAATATCACAAAATTCTTCTAAGTCCCTCGGGAAGAGTGAAAGACGCGCACGTTCATTTTCAGCGCTCCTAGACCTTCCTATAAGAAGTTAGCCAAAAAGTAGCTTCGAAAAACGCTTAGGTTAAGTTTCAGAGTTGCTTCTAATGTACCAAAGCTGGACTTAGACATAATTTCACTCTCACAACATTATGGCTGGTTGGAGACAGTCCGAACCACAAGTACCGGGTCCATGGTTCTGGGCGTATACTGGGGGGGACGGGGACGACTCCCATTAACCACTGACTATACCGGGGATACGCTTATCACAATGCCTTTCTGGTCTGTGCTGAAGCAGGGCATTCTGGCAGCCAAGTGGCTTGACCTTTATTAGTGAGCCTGGTTACCCCCTCTCGGAACCACAGACTTAGAAATCGCCAGCTCATATACAGTGCATAAAATATATTTATATATATACCCTTATACACCATTTTAATAAATAATATCACAAAATTCTTCTAAGTCCCTCGGGAAGAGTGAAAGACGCGCACGTTCATTTTCAGAGCTCCTAGACCTTCCTATAAGAAGTTAGCCAAAAAGTAGCTTCGAAAAACGCTTAGGTTAAGTTTCAGAGTTGCTTCTAATGTACCAAAGCTGGACTTAGACATAATTTCACTCTCACAACATTATGGCTGGTTGGAGACAGTCCGAACCACACGTACCGGGTCGATAGTTCTGGGCGTATACTGGGGGGACGAGGACGACTCCCATTAACCCCTGACTATACCGGGGATACGCTTATCATAATGCCTTTCTGGTCTGTGCTGAAGCAGGGCATTCTGGCAGCCAAGTGGCTTGACCTTTATTAGTGAGCCTGGTTACCCCCTCTCGGAACCACAGACATAGAAATCGCCAGCTCATATACAGTGCATAAAATATATTTATATATATACCCTTATACACCATTTTAATAAAAAATATCACAAAATTCTTCTAAGTCCCTCGGGAAGAGTGAAAGACGCGCACGTTCATTTTCAGAGCTCCTAGACCTTCCTATAAGAAGTTAGCCAAAAAGTAGCTTCGAAAAACGCTTAGGTTAAGTTTCAGAGTTGCTTCTAATGTACCAAAGCTGGACTTAGACATAATTTCACTCTCACAACATTATGGCTGGTTGGAGACAGTCCGAAACACACGTACCGGGTCGATGGTTCTGGGCGTATACTGGGGGGACGGGGACGACTCCCATTAACCCCTGACTATACCGGGGATACGCTTATCACAATGCCTTTCTGGTCTGTGCTGAAGCAGGGCATTCTGGCAGCCAAGTGGCTTGACCTTTATTAGTGAGCCTGGTTACCCCCTCTCGGAACCACAGACTTAGAAATCGCCAGCTCATATACAGTGCATAAAATATATTTATATATATACCCTTATACACCATTTTAATAAAAAATATCACAAAATTCTTCTAAGTCCCTCGGGAAGAGTGAAAGACGCGCACGTTCATTTTCAGAGCTCCTAGACCTTCCTATAAGAAGTTAGCCAAAAAGTAGCTTCGAAAAACGCTTAGGTTAAGTTTCAGAGTTGCTTCTAATGTACCAAAGCTGGACTTAGACATAATTTCACTCTCACAACATTATGGCTGGTTGGAGACAGTCCGAACCACAAGTACCGGGTCGATGGTTCTGGGCGTATACTGGGGGGACGGGGACGACTCCCATTAACCCCTGACTATACCGGGGATACGCTTATCACAATGCCTTTCTGGTCTGTGCTGAAGCAGGGCATTCTGGCAGCCAAGTGGCTTGACCTTTATTAGTGAGCCTGGTTACCCCCTCTCGGAACCACAGACATAGAAATCGCCAGCTCATATACAGTGCATAAAATATATTTATATATATACCCTTATACACCATTTTAATAAAAAATATCACAAAATTCTTCTAAGTCCCTCGGGAAGAGTGAAAGACGCGCACGTTCATTTTCAGAGCTCCTAGACCTTCCTATAAGAAGTTAGCCAAAAAGTAGCTTCGAAAAACGCTTAGGTTAAGTTTCAGAGTTGCTTCTAATGTACCAAAGCTGGACTTTGACATAATTTCACTCTCACAACATTATGGCTGGTTGGAGACAGTCCGAACCACAAGTACCGGGTCCATGGTTCTGGGCGTATACTGGGGGGGACGGGGACGACTCCCATTAACCCCTGACTATACCGGGGATACGCTTATCACAATGCCTTTCTGGTCTGTGCTGAAGCAGGGCATTCTGGCAGCCAAGTGGCTTGACCTTTATTAGTGAGCCTGGTTACCCCCTCTCGGAACCACAGACTTAGAAATCGCCAGCTCATATACAGTGCATAAAATATATTTATATAATATATTTATATATATACCCTTATACACCATTTTAATAAAAAATATCACAAAATTCTTCTAAGTCCCTCGGGAAGAGTGAAAGACGCGCACGTTCATTTTAAGAGCTCCTAGACCTTCCTATAAGAAGTTAGCCAAAAAGTAGCTTCGAAAAACGCTTAGGTTAAGTTTCAGAGTTGGTTCTAATGTACCAAAGCTGGACTTAGACATAATTTCACTCTCACAACATTATGGCTGGTTGGAGACAGTCCGAACCACAAGTACCGGGTCCATGGTTCTGGGCGTATACTGGGGGGACGGGGACGACTCCCATTAACCCCTGACTATACCGGGGATATGCTTATCACAATGCCTTTCTGGTCTGTGCTGAAGCAGGGCATTCTGGCAGCCAAGTGGCTTGACCTTTATTAGTGAGCCTGGTTACCCCCTCTCGGAACCACAGACTTAGAAATCGCCAGCTCATATACAGTGCATAAAATATATTTATATAATATATTTATATATATACCCTTATACACCATTTTAATAAAAAATATCACAAAATTCTTCTAAGTCCCTCGGGAAGAGTGAAAGACGCGCACGTTCATTTTCAGAGCTCCTTGACCTTCCTATAAGAAGTTAGCCAAAAAGTAGCTTCGAAAAACGCTTAGGTTAAGTTTCAGAGTTGCTTCTAATGTACCAAAGCTGGACTTAGACATAATTTCACTCTCACAACATTATGGCTGGTTGGAGACAGTCCGAACCACAAGTACCGGGTCGATGGTTCTGGGCATATACTGGGGGGACGGGGACGACTCCCATTAACCCCTGACTATACCGGGGATACGCTTATCACAATGCCTTACTGGTCTGTGCTGAAGCAGGGCATTCTGGCAGCCAAGTGGCTTGACCTTTATTAGTGAGCCTGGTTACCCCCTCTCGGAACCACAGACTTAGAAATCGCCAGCTCATATACAGTGCATAAAATATATTTCTATATATACCCTTATACACCATTTTAATAAAAAATATCACAAAATTCTTCTAAGTCCCTCGGGAAGAGTGAAAGACGCGCACGTTCATTTTCAGCGCTCCTAGACCTTCCTATAAGAAGTTAGCCAAAACGTAGCTTCGAAAAACGCTTAGGTTAAGTTTCAGAGTTGCTTCTAATGTACCAAAGCTGGACTTAGACATAATTTCACTCTCACAACATTATGGCTGGTTGGAGACAGTCCGAACCACAAGTACCTGGTCGATGGTTCTGGGCGTATACTGGGGGGACGGGGACGACTCCCATGAACCCCTGACTATACCGGGGATACGCTTATCACAATGCCTTTCTGGTCTGTGCTGAAGCAGGGCATTCTGGCAGCCAAGTGGCTTGACCTTTATTAGTGAGCCTGGTTACCCCCTCTCGGAACCACAGACTTAGAAATCGCCAGCTCATATACAGTGCATAAAATATATTTATATATATACCCTTATACACCATTTTAATAAAAAATATCACAAAATTCTTCTAAGTCCCTCGGGAAAAGTGAAAGACGCGCACGTTCATTTTCAGCGCTCCTAGACCTTCCTATAAGAAGTTAGCCAAAAAGTAGCTTCGAAAAACGCTTAGGTTAAGTTTCAGAGTTGCTTCTAATGTACCAAAGCTGGACTTAGACATAATTTCACTCTCACAACATTATGGCTGGTTGGAGACAGTCCGAACCACAAGTACCGGGTCGATGGTTCTGGGCGTATACTGGGGGGACGGGGACGACTCCCATTAACCCCTGACTATACCGGGGATACGCTTATCACAATGCCTTTCTGGTCTGTGCTGAAGCAGGGCATTCTGGCAGCCAAGTGGCTTGACCTTTATTAGTGAGCCTGGTTACCCCCTCTCGGAACCACAGACTTAGAAATCGCCAGCTCATATACAGTGCATAAAATATATTTCTATATATACCCTTATACACCATTTTAATAAAAAATATCACAAAATTCTTCTAAGTCCCTCGGGAAAAGTGAAAGACGCGCACGTTCATTTTCAGCGCTCCTAGACCTTCCTATAAGAAGTTAGCCAAAAAGTAGCTTCGAAAAACGCTTAGGTTAAGTTTCAGAGTTGCTTCTAATGTACCAAAGCTGGACTTAGACATAATTTCACTCTCACAACATTATGGCTGGTTGGAGACAGTCCGAACCACAAGTACCGGGTCGATGGTTCTGGGCGTATACTGGGGGGACGGGGACGACTCCCATTAACCCCTGACTATACCGGGGATACGCTTATCACAATGCCTTTCTGGTCTGTGCTGAAGCAGGGCATTCTGGCAGCCAAGTGGCTTGACCTTTATTAGTGAGCCTGGTTACCCCCTCTCGGAACCACAGACTTAGAAATCGCCAGCTCATATACAGTGCATAAAATATATTTATATAATATATTTATATATATACCCTTATACACCATTTTAATAAGAAATATCACAAAATTCTTCTAAGTCCCTCGGGAAGAGTGAAAGACGCGCACGTTCATTTTCAGAGCTCCTAGACCTTCCTATAAGAAGTTAGCCAAAAAGTAGCTTCGAAAAACGCTTAGGTTAAGTTTCAGAGTTGCTTCTAATGTACCAAAGCTGGACTTAGACATAATTTCACTCTCACAACATTATGGCTGGTTGGAGACAGTCCGAACCACAAGTACCGGATCGATGGTTCTGGGCGTATACTGGGGGGACGGGGACGACTCCCATTAATCCCTGACTATACCGGGGATACGCTTATCACAATGCCTTTCTGGTCTGTGCTGAAGCAGGGCATTCTGGCAGCCAAGTGGCTTGACCTTTATTAGTGAGCCTGGTTACCCCCTTTCGGAACCACAGACTTAGAAATCGCCAGCTCATATACAGTGCATAAAATATATTTATATAATATATTTATATATATACCCTTATACACCATTTTAATAAAAAATATCACAAAATTCTTCTAAGTCCCTCGGGAAGAGTGAAAGACGCGCACGTTCATTTTCAGAGCTCCTAGACCTTCCTATAAGAAGTTAGCCAAAAAGAAGCTTCGAAAAACGCTTAGGTTAAGTTTCAGAGTTGCTTCTAATGTACCAAAGCTGGACTTAGACATAATTTCACTCTCACAACATTATGGCTGGTTGGAGACAGTCCGAACCACAAGTACCGGGTCGATGGTTCTGGGCGTATACTGGGGGGACGGGGACGACTCCCATTAACCCCTGACTATACTGGGGATACGCTTATCACAATGCCTTTCTGGTCTGTGCTGAAGCAGGGCATTCTGGCAGCCAAGTGGCTTGACCGTTATTAGTGAGCCTGGTTACCCCCTCTCGGAACCACAGACTTAGAAATCGCCAGCTCATATACAGTGCATAAAATATATTTATATATATACCCTTATACACCATTTTAATAAAAAATATCACAAAATTCATCTAAGTCCCTCGGGAAGAGTGAAAGACGCGCACGTTCATTTTCAGAGCTCCTAGACCTTCCTATAAGAAGTTAGCCAAAAAGTAGCTTCGAAAAACGCTTAGGTTAAGTTTCAGAGTTGCTTCTAATGTACCAAAGCTGGACTTAGACATAATTTCACTCTCACAACATTATGGCTGGTTGGAGACAATACGAACCACAAGTACCGGGTCCATGGTTCTGGGCGTATACTGGGGGGACGGGGACGACTCCCATTAACCCCTGACTATACCGGGGATACGCTTATCACAATGCCTTTCTGGTCTGTGCTGAAGCAGGGCATTCTGGCAGCCAAGTGGCTTGACCTTTATTAGTGAGCCTGGTTACCCCCTCTCGGAACCACAGACTTAGAAATCGCCAGCTCATATACAGTGCATAAAATATATTTATATAATATATTTATATATATACCCTTATACACCATTTTAATAAAAAATATCACAAAATTCTTCTAAGTCCCTCGGGAAGAGTGAAAGACGCGCACGTTCATTTTCAGAACTCCTAGACCTTCCTATAAGAAGTTAGCCAAAAAGTAGCTTCGAAAAACGCTTAGGTTAAGTTTCAGAGTTGCTTCTAATGTACCAAAGTTGGACTTAGACATAATTTCACTCTCACAACATTATGGCTGGTTGGAGACAGTCCGAACCACAAGTACCGGGTCCATGGTTCTGGGCGTATACTGGGGGGACGGGGACGACTCCCATTAACCCCTGACTATACCGGGGATACGCTTATCACAATGCCTTTCTGGTCTGTGCTGAAGCAGGGCATTCTGGCAGCCAAGTGGCTTGACCTTTATTAGTGCGCCTGGTTACCCCCTCTCGGAACCACAGACTTAGAAATCGCCAGCTCATATACAGTGCATAAAATATATTTATATATATACCCTTATACACCATTTTAATAAAAAATATCACAAAATTCTTCTAAGTCCCTCGGGAACAGTGAAAGACGCGCACGTTCATTTTCAGAGCTCCTAGACCTTCCTATAAGAAGTTAGATAAAAAGTAGCTTCGAAAAAACGCTTAGGTTAAGTTTCAGAGTTGCTTCTAATGTACCAAAGCTGGACTTAGACATAATTTCACTCTCACAACATTATGGCTGGTTGGAGACAGTCCGAACCACAAGTACCGGGTCCATGGTTCTGGCCGTATACTGGGGGGACGGGGACGTCTCCCTTTAACCCCTGACTATACCGGGGATACGCTTATCACAATGCCTTTCTGGTCTGTGCTGAAGCAGGGCATTCTGGCAGCCAAGTGGCTTGACCTTTATTAGTGAGCCTGGTTACCCCCTCTCGGAACCACAGACTTAGAAATCGCCAGCTCATATACAGTGCATAAAATATATTTATATAATATATTTATATATATACCCTTATACACCATTTTAATAAAAAATATCACAAAATTCTTCTAAGTCCCTTGGGAAGAGTGAAAGACGCGCACGTTCATTTTCAGCGCTCCCAGACCTTCCTATAAGAAATTAGCCAAAAAGTAGCTTCGAAAAACGCTTAGGTTACGTTTCAGAGTTGCTTCTAATGTACCAAAGCTGGACTTAGACATAATTTCACTCTCACAACATTATGGCTGGTTGGAGACAGTCCGAACCACAAGTACCGGGTCCATGGTTCTGGGCGTATACTGGGGGGACGGGGACGACTCCCATTAACCCCTGACTATACCGGGGATACGCTTATCACAATGTCTTTCTGGTTTGTGCTGAAGCAGGGCATTCTGGCAGCCAAGTGGCTTGACCTTTATTAGTGCGCCTGGTTACCCCCTCTCGGAACCACAGACTTAGAAATCGCCAGCTCATATACAGTGCATAAAATATATTTATATAATATATTTATATATATACCCTTATACACCATTTTAATAAAAAATATCTCAAAATTCTTCTAAGTCCCTCGGGAAGAGTGAAAGACGCGCACGTTCATTTTCAGAGCTCCTAGACCTTCCTATAAGAAGTTAGCCAAAAAGTAGCTTCGAAAAACGCTTAGGTTAAGTTTCAGAGTTGCTTCTAATGTACCAAAGCTGGACTTAGACATAATTTCACTCTCACAACATTATGGCTGGTTGGAGACAGTCTGAACCACAAGTACCGGGTCGATGGTTCTGGGCGTATACTGGGGGGACGGGGACGACTCCCATTAACCCCTGACTATACTGGGGATACGCTTATCACAATGCCTTTCTGGTCTGTGCTGAAGCAGGGCATTCTGGCAGCCAAGTGGCTTGACCGTTATTAGTGAGCCTGGTTACCCCCTCTCGGAACCACAGACTTAGAAATCGCCAGCTCATATACAGTGCATAAAATATATTTATATATATACCCTTATACACCATTTTAATAAAAAATATCACAAAATTCTTCTAAGTCCCTCGGGAAGAGTGAAAGACGCGCACGTTCATTTTCAGCGCTCCTAGACCTTCCTATAAGAAGTTAGCCAAAAAGTAGCTTCGAAAAACGCTTAGGTTAAGTTTCAGAGTTGCTTCTAATGTACCAAAGCTGGACTTAGACATAATTTCACTCTCACAACATTATGGCTGGTTGGAGACAGTCCGAACCACAAGTACCGGGTCCATGGTTCTGGGCGTATACTGGGGGGGACGGGGACGACTCCCATTAACCACTGACTATACCGGGGATACGCTTATCACAATGCCTTTCTGGTCTGTGCTGAAGCAGGGCATTCTGGCAGCCAAGTGGCTTGACCTTTATTAGTGAGCCTGGTTACCCCCTCTCGGAACCACAGACTTAGAAATCGCCAGCTCATATACAGTGCATAAAATATATTTATATATATACCCTTATACACCATTTTAATAAATAATATCACAAAATTCTTCTAAGTCCCTCGGGAAGAGTGAAAGACGCGCACGTTCATTTTCAGAGCTCCTAGACCTTCCTATAAGAAGTTAGCCAAAAAGTAGCTTCGAAAAACGCTTAGGTTAAGTTTCAGAGTTGCTTCTAATGTACCAAAGCTGGACTTAGACATAATTTCACTCTCACAACATTATGGCTGGTTGGAGACAGTCCGAACCACACGTACCGGGTCGATGGTTCTGGGCGTATACTGGGGGGACGAGGACGACTCCCATTAACCCCTGACTATACCGGGGATACGCTTATCACAATGCCTTTCTGGTCTGTGCTGAAGCAGGGCATTCTGGCAGCCAAGTGGCTTGACCTTTATTAGTGAGCCTGGTTACCCCCTCTCGGAACCACAGACATAGAAATCGCCAGCTCATATACAGTGCATAAAATATATTTATATATATACCCTTATACACCATTTTAATAAAAAATATCACAAAATTCTTCTAAGTCCCTCGGGAAGAGTGAAAGACGCGCACGTTCATTTTCAGAGCTCCTAGACCTTCCTATAAGAAGTTAGCCAAAAAGTAGCTTCGAAAAACGCTTAGGTTAAGTTTCAGAGTTGCTTCTAATGTACCAAAGCTGGACTTAGACATAATTTCACTCTCACAACATTATGGCTGGTTGGAGACAGTCCGAAACACACGTACCGGGTCGATGGTTCTGGGCGTATACTGGGGGGACGGGGACGACTCCCATTAACCCCTGACTATACCGGGGATACGCTTATCACAATGCCTTTCTGGTCTGTGCTGAAGCAGGGCATTCTGGCAGCCAAGTGGCTTGACCTTTATTAGTGAGCCTGGTTACCCCCTCTCGGAACCACAGACTTAGAAATCGCCAGCTCATATACAGTGCATAAAATATATTTATATATATACCCTTATACACCATTTTAATAAAAAATATCACAAAATTCTTCTAAGTCCCTCGGGAAGAGTGAAAGACGCGCACGTTCATTTTCAGAGCTCCTAGACCTTCCTATAAGAAGTTAGCCAAAAAGTAGCTTCGAAAAACGCTTAGGTTAAGTTTCAGAGTTGCTTCTAATGTACCAAAGCTGGACTTAGACATAATTTCACTCTCACAACATTATGGCTGGTTGGAGACAGTCCGAACCACAAGTACCGGGTCGATGGTTCTGGGCGTATACTGGGGGGACGGGGACGACTCCCATTAACCCCTGACTATACCGGGGATACGCTTATCACAATGCCTTTCTGGTCTGTGCTGAAGCAGGGCATTCTGGCAGCCAAGTGGCTTGACCTTTATTAGTGAGCCTGGTTACCCCCTCTCGGAACCACAGACATAGAAATCGCCAGCTCATATACAGTGCATAAAATATATTTATATATATACCCTTATACACCATTTTAATAAAAAATATCACAAAATTCTTCTAAGTCCCTCGGGAAGAGTGAAAGACGCGCACGTTCATTTTCAGAGCTCCTAGACCTTCCTATAAGAAGTTAGCCAAAAAGTAGCTTCGAAAAACGCTTAGGTTAAGTTTCAGAGTTGCTTCTAATGTACCAAAGCTGGACTTTGACATAATTTCACTCTCACAACATTATGGCTGGTTGGAGACAGTCCGAACCACAAGTACCGGGTCCATGGTTCTGGGCGTATACTGGGGGGGACGGGGACGACTCCCATTAACCCCTGACTATACCGGGGATACGCTTATCACAATGCCTTTCTGGTCTGTGCTGAAGCAGGGCATTCTGGCAGCCAAGTGGCTTGACCTTTATTAGTGAGCCTGGTTACCCCCTCTCGGAACCACAGACTTAGAAATCGCCAGCTCATATACAGTGCATAAAATATATTTATATAATATATTTATATATATACCCTTATACACCATTTTAATAAAAAATATCACAAAATTCTTCTAAGTCCCTCGGGAAGAGTGAAAGACGCGCACGTTCATTTTAAGAGCTCCTAGACCTTCCTATAAGAAGTTAGCCAAAAAGTAGCTTCGAAAAACGCTTAGGTTAAGTTTCAGAGTTGGTTCTAATGTACCAAAGCTGGACTTAGACATAATTTCACTCTCACAACATTATGGCTGGTTGGAGACAGTCCGAACCACAAGTACCGGGTCCATGGTTCTGGGCGTATACTGGGGGGACGGGGACGACTCCCATTAACCGCTGACTATACCGGGGATATGCTTATCACAATGCCTTTCTGGTCTGTGCTGAAGCAGGGCATTCTGGCAGCCAAGTGGCTTGACCTTTATTAGTGAGCCTGGTTACCCCCTCTCGGAACCACAGACTTAGAAATCGCCAGCTCATATACAGTGCATAAAATATATTTATATAATATATTTATATATATACCCTTATACACCATTTTAATAAAAAATATCACAAAATTCTTCTAAGTCCCTCGGGAAGAGTGAAAGACGCGCACGTTCATTTTCAGAGCTCCTTGACCTTCCTATAAGAAGTTAGCCAAAAAGTAGCTTCGAAAAACGCTTAGGTTAAGTTTCAGAGTTGCTTCTAATGTACCAAAGCTGGACTTAGACATAATTTCACTCTCACAACATTATGGCTGGTTGGAGACAGTCCGAACCACAAGTACCGGGTCGATGGTTCTGGGCATATACTGGGGGGACGGGGACGACTCCCATTAACCCCTGACTATACCGGGGATACGCTTATCACAATGCCTTACTGGTCTGTGCTGAAGCAGGGCATTCTGGCAGCCAAGTGGCTTGACCTTTATTAGTGAGCCTGGTTACCCCCTCTCGGAACCACAGACTTAGAAATCGCCAGCTCATATACAGTGCATAAAATATATTTCTATATATACCCTTATACACCATTTTAATAAAAAATATCACAAAATTCTTCTAAGTCCCTCGGGAAGAGTGAAAGACGCGCACGTTCATTTTCAGCGCTCCTAGACCTTCCTATAAGAAGTTAGCCAAAAAGTAGCTTCGAAAAACGCTTAGGTTAAGTTTCAGAGTTGCTTCTAATGTACCAAAGCTGGACTTAGACATAATTTCACTCTCACAACATTATGGCTGGTTGGAGACAGTCCGAACCACAAGTACCGGGTCGATGGTTCTGGGCGTATACTGGGGGGACGGGGACGACTCCCATGAACCCCTGACTATACCGGGGATACGCTTATCACAATGCCTTTCTGGTCTGTGCTGAAGCAGGGCATTCTGGCAGCCAAGTGGCTTGACCTTTATTAGTGAGCCTGGTTACCCCCTCTCGGAACCACAGACTTAGAAATCGCCAGCTCATATACAGTGCATAAAATATATTTATATATATACCCTTATACACCATTTTAATAAAAAATATCACAAAATTCTTCTAAGTCCCTCGGGAAAAGTGAAAGACGCGCACGTTCATTTTCAGCGCTCCTAGACCTTCCTATAAGAAGTTAGCCAAAAAGTAGCTTCGAAAAACGCTTAGGTTAAGTTTCAGAGTTGCTTCTAATGTACCAAAGCTGGACTTAGACATAATTTCACTCTCACAACATTATGGCTGGTTGGAGACAGTCCGAACCACAAGTACCGGGTCGATGGTTCTGGGCGTATACTGGGGGGACGGGGACGACTCCCATTAACCCCTGACTATACCGGGGATACGCTTATCACAATGCCTTTCTGGTCTGTGCTGAAGCAGGGCATTCTGGCAGCCAAGTGGCTTGACCTTTATTAGTGAGCCTGGTTACCCCCTCTCGGAACCACAGACTTAGAAATCGCCAGCTCATATACAGTGCATAAAATATATTTCTATATATACCCTTATACACCATTTTAATAAAAAATATCACAAAATTCTTCTAAGTCCCTCGGGAAAAGTGAAAGACGCGCACGTTCATTTTCAGCGCTCCTAGACCTTCCTATAAGAAGTTAGCCAAAAAGTAGCTTCGAAAAACGCTTAGGTTAAGTTTCAGAGTTGCTTCTAATGTACCAAAGCTGGACTTAGACATAATTTCACTCTCACAACATTATGGCTGGTTGGAGACAGTCCGAACCACAAGTACCGGGTCGATGGTTCTGGGCGTATACTGGGGGGACGGGGACGACTCCCATTAACCCCTGACTATACCGGGGATACGCTTATCACAATGCCTTTCTGGTCTGTGCTGAAGCAGGGCATTCTGGCAGCCAAGTGGCTTGACCTTTATTAGTGAGCCTGGTTACCCCCTCTCGGAACCACAGACTTAGAAATCGCCAGCTCATATACAGTGCATAAAATATATTTATATAATATATTTATATATATACCCTTATACACCATTTTAATAAGAAATATCACAAAATTCTTCTAAGTCCCTCGGGAAGAGTGAAAGACGCGCACGTTCATTTTCAGAGCTCCTAGACCTTCCTATAAGAAGTTAGCCAAAAAGTAGCTTCGAAAAACGCTTAGGTTAAGTTTCAGAGTTGCTTCTAATGTACCAAAGCTGGACTTAGACATAATTTCACTCTCACAACATTATGGCTGGTTGGAGACAGTCCGAACCACAAGTACCGGATCGATGGTTCTGGGCGTATACTGGGGGGACGGGGACGACTCCCATTAACCCCTGACTATACCGGGGATACGCTTATCACAATGCCTTTCTGGTCTGTGCTGAAGCAGGGCATTCTGGCAGCCAAGTGGCTTGACCTTTATTAGTGAGCCTGGTTACCCCCTCTCGGAACCACAGACTTAGAAATCGCCAGCTCATATACAGTGCATAAAATATATTTATATATATACCCTTATACACCATTTTAATAAAAAATATCACAAAATTCTTCTAAGTCCCTCGGGAAAAGTGAAAGACGCGCACGTTCATTTTCAGCGCTCCTAGACCTTCCTATAAGAAGATAGCCAAAAAGTAGCTTCGAAAAACGCTTAGGTTAAGTTTCAGAGTTGCTTCTAATGTACCAAAGCTGGACTTAGACATAATTTCACTCTCACAACATTATGGCTGGTTGGAGACAGTCCGAACCACAAGTACCGGGTCGATGGTTCTGGGCGTATAATGGGGGGACGGGGACGACTCCCATTAACCCCTGACTATACCGGGGATACGCTTATCACAATGCCTTTCTGGTCTGTGCTGAAGCAGGGCATTCTGGCAGCCAAGTGGCTTGACCTTTATTAGTGAGCCTGGTTACCCCCTCTCGGAACCACAGACTTAGAAATCGCCAGCTCATATACAGTGCATAAAATATATTTATATATATACCCTTATACACCATTTTAATAAAAAATATCACAAAATTCTTCTAAGTCCCTCGGGAAAAGTAAAAGACGCGCACGTTCATTTTCAGCGCTCCTAGACCTTCCTATAAGAAGTTAGCCAAAAAGTAGCTTCGAAAAACGCTTAGGTTAAGTTTCAGAGTTGCTTCTAATGTACCAAAGCTGGACTTAGACATAATTTCACTCTCACAACATTATGGCTGGTTGGAGACAGTCCGAACCACAAGTACCGGGTCGATGGTTCTGGGCGTATACTGGGGGGACGGGGACGACTCCCATGAACCCCTGACTATACCGGGGATACGCTTATCACAATGCCTTTCTGGTCTGTGCTGAAGCAGGGCATTCTGGCAGCCAAGTGGCTTGACCTTTATTAGTGAGCCTGGTTACCCCCTCTCGGAACCACAGACTTAGAAATCGCCAGCTCATATACAGTGCATAAAATATATTTCTATATATACCCTTATACACCATTTTAATAAAAAATATCACAAAATTCTTCTAAGTCCCTCGGGAAGAGTGAAAGACGCGCACGTTCATTTTCAGCGCTCCTAGACCTTCCTATAAGAAGTTAGCCAAAAAGTAGCTTCGAAAAACGCTTAGGTTAAGTTTCAGAGTTGCTTCTAATGTACCAAAGCTGGACTTAGACATAATTTCACTCTCACAACATTATGGCTGGTTGGAGACAGTCCGAACCACAAGTACCGGATCGATGGTTCTGGGCGTATACTGGGGGGACGGGGACGACTCCCATTAATCCCTGACTATACCGGGGATACGCTTATCACAATGCCTTTCTGGTCTGTGCTGAAGCAGGGCATTCTGGCAGCCAAGTGGCTTGACCTTTATTAGTGAGCCTGGTTACCCCCTTTCGGAACCACAGACTTAGAAATCGCCAGCTCATATACAGTGCATAAAATATATTTATATAATATATTTATATATATACCCTTATACACCATTTTAATAAAAAATATCACAAAATTCTTCTAAGTCCCTCGGGAAGAGTGAAAGACGCGCACGTTCATTTTCAGCGCTCCTAGACCTTCCTATAAGAAGTTAGCCAAAAAGTAGCTTCGAAAAACGCTTAGGTTAAGTTTCAGAGTTGCTTCTAATGTACCAAAGCTGGACTTAGACATAATTTCACTCTCACAACATTATGGCTGGTTGGAGACAGTCCGAACCACAAGTACCGGATCGATGGTTCTGGGCGTATACTGGGGGGACGGGGACGACTCCCATTAATCCCTGACTATACCGGGGATACGCTTATCACAATGCCTTTCTGGTCTGTGCTGAAGCAGGGCATTCTGGCAGCCAAGTGGCTTGACCTTTATTAGTGAGCCTGGTTACCCCCTTTCGGAACCACAGACTTAGAAATCGCCAGCTCATATACAGTGCATAAAATATATTTATATAATATATTTATATATATACCCTTATACACCATTTTAATAAAAAATATCACAAAATTCTTCTAAGTCCCTCGGGAAGAGTGAAAGACGCGCACGTTCATTTTCAGAGCTCCTAGACCTTCCTATAAGAAGTTAGCCAAAAAGAAGCTTCGAAAAACGCTTAGGTTAAGTTTCAGAGTTGCTTCTAATGTACCAAAGCTGGACTTAGACATAATTTCACTCTCACAACATTATGGCTGGTTGGAGACAGTCCGAACCACAAGTACCGGGTCCATGGTTCTGGGCGTATACTGGGGGGGACGGGGACGACTCCCATTAACCCCTGACTATACCGGGGATACGCTTATCACAATGCCTTTCTGGTCTGTGCTGAAGCAGGGCATTCTGGCAGCCAAGTGGCTTGACCTTTATTAGTGAGCCTGGTTACCCCCTCTCGGAACCACAGACTTAGAAATCGCCAGCTCATATACAGTGCATAAAATATATTTATATATATACCCTTATACACCATTTTAATAAAAAATATCACAAAATTCTTCTAAGTCCCTCGGGAAGAGTGAAAGACGCGCACGTTCATTTTCAGAGCTCCTAGACCTTCCTATAAGAAGTTAGCCAAAAAGTAGCTTCGAAAAACGCTTAGGTTAAGTTTCAGAGTTGCTTCTAATGTACCAAAGCTGGACTTAGACATAATTTCACTCTCACAACATTATGGCTGGTTGGAGACAATACGAACCACAAGTACCGGGTCCATGGTTCTGGGCGTATACTGGGGGGACGGGGACGACTCCCATTAACCCCTGACTATACCGGGGATACGCTTATCACAATGCCTTTCTGGTCTGTGCTGAAGCAGGGCATTCTGGCAGCCAAGTGGCTTGACCTTTATTAGTGAGCCTGGTTACCCCCTCTCGGAACCACAGACTTAGAAATCGCCAGCTCATATACAGTGCATAAAATATATTTATATAATATATTTATATATATACCCTTATACACCATTTTAATAAAAAATATCACAAAATTCTTCTAAGTCCCTCGGGAAGAGTGAAAGACGCGCACGTTCATTTTCAGAACTCCTAGACCTTCCTATAAGAAGTTAGCCAAAAAGTAGCTTCGAAAAACGCTTAGGTTAAGTTTCAGAGTTGCTTCTAATGTACCAAAGTTGGACTTAGACATAATTTCACTCTCACAACATTATGGCTGGTTGGAGACAGTCCGAACCACAAGTACCGGGTCCATGGTTCTGGGCGTATACTGGGGGGACGGGGACGACTCCCATTAACCCCTGACTATACCGGGGATACGCTTATCACAATGCCTTTCTGGTCTGTGCTGAAGCAGGGCATTCTGGCAGCCAAGTGGCTTGACCTTTATTAGTGCGCCTGGTTACCCCCTCTCGGAACCACAGACTTAGAAATCGCCAGCTCATATACAGTGCATAAAATATATTTATATATATACCCTTATACACCATTTTAATAAAAAATATCACAAAATTCTTCTAAGTCCCTCGGGAACAGTGAAAGACGCGCACGTTCATTTTCAGAGCTCCTAGACCTTCCTATAAGAAGTTAGATAAAAAGTAGCTTCGAAAAACGCTTAGGTTAAGTTTCAGAGTTGCTTCTAATGTACCAAAGCTGGACTTAGACATAATTTCACTCTCACAACATTATGGCTGGTTGGAGACAGTCCGAACCACAAGTACCGGGTCCATGGTTCTGGCCGTATACTGGGGGGACGGGGACGTCTCCCTTTAACCCCTGACTATACCGGGGATAAGCTTATCACAATGCCTTTCTGGTCTGTGCTGAAGCAGGGCATTCTGGCAGCCAAGTGGCTTGACCTTTATTAGTGAGCCTGGTTACCCCCTCTCGGAACCACAGACTTAGAAATCGCCAGCTCATATACAGTGCATAAAATATATTTATATAATATATTTATATAATTACCCTTATACACCATTTTAATAAAAAATATCACAAAATTCTTCTAAGTCCCTCGGGAAGAGTGAAAGACGCGCACGTTCATTTTCAGAGCTCCTAGACCTTCCTATAAGAAGTTAGCCAAAAAGTAGCTTCGAAAAACGCTTAGGTTAAGTTTCAGAGTTGCTTCTAATGTACCAAAGCTGGACTTAGACATAATTTCACTCTCACAACATTATGGCTGGTTGGAGACAGTCTGAACCACAAGTACCGGGTCGATGGTTCTGGGCGTATACTGGGGGGACGGGGACGACTCCCATTAACCCCTGACTATACTGGGGATACGCTTATCACAATGCCTTTCTGGTCTGTGCTGAAGCAGGGCATTCTGGCAGCCAAGTGGCTTGACCGTTATTAGTGAGCCTGGTTACCCCCTCTCGGAACCACAGACTTAGAAATCGCCAGCTCATATACAGTGCATAAAATATATTTATATATATACCCTTATACACCATTTTAATAAAAAATATCACAAAATTCTTCTAAGTCCCTCGGGAAGAGTGAAAGACGCGCACGTTCATTTTCAGCGCTCCTAGACCTTCCTATAAGAAGTTAGCCAAAAAGTAGCTTCGAAAAACGCTTAGGTTAAGTTTCAGAGTTGCTTCTAATGTACCAAAGCTGGACTTAGACATAATTTCACTCTCACAACATTATGGCTGGTTGGAGACAGTCCGAACCACAAGTACCGGGTCCATGGTTCTGGGCGTATACTGGGGGGGACGGGGACGACTCCCATTAACCCCTGACTATACCGGGGATACGCTTATCACAATGCCTTTCTGGTCTGTGCTGAAGCAGGGCATTCTGGCAGCCAAGTGGCTTGACCTTTATTAGTGAGCCTGGTTACCCCCTCTCGGAACCACAGACTTAGAAATCGCCAGCTCATATACAGTGCATAAAATATATTTATATAATATATTTATATATATACCCTTATACACCATTTTAATAAAAAATATCACAAAATTCTTCTAAGTCCCTCGGGAAGAGTGAAAGACGCGCACGTTCATTTTCAGAACTCCTAAACCTTCCTATAAGAAGTTAGCCAAAAAGTAGCTTCGAAAAACGCTTAGGTTAAGTTTCAGAGTTGCTTCTAATGTACCAAAGCTGGACTTAGACATAATTTCACTCTCACAACATTATGGCTGGTTGGAGACAGTCCGAACCACAAGTACCGGGTCGATGGTTCTGGGCGTATACTGGGGGGACGGGGACGACTCCCATTAACCCCTGAATATACTGGGGATACGCTTATCACAATGCCTTTCTGGTCTGTGCTGAAGCAGGGCATTCTGGCAGCCAAGTGGCTTGACCGTTATTAGTGAGCCTGGTTACCCCCTCTCGGAACCACAGACTTAGAAATCGCCAGCTCATATACAGTGCATAAAATATATTTATATATATACCCTTATACACCATTTTAATAAAAAATATCACAAAATTCTTCTAAGTCCCTCGGGAAGAGTGAAAGACGCGCACGTTCATTTTCAGAGCTCCTAGACCTTCCTATAAGAAGTTAGATAAAAAGTAGCTTCGAAAAACGCTTAGGTTAAGTTTCAGAGTTGCTTCTAATGTACCAAAGCTGGACTTAGACATAATTTCACTCTCACAACATTATGGCTGGTTGGAGACAGTCCGAACCACAAGTACCGGGTCCATGGTTCTGGCCGTATACTGGGGGGACGGGGACGTCTCCCTTTAACCCCTGACTATACCGGGGATACGCTTATCACAATGCCTTTCTGGTCTGTGCTGAAGCAGGGCATTCTGGCAGCCAAGTGGCTTGACCTTTATTAGTGAGCCTGGTTACCCCCTCTCGGAACCACAGACTTAGAAATCGCAAGCTCATATACAGTGCATAAAATATATTTATATAATATATTTATATATATACCCTTATACACCATTTTAATAAAAAATATCACAAAATTCTTCTAAGTCCCTCGGGAAGAGTGAAAGACGCGCACGTTCATTTTCAGAGCTCCTAGACCTTCCTATAAGAAGTTAGCCAAAAAGTAGCTTCGAAAAACGCTTAGGTTAAGTTTCAGAGTTGCTTCTAATGTACCAAAGCTGGACTTAGACATAATTTCACTCTCACAACATTATGGCTGGTTGGAGACAGTCCGAACCACAAGTACCGGGTCGATGGTTCTGGGCATATACTGGGGGGACGGGGACGACTCCCATTAACCCCTGACTATACCGGGGATACGCTTATCACAATGCCTTACTGGTCTGTGCTGAAGCAGGGCATTCTGGCAGCCAAGTGGCTTGACCTTTATTAGTGAGCCTGGTTACCCCCTCTCGGAACCACAGACTTAGAAATCGCCAGCTCATATACAGTGCATAAAATATATTTCTATATATACCCTTATACACCATTTTAATAAAAAATATCACAAAATTCTTCTAAGTCCCTCGGGAAGAGTGAAAGACGCGCACGTTCATTTTCAGCGCTCCTAGACCTTCCTATAAGAAGTTAGCCAAAAAGTAGCTTCGAAAAACGCTTAGGTTAAGTTTCAGAGTTGCTTCTAATGTACCAAAGCTGGACTTAGACATAATTTCACTCTCACAACATTATGGCTGGTTGGAGACAGTCCGAACCACAAGTACCGGGTCGATGGTTCTGGGCGTATACTGGGGGGACGGGGACGACTCCCATGAACCCCTGACTATACCGGGGATACGCTTATCACAATGCCTTTCTGGTCTGTGCTGAAGCAGGGCATTCTGGCAGCCAAGTGGCTTGACCTTTATTAGTGAGCCTGGTTACCCCCTCTCGGAACCACAGACTTAGAAATCGCCAGCTCATATACAGTGCATAAAATATATTTATATATATACCCTTATACACCATTTTAATAAAAAATATCACAAAATTCTTCTAAGTCCCTCGGGAAAAGTGAAAGACGCGCACGTTCATTTTCAGCGCTCCTAGACCTTCCTATAAGAAGTTAGCCAAAAAGTAGCTTCGAAAAACGCTTAGGTTAAGTTTCAGAGTTGCTTCTAATGTACCAAAGCTGGACTTAGACATAATTTCACTCTCACAACATTATGGCTGGTTGGAGACAGTCCGAACCACAAGTACCGGGTCGATGGTTCTGGGCGTATACTGGGGGGACGGGGACGACTCCCATTAACCCCTGACTATACCGGGGATACGCTTATCACAATGCCTTTCTGGTCTGTGCTGAAGCAGGGCATTCTGGCAGCCAAGTGGCTTGACCTTTATTAGTGAGCCTGGTTACCCCCTCTCGGAACCACAGACTTAGAAATCGCCAGCTCATATACAGTGCATAAAATATATTTCTATATATACCCTTATACACCATTTTAATAAAAAATATCACAAAATTCTTCTAAGTCCCTCGGGAAAAGTGAAAGACGCGCACGTTCATTTTCAGCGCTCCTAGACCTTCCTATAAGAAGTTAGCCAAAAAGTAGCTTCGAAAAACGCTTAGGTTAAGTTTCAGAGTTGCTTCTAATGTACCAAAGCTGGACTTAGACATAATTTCACTCTCACAACATTATGGCTGGTTGGAGACAGTCCGAACCACAAGTACCGGGTCGATGGTTCTGGGCGTATACTGGGGGGACGGGGACGACTCCCATTAACCCCTGACTATACCGGGGATACGCTTATCACAATGCCTTTCTGGTCTGTGCTGAAGCAGGGCATTCTGGCAGCCAAGTGGCTTGACCTTTATTAGTGAGCCTGGTTACCCCCTCTCGGAACCACAGACTTAGAAATCGCCAGCTCATATACAGTGCATAAAATATATTTATATAATATATTTATATATATACCCTTATACACCATTTTAATAAGAAATATCACAAAATTCTTCTAAGTCCCTCGGGAAGAGTGAAAGACGCGCACGTTCATTTTCAGAGCTCCTAGACCTTCCTATAAGAAGTTAGCCAAAAAGTAGCTTCGAAAAACGCTTAGGTTAAGTTTCAGAGTTGCTTCTAATGTACCAAAGCTGGACTTAGACATAATTTCACTCTCACAACATTATGGCTGGTTGGAGACAGTCCGAACCACAAGTACCGGATCGATGGTTCTGGGCGTATACTGGGGGGACGGGGACGACTCCCATTAACCCCTGACTATACCGGGGATACGCTTATCACAATGCCTTTCTGGTCTGTGCTGAAGCAGGGCATTCTGGCAGCCAAGTGGCTTGACCTTTATTAGTGAGCCTGGTTACCCCCTCTCGGAACCACAGACTTAGAAATCGCCAGCTCATATACAGTGCATAAAATATATTTATATATATACCCTTATACACCATTTTAATAAAAAATATCACAAAATTCTTCTAAGTCCCTCGGGAAAAGTGAAAGACGCGCACGTTCATTTTCAGCGCTCCTAGACCTTCCTATAAGAAGATAGCCAAAAAGTAGCTTCGAAAAACGCTTAGGTTAAGTTTCAGAGTTGCTACTAATGTACCAAAGCTGGACTTAGACATAATTTCACTCTCACAACATTATGGCTGGTTGGAGACAGTCCGAACCACAAGTACCGGGTCGATGGTTCTGGGCGTATAATGGGGGGACGGGGACGACTCCCATTAACCCCTGACTATACCGGGGATACGCTTATCACAATGCCTTTCTGGTCTGTGCTGAAGCAGGGCATTCTGGCAGCCAAGTGGCTTGACCTTTATTAGTGAGCCTGGTTACCCCCTCTCGGAACCACAGACTTAGAAATCGCCAGCTCATATACAGTGCATAAAATATATTTCTATATATACCCTTATACACCATTTTAATAAAAAATATCACAAAATTCTTCTAAGTCCCTCGGGAAGAGTGAAAGACGCGCACGTTCATTTTCAGCGCTCCTAGACCTTCCTATAAGAAGTTAGCCAAAAAGTAGCTTCGAAAAACGCTTAGGTTAAGTTTCAGAGTTGCTTCTAATGTACCAAAGCTGGACTTAGACATAATTTCACTCTCACAACATTATGGCTGGTTGGAGACAGTCCGAACCACAAGTACCGGATCGATGGTTCTGGGCGTATACTGGGGGGACGGGGACGACTCCCATTAATCCCTGACTATACCGGGGATACGCTTATCACAATGCCTTTCTGGTCTGTGCTGAAGCAGGGCATTCTGGCAGCCAAGTGGCTTGACCTTTATTAGTGAGCCTGGTTACCCCCTTTCGGAACCACAGACTTAGAAATCGCCAGCTCATATACAGTGCATAAAATATATTTATATAATATATTTATATATATACCCTTATACACCATTTTAATAAAAAATATCACAAAATTCTTCTAAGTCCCTCGGGAAGAGTGAAAGACGCGCACGTTCATTTTCAGCGCTCCTAGACCTTCCTATAAGAAGTTAGCCAAAAAGTAGCTTCGAAAAACGCTTAGGTTAAGTTTCAGAGTTGCTTCTAATGTACCAAAGCTGGACTTAGACATAATTTCACTCTCACAACATTATGGCTGGTTGGAGACAGTCCGAACCACAAGTACCGGATCGATGGTTCTGGGCGTATACTGGGGGGACGGGGACGACTCCCATTAATCCCTGACTATACCGGGGATACGCTTATCACAATGCCTTTCTGGTCTGTGCTGAAGCAGGGCATTCTGGCAGCCAAGTGGCTTGACCTTTATTAGTGAGCCTGGTTACCCCCTTTCGGAACCACAGACTTAGAAATCGCCAGCTCATATACAGTGCATAAAATATATTTATATAATATATTTATATATATACCCTTATACACCATTTTAATAAAAAATATCACAAAATTCTTCTAAGTCCCTCGGGAAGAGTGAAAGACGCGCACGTTCATTTTCAGAGCTCCTAGACCTTCCTATAAGAAGTTAGCCAAAAAGAAGCTTCGAAAAACGCTTAGGTTAAGTTTCAGAGTTGCTTCTAATGTACCAAAGCTGGACTTAGACATAATTTCACTCTCACAACATTATGGCTGGTTGGAGACAGTCCGAACCACAAGTACCGGGTCCATGGTTCTGGGCGTATACTGGGGGGGACGGGGACGACTCCCATTAACCCCTGACTATACCGGGGATACGCTTATCACAATGCCTTTCTGGTCTGTGCTGAAGCAGGGCATTCTGGCAGCCAAGTGGCTTGACCTTTATTAGTGAGCCTGGTTACCCCCTCTCGGAACCACAGACTTAGAAATCGCCAGCTCATATACAGTGCATAAAATATATTTATATATATACCCTTATACACCATTTTAATAAAAAATATCACAAAATTCTTCTAAGTCCCTCGGGAAGAGTGAAAGACGCGCACGTTCATTTTCAGAGCTCCTAGACCTTCCTATAAGAAGTTAGCCAAAAAGTAGCTTCGAAAAACGCTTAGGTTAAGTTTCAGAGTTGCTTCTAATGTACCAAAGCTGGACTTAGACATAATTTCACTCTCACAACATTATGGCTGGTTGGAGACAATACGAACCACAAGTACCGGGTCCATGGTTCTGGGCGTATACTGGGGGGACGGGGACGACTCCCATTAACCCCTGACTATACCGGGGATACGCTTATCACAATGCCTTTCTGGTCTGTGCTGAAGCAGGGCATTCTGGCAGCCAAGTGGCTTGACCTTTATTAGTGAGCCTGGTTACCCCCTCTCGGAACCACAGACTTAGAAATCGCCAGCTCATATACAGTGCATAAAATATATTTATATAATATATTTATATATATACCCTTATACACCATTTTAATAAGAAATATCACAAAATTCTTCTAAGTCCCTCGGGAAGAGTGAAAGACGCGCACGTTCATTTTCAGAGCTCCTAGACCTTCCTATAAGAAGTTAGCCAAAAAGTAGCTTCGAAAAACGCTTAGGTTAAGTTTCAGAGTTGCTTCTAATGTACCAAAGCTGGACTTAGACATAATTTCACTCTCACAACATTATGGCTGGTTGGAGACAGTCCGAACCACAAGTACCGGGTCCATGGTTCTGGGCGTATACTGGGGGGGACGGGGACGACTCCCATTAACCCCTGACTATACCGGGGATACGCTTATCACAATGCCTTTCTGGTCTGTGCTGAAGCAGGGCATTCTGGCAGCCAAGTGGCTTGACCTTTATTAGTGAGCCTGGTTACCCCCTCTCGGAACCACAGACTTAGAAATCGCCAGCTCATATACAGTGCATAAAATATATTTATATATATACCCTTATACACCATTTTAATAAAAAATATCACAAAATTCTTCTAAGTCCCTCGGGAAGAGTGAAAGACGCGCACGTTCATTTTCAGAGCTCCTAGACCTTCCTATAAGAAGTTAGCCAAAAAGTAGCTTCGAAAAACGCTTAGGTTAAGTTTCAGAGTTGCTTCTAATGTACCAAAGCTGGACTTAGACATAATTTCACTCTCACAACATTATGGCTGGTTGGAGACAATACGAACCACAAGTACCGGGTCCATGGTTCTGGGCGTATACTGGGGGGACGGGGACGACTCCCATTAACCCCTGACTATACCGGGGATACGCTTATCACAATGCCTTTCTGGTCTGTGCTGAAGCAGGGCATTCTGGCAGCCAAGTGGCTTGACCTTTATTAGTGAGCCTGGTTACCCCCTCTCGGAACCACAGACTTAGAAATCGCCAGCTCATATACAGTGCATAAAATATATTTATATAATATATTTATATATATACCCTTATACACCATTTTAATAAGAAATATCACAAAATTCTTCTAAGTCCCTCGGGAAGAGTGAAAGACGCGCACGTTCATTTTCAGAGCTCCTAGACCTTCCTATAAGAAGTTAGCCAAAAAGTAGCTTCGAAAAACGCTTAGGTTAAGTTTCAGAGTTGCTTCTAATGTACCAAAGCTGGACTTAGACATAATTTCACTCTCACAACATTATGGCTGGTTGGAGACAGTCCGAACCACAAGTACCGGATCGATGGTTCTGGGCGTATACTGGGGGGACGGGGACGACTCCCATTAACCCCTGACTATACCGGGGATACGCTTATCACAATGCCTTTCTGGTCTGTGCTGAAGCAGGGCATTCTGGCAGCCAAGTGGCTTGACCTTTATTAGTGAGCCTGGTTACCCCCTCTCGGAACCACAGACTTAGAAATCGCCAGCTCATATACAGTGCATAAAATATATTTATATATATACCCTTATACACCATTTTAATAAAAAATATCACAAAATTCTTCTAAGTCCCTCGGGAAAAGTGAAAGACGCGCACGTTCATTTTCAGCGCTCCTAGACCTTCCTATAAGAAGATAGCCAAAAAGTAGCTTCGAAAAACGCTTAGGTTAAGTTTCAGAGTTGCTTCTAATGTACCAAAGCTGGACTTAGACATAATTTCACTCTCACAACATTATGGCTGGTTGGAGACAGTCCGAACCACAAGTACCGGGTCGATGGTTCTGGGCGTATAATGGGGGGACGGGGACGACTCCCATTAACCCCTGACTATACCGGGGATACGCTTATCACAATGCCTTTCTGGTCTGTGCTGAAGCAGGGCATTCTGGCAGCCAAGTGGCTTGACCTTTATTAGTGAGCCTGGTTACCCCCTCTCGGAACCACAGACTTAGAAATCGCCAGCTCATATACAGTGCATAAAATATATTTATATATATACCCTTATACACCATTTTAATAAAAAATATCACAAAATTCTTCTAAGTCCCTCGGGAAAAGTAAAAGACGCGCACGTTCATTTTCAGCGCTCCTAGACCTTCCTATAAGAAGTTAGCCAAAAAGTAGCTTCGAAAAACGCTTAGGTTAAGTTTCAGAGTTGCTTCTAATGTACCAAAGCTGGACTTAGACATAATTTCACTCTCACAACATTATGGCTGGTTGGAGACAGTCCGAACCACAAGTACCGGGTCGATGGTTCTGGGCGTATACTGGGGGGACGGGGACGACTCCCATGAACCCCTGACTATACCGGGGATACGCTTATCACAATGCCTTTCTGGTCTGTGCTGAAGCAGGGCATTCTGGCAGCCAAGTGGCTTGACCTTTATTAGTGAGCCTGGTTACCCCCTCTCGGAACCACAGACTTAGAAATCGCCAGCTCATATACAGTGCATAAAATATATTTCTATATATACCCTTATACACCATTTTAATAAAAAATATCACAAAATTCTTCTAAGTCCCTCGGGAAGAGTGAAAGACGCGCACGTTCATTTTCAGCGCTCCTAGACCTTCCTATAAGAAGTTAGCCAAAAAGTAGCTTCGAAAAACGCTTAGGTTAAGTTTCAGAGTTGCTTCTAATGTACCAAAGCTGGACTTAGACATAATTTCACTCTCACAACATTATGGCTGGTTGGAGACAGTCCGAACCACAAGTACCGGATCGATGGTTCTGGGCGTATACTGGGGGGACGGGGACGACTCCCATTAATCCCTGACTATACCGGGGATACGCTTATCACAATGCCTTTCTGGTCTGTGCTGAAGCAGGGCATTCTGGCAGCCAAGTGGCTTGACCTTTATTAGTGAGCCTGGTTACCCCCTTTCGGAACCACAGACTTAGAAATCGCCAGCTCATATACAGTGCATAAAATATATTTATATAATATATTTATATATATACCCTTATACACCATTTTAATAAAAAATATCACAAAATTCTTCTAAGTCCCTCGGGAAGAGTGAAAGACGCGCACGTTCATTTTCAGCGCTCCTAGACCTTCCTATAAGAAGTTAGCCAAAAAGTAGCTTCGAAAAACGCTTAGGTTAAGTTTCAGAGTTGCTTCTAATGTACCAAAGCTGGACTTAGACATAATTTCACTCTCACAACATTATGGCTGGTTGGAGACAGTCCGAACCACAAGTACCGGGTCCATGGTTCTGGGCGTATACTGGGGGGGACGGGGACGACTCCCATTAACCCCTGACTATACCGGGGATACGCTTATCACAATGCCTTTCTGGTCTGTGCTGAAGCAGGGCATTCTGGCAGCCAAGTGGCTTGACCTTTATTAGTGAGCCTGGTTACCCCCTCTCGGAACCACAGACTTAGAAATCGCCAGCTCATATACAGTGCATAAAATATATTTATATATATACCCTTATACACCATTTTAATAAAAAATATCACAAAATTCTTCTAAGTCCCTCGGGAAGAGTGAAAGACGCGCACGTTCATTTTCAGAGCTCCTAGACCTTCCTATAAGAAGTTAGCCAAAAAGTAGCTTCGAAAAACGCTTAGGTTAAGTTTCAGAGTTGCTTCTAATGTACCAAAGCTGGACTTAGACATAATTTCACTCTCACAACATTATGGCTGGTTGGAGACAATACGAACCACAAGTACCGGGTCCATGGTTCTGGGCGTATACTGGGGGGACGGGGACGACTCCCATTAACCCCTGACTATACCGGGGATACGCTTATCACAATGCCTTTCTGGTCTGTGCTGAAGCAGGGCATTCTGGCAGCCAAGTGGCTTGACCTTTATTAGTGAGCCTGGTTACCCCCTCTCGGAACCACAGACTTAGAAATCGCCAGCTCATATACAGTGCATAAAATATATTTATATAATATATTTATATATATACCCTTATACACCATTTTAATAAAAAATATCACAAAATTCTTCTAAGTCCCTCGGGAAGAGTGAAAGACGCGCACGTTCATTTTCAGAACTCCTAGACCTTCCTATAAGAAGTTAGCCAAAAAGTAGCTTCGAAAAACGCTTAGGTTAAGTTTCAGAGTTGCTTCTAATGTACCAAAGTTGGACTTAGACATAATTTCACTCTCACAACATTATGGCTGGTTGGAGACAGTCCGAACCACAAGTACCGGGTCCATGGTTCTGGGCGTATACTGGGGGGACGGGGACGACTCCCATTAACCCCTGACTATACCGGGGATACGCTTATCACAATGCCTTTCTGGTCTGTGCTGAAGCAGGGCATTCTGGCAGCCAAGTGGCTTGACCTTTATTAGTGCGCCTGGTTACCCCCTCTCGGAACCACAGACTTAGAAATCGCCAGCTCATATACAGTGCATAAAATATATTTATATATATACCCTTATACACCATTTTAATAAAAAATATCACAAAATTCTTCTAAGTCCCTCGGGAACAGTGAAAGACGCGCACGTTCATTTTCAGAGCTCCTAGACCTTCCTATAAGAAGTTAGATAAAAAGTAGCTTCGAAAAACGCTTAGGTTAAGTTTCAGAGTTGCTTCTAATGTACCAAAGCTGGACTTAGACATAATTTCACTCTCACAACATTATGGCTGGTTGGAGACAGTCCGAACCACAAGTACCGGGTCCATGGTTCTGGCCGTATACTGGGGGGACGGGGACGTCTCCCTTTAACCCCTGACTATACCGGGGATAAGCTTATCACAATGCCTTTCTGGTCTGTGCTGAAGCAGGGCATTCTGGCAGCCAAGTGGCTTGACCTTTATTAGTGAGCCTGGTTACCCCCTCTCGGAACCACAGACTTAGAAATCGCCAGCTCATATACAGTGCATAAAATATATTTATATAATATATTTATATAATTACCCTTATACACCATTTTAATAAAAAATATCACAAAATTCTTCTAAGTCCCTCGGGAAGAGTGAAAGACGCGCACGTTCATTTTCAGAGCTCCTAGACCTTCCTATAAGAAGTTAGCCAAAAAGTAGCTTCGAAAAACGCTTAGGTTAAGTTTCAGAGTTGCTTCTAATGTACCAAAGCTGGACTTAGACATAATTTCACTCTCACAACATTATGGCTGGTTGGAGACAGTCTGAACCACAAGTACCGGGTCGATGGTTCTGGGCGTATACTGGGGGGACGGGGACGACTCCCATTAACCCCTGACTATACTGGGGATACGCTTATCACAATGCCTTTCTGGTCTGTGCTGAAGCAGGGCATTCTGGCAGCCAAGTGGCTTGACCGTTATTAGTGAGCCTGGTTACCCCCTCTCGGAACCACAGACTTAGAAATCGCCAGCTCATATACAGTGCATAAAATATATTTATATATATACCCTTATACACCATTTTAATAAAAAATATCACAAAATTCTTCTAAGTCCCTCGGGAAGAGTGAAAGACGCGCACGTTCATTTTCAGCGCTCCTAGACCTTCCTATAAGAAGTTAGCCAAAAAGTAGCTTCGAAAAACGCTTAGGTTAAGTTTCAGAGTTGCTTCTAATGTACCAAAGCTGGACTTAGACATAATTTCACTCTCACAACATTATGGCTGGTTGGAGACAGTCCGAACCACAAGTACCGGGTCCATGGTTCTGGGCGTATACTGGGGGGGACGGGGACGACTCCCATTAACCCCTGACTATACCGGGGATACGCTTATCACAATGCCTTTCTGGTCTGTGCTGAAGCAGGGCATTCTGGCAGCCAAGTGGCTTGACCTTTATTAGTGAGCCTGGTTACCCCCTCTCGGAACCACAGACTTAGAAATCGCCAGCTCATATACAGTGCATAAAATATATTTATATAATATATTTATATATATACCCTTATACACCATTTTAATAAAAAATATCACAAAATTCTTCTAAGTCCCTCGGGAAGAGTGAAAGACGCGCACGTTCATTTTCAGAACTCCTAAACCTTCCTATAAGAAGTTAGCCAAAAAGTAGCTTCGAAAAACGCTTAGGTTAAGTTTCAGAGTTGCTTCTAATGTACCAAAGCTGGACTTAGACATAATTTCACTCTCACAACATTATGGCTGGTTGGAGACAGTCCGAACCACAAGTACCGGGTCGATGGTTCTGGGCGTATACTGGGGGGACGGGGACGACTCCCATTAACCCCTGACTATACTGGGGATACGCTTATCACAATGCCTTTCTGGTCTGTGCTGAAGCAGGGCATTCTGGCAGCCAAGTGGCTTGACCGTTATTAGTGAGCCTGGTTACCCCCTCTCGGAACCACAGACTTAGAAATCGCCAGCTCATATACAGTGCATAAAATATATTTATATATATACCCTTATACACCATTTTAATAAAAAATATCACAAAATTCTTCTAAGTCCCTCGGGAAGAGTGAAAGACGCGCACGTTCATTTTCAGAGCTCCTAGACCTTCCTATAAGAAGTTAGATAAAAAGTAGCTTCGAAAAACGCTTAGGTTAAGTTTCAGAGTTGCTTCTAATGTACCAAAGCTGGACTTAGACATAATTTCACTCTCACAACATTATGGCTGGTTGGAGACAGTCCGAACCACAAGTACCGGGTCCATGGTTCTGGCCGTATACTGGGGGGACGGGGACGTCTCCCTTTAACCCCTGACTATACCGGGGATACGCTTATCACAATGCCTTTCTGGTCTGTGCTGAAGCAGGGCATTCTGGCAGCCAAGTGGCTTGACCTTTATTAGTGAGCCTGGTTACCCCCTCTCGGAACCACAGACTTAGAAATCGCAAGCTCATATACAGTGCATAAAATATATTTATATAATATATTTATATATATACCCTTATACACCATTTTAATAAAAAATATCACAAAATTCTTCTAAGTCCCTCGGGAAGAGTGAAAGACGCGCACGTTCATTTTCAGAGCTCCTAGACCTTCCTATAAGAAGTTAGCCAAAAAGTAGCTTCGAAAAACGCTTAGGTTAAGTTTCAGAGTTGCTTCTAATGTACCAAAGCTGGACTTAGACATAATTTCACTCTCACAACATTATGGCTGGTTGGAGACAGTCTGAACCACAAGTACCGGGTCGATGGTTCTGGGCGTATACTGGGGGGACGGGGACGACTCCCATTAACCCCTGACTATACTGGGGATACGCTTATCACAATGCCTTTCTGGTCTGTGCTGAAGCAGGGCATTCTGGCAGCCAAGTGGCTTGACCGTTATTAGTGAGCCTGGTTACCCCCTCTCGGAACCACAGACTTAGAAATCGCCAGCTCATATACAGTGCATAAAATATATTTATATATATACCCTTATACACCATTTTAATAAAAAATATCACAAAATTCTTCTAAGTCCCTCGGGAAGAGTGAAAGACGCGCACGTTCATTTTCAGCGCTCCTAGACCTTCCTATAAGAAGTTAGCCAAAAAGTAGCTTCGAAAAACGCTTAGGTTAAGTTTCAGAGTTGCTTCTAATGTACCAAAGCTGGACTTAGACATAATTTCACTCTCACAACATTATGGCTGGTTGGAGACAGTCCGAACCACAAGTACCGGGTCCATGGTTCTGGGCGTATACTGGGGGGGACGGGGACGACTCCCATTAACCCCTGACTATACCGGGGATACGCTTATCACAATGCCTTTCTGGTCTGTGCTGAAGCAGGGCATTCTGGCAGCCAAGTGGCTTGACCTTTATTAGTGAGCCTGGTTACCCCCTCTCGGAACCACAGACTTAGAAATCGCCAGCTCATATACAGTGCATAAAATATATTTATATAATATATTTATATATATACCCTTATACACCATTTTAATAAAAAATATCACAAAATTCTTCTAAGTCCCTCGGGAAGAGTGAAAGACGCGCACGTTCATTTTCAGAACTCCTAGACCTTCCTATAAGAAGTTAGCCAAAAAGTAGCTTCGAAAAACGCTTAGGTTAAGTTTCAGAGTTGCTTCTAATGTACCAAAGCTGGACTTAGACATAATTTCACTCTCACAACATTATGGCTGGTTGGAGACAGTCCGAACCACAAGTACCGGGTCGATGGTTCTGGGCGTATACTGGGGGGACGGGGACGACTCCCATTAACCCCTGACTATACTGGGGATACGCTTATCACAATGCCTTTCTGGTCTGTGCTGAAGCAGGGCATTCTGGCAGCCAAGTGGCTTGACCGTTATTAGTGAGCCTGGTTACCCCCTCTCGGAACCACAGACTTAGAAATCGCCAGCTCATATACAGTGCATAAAATATATTTATATATATACCCTTATACACCATTTTAATAAAAAATATCACAAAATTCTTCTAAGTCCCTCGGGAAGAGTGAAAGACGCGCACGTTCATTTTCAGCGCTCCTAGACCTTCCTATAAGAAGTTAGCCAAAAAGTAGCTTCGAAAAACGCTTAGGTTAAGTTTCAGAGTTGCTTCTAATGTACCAAAGCTGGACTTAGACATAATTTCACTCTCACAACATTATGGCTGGTTGGAGACAGTCCGAACCACAAGTACCGGGTCCATGGTTCTGGGCGTATACTGGGGGGGACGGGGACGACTCCCATTAACCCCTGACTATACCGGGGATACGCTTATCACAATGCCTTTCTGGTCTGTGCTGAAGCAGGGCATTCTGGCAGCCAAGTGGCTTGACCTTTATTAGTGAGCCTGGTTACCCCCTCTCGGAACCACAGACTTAGAAATCGCCAGCTCATATACAGTGCATAAAATATATTTATATAATATATTTATATATATACCCTTATACACCATTTTAATAAAAAATATCACAAAATTCTTCTAAGTCCCTCGGGAAGAGTGAAAGACGCGCACGTTCATTTTCAGAACTCCTAGACCTTCCTATAAGAAGTTAGCCAAAAAGTAGCTTCGAAAAACGCTTAGGTTAAGTTTCAGAGTTGCTTCTAATGTACCAAAGCTGGACTTAGACATAATTTCACTCTCACAACATTATGGCTGGTTGGAGACAGTCCGAACCACAAGTACCGGGTCGATGGTTCTGGGCGTATACTGGGGGGACGGGGACGACTCCCATTAACCCCTGACTATACTGGGGATACGCTTATCACAATGCCTTTCTGGTC
The DNA here is from genome assembly GCF_040206685.1 of Ascaphus truei. Classification (NCBI taxonomy): domain Eukaryota; kingdom Metazoa; phylum Chordata; class Amphibia; order Anura; family Ascaphidae; genus Ascaphus; species Ascaphus truei. The sequence continues at coordinate 289,078,927 of NC_134483.1, read as the reverse complement.
TGTGCTGAAGCAGGGCATTCTGGCAGCCAAGTGGCTTGACCGTTATTAGTGAGCCTGGTTACCCCCTCTCGGAACCACAGACTTAGAAATCGCCAGCTCATATACAGTGCATAAAATATATTTATATATATACCCTTATACACCATTTTAATAAAAAATATCACAAAATTCTTCTAAGTCCCTCGGGAAGAGTGAAAGACGCGCACGTTCATTTTCAGAGCTCCTAGACCTTCCTATAAGAAGTTAGCCAAAAAGTAGCTTCGAAAAACGCTTAGGTTAAGTTTCAGAGTTGCTTCTAATGTACCAAAGCTGGACTTAGACATAATTTCACTCTCACAACATTATGGCTGGTTGGAGACAATACGAACCACAAGTACCGGGTCCATGGTTCTGGGCGTATACTGGGGGGACGGGGACGACTCCCATTAACCCCTGACTATACCGGGGATACGCTTATCACAATGCCTTTCTGGTCTGTGCTGAAGCAGGGCATTCTGGCAGCCAAGTGGCTTGACCTTTATTAGTGAGCCTGGTTACCCCCTCTCGGAACCACAGACTTAGAAATCGCCAGCTCATATACAGTGCATAAAATATATTTATATAATATATTTATATATATACCCTTATACACCATTTTAATAAAAAATATCACAAAATTCTTCTAAGTCCCTCGGGAAGAGTGAAAGACGTGCACGTTCATTTTCAGAACTCCTAGACCTTCCTATAAGAAGTTAGCCAAAAAGTAGCTTCGAAAAACGCTTAGGTTAAGTTTCAGAGTTGCTTCTAATGTACCAAAGTTGGACTTAGACATAATTTCACTCTCACAACATTATGGCTGGTTGGAGACAGTCCGAACCACAAGTACCGGGTCCATGGTTCTGGGCGTATACTGGGGGGACGGGGACGACTCCCATTAACCCCTGACTATACCGGGGATACGCTTATCACAATGCCTTTCTGGTCTGTGCTGAAGCAGGGCATTCTGGCAGCCAAGTGGCTTGACCTTTATTAGTGCGCCTGGTTACCCCCTCTCGGAACCACAGACTTAGAAATCGCCAGCTCATATACAGTGCATAAAATATATTTATATATATACCCTTATACACCATTTTAATAAAAAATATCACAAAATTCTTCTAAGTCCCTCGGGAACAGTGAAAGACGCGCACGTTCATTTTCAGAGCTCCTAGACCTTCCTATAAGAAGTTAGATAAAAAGTAGCTTCGAAAAAACGCTTAGGTTAAGTTTCAGAGTTGCTTCTAATGTACCAAAGCTGGACTTAGACATAATTTCACTCTCACAACATTATGGCTGGTTGGAGACAGTCCGAACCACAAGTACCGGGTCCATGGTTCTGGCCGTATACTGGGGGGACGGGGACGTCTCCCTTTAACCCCTGACTATACCGGGGATACGCTTATCACAATGCCTTTCTGGTCTGTGCTGAAGCAGGGCATTCTGGCAGCCAAGTGGCTTGACCTTTATTAGTGAGCCTGGTTACCCCCTCTCGGAACCACAGACTTAGAAATCGCCAGCTCATATACAGTGCATAAAATATATTTATATAATATATTTATATATATACCCTTATACACCATTTTAATAAAAAATATCACAAAATTCTTCTAAGTCCCTTGGGAAGAGTGAAAGACGCGCACGTTCATTTTCAGCGCTCCCAGACCTTCCTATAAGAAATTAGCCAAAAAGTAGCTTCGAAAAACGCTTAGGTTACGTTTCAGAGTTGCTTCTAATGTACCAAAGCTGGACTTAGACATAATTTCACTCTCACAACATTATGGCTGGTTGGAGACAGTCCGAACCACAAGTACCGGGTCCATGGATCTGGGCGTATACTGGGGGGACGGGGACGACTCCCATTAACCCCTGACTATACCGGGGATACGCTTATCACAATGTCTTTCTGGTTTGTGCTGAAGCAGGGCATTCTGGCAGCCAAGTGGCTTGACCTTTATTAGTGCGCCTGGTTACCCCCTCTCGGAACCACAGACTTAGAAATCGCCAGCTCATATACAGTGCATAAAATATATTTATATAATATATTTATATATATACCCTTATACACCATTTTAATAAAAAATATCTCAAAATTCTTCTAAGTCCCTCGGGAAGAGTGAAAGACGCGCACGTTCATTTTCAGAGCTCCTAGACCTTCCTATAAGAAGTTAGCCAAAAAGTAGCTTCGAAAAACGCTTAGGTTAAGTTTCAGAGTTGCTTCTAATGTACCAAAGCTGGACTTAGACATAATTTCACTCTCACAACATTATGGCTGGTTGGAGACAGTCTGAACCACAAGTACCGGGTCGATGGTTCTGGGCATATACTGGGGGGACGGGGACGACTCCCATTAACCCCTGACTATACTGGGGATACGCTTATCACAATGCCTTTCTGGTCTGTGCTGAAGCAGGGCATTCTGGCAGCCAAGTGGCTTGACCGTTATTAGTGAGCCTGGTTACCCCCTCTCGGAACCACAGACTTAGAAATCGCCAGCTCATATACAGTGCATAAAATATATTTATATATATACCCTTATACACCATTTTAATAAAAAATATCACAAAATTCTTCTAAGTCCCTCGGGAAGAGTGAAAGACGCGCACGTTCATTTTCAGCGCTCCTAGACCTTCCTATAAGAAGTTAGCCAAAAAGTAGCTTCGAAAAACGCTTAGGTTAAGTTTCAGAGTTGCTTCTAATGTACCAAAGCTGGACTTAGACATAATTTCACTCTCACAACATTATGGCTGGTTGGAGACAGTCCGAACCACAAGTACCGGGTCCATGGTTCTGGGCGTATACTGGGGGGGACGGGGACGACTCCCATTAACCACTGACTATACCGGGGATACGCTTATCACAATGCCTTTCTGGTCTGTGCTGAAGCAGGGCATTCTGGCAGCCAAGTGGCTTGACCGTTATTAGTGAGCCTGGTTACCCCCTCTCGGAACCACAGACTTAGAAATCGCCAGCTCATATACAGTGCATAAAATATATTTATATATATACCCTTATACACCATTTTAATAAAAAATATCACAAAATTCTTCTAAGTCCCTCGGGAAGAGTGAAAGACGCGCACGTTCATTTTCAGAGCTCCTAGACCTTCCTATAAGAAGTTAGCCAAAAAGTAGCTTCGAAAAACGCTTAGGTTAAGTTTCAGAGTTGCTTCTAATGTACCAAAGCTGGACTTAGACATAATTTCACTCTCACAACATTATGGCTGGTTGGAGACAATACGAACCACAAGTACCGGGTCCATGGTTCTGGGCGTATACTGGGGGGACGGGGACGACTCCCATTAACCCCTGACTATACCGGGGATACGCTTATCACAATGCCTTTCTGGTCTGTGCTGAAGCAGGGCATTCTGGCAGCCAAGTGGCTTGACCTTTATTAGTGAGCCTGGTTACCCCCTCTCGGAACCACAGACTTAGAAATCGCCAGCTCATATACAGTGCATAAAATATATTTATATAATATATTTATATATATACCCTTATACACCATTTTAATAAAAAATATCACAAAATTCTTCTAAGTCCCTCGGGAAGAGTGAAAGACGTGCACGTTCATTTTCAGAACTCCTAGACCTTCCTATAAGAAGTTAGCCAAAAAGTAGCTTCGAAAAACGCTTAGGTTAAGTTTCAGAGTTGCTTCTAATGTACCAAAGTTGGACTTAGACATAATTTCACTCTCACAACATTATGGCTGGTTGGAGACAGTCCGAACCACAAGTACCGGGTCCATGGTTCTGGGCGTATACTGGGGGGACGGGGACGACTCCCATTAACCCCTGACTATACCGGGGATACGCTTATCACAATGCCTTTCTGGTCTGTGCTGAAGCAGGGCATTCTGGCAGCCAAGTGGCTTGACCTTTATTAGTGCGCCTGGTTACCCCCTCTCGGAACCACAGACTTAGAAATCGCCAGCTCATATACAGTGCATAAAATATATTTATATATATACCCTTATACACCATTTTAATAAAAAATATCACAAAATTCTTCTAAGTCCCTCGGGAACAGTGAAAGACGCGCACGTTCATTTTCAGAGCTCCTAGACCTTCCTATAAGAAGTTAGATAAAAAGTAGCTTCGAAAAAACGCTTAGGTTAAGTTTCAGAGTTGCTTCTAATGTACCAAAGCTGGACTTAGACATAATTTCACTCTCACAACATTATGGCTGGTTGGAGACAGTCCGAACCACAAGTACCGGGTCCATGGTTCTGGCCGTATACTGGGGGGACGGGGACGTCTCCCTTTAACCCCTGACTATACCGGGGATACGCTTATCACAATGCCTTTCTGGTCTGTGCTGAAGCAGGGCATTCTGGCAGCCAAGTGGCTTGACCTTTATTAGTGAGCCTGGTTACCCCCTCTCGGAACCACAGACTTAGAAATCGCCAGCTCATATACAGTGCATAAAATATATTTATATAATATATTTATATATATACCCTTATACACCATTTTAATAAAAAATATCACAAAATTCTTCTAAGTCCCTTGGGAAGAGTGAAAGACGCGCACGTTCATTTTCAGCGCTCCCAGACCTTCCTATAAGAAATTAGCCAAAAAGTAGCTTCGAAAAACGCTTAGGTTACGTTTCAGAGTTGCTTCTAATGTACCAAAGCTGGACTTAGACATAATTTCACTCTCACAACATTATGGCTGGTTGGAGACAGTCCGAACCACAAGTACCGGGTCCATGGATCTGGGCGTATACTGGGGGGACGGGGACGACTCCCATTAACCCCTGACTATACCGGGGATACGCTTATCACAATGTCTTTCTGGTTTGTGCTGAAGCAGGGCATTCTGGCAGCCAAGTGGCTTGACCTTTATTAGTGCGCCTGGTTACCCCCTCTCGGAACCACAGACTTAGAAATCGCCAGCTCATATACAGTGCATAAAATATATTTATATAATATATTTATATATATACCCTTATACACCATTTTAATAAAAAATATCTCAAAATTCTTCTAAGTCCCTCGGGAAGAGTGAAAGACGCGCACGTTCATTTTCAGAGCTCCTAGACCTTCCTATAAGAAGTTAGCCAAAAAGTAGCTTCGAAAAACGCTTAGGTTAAGTTTCAGAGTTGCTTCTAATGTACCAAAGCTGGACTTAGACATAATTTCACTCTCACAACATTATGGCTGGTTGGAGACAGTCTGAACCACAAGTACCGGGTCGATGGTTCTGGGCATATACTGGGGGGACGGGGACGACTCCCATTAACCCCTGACTATACTGGGGATACGCTTATCACAATGCCTTTCTGGTCTGTGCTGAAGCAGGGCATTCTGGCAGCCAAGTGGCTTGACCGTTATTAGTGAGCCTGGTTACCCCCTCTCGGAACCACAGACTTAGAAATCGCCAGCTCATATACAGTGCATAAAATATATTTATATATATACCCTTATACACCATTTTAATAAAAAATATCACAAAATTCTTCTAAGTCCCTCGGGAAGAGTGAAAGACGCGCACGTTCATTTTCAGCGCTCCTAGACCTTCCTATAAGAAGTTAGCCAAAAAGTAGCTTCGAAAAACGCTTAGGTTAAGTTTCAGAGTTGCTTCTAATGTACCAAAGCTGGACTTAGACATAATTTCACTCTCACAACATTATGGCTGGTTGGAGACAGTCCGAACCACAAGTACCGGGTCCATGGTTCTGGGCGTATACTGGGGGGGACGGGGACGACTCCCATTAACCACTGACTATACCGGGGATACGCTTATCACAATGCCTTTCTGGTCTGTGCTGAAGCAGGGCATTCTGGCAGCCAAGTGGCTTGACCTTTATTAGTGCGCCTGGTTACCCCCTCTCGGAACCACAGACTTAGAAATCGCCAGCTCATATACAGTGCATAAAATATATTTATATAATATATTTATATATATACCCTTATACACCATTTTAATAAAAAATATCTCAAAATTCTTCTAAGTCCCTCGGGAAGAGTGAAAGACGCGCACGTTCATTTTCAGAGCTCCTAGACCTTCCTATAAGAAGTTAGCCAAAAAGTAGCTTCGAAAAACGCTTAGGTTAAGTTTCAGAGTTGCTTCTAATGTACCAAAGCTGGACTTAGACATAATTTCACTCTCACAACATTATGGCTGGTTGGAGACAGTCTGAACCACAAGTACCGGGTCGATGGTTCTGGGCATATACTGGGGGGACGGGGACGACTCCCATTAACCCCTGACTATACTGGGGATACGCTTATCACAATGCCTTTCTGGTCTGTGCTGAAGCAGGGCATTCTGGCAGCCAAGTGGCTTGACCGTTATTAGTGAGCCTGGTTACCCCCTCTCGGAACCACAGACTTAGAAATCGCCAGCTCATATACAGTGCATAAAATATATTTATATATATACCCTTATACACCATTTTAATAAAAAATATCACAAAATTCTTCTAAGTCCCTCGGGAAGAGTGAAAGACGCGCACGTTCATTTTCAGCGCTCCTAGACCTTCCTATAAGAAGTTAGCCAAAAAGTAGCTTCGAAAAACGCTTAGGTTAAGTTTCAGAGTTGCTTCTAATGTACCAAAGCTGGACTTAGACATAATTTCACTCTCACAACATTATGGCTGGTTGGAGACAGTCCGAACCACAAGTACCGGGTCCATGGTTCTGGGCGTATACTGGGGGGGACGGGGACGACTCCCATTAACCACTGACTATACCGGGGATACGCTTATCACAATGCCTTTCTGGTCTGTGCTGAAGCAGGGCATTCTGGCAGCCAAGTGGCTTGACCTTTATTAGTGAGCCTGGTTACCCCCTCTCGGAACCACAGACTTAGAAATCGCCAGCTCATATACAGTGCATAAAATATATTTATATATATACCCTTATACACCATTTTAATAAATAATATCACAAAATTCTTCTAAGTCCCTCGGGAAGAGTGAAAGACGCGCACGTTCATTTTCAGAGCTCCTAGACCTTCCTATAAGAAGTTAGCCAAAAAGTAGCTTCGAAAAACGCTTAGGTTAAGTTTCAGAGTTGCTTCTAATGTACCAAAGCTGGACTTAGACATAATTTCACTCTCACAACATTATGGCTGGTTGGAGACAGTCCGAACCACACGTACCGGGTCGATGGTTCTGGGCGTATACTGGGGGGACGAGGACGACTCCCATTAACCCCTGACTATACCGGGGATACGCTTATCACAATGCCTTTCTGGTCTGTGCTGAAGCAGGGCATTCTGGCAGCCAAGTGGCTTGACCTTTATTAGTGAGCCTGGTTACCCCCTCTCGGAACCACAGACATAGAAATCGCCAGCTCATATACAGTGCATAAAATATATTTATATATATACCCTTATACACCATTTTAATAAAAAATATCACAAAATTCTTCTAAGTCCCTCGGGAAGAGTGGAAGACGCGCACGTTCATTTTCAGAGCTCCTAGACCTTCCTATAAGAAGTTAGCCAAAAAGTAGCTTCGAAAAACGCTTAGGTTAAGTTTCAGAGTTGCTTCTAATGTACCAAAGCTGGACTTAGACATAATTTCACTCTCACAACATTATGGCTGGTTGGAGACAGTCCGAAACACACGTACCGGGTCGATGGTTCTGGGCGTATACTGGGGGGACGGGGACGACTCCCATTAACCCCTGACTATACCGGGGATACGCTTATCACAATGCCTTTCTGGTCTGTGCTGAAGCAGGGCATTCTGGCAGCCAAGTGGCTTGACCTTTATTAGTGAGCCTGGTTACCCCCTCTCGGAACCACAGACTTAGAAATCGCCAGCTCATATACAGTGCATAAAATATATTTATATATATACCCTTATACACCATTTTAATAAAAAATATCACAAAATTCTTCTAAGTCCCTCGGGAAGAGTGAAAGACGCGCACGTTCATTTTCAGAGCTCCTAGACCTTCCTATAAGAAGTTAGCCAAAAAGTAGCTTCGAAAAACGCTTAGGTTAAGTTTCAGAGTTGCTTCTAATGTACCAAAGCTGGACTTAGACATAATTTCACTCTCACAACATTATGGCTGGTTGGAGACAGTCCGAACCACAAGTACCGGGTCGATGGTTCTGGGCGTATACTGGGGGGACGGGGACGACTCCCATTAACCCCTGACTATACCGGGGATACGCTTATCACAATGCCTTTCTGGTCTGTGCTGAAGCAGGGCATTCTGGCAGCCAAGTGGCTTGACCTTTATTAGTGAGCCTGGTTACCCCCTCTCGGAACCACAGACATAGAAATCGCCAGCTCATATACAGTGCATAAAATATATTTATATATATACCCTTATACACCATTTTAATAAAAAATATCACAAAATTCTTCTAAGTCCCTCGGGAAGAGTGAAAGACGCGCACGTTCATTTTCAGAGCTCCTAGACCTTCCTATAAGAAGTTAGCCAAAAAGTAGCTTCGAAAAACGCTTAGGTTAAGTTTCAGAGTTGCTTCTAATGTACCAAAGCTGGACTTTGACATAATTTCACTCTCACAACATTATGGCTGGTTGGAGACAGTCCGAACCACAAGTACCGGGTCCATGGTTCTGGGCGTATACTGGGGGGGACGGGGACGACTCCCATTAACCCCTGACTATACCGGGGATACGCTTATCACAATGCCTTTCTGGTCTGTGCTGAAGCAGGGCATTCTGGCAGCCAAGTGGCTTGACCTTTATTAGTGAGCCTGGTTACCCCCTCTCGGAACCACAGACTTAGAAATCGCCAGCTCATATACAGTGCATAAAATATATTTATATAATATATTTATATATATACCCTTATACACCATTTTAATAAAAAATATCACAAAATTCTTCTAAGTCCCTCGGGAAGAGTGAAAGACGCGCACGTTCATTTTAAGAGCTCCTAGACCTTCCTATAAGAAGTTAGCCAAAAAGTAGCTTCGAAAAACGCTTAGGTTAAGTTTCAGAGTTGGTTCTAATGTACCAAAGCTGGACTTAGACATAATTTCACTCTCACAACATTATGGCTGGTTGGAGACAGTCCGAACCACAAGTACCGGGTCCATGGTTCTGGGCGTATACTGGGGGGACGGGGACGACTCCCATTAACCCCTGACTATACCGGGGATATGCTTATCACAATGCCTTTCTGGTCTGTGCTGAAGCAGGGCATTCTGGCAGCCAAGTGGCTTGACCTTTATTAGTGAGCCTGGTTACCCCCTCTCGGAACCACAGACTTAGAAATCGCCAGCTCATATACAGTGCATAAAATATATTTATATAATATATTTATATATATACCCTTATACACCATTTTAATAAAAAATATCACAAAATTCTTCTAAGTCCCTCGGGAAGAGTGAAAGACGCGCACGTTCATTTTCAGAGCTCCTTGACCTTCCTATAAGAAGTTAGCCAAAAAGTAGCTTCGAAAAACGCTTAGGTTAAGTTTCAGAGTTGCTTCTAATGTACCAAAGCTGGACTTAGACATAATTTCACTCTCACAACATTATGGCTGGTTGGAGACAGTCCGAACCACAAGTACCGGGTCGATGGTTCTGGGCATATACTGGGGGGACGGGGACGACTCCCATTAACCCCTGACTATACCGGGGATACGCTTATCACAATGCCTTACTGGTCTGTGCTGAAGCAGGGCATTCTGGCAGCCAAGTGGCTTGACCTTTATTAGTGAGCCTGGTTACCCCCTCTCGGAACCACAGACTTAGAAATCGCCAGCTCATATACAGTGCATAAAATATATTTCTATATATACCCTTATACACCATTTTAATAAAAAATATCACAAAATTCTTCTAAGTCCCTCGGGAAGAGTGAAAGACGCGCACGTTCATTTTCAGCGCTCCTAGACCTTCCTATAAGAAGTTAGCCAAAAAGTAGCTTCGAAAAACGCTTAGGTTAAGTTTCAGAGTTGCTTCTAATGTACCAAAGCTGGACTTAGACATAATTTCACTCTCACAACATTATGGCTGGTTGGAGACAGTCCGAACCACAAGTACCGGGTCGATGGTTCTGGGCGTATACTGGGGGGACGGGGACGACTCCCATGAACCCCTGACTATACCGGGGATACGCTTATCACAATGCCTTTCTGGTCTGTGCTGAAGCAGGGCATTCTGGCAGCCAAGTGGCATGACCTTTATTAGTGAGCCTGGTTACCCCCTCTCGGAACCACAGACTTAGAAATCGCCAGCTCATATACAGTGCATAAAATATATTTATATATATACCCTTATACACCATTTTAATAAAAAATATCACAAAATTCTTCTAAGTCCCTCGGGAAAAGTGAAAGACGCGCACGTTCATTTTCAGCGCTCCTAGACCTTCCTATAAGAAGTTAGCCAAAAAGTAGCTTCGAAAAACGCTTAGGTTAAGTTTCAGAGTTGCTTCTAATGTACCAAAGCTGGACTTAGACATAATTTCACTCTCACAACATTATGGCTGGTTGGAGACAGTCCGAACCACAAGTACCGGGTCGATGGTTCTGGGCGTATACTGGGGGGACGGGGACGACTCCCATTAACCCCTGACTATACCGGGGATACGCTTATCACAATGTCTTTCTGGTTTGTGCTGAAGCAGGGCATTCTGGCAGCCAAGTGGCTTGACCTTTATTAGTGCGCCTGGTTACCCCCTCTCGGAACCACAGACTTAGAAATCGCCAGCTCATATACAGTGCATAAAATATATTTATATAATATATTTATATATATACCCTTATACACCATTTTAATAAAAAATATCTCAAAATTCTTCTAAGTCCCTCGGGAAGAGTGAAAGACGCGCACGTTCATTTTCAGAGCTCCTAGACCTTCCTATAAGAAGTTAGCCAAAAAGTAGCTTCGAAAAACGCTTAGGTTAAGTTTCAGAGTTGCTTCTAATGTACCAAAGCTGGACTTAGACATAATTTCACTCTCACAACATTATGGCTGGTTGGAGACAGTCTGAACCACAAGTACCGGGTCGATGGTTCTGGGCGTATACTGGGGGGACGGGGACGACTCCCATTAACCCCTGACTATACTGGGGATACGCTTATCACAATGCCTTTCTGGTCTGTGCTGAAGCAGGGCATTCTGGCAGCCAAGTGGCTTGACCGTTATTAGTGAGCCTGGTTACCCCCTCTCGGAACCACAGACTTAGAAATCGCCAGCTCATATACAGTGCATAAAATATATTTATATATATACCCTTATACACCATTTTAATAAAAAATATCACAAAATTCTTCTAAGTCCCTCGGGAAGAGTGAAAGACGCGCACGTTCATTTTCAGCGCTCCTAGACCTTCCTATAAGAAGTTAGCCAAAAAGTAGCTTCGAAAAACGCTTAGGTTAAGTTTCAGAGTTGCTTCTAATGTACCAAAGCTGGACTTAGACATAATTTCACTCTCACAACATTATGGCTGGTTGGAGACAGTCCGAACCACAAGTACCGGGTCCATGGTTCTGGGCGTATACTGGGGGGGACGGGGACGACTCCCATTAACCACTGACTATACCGGGGATACGCTTATCACAATGCCTTTCTGGTCTGTGCTGAAGCAGGGCATTCTGGCAGCCAAGTGGCTTGACCTTTATTAGTGAGCCTGGTTACCCCCTCTCGGAACCACAGACTTAGAAATCGCCAGCTCATATACAGTGCATAAAATATATTTATATATATACCCTTATACACCATTTTAATAAATAATATCACAAAATTCTTCTAAGTCCCTCGGGAAGAGTGAAAGACGCGCACGTTCATTTTCAGAGCTCCTAGACCTTCCTATAAGAAGTTAGCCAAAAAGTAGCTTCGAAAAACGCTTAGGTTAAGTTTCAGAGTTGCTTCTAATGTACCAAAGCTGGACTTAGACATAATTTCACTCTCACAACATTATGGCTGGTTGGAGACAGTCCGAACCACACGTACCGGGTCGATGATTCTGGGCGTATACTGGGGGGACGAGGACGACTCCCATTAACCCCTGACTATACCGGGGATACGCTTATCACAATGCCTTTCTGGTCTGTGCTGAAGCAGGGCATTCTGGCAGCCAAGTGGCTTGACCTTTATTAGTGAGCCTGGTTACCCCCTCTCGGAACCACAGACATAGAAATCGCCAGCTCATATACAGTGCATAAAATATATTTATATATATACCCTTATACACCATTTTAATAAAAAATATCACAAAATTCTTCTAAGTCCCTCGGGAAGAGTGGAAGACGCGCACGTTCATTTTCAGAGCTCCTAGACCTTCCTATAAGAAGTTAGCCAAAAAGTAGCTTCGAAAAACGCTTAGGTTAAGTTTCAGAGTTGCTTCTAATGTACCAAAGCTGGACTTAGACATAATTTCACTCTCACAACATTATGGCTGGTTGGAGACAGTCCGAAACACACGTACCGGGTCGATGGTTCTGGGCGTATACTGGGGGGACGGGGACGACTCCCATTAACCCCTGACTATACCGGGGATACGCTTATCACAATGCCTTTCTGGTCTGTGCTGAAGCAGGGCATTCTGGCAGCCAAGTGGCTTGACCTTTATTAGTGAGCCTGGTTACCCCCTCTCGGAACCACAGACTTAGAAATCGCCAGCTCATATACAGTGCATAAAATATATTTATATATATACCCTTATACACCATTTTAATAAAAAATATCACAAAATTCTTCTAAGTCCCTCGGGAAGAGTGAAAGACGCGCACGTTCATTTTCAGAGCTCCTAGACCTTCCTATAAGAAGTTAGCCAAAAAGTAGCTTCGAAAAACGCTTAGGTTAAGTTTCAGAGTTGCTTCTAATGTACCAAAGCTGGACTTAGACATAATTTCACTCTCACAACATTATGGCTGGTTGGAGACAGTCCGAACCACAAGTACCGGGTCGATGGTTCTGGGCGTATACTGGGGGGACGGGGACGACTCCCATTAACCCCTGACTATACCGGGGATACGCTTATCACAATGCCTTTCTGGTCTGTGCTGAAGCAGGGCATTCTGGCAGCCAAGTGGCTTGACCTTTATTAGTGAGCCTGGTTACCCCCTCTCGGAACCACAGACATAGAAATCGCCAGCTCATATACAGTGCATAAAATATATTTATATATATACCCTTATACACCATTTTAATAAAAAATATCACAAAATTCTTCTAAGTCCCTCGGGAAGAGTGAAAGACGCGCACGTTCATTTTCAGAGCTCCTAGACCTTCCTATAAGAAGTTAGCCAAAAAGTAGCTTCGAAAAACGCTTAGGTTAAGTTTCAGAGTTGCTTCTAATGTACCAAAGCTGGACTTTGACATAATTTCACTCTCACAACATTATGGCTGGTTGGAGACAGTCCGAACCACAAGTACCGGGTCCATGGTTCTGGGCGTATACTGGGGGGGACGGGGACGACTCCCATTAACCCCTGACTATACCGGGGATACGCTTATCACAATGCCTTTCTGGTCTGTGCTGAAGCAGGGCATTCTGGCAGCCAAGTGGCTTGACCTTTATTAGTGAGCCTGGTTACCCCCTCTCGGAACCACAGACTTAGAAATCGCCAGCTCATATACAGTGCATAAAATATATTTATATAATATATTTATATATATACCCTTATACACCATTTTAATAAAAAATATCACAAAATTCTTCTAAGTCCCTCGGGAAGAGTGAAAGACGCGCACGTTCATTTTAAGAGCTCCTAGACCTTCCTATAAGAAGTTAGCCAAAAAGTAGCTTCGAAAAACGCTTAGGTTAAGTTTCAGAGTTGGTTCTAATGTACCAAAGCTGGACTTAGACATAATTTCACTCTCACAACATTATGGCTGGTTGGAGACAGTCCGAACCACAAGTACCGGGTCCATGGTTCTGGGCGTATACTGGGGGGACGGGGACGACTCCCATTAACCCCTGACTATACCGGGGATATGCTTATCACAATGCCTTTCTGGTCTGTGCTGAAGCAGGGCATTCTGGCAGCCAAGTGGCTTGACCTTTATTAGTGAGCCTGGTTACCCCCTCTCGGAACCACAGACTTAGAAATCGCCAGCTCATATACAGTGCATAAAATATATTTATATAATATATTTATATATATACCCTTATACACCATTTTAATAAAAAATATCACAAAATTCTTCTAAGTCCCTCGGGAAGAGTGAAAGACGCGCACGTTCATTTTCAGAGCTCCTTGACCTTCCTATAAGAAGTTAGCCAAAAAGTAGCTTCGAAAAACGCTTAGGTTAAGTTTCAGAGTTGCTTCTAATGTACCAAAGCTGGACTTAGACATAATTTCACTCTCACAACATTATGGCTGGTTGGAGACAGTCCGAACCACAAGTACCGGGTCGATGGTTCTGGGCATATACTGGGGGGACGGGGACGACTCCCATTAACCCCTGACTATACCGGGGATACGCTTATCACAATGCCTTACTGGTCTGTGCTGAAGCAGGGCATTCTGGCAGCCAAGTGGCTTGACCTTTATTAGTGAGCCTGGTTACCCCCTCTCGGAACCACAGACTTAGAAATCGCCAGCTCATATACAGTGCATAAAATATATTTCTATATATACCCTTATACACCATTTTAATAAAAAATATCACAAAATTCTTCTAAGTCCCTCGGGAAGAGTGAAAGACGCGCACGTTCATTTTCAGCGCTCCTAGACCTTCCTATAAGAAGTTAGCCAAAAAGTAGCTTCGAAAAACGCTTAGGTTAAGTTTCAGAGTTGCTTCTAATGTACCAAAGCTGGACTTAGACATAATTTCACTCTCACAACATTATGGCTGGTTGGAGACAGTCCGAACCACAAGTACCGGGTCGATGGTTCTGGGCGTATACTGGGGGGACGGGGACGACTCCCATGAACCCCTGACTATACCGGGGATACGCTTATCACAATGCCTTTCTGGTCTGTGCTGAAGCAGGGCATTCTGGCAGCCAAGTGGCATGACCTTTATTAGTGAGCCTGGTTACCCCCTCTCGGAACCACAGACTTAGAAATCGCCAGCTCATATACAGTGCATAAAATATATTTATATATATACCCTTATACACCATTTTAATAAAAAATATCACAAAATTCTTCTAAGTCCCTCGGGAAAAGTGAAAGACGCGCACGTTCATTTTCAGCGCTCCTAGACCTTCCTATAAGAAGTTAGCCAAAAAGTAGCTTCGAAAAACGCTTAGGTTGAGTTTCAGAGTTGCTTCTAATGTACCAAAGCTGGACTTAGACATAATTTCACTCTCACAACATTATGGCTGGTTGGAGACAGTCCGAACCACAAGTACCGGGTCGATGGTTCTGGGCGTATACTGGGGGGACGGGGACGACTCCCATTAACCCCTGACTATACCGGGGATACGCTTATCACAATGCCTTTCTGGTCTGTGCTGAAGCAGGGCATTATGGCAGCCAAGTGGCTTGACCTTTATTAGTGAGCCTGGTTACCCCCTCTCGGAACCACAGACTTAGAAATCGCCAGCTCATATACAGTGCATAAAATATATTTATATATATACCCTTATACACCATTTTAATAAAAAATATCACAAAATTCTTCTAAGTCCCTCGGGAAAAGTGAAAGACGCGCACGTTCATTTTCAGCGCTTCTAGACCTTCCTATAAGAAGTTAGCCAAAAAGTAGCTTCGAAAAACGCTTAGGTTAAGTTTCAGAGTTGCTTCTAATGTACCAAAGCTGGACTTAGACATAATTTCACTCTCACAACATTATGGCTGGTTGGAGACAGTCCGAACCACAAGTACCGGGTCGATGGTTCTGGGCGTATACTGGGGGGACGGGGACGACTCCCATTAACCCCTGACTATACCGGGGATACGCTTATCACAATGCCTTACTGGTCTGTGCTGAAGCAGGGCATTCTGGCAGCCAAGTGGCTTGACCTTTATTAGTGAGCCTGGTTACCCCCTCTCGGAACCACAGACTTAGAAATCGCCAGCTCATATACAGTGCATAAAATATATTTCTATATATACCCTTATACACCATTTGAATAAAAAATATCACAAAATTCTTCTAAGTCCCTCGGGAAGAGTGAAAGACGCGCACGTTCATTTTCAGCGCTCCTAGACCTTCCTATAAGAAGTTAGCCAAAAAGTAGCTTCGAAAAACGCTTAGGTTAAGTTTCAGAGTTGCTTCTAATGTACCAAAGCTGGACTTAGACATAATTTCACTCTCACAACATTATGGCTGGTTGGAGACAGTCCGAACCACAAGTACCGGGTCGATGGTTCTGGGCGTATACTGGGGGGACGGGGACGACTCCCATGAACCCCTGACTATACCGGGGATACGCTTATCACAATGCCTTTCTGGTCTGTGCTGAAGCAGGGCATTCTGGCAGCCAAGTGGCTTGACCTTTATTAGTGAGCCTGGTTACCCCCTCTCGGAACCACAGACTTAGAAATCGCCAGCTCATATACAGTGCATAAAATATATTTATATATATACCCTTATACACCATTTTAATAAAAAATATCACAAAATTCTTCTAAGTCCCTCGGGAAAAGTGAAAGACGCGCACGTTCATTTTCAGCGCTCCTAGACCTTCCTATAAGAAGTTAGCCAAAAAGTAGCTTCGAAAAACGCTTAGGTTAAGTTTCAGAGTTGCTTCTAATGTACCAAAGCTGGACTTAGACATAATTTCACTCTAACAACATTATGGCTGGTTGGAGACAGTCCGAACCACAAGTACCGGGTCGATGGTTCTGGGCGTATACTGGGGGGACGGGGACGACTCCCATGAACCCCTGACTATACCGGGGATACGCTTATCACAATGCCTTTCTGGTCTGTGCTGAAGCAGGGCATTATGGCAGCCAAGTGGCTTGACCTTTATTAGTGAGCCTGGTTACCCCCTCTCGGAACCACAGACTTAGAAATCGCCAGCTCATATACAGTGCATAAAATATATTTATATATATACCCTTATACACCATTTTAATAAAAAATATCACAAAATTCTTCTAAGTCCCTCGGGAAAAGTGAAAGACGCGCACGTTCATTTTCAGCGCTCCTAGACCTTCCTATAAGAAGTTAGCCAAAAAGTAGCTTCGAAAAACGCTTAGGTTAAGTTTCAGAGTTGCTTCTAATGTACCAAAGCTGGACATAGACATAATTTCACTCTCACAACATTATGGCTGGTTGGAGACAGTCCGAACCACAAGTACCGGGTCGATGGTTCTGGGCGTATACTGGGGGGACGGGGACGACTCCCATGAACCCCTGACTATACCGGGGATACGCTTATCACAATGCCTTTCTGGTCTGTGCTGAAGCAGGGCATTATGGCAGCCAAGTGGCTTGACCTTTATTAGTGAGCCTGGTTACCCCCTTTCGGAACCACAGACTTAGAAATCGCCAGCTCATATACAGTGCATAAAATATATTTATATATATACCCTTATACACCATTTTAATAAAAAATATCACAAAATTCTTCTAAGTCCCTCGGGAAAAGTGAAAGACGCGCACGTTCATTTTCAGCGCTCCTAGACCTTCCTATAAGAAGTTAGCCAAAAAGTAGCTTCGAAAAACGCTTAGGTTAAGTTTCAGAGTTGCTTCTAATGTACCAAAGCTGGACTTAGACATAATTTCACTCTCACAACATTATGGCTGGTTGGAGACAGTCCGAACCACAAGTACCGGGTCGATGGTTCTGGGCGTATACTGGGGGGACGGGGACGACTCCCATTAACCCCTGACTATACCGGGGATACGCTTATCACAACGCCTTTCTGGTCTGTGCTGAAGCAGGGCATTCTGGCAGCCAAGTGGCTTGACCTTTATTAGTGAGCCTGGTTACCCCCTCTCGGAACCACAGACTTAGAAATCGCCAGCTCATATACAGTGCATAAAATATATTTATATATATACCCTTATACACCATTTTAATAAAAAATATCACAAAATTCTTCTAAGTCCCTCGGGAAAAGTGAAAGACGCGCACGTTCATTTTCAGCGCTCCTAGACCTTCCTATAAGAAGTTAGCCAAAAAGTAGCTTCGAAAAACGCTTAGGTTAAGTTTCAGAGTTGCTTCTAATGTACCAAAGCTGGACTTAGACATAATTTCACTCTAACAACATTATGGCTGGTTGGAGACAGTCCGAACCACAAGTACCGGGTCGATGGTTCTGGGCGTATACTGGGGGGACGGGGACGACTCCCATGAACCCCTGACTATACCGGGGATACGCTTATCACAATGCCTTTCTGGTCTGTGCTGAAGCAGGGCATTATGGCAGCCAAGTGGCTTGACCTTTATTAGTGAGCCTGGTTACCCCCTCTCGGAACCACAGACTTAGAAATCGCCAGCTCATATACAGTGCATAAAATATATTTATATATATACCCTTATACACCATTTTAATAAAAAATATCACAAAATTCTTCTAAGTCCCTCGGGAAAAGTGAAAGACGCGCACGTTCATTTTCAGCGCTCCTAGACCTTCCTATAAGAAGTTAGCCAAAAAGTAGCTTCGAAAAACGCTTAGGTTAAGTTTCAGAGTTGCTTCTAATGTACCAAAGCTGGACATAGACATAATTTCACTCTCACAACATTATGGCTGGTTGGAGACAGTCCGAACCACAAGTACCGGGTCGATGGTTCTGGGCGTATACTGGGGGGACGGGGACGACTCCCATGAACCCCTGACTATACCGGGGATACGCTTATCACAATGCCTTTCTGGTCTGTGCTGAAGCAGGGCATTATGGCAGCCAAGTGGCTTGACCTTTATTAGTGAGCCTGGTTACCCCCTTTCGGAACCACAGACTTAGAAATCGCCAGCTCATATACAGTGCATAAAATATATTTATATATATACCCTTATACACCATTTTAATAAAAAATATCACAAAATTCTTCTAAGTCCCTCGGGAAAAGTGAAAGACGCGCACGTTCATTTTCAGCGCTCCTAGACCTTCCTATAAGAAGTTAGCCAAAAAGTAGCTTCGAAAAACGCTTAGGTTAAGTTTCAGAGTTGCTTCTAATGTACCAAAGCTGGACTTAGACATAATTTCACTCTCACAACATTATGGCTGGTTGGAGACAGTCCGAACCACAAGTACCGGGTCGATGGTTCTGGGCGTATACTGGGGGGACGGGGACGACTCCCATTAACCCCTGACTATACCGGGGATACGCTTATCACAACGCCTTTCTGGTCTGTGCTGAAGCAGGGCATTCTGGCAGCCAAGTGGCTTGACCTTTATTAGTGAGCCTGGTTACCCCCTCTCGGAACCACAGACTTAGAAATCGCCAGCTCATATACAGTGCATAAAATATATTTCTATATATACCCTTATACACCATTTTAATAAAAAATATCACAAAATTCTTCTAAGTCCCTCGGGAAGAGTGAAAGACGCGCACGTTCATTTTCAGCGCTCCTAGACCTTCCTATAAGAAGTTAGCCAAAAAGTAGCTTCGAAAAACGCTTAGGTTAAGTTTCAGAGTTGCTTCTAATGTACCAAAGCTGGACTTAGACATAATTTCACTCTCACAACATTTTGGCTGGTTGGAGACAGTCCGAACCACAAGTACCGGGTCGATGGTTCTGGGCGTATACTGGGGGGACGGGGACGACTCCCATGAACCCCTGACTATACCGGGGATACGCTTATCACAATGCCTTTCTGGTCTGTGCTGAAGCAGAGCATTCTGGCAGCCAAGTGGCTTGACCTTTATTAGTGAGCCTGGTTACCCCCTCTCGGAACCACAGACTTAGAAATCGCCAGCTCATATACAGTGCATAAAATATATTTATATATATACCCTTATACACCATTTTAATAAAAAATATCACAAAATTCTTCTAAGTCCCTCGGGAAAAGTGAAAGACGCGCACGTTCATTTTCAGCGCTCCTAGACCTTCCTATAAGAAGTTAGCCAAAAAGTAGCTTCGAAAAACGCTTAGGTTAAGTTTCAGAGTTGCTTCTAATGTACCAAAGCTGGACTTAGACATAATTTCACTCTCACAACATTATGGCTGGTTGGAGACAGTCCGAACCACAAGTACCGGGTCGATGGTTCTGGGCGTATACTGGGGGGACGGGGACGACTCCCATGAACCCCTGACTATACCGGGGATACGCTTATCACAATGCCTTTCTGGTCTGTGCTGAAGCAGGGCATTATGGCAGCCAAGTGGCTTGACCTTTATTAGTGAGCCTGGTTACCCCCTCTCGGAACCACAGACTTAGAAATCGCCAGCTCATATACAGTGCATAAAATATATTTATATATATACCCTTATACACCATTTTAATAAAAAATATCACAAAATTCTTCTAAGTCCCTCGGGAAAAGTGAAAGACGCGCACGTTCATTTTCAGCGCTTCTAGACCTTCCTATAAGAAGTTAGCCAAAAAGTAGCTTCGAAAAACGCTTAGGTTAAGTTTCAGAGTTGCTTCTAATGTACCAAAGCTGGACTTAGACATAATTTCACTCTCACAACATTATGGCTGGTTGGAGACAGTCCGAACCACAAGTACCGGGTCGATGGTTCTGGGCGTATACTGGGGGGACGGGGACGACTCCCATTAACCCCTGACTATACCGGGGATACGCTTATCACAATGCCTTACTGGTCTGTGCTGAAGCAGGGCATTCTGGCAGCCAAGTGGCTTGACCTTTATTAGTGAGCCTGGTTACCCCCTCTCGGAACCACAGACTTAGAAATCGCCAGCTCATATACAGTGCATAAAATATATTTCTATATATACCCTTATACACCATTTTAATAAAAAATATCACAAAATTCTTCTAAGTCCCTCGGGAAGAGTGAAAGACGCGCACGTTCATTTTCAGCGCTCCTAGACCTTCCTATAAGAAGTTAGCCAAAAAGTAGCTTCGAAAAACGCTTAGGTTAAGTTTCAGAGTTGCTTCTAATGTACCAAAGCTGGACTTAGACATAATTTCACTCTCACAACATTATGGCTGGTTGGAGACAGTCCGAACCACAAGTACCGGGTCGATGGTTCTGGGCGTATACTGGGGGGACGGGGACGACTCCCATGAACCCCTGACTATACCGGGGATACGCTTATCACAATGCCTTTCTGGTCTGTGCTGAAGCAGGGCATTCTGGCAGCCAAGTGGCTTGACCTTTATTAGTGAGCCTGGTTACCCCCTCTCGGAACCACAGACTTAGAAATCGCCAGCTCATATACAGTGCATAAAATATATTTATATATATACCCTTATACACCATTTTAATAAAAAATATCACAAAATTCTTCTAAGTCCCTCGGGAAAAGTGAAAGACGCGCACGTTCATTTTCAGCGCTCCTAGACCTTCCTATAAGAAGTTAGCCAAAAAGTAGCTTCGAAAAACGCTTAGGTTAAGTTTCAGAGTTGCTTCTAATGTACCAAAGCTGGACTTAGACATAATTTCACTCTAACAACATTATGGCTGGTTGGAGACAGTCCGAACCACAAGTACCGGGTCGATGGTTCTGGGCGTATACTGGGGGGACGGGGACGACTCCCATGAACCCGTGACTATACCGGGGATACGCTTATCACAATGCCTTTCTGGTCTGTGCTGAAGCAGGGCATTATGGCAGCCAAGTGGCTTGACCTTTATTAGTGAGCCTGGTTACCCCCTCTCGGAACCACAGACTTAGAAATCGCCAGCTCATATACAGTGCATAAAATATATTTATATATATACCCTTATACACCATTTTAATAAAAAATATCACAAAATTCTTCTAAGTCCCTCGGGAAAAGTGAAAGACGCGCACGTTCATTTTCAGCGCTCCTAGACCTTCCTATAAGAAGTTAGCCAAAAAGTAGCTTCGAAAAACGCTTAGGTTAAGTTTCAGAGTTGCTTCTAATGTACCAAAGCTGGACATAGACATAATTTCACTCTCACAACATTATGGCTGGTTGGAGACAGTCCGAACCACAAGTACCGGGTCGATGGTTCTGGGCGTATACTGGGGGGACGGGGACGACTCCCATGAACCCCTGACTATACCGGGGATACGCTTATCACAATGCCTTTCTGGTCTGTGCTGAAGCAGGGCATTATGGCAGCCAAGTGGCTTGACCTTTATTAGTGAGCCTGGTTACCCCCTTTCGGAACCACAGACTTAGAAATCGCCAGCTCATATACAGTGCATAAAATATATTTATATATATACCCTTATACACCATTTTAATAAAAAATATCACAAAATTATTCTAAGTCCCTCGGGAAAAGTGAAAGACGCGCACGTTCATTTTCAGCGCTCCTAGACCTTCCTATAAGAAGTTAGCCAAAAAGTAGCTTCGAAAAACGCTTAGGTTAAGTTTCAGAGTTGCTTCTAATGTACCAAAGCTGGACTTAGACATAATTTCACTCTCACAACATTATGGCTGGTTGGAGACAGTCCGAACCACAAGTACCGGGTCGATGGTTCTGGGCGTATACTGGGGGGACGGGGACGACTCCCATGAACCCCTGACTATACCGGGGATACGCTTATCACAATGCCTTTCTGGTCTGTGCTGAAGCAGGGCATTCTGGCAGCCAAGTGGCTTGACCTTTATTAGTGAGCCTGGTTACCCCCTCTCGGAACCACAGACTTAGAAATCGCCAGCTCATATACAGTGCATAAAATATATTTCTATATATACCCTTATACACCATTTTAATAAAAAATATCACAAAATTCTTCTAAGTCCCTCGGGAAAAGTGAAAGACGCGCACGTTCATTTTCAGCGCTCCTAGACCTTCCTATAAGAAGTTAGCCAAAAAGTAGCTTCGAAAAACGCTTAGGTTAAGTTTCAGAGTTGCTTCTAATGTACCAAAGCTGGACTTAGACATAATTTCACTCTCACAACATTATGGCTGGTTGGAGACAGTCCGAACCACAAGTACCGGGTCGATGGTTCTGGGCGTATACTGGGGGGACGGGGACGACTCCCATTAACCCCTGACTATACCGGGGATACGCTTATCACAATGCCTTTCTGGTCTGTGCTGAAGCAGGGCATTCTGGCAGCCAAGTGGCTTGACCTTTATTAGTGAGCCTGGTTACCCCCTCTCGGAACCACAGACTTAGAAATCGCCAGCTCATATACAGTGCATAAAATATATTTATATATATACCCTTATACACCATTTTAATAAAAAATATCACAAAATTCTTCTAAGTCCCTCGGGAAAAGTGAAAGACGCGCACGTTCATTTTCAGCGCTCCTAGACCTTCCTATAAGAAGATAGCCAAAAAGTAGCTTCGAAAAACGCTTAGGTTAAGTTTCAGAGTTGCTTCTAATGTACCAAAGCTGGACTTAGACATAATTTCACTCTCACAACATTATGGCTGGTTGGAGACAGTCCGAACCACAAGTACCGGGTCGATGGTTCTGGGCGTATACTGGGGGGACGGGGACGACTCCCATTAACCCCTGACTATACCGGGGATACGCTTATCACAATGCCTTTCTGGTCTGTGCTGAAGCAGGGCATTCTGGCAGCCAAGTGGCTTGACCTTTATTAGTGAGCCTGGTTACCCCCTCTCGGAACCACAGACTTAGAAATCGCCAGCTCATATACAGTGCATAAAATATATTTATATATATACCCTTATACACCATTTTAATAAAAAATATCACAAAATTCTTCTAAGTCCCTCGGGAAAAGTAAAAGACGCGCACGTTCATTTTCAGCGCTCCTAGACCTTCCTATAAGAAGTTAGCCAAAAAGTAGCTTCGAAAAACGCTTAGGTTAAGTTTCAGAGCTGCTTCTAATGTACCAAAGCTGGACTTAGACATAATTTCACTCTCACAACATTATGGCTGGTTGGAGACAGTCCGAACCACAAGTACCGGGTCGATGGTTCTGGGCGTATACTGGGGGGACGGGGACGACTCCCATGAACCCCTGACTATACCGGGGATACGCTTATCACAATGCCTTTCTGGTCTGTGCTGAAGCAGGGCATTATGGCAGCCAAGTGGCTTGACCTTTATTAGTGAGCCTGGTTACCCCCTCTCGGAACCACAGACTTAGAAATCGCCAGCTCATATACAGTGCATAAAATATATTTATATATATACCCTTATACACCATTTTAATAAAAAATATCACAAAATTCTTCTAAGTCCCTCGGGAAAAGTGAAAGACGCGCACGTTCATTTTCAGCGCTTCTAGACCTTCCTATAAGAAGTTAGCCAAAAAGTAGCTTCGAAAAACGCTTAGGTTAAGTTTCAGAGTTGCTTCTAATGTACCAAAGCTGGACTTAGACATAATTTCACTCTCACAACATTATGGCTGGTTGGAGACAGTCCGAACCACAAGTACCGGGTCGATGGTTCTGGGCGTATACTGGGGGGACGGGGACGACTCCCATTAACCCCTGACTATACCGGGGATACGCTTATCACAATGCCTTTCTGGTCTGTGCTGAAGCAGGGCATTCTGGCAGCCAAGTGGCTTGACCTTTATTAGTGAGCCTGGTTACCCCCTCTCGGAACCACAGACTTAGAAATCGCCAGCTCATATACAGTGCATAAAATATATTTATATATATACCCTTATACACCATTTTAATAAAAAATATCACAAAATTCTTCTAAGTCCCTCGGGAAAAGTGAAAGACGCGCACGTTCATTTTCAGCGCTCCTAGACCTTCCTATAAGAAGATAGCCAAAAAGTAGCTTCGAAAAACGCTTAGGTTAAGTTTCAGAGTTGCTTCTAATGTACCAAAGCTGGACTTAGACATAATTTCACTCTCACAACATTATGGCTGGTTGGAGA
This sequence comes from Ascaphus truei, assembly GCF_040206685.1. NCBI lineage: Eukaryota > Metazoa > Chordata > Amphibia > Anura > Ascaphidae > Ascaphus > Ascaphus truei. Next base: position 289,054,180 of record NC_134483.1, on the reverse strand, counting down.
CAGTCCGAACCACAAGTACCGGGTCGATGGTTCTGGGCGTATACTGGGGGGACGGGGACGACTCCCATTAACCCCTGACTATACCGGGGATACGCTTATCACAATGCCTTTCTGGTCTGTGCTGAAGCAGGGCATTCTGGCAGCCAAGTGGCTTGACCTTTATTAGTGAGCCTGGTTACCCCCTCTCGGAACCACAGACTTAGAAATCGCCAGCTCATATACAGTGCATAAAATATATTTATATATATACCCTTATACACCATTTTAATAAAAAATATCACAAAATTCTTCTAAGTCCCTCGGGAAGAGTGAAAGACGCGCACGTTCATTTTCAGCGCTCCTAGACCTTCCTATAAGAAGATAGCCAAAAAGTAGCTTCGAAAAACGCTTAGGTTAAGTTTCAGAGTTGCTTCTAATGTACCAAAGCTGGACTTAGACATAATTTCACTCTCACAACATTATGGCTGGTTGGAGACAGTCCGAACCACAAGTACCGGGTCGATGGTTCTGGGCGTATAATGGGGGGACGGGGACGACTCCCATTAACCCCTGACTATACCGGGGATACGCTTATCACAATGCCTTTCTGGTCTGTGCTGAAGCAGGGCATTCTGGCAGCCAAGTGGCTTGACCTTTATTAGTGAGCCTGGTTACCCCCTCTCGGAACCACAGACTTAGAAATCGCCAGCTCATATACAGTGCATAAAATATATTTATATATATACCCTTATACACCATTTTAATAAAAAATATCACAAAATTCTTCTAAGTCCCTCGGGAAAAGTAAAAGACGCGCACGTTCATTTTCAGCGCTCCTAGACCTTCCTATAAGAAGTTAGCCAAAAAGTAGCTTCGAAAAACGCTTAGGTTAAGTTTCAGAGTTGCTTCTAATGTACCAAAGCTGGACTTAGACATAATTTCACTCTCACAACATTATGGCTGGTTGGAGACAGTCCGAACCACAAGTACCGGGTCGATGGTTCTGGGCGTATACTGGGGGGACGGGGACGACTCCCATGAACCCCTGACTATACCGGGGATACGCTTATCACAATGCCTTTCTGGTCTGTGCTGAAGCAGGGCATTCTGGCAGCCAAGTGGCTTGACCTTTATTAGTGAGCCTGGTTACCCCCTCTCGGAACCACAGACTTAGAAATCGCCAGCTCATATACAGTGCATAAAATATATTTCTATATATACCCTTATACACCATTTTAATAAAAAATATCACAAAATTCTTCTAAGTCCCTCGGGAAGAGTGAAAGACGCGCACGTTCATTTTCAGCGCTCCTAGACCTTCCTATAAGAAGTTAGCCAAAAAGTAGCTTCGAAAAACGCTTAGGTTAAGTTTCAGAGTTGCTTCTAATGTACCAAAGCTGGACTTAGACATAATTTCACTCTCACAACATTATGGCTGGTTGGAGACAGTCCGAACCACAAGTACCGGGTCGATGGTTCTGGGCGTATACTGGGGGGACGGGGACGACTCCCATGAACCCCTGACTATACCGGGGATACGCTTATCACAATGCCTTTCTGGTCTGTGCTGAAGCAGGGCATTCTGGCAGCCAAGTGGCTTGACCTTTATTAGTGAGCCTGGTTACCCCCTCTCGGAACCACAGACTTAGAAATCGCCAGCTCATATACAGTGCATAAAATATATTTATATATATACCCTTATACACCATTTTAATAAAAAATATCACAAAATTCTTCTAAGTCCCTCGGGAAAAGTGAAAGACGCGCACGTTCATTTTCAGCGCTCCTAGACCTTCCTATAAGAAGTTAGCCAAAAAGTAGCTTCGAAAAACGCTTAGGTTAAGTTTCAGAGTTGCTTCTAATGTACCAAAGCTGGACTTAGACATAATTTCACTCTCACAACATTATGGCTGGTTGGAGACAGTCCGAACCACAAGTACCGGGTCGATGGTTCTGGGCGTATACTGGGGGGACGGGGACGACTCCCATGAACCCCTGACTATACCGGGGATACGCTTATCACAATGCCTTTCTGGTCTGTGCTGAAGCAGGGCATTCTGGCAGCCAAGTGGCTTGACCTTTATTAGTGAGCCTGGTTACCCCCTCTCGGAACCACAGACTTAGAAATCGCCAGCTCATATACAGTGCATAAAATATATTTCTATATATACCCTTATACACCATTTTAATAAAAAATATCACAAAATTCTTCTAAGTCCCTCGGGAAGAGTGAAAGACGCGCACGTTCATTTTCAGCGCTCCTAGACCTTCCTATAAGAAGTTAGCCAAAAAGTAGCTTCGAAAAACGCTTAGGTTAAGTTTCAGAGTTGCTTCTAATGTACCAAAGCTGGACTTAGACATAATTTCACTCTCACAACATTATGGCTGGTTGGAGACAGTCCGAACCACAAGTACCGGGTCGATGGTTCTGGGCGTATACTGGGGGGACGGGGACGACTCCCATGAACCCCTGACTATACCGGGGATACGCTTATCACAATGCCTTTCTGGTCTGTGCTGAAGCAGGGCATTCTGGCAGCCAAGTGGCTTGACCTTTATTAGTGAGCCTGGTTACCCCCTCTCGGAACCACAGACTTAGAAATCGCCAGCTCATATACAGTGCATAAAATATATTTATATATATACCCTTATACACCATTTTAATAAAAAATATCACAAAATTCTTCTAAGTCCCTCGGGAAAAGTGAAAGACGCGCACGTTCATTTTCAGCGCTCCTAGACCTTCCTATAAGAAGTTAGCCAAAAAGTAGCTTCGAAAAACGCTTAGGTTAAGTTTCAGAGTTGCTTCTAATGTACCAAAGCTGGACTTAGACATAATTTCACTCTAACAACATTATGGCTGGTTGGAGAAAGTCCGAACCACAAGTACCGGGTCGATGGTTCTGGGCGTATACTGGGGGGACGGGGACGACTCCCATGAACCCGTGACTATACCGGGGATACGCTTATCACAATGCCTTTCTGGTCTGTGCTGAAGCAATGCATTATGGCAGCCAAGTGGCTTGACCTTTATTAGTGAGCCTGGTTACCCCCTCTCGGAACCACAGACTTAGAAATCGCCAGCTCATATACAGTGCATAAAATATATTTATATATATACCCTTATACACCATTTTAATAAAAAATATCACAAAATTCTTCTAAGTCCCTCGGGAAAAGTGAAAGACGCGCACGTTCATTTTCAGCGCTCCTAGACCTTCCTATAAGAAGTTAGCCAAAAAGTAGCTTCGAAAAACGCTTAGGTTAAGTTTCAGAGTTGCTTCTAATGTACCAAAGCTGGACATAGACATAATTTCACTCTCACAACATTATGGCTGGTTGGAGACAGTCCGAACCACAAGTACCGGGTCGATGGTTCTGGGCATATACTGGGGGGACGGGGACGACTCCCATGAACCCCTGACTATACCGGGGATACGCTTATCACAATGCCTTTCTGGTCTGTGCTGAAGCAGGGCATTCTGGCAGCCAAGTGGCTTGACCTTTATTAGTGAGCCTGGTTACCCCCTCTCGGAACCACAGACTTAGAAATCGCCAGCTCATATACAGTGCATAAAATATATTTCTATATATACCCTTATACACCATTTTAATAAAAAATATCACAAAATTCTTCTAAGTCCCTCGGGAAGAGTGAAAGACGCGCACGTTCATTTTCAGCGCTCCTAGACCTTCCTATAAGAAGTTAGCCAAAAAGTAGCTTCGAAAAACGCTTAGGTTAAGTTTCAGAGTTGCTTCTAATGTACCAAAGCTGGACTTAGACATAATTTCACTCTCACAACATTATGGCTGGTTGGAGACAGTCCGAACCACAAGTACCGGGTCGATGGTTCTGGGCGTATACTGGGGGGACGGGGACGACTCCCATGAACCCCTGACTATACCGGGGATACGCTTATCACAATGCCTTTCTGGTCTGTGCTGAAGCAGGGCATTCTGGCAGCCAAGTGGCTTGACCTTTATTAGTGAGCCTGGTTACCCCCTCTCGGAACCACAGACTTAGAAATCGCCAGCTCATATACAGTGCATAAAATATATTTATATATATACCCTTATACACCATTTTAATAAAAAATATCACAAAATTCTTCTAAGTCCCTCGGGAAAAGTGAAAGACGCGCACGTTCATTTTCAGCGCTCCTAGACCTTCCTATAAGAAGTTAGCCAAAAAGTAGCTTCGAAAAACGCTTAGGTTAAGTTTCAGAGTTGCTTCTAATGTACCAAAGCTGGACTTAGACATAATTTCACTCTAACAACATTATGGCTGGTTGGAGACAGTCCGAACCACAAGTACCGGGTCGATGGTTCTGGGCGTATACTGGGGGGACGGGGACGACTCCCATGAACCCGTGACTATACCGGGGATACGCTTATCACAATGCCTTTCTGGTCTGTGCTGAAGCAGGGCATTATGGCAGCCAAGTGGCTTGACCTTTATTAGTGAGCCTGGTTACCCCCTCTCGGAACCACAGACTTAGAAATCGCCAGCTCATATACAGTGCATAAAATATATTTCTATATATACCCTTATACACCATTTTAATAAAAAATATCACAAAATTCTTCTAAGTCCCTCGGGAAGAGTGAAAGACGCGCACGTTCATTTTCAGCGCTCCTAAACCTTCCTATAAGAAGTTAGCCAAAAAGTAGCTTCGAAAAACGCTTAGGTTAAGTTTCAGAGTTGCTTCTAATGTACCAAAGCTGGACTTAGACATAATTTCACTCTCACAACATTATGGCTGGTTGGAGACAGTCCGAACCACAAGTACCGGGTCGATGGTTCTGGGCGTATACTGGGGGGACGGGGACGACTCCCATTAACCCCTGACTATACCGGGGATACGCTTATCACAATGCCTTTCTGGTCTGTGCTGAAGCAGGGCATTCTGGCAGCCAAGTGGCTTGACCTTTATTAGTGAGCCTGGTTACCCCCTCTCGGAACCACAGACTTAGAAATCGCCAGCTCATATACAGTGCATAAAATATATTTATATATATACCCTTATACACCATTTTAATAAAAAATATCACAAAATTCTTCTAAGTCCCTCGGGAAAAGTGAAAGACGCGCACGTTCATTTTCAGCGCTCCTAGACCTTCCTATAAGAAGATAGCCAAAAAGTAGCTTCGAAAAACGCTTAGGTTAAGTTTCAGAGTTGCTTCTAATGTACCAAAGCTGGACTTAGACATAATTTCACTCTCACAACATTATGGCTGGTTGGAGACAGTCCGAACCACAAGTACCGGGTCGATGGTTCTGGGCGTATACTGGGGGGACGGGGACGACTCCCATTAACCCCTGACTATACCGGGGATACGCTTATCACAATGCCTTTCTGGTCTGTGCTGAAGCAGGGCATTCTGGCAGCCAAGTGGCTTGACCTTTATTAGTGAGCCTGGTTACCCCCTCTCGGAACCACAGACTTAGAAATCGCCAGCTCATATACAGTGCATAAAATATATTTATATATATACCCTTATACACCATTTTAATAAAAAATATCACAAAATTCTTCTAAGTCCCTCGGGAAAAGTAAAAGACGCGCACGTTCATTTTCAGCGCTCCTAGACCTTCCTATAAGAAGTTAGCCAAAAAGTAGCTTCGAAAAACGCTTAGGTTAAGTTTCAGAGTTGCTTCTAATGTACCAAAGCTGGACTTAGACATAATTTCACTCTCACAACATTATGGCTGGTTGGAGACAGTCCGAACCACAAGTACCGGGTCGATGGTTCTGGGCGTATACTGGGGGGACGGGGACGACTCCCATGTACCCCTGACTATACTGGGGATACGCTTATCACAATGCCTTTCTGGTCTGTGCTGAAGCAGGGCATTATGGCAGCCAAGTGGCTTGACCTTTATTAGTGAGCCTGGTTACCCCCTCTCGGAACCACAGACTTAGAAATCGCCAGCTCATATACAGTGCATAAAATATATTTATATATATACCCTTATACACCATTTTAATAAAAAATATCACAAAATTCTTCTAAGTCCCTCGGGAAAAGTGAAAGACGCGCACGTTCATTTTCAGCGCTCCTAGACCTTCCTATAAGAAGTTAGCCAAAAAGTAGCTTCGAAAAACGCTTAGGTTAAGTTTCAGAGTTGCTTCTAATGTACCAAAGCTGGACTTAGACATAATTTCACTCTCACAACATTATGGCTGGTTGGAGACAGTCCGAACCACAAGTACCGGGTCGATGGTTCTGGGCGTATACTGGGGGGACGGGGACGACTCCCATGAACCCCTGACTATACCGGGGATACGCTTATCACAATGCCTTTCTGGTCTGTGCTGAAGCAGGGCATTATGGCAGCCAAGTGGCTTGCCCTTTATTAGTGAGCCTGGTTACCCCCTCTCGGAACCACAGACTTAGAAATCGCCAGCTCATATACAGTGCATAAAATATATTTATATATATACCCTTATACACCATTTTAATAAAAAATATCACAAAATTCTTCTAAGTCCCTCGGGAAAAGTGAAAGACGCGCACGTTCATTTTCAGCGCTCCTAGACCTTCCTATAAGAAGTTAGCCAAAAAGTAGCTTCGAAAAACGCTTAGGTTAAGTTTCAGAGTTGCTTCTAATGTACCAAAGCTGGACTTAGACATAATTTCACTCTCACAACATTATGGCTGGTTGGAGACAGTCCGAACCACAAGTACCGGGTCGATGGTTCTGGGCGTATACTGGGGGGACGGGGACGACTCCCATGAACCCCTGACTATACCGGGGATACGCTTATCACAATGCCTTTCTGGGCTGTGCTGAAGCAGGGCATTATGGCAGCCAAGTGGCTTGACTTTTATTAGTGAGCCTGGTTACCCCCTCTCGGAACCACAGACTTAGAAATCGCCAGCTCATATACAGTGCATAAAATATATTTATATATATACCCTTATACACCATTTTAATAAAAAATATCACAAAATTCTTCTAAGTCCCTCGGGAAAAGTGAAAGACGCGCACGTTCATTTTCAGCGCTCCTAGACCTTCCTATAAGAAGTTAGCCAAAAAGTAGCTTCGAAAAACGCTTAGGTTAAGTTTCAGAGTTGCTTCTAATGTACCAAAGCTGGACTTAGACATAATTTCACTCTCACAACATTATGGCTGGTTGGAGACAGTCCGAACCACAAGTACCGGGTCGATGGTTCTGGGCGTATACTCGGGGGACGGGGACGACTACCATTAACCCCTGACTATACCGGGGATACGCTTATCACAATGCCTTTCTGGTCAGTGCTAAAGCAGGGCATTCTGGCAGCCAAGTGGCTTGACCTTTATTAGTGAGCCTGGTTACCCCCTCTCGGAACCACAGACGTAGAAATCGCCAGCTCATATACAGTGCATAAAATATATTTCTATATATACCCTTATACACCATTTTAATAAAAAATATCACAAAATTCTTCTAAGTCCCTCGGGAAGAGTGAAAGACGCGCACGTTCATTTTCAGCGCTCCTAGACCTTCCTATAAGAAGTTAGCCAAAAAGTAGCTTCGAAAAACGCTTAGGTTAAGTTTCAGAGTTGCTTCTAATGTACCAAAGCTGGACTTAGACATAATTTCACTCTCACAACATTATGGCTGGTTGGAGACAGTCCGAACCACAAGTACCGGGTCGATGGTTCTGGGCGTATACTGGGGGGACGGGGACGACTCCCATGAACCCCTGACTATACCGGGGATACGCTTATCACAATGCCTTTCTGGTCTGTGCTGAAGCAGGGCATTATGGCAGCCAAGTGGCTTGACCTTTATTAGTGAGCCTGGTTACCCCCTCTCGGAACCACAGACGTAGAAATCGCCAGCTCATATACAGTGCATAAAATATATTTCTATATATACCCTTATACACCATTTTAATAAAAAATATCACAAAATTCTTCTAAGTCCCTCGGGAAGAGTGAAAGACGCGCACGTTCATTTTCAGCGCTCCTAGACCTTCCTATAAGAAGTTAGCCAAAAAGTAGCTTCGAAAAACGCTTAGGTTAAGTTTCAGAGTTGCTTCTAATGTACCAAAGCTGGACTTAGACATAATTTCACTCTCACAACATTATGGCTGGTTGGAGACAGTCCGAACCACAAGTACCGGGTCGATGGTTCTGGGCGTATACTGGGGGGACGGGGACGACTCCCATGAACCCCTGACTATACCGGGGATACGCTTATCACAATGCCTTTCTGGTCTGTGCTGAAGCAGGGCATTATGGCAGCCAAGTGGCTTGACCTTTATTAGTGAGCCTGGTTACCCCCTCTCGGAACCACAGACTTAGAAATCGCCAGCTCATATACAGTGCATAAAATATATTTCTATATATACCCTTATACACCATTTTAATAAAAAATATCACAAAATTCTTCTAAGTCCCTCGGGAAAAGTGAAAGACGCGCACGTTCATTTTCAGCGCTCCTAGACCTTCCTATAAGAAGTTAGCCAAAAAGTAGCTTCGAAAAACGCTTAGGTTAAGTTTCAGAGTTGCTTCTAATGTACCAAAGCTGGACTTAGACATAATTTCACTCTCACAACATTATGGCTGGTTGGAGACAGTCCGAACCACAAGTACCGGGTCGATGGTTCTGGGCGTATACTGGGGGGACGGGGACGACTCCCATGAACCCCTGACTATACCGGGGATACGCTTATCACAATGCCTTTCTGGTCTGTGCTGAAGCAGGGCATTATGGCAGCCAAGTGGCTTGACCTTTCTTAGTGAGCCTGGTTACCCCCTCTCGGAACCACAGACTTAGAAATCGCCAGCTCATATACAGTGCATAAAATATATTTATATATATACCCTTATACACCATTTTAATAAAAAATATCACAAAATTCTTCTAAGTCCCTCGGGAAAAGTGAAAGACGCGCACGTTCATTTTCAGCGCTCCTAGACCTTCCTATAAGAAGTTAGCCAAAAAGTAGCTTCGAAAAACGCTTAGGTTAAGTTTCAGAGTTGCTTCTAATGTACCAAAGCTGGACTTAGACATAATTTCACTCTCACAACATTATGGCTGGTTGGAGACAGTCCGAACCACAAGTACCGGGTCGATGGTTCTGGGCGTATACTGGGGGGACGGGGACGACTCCCATGAACCCCTGACTATACCGGGGATACGCTTATCACAATGCCTTTCTGGTCTGTGCTGAAGCAGGGCATTATGGCAGCCAAGTGGCTTGACCTTTATTAGTGAGCCTGGTTACCCCCTCTCGGAACCACAGACTTAGAAATCGCCAGCTCATATACAGTGCATAAAATATATTTATATATATATACCCTATATACACCATTTTAATAAAAAATATCACAAAATTCTTCTAAGTCCCTCGGGAAAAGTGAAAGACGCGCACGTTCATTTTCAGCGCTCCTAGACCTTCCTATAAGAAGTTAGCCAAAAAGTAGCTTCGAAAAACGCTTAGGTTAAGTTTCAGAGTTGCTTCTAATGTACCAAAGCTGGACTTAGACATAATTTCACTCTCACAACATTATGGCTGGTTGGAGACAGTCCGAACCACAAGTACCGGGTCGATGGTTCTGGGCGTATACTGGGGGGACGGGGACGACTCCCATGAACCCCTGACTATACCGGGGATACGCTTATCACAATGCCTTTCTGGTCTGTGCTGAAGCAGGGCATTATGGCAGCCAAGTGGCTTGACTTTTATTAGTGAGCCTGGTTACCCCCTCTCGATACCACAGACTTAGAAATCGCCAGCTCATATACAGTACAGTGCATAAAATATATTTATATATATACCCTTATACACCATTTTAATAAAAAATATCACAAAATTCTTCTAAGTCCCTCGGGAAAAGTGAAAGACGCGCACGTTCATTTTCAGCGCTCCTAGACCTTCCTATAAGAAGTTAGCCAAAAAGTAGCTTCGAAAAACGCTTAGGTTAAGTTTCAGAGTTGCTTCTAATGTACCAAAGCTGGACTTAGACATAATTTCACTCTCACAACATTATGGCTGGTTGGAGACAGTCCGAACCACAAGTACCGGGTCGATGGTTCTGGGCGTATACTGGGGGGACGGGGACGACTCCCATGAACCCCTGACTATACCGGGGATAGGCTTATCACAATGCCTTTCTGGTCTGTGCTGAAGCAGGGCATTATGGCAGCCAAGTGGCTTGACCTTTATTAGTGAGCCTGGTTACCCCCTCTCGGAACCACAGACTTAGAAATCGCCAGCTCATATACAGTGCATAAAATATATTTATATATATACCCTTATACACCATTTTAATAAAAAATATCACAAAATTCTTCTAAGTCCCTCGGGAAAAGTGAAAGACGCGCACGTTCATTTTCAGCGCTCCTAGACCTTCCTATAAGAAGTTAGCCAAAAAGTAGCTTCGAAAAACGCTTAGGTTAAGTTTCAGAGTTGCTTCTAATGTACCAAAGCTGGACTTAGACATAATTTCACTCTCACAACATTATGGCTGGTTGGAGACAGTCCGAACCACAAGTACCGGGTCGATGGTTCTGGGCGTATACTGGGGGGACGGGGACGACTCCCATGAACCCCTGACTATACCGGGGATACGCTTATCACAATGCCTTTCTGGTCTGTGCTGAAGCAGGGCATTATGGCAGCCAAGTGGCTTGACCTTTATTAGTGAGCCTGGTTACCCCCTCTCGGAACCACAGACTTAGAAATCGCCAGCTCATATACAGTGCATAAAATATATTTATATATATATACCCTATATACACCATTTTAATAAAAAATATCACAAAATTCTTCTAAGTCCCTCGGGAAAAGTGAAAGACGCGCACGTACATTTTCAGCGCTCCTAGACCTTCCTATAAGAAGTTAGCCAAAAAGTAGCTTCGAAAAACGCTTAGGTTAAGTTTCAGAGTTGCTTCTAATGTACCAAAGCTGGACTTAGACATAATTTCACTCTCACAACATTATGGCTGGTTGGAGACAGTCCGAACCACAAGTACCGGGTCGATGGTTCTGGGCGTATACTGGGGGGACGGGGACGACTCCCATGAACCCCTGACTATACCGGGGATACGCTTATCACAATGCCTTTCTGGTCTGTGCTGAAGCAGGGCATTATGGCAGCCAAGTGGCTTGACTTTTATTAGTGAGCCTGGTTACCCCCTCTCGATACCACAGACTTAGAAATCGCCAGCTCATATACAGTACAGTGCATAAAATATATTTATATATATACCCTTATACACCATTTTAATAAAAAATATCACAAAATTCTTCTAAGTCCCTCGGGAAAAGTGAAAGACGCGCACGTTCATTTTCAGCGCTCCTAGACCTTCCTATAAGAAGTTAGCCAAAAAGTAGCTTCGAAAAACGCTTAGGTTAAGTTTCAGAGTTGCTTCTAATGTACCAAAGCTGGACTTAGACATAATTTCACTCTCACAACATTATGGCTGGTTGGAGACAGTCCGAACCACAAGTACCGGGTCGATGGTTCTGGGCGTATACTGGGGGGACGGGGACGACTCCCATGAACCCCTGACTATACCGGGGATACGCTTATCACAATGCCTTTCTGGTCTGTGCTGAAGCAGGGCATTATGGCAGCCAAGTGGCTTGACCTTTATTAGTGAGCCTGGTTACCCCCTCTCGGAACCACAGACTTAGAAATCGCCAGCTCATATACAGTGCATAAAATATATTTATATATATACCCTTATACACCATTTTAATAAAAAATATCACAAAATTCTTCTAAGTCCCTCGGGAAAAGTGAAAGACGCGCACGTTCATTTTCAGCGCTCCTAGACCTTCCTATAAGAAGTTAGCCAAAAAGTAGCTTCGAAAAACGCTTAGGTTAAGTTTCAGAGTTGCTTCTAATGTACCAAAGCTGGACTTAGACATAATTTCACTCTCACAACATTATGGCTGGTTGGAGACAGTCCGAACCACAAGTACCGGGTCGATGGTTCTGGGCGTATACTCGGGGGACGGGGACGACTACCATTAACCCCTGACTATACCGGGAATACGCTTATCACAATGCCTTTCTGGTCTGTGCTGAAGCAGGGCATTCTGGCAGCCAAGTGGCTTGACCTTTATTAGTGAGCCTGGTTACCCCCTCTCGGAACCACAGACGTAGAAATCGCCAGCTCATATACAGTGCATAAAATATATTTCTATATATACCCTTATACACCATTTTAATAAAACATTTCACAAAATTCTTCTATGTCCCTCGGGAAAAGTGAAAGACGCGCACGTTCATTTTCAGCACTCCAAGACCTTCCTATAAGAAGTTAGCCTAAAAGTAGCTTCGAAAAACGCTTAGGTTAAGTTTCAGAGTTGCTTCTAATGTACCAAAGCTGGACTTAGACATAATTTCACTCTCACAACATTATGGCTGGTTGGAGACAGTCCGAACCACAAGTACCGGGTCCATGGTTCTGGGCGTATACTGGGGGAACGGCGACGACTCCCATGAACCCCTGACTATACCGGGAATACGCTTATCACAATGCCTTTCTGGTCTGTGCTGAAGCAGGGCATTATGGCAGCCAAGTGGCTTGACCTTTATTAGTGAGCCTGGTTACCCCCTCTCGGAACCACAGACTTAGAAATCGCCAGCTCATATACAGTGCATAAAATATATTTATATATATACCCTTATACACCATTTTAATAAAAAATATCACAAAATTCTTCTAAGTCCCTCGGGAAAAGTGAAAGACGCGCACGTTCATTTTCAGCGCTCCTAGACCTTCCTATAAGAAGTTAGCCAAAAAGTAGCTTCGAAAAACGCTTAGGTTAAGTTTCAGAGTTGCTTCTAATGTACCAAAGCTGGACTTAGACATAATTTCACTCTCACAACATTATGGCTGGTTGGAGACAGTCCGAACCACAAGTACCGGGTCCATGGTTCTGGGCGTATACTGGGGGGACGGGGACGACTCCCATTAACCCCTGACTATACCGGGGATACGCTTATCACAATGCCTTTCTGGTCTGTGCTGAAGCAGGGCATTCTGGCAGCCAAGTGGCTTGACCTTTATTAGTGAGCCTGGTTACCCCCTCTCGGAACCACAGACTTAGAAATCGCCAGCTCATATACAGTGCATAAAATATATTTCTATATATACCCTTATACACCATTTTAATAAAAAATATCACAAAATTCTTCTAAGTCCCTCGGGAAGAGTGAAAGACGCGCACGTTCATTTTCAGCGCTCCTAGACCTTCCTATAAGAAGTTAGCCAAAAAGTAGCTTCGAAAAACGCTTAGGTTAAGTTTCAGAGTTGCTTCTAATGTACCAAAGCTGGACTTAGACATAATTTCACTCTCACAACATTATGGCTGGTTGGAGACCGTCCGAACCACAAGTACCGGGTCGATGGTTCTGGGCGTATACTGGGGGGACGGGGACGACTCCCATGAACCCCTGACTATATCGGGGATACGCTTATCACAATGCCTTTCTGGTCTGTGCTGAAGCAGGGCATTCTGGCAGCCAAGTGGCTTGACCTTTATTAGTGAGCCTGGTTACCCCCTCTCGGAACCACAGACTTAGAAATCGCCAGCTCATATACAGTGCATAAAATATATTTATATATATACCCTTATACACCATTTTAATAAAAAATATCACAAAATTCTTCTACAGTAAGTCCCTCGGGAAAAGTGAAAGACGCGCACGTTCATTTTCAGCGCTCCTAGACCTTCCTATAAGAAGTTAGCCAAAAAGTAGCTTCGAAAAACGCTTAGGTTAAGTTTCAGAGTTGCTTCTAATGTACCAAAGCTGGACTTAGACATAATTTCACTCTCACAACATTATGGCTGGTTGGAGACAGTCCGAACCACAAGTACCGGGTCGATGGTTCTGGGCGTATACTGGGGGGAAGGGGACGACTCCCATGAACCCCTGACTATACCGGGGATACGCTTATCACAATGCCTTTCTGGTCTGTGCTGAAGCAGGGCATTCTGGCAGCCAAGTGGCTTGACCTTTATTAGTGAGCCTGGTTACCCCCTCTCGGAACCACAGACTTAGAAATCGCCAGCTCATATACAGTGCATAAAATATATTTATATATATACCCTTATACACCATTTTAATAAAAAATATCACAAAATTCTTCTAAGTCCCTCGGGAAGAGTCAAAGACGCGCACGTTCTTTTTCAGCGCTCCTAGACCTTCCTATAAGAAGTTAGTCAAAAAGTAGCTTCGAAAAACGCTTAGGTTAAGTTTCAGAGTTGCTTCTAATGTACCAAAGCTGGACTTAGACATAATTTCACTCTCACAACATTATGGCTGGTTGGAGACAGTCCGAACCACAAGTCCCGTGTCGATGGTTCTGGGCGTATACTGGGGGGACGGGGACGACTCCCATGAACCCCTGACTATACCGGGGATACGCTTATCACAATGCCTTTCTGGTCTCTGCTGAAGCAGGGCATTATGGCAGCCAAGTGGCTTGACCTTTATTAGTGAGCCTGGTTACCCCCTCTCTGAACCACAGACTTAGAAATCGCCAGCTCATATACAGTGCATAAAATATATTTATATATATACCCTTATACACCATTTTAATAAAAAATATCACAAAATTCTTCTAAGTCCCTCGGGAAGAGTGAAAGACGCGCACGTTCTTTTTCAGAGCTCCTAGACCTTCCTATAAGAAGTTAGCCAAAAAGTAGCTTCGAAAAACGCTTAGGTTAAGTTTCAGAGTTGCTTCTAATGTACCAAAGCTGGACTTAGACATAATTTCACTCTCACAACATTATGGCTGGTTGGAGACAGTCCGAACCACAAGTACCGGGTCGATGGTTCTGGGCGTAAACTGGGGGGACGGGGACGACTCCCATGAACCCCTGACTATACCGGGGATACGCTTATCACAATGCCTTTCTGGTCTGTGCTGAAGCAGGGCATTATGGCAGCCAAGTGGCTTGACCTTTATTAGTGAGCCTGGTTACCCCCTCTCGGAACCACAGACTTAGAAATCGCCAGCTCATATACAGTGCATAAAATATATTTATATATATACCCTTATACACCATTTTAATAAAAAATATCACAAAATTCTTCTAAGTCCCTCGGGAAAAGTGAAAGACGCGCACGTTCATTTTCAGCGCTCCTAGACCTTCCTATAAGAAGTTAGCCAAAAAGTAGCTTCGAAAAACGCTTAGGTTAAGTTTCAGAGTTGCTTCTAATGTACCAAAGCTGGACTTAGACATAATTTCACTCTCACAACATTATGGCTGGTTGGAGACAGTCCGAACCACAAGTACCGGGTCGATGGTTCTGGGCGTATACTGGGGGGACGGGGACGACTCCCATTAACCCCTGACTATACCGGGGATACGCTTATCACAATGCCTTTCTGGTCTGTGCTGAAGCAGGGCATTCTGGCAGCCAAGTGGCTTGACCTTTATTAGTGAGCCTGGTTACCCCCTCTCGGAACCACAGACTTAGAAATCGCCAGCTCATATACAGTGCATAAAATATATTTCTATATATACCCTTATACACCATTTTAATAAAAAATATCACAAAATTCTTCTAAGTCCCTCGGGAAGAGTGAAAGACGCGCACGTTCATTTTCAGCGCTCCTAGACCTTCCTATAAGAAGTTAGCCAAAAAGTAGCTTCGAAAAACGCTTAGGTTAAGTTTCAGAGTTGCTTCTAATGTACCAAAGCTGGACTTAGACATAATTTCACTCTCACAACATTATGGCTGGTTGGAGACCGTCCGAACCACAAGTACCGGGTCGATGGTTCTGGGCGTATACTGGGGGGACGGGGACGACTCCCATGAACCCCTGACTATATCGGGGATACGCTTATCACAATGCCTTTCTGGTCTGTGCTGAAGCAGGGCATTCTGGCAGCCAAGTGGCTTGACCTTTATTAGTGAGCCTGGTTACCCCCTCTCGGAACCACAGACTTAGAAATCGCCAGCTCATATACAGTGCATAAAATATATTTATATATATACCCTTATACACCATTTTAATAAAAAATATCACAAAATTCTTCTAAGTCTCTCGGGAAAAGTGAAAGACGCGCACGTTCATTTTCAGCGCTCCTAGACCTTCCTATAAGAAGTTAGCCAAAAAGTAGCTTCGAAAAACGCTTAGGTTAAGTTTCAGAGTTGCTTCTAATGTACCAAAGCTGGACTTAGACATAATTTCACTCTCACAACATTATGGCTGGTTGGAGACAGTCCGAACCACAAGTACCGGGTCGATGGTTCTGGGCGTATACTGGGGGGACGGGGACGACTCCCATGAACCCCTGACTATACCGGGGATACGCTTATCACAATGCCTTTCTGGTCTCTGCTGAAGCAGGGCATTATGGCAGCCAAGTGGCTTGACCTTTATTAGTGAGCCTGGTTACCCCCTCTCGGAACCACAGACTTAGAAATCGCCAGCTCATATACAGTGCATAAAATATATTTATATATATACCCTTATACACCATTTTAATAAAAAATATCACAAAATTCTTCTAAGTCCCTCGGGAAGAGTGAAAGACGCGCACGTTCATTTTCAGAGCTCCTAGACCTTCCTATAAGAAGTTAGCCAAAAAGTAGCTTCGAAAAACGCTTAGGTTAAGTTTCAGAGTTGCTTCTAATGTACCAAAGCTGGACTTAGACATAATTTCACTCTCACAACATTATGGCTGGTTGGAGACAGTCCGAACCACAAGTACCGGGTCGATGGTTCTGGGCGTATACTGGGGGGACGGGGACGACTCCCATGAACCCCTGACTATACCGGGGATACGCTTATCACAATGCCTTTCTGGTCTGTGCTGAAGCAGGGCATTATGGCAGCCAAGTGGCTTGACCTTTATTAGTGAGCCTGGTTACCCCCTCTCGGAACCACAGACTTAGAAATCGCCAGCTCATATACAGTGCATAAAATATATTTATATAAATACCCTTATACACCATTTTAATAAAAAATATCACAAAATTCTTCTAAGTCCCTCGGGAAAAGTGAAAGACGCGCACGTTCATTTTCAGCGCTCCTAGACCTTCCTATAAGAAGTTAGCCAAAAAGTAGCTTCGAAAAACGCTTAGGTTAAGTTTCAGAGTTGCTTCTAATGTACCAAAGCTGGACTTAGACATAATTTCACTCTCACAACATTATGGCTGGTTGGAGACAGTCCGAACCACAAGTACCGGGTCGATGGTTCTTGGCGTATACTGGAGGGACGGGGACGACTCCCATGAACCCCTGACTATACCGGGGATACGCTTATCACAATGCCTTTCTGGTCTGTGCTGAAGCAGGGCATTATGGCAGCCAAGTGGCTTGACCTTTATTAGTGAGCCTGGTTACCCCCTCTCGGAACCACAGACTTAGAAATCGCCAGCTCATATACAGTGCATAAAATATATTTATATATATACCCTTATACACCATTTTAATAAAAAATATCACAAAATTCTTCTAAGTCCCTCGGGAAAAGTGAAAGACGCTCACGTTCATTTTCAGCGCTCCTAGACCTTCCTATAAGAAGTTAGCCAAAAAGTAGCTTCGAAAAACGCTTAGGTTAAGTTTCAGAGTTGCTTCTAATGTACCAAAGCTGGACTTAGACATAATTTCACTCTCACAACATTATGGCTGGTTGGAGACAGTCCGAACCACAAGTACCGGGTCGATGGTTCTGGGCGTATACTGGGGGGACGGGGACGACTCCCATGAACCCCTGACTATACCGGGGATACGCTTATCACAATGCCTTTCTGGTCTGTGCTGAAGCAGGGCATTCTGGAAACCAAGTGGCTTGACCTTTATTAGTGAGCCTGGTTACCCCCTCTCGGAACCACAGACTTAGAAATCGCAAGCTCATATACAGTGCATAAAATATATTTATATATATACCCTTATACACCATTTTAATAAAAAATATCACAAAATTCTTCTAAGTCCCTCGGGAAAAGTGAAAGACGTGCACGTTCATTTTCAGCGCTCCTAGACCTTCCTATAAGAAGTTAGCCAAAAAGTAGCTTCGAAAAACGCTTAGGTTAAGTTTCAGAGTTGCTTCTAATGTACCAAAGCTGGACTTAGACATAATTTCACTCTCACAACATTATGGCTGGTTGGAGACAGTCCGAACCACAAGTACCGGGTCGATGGTTCTGGGCGTATACTGGGGGGACGGGGACGACTCCCATGAACCCCTGACTATACCGGGGATACGCTTATCACAATGCCTTTCTGGTCTGTGCTGAAGCAGGGCATTATGGCAGCCAAGTGGCTTGACCTTTATTAGTGAGCCTGGTTACCCCCTCTCGGAACCACAGACTTAGAAATCGCCAGCTCATATACAGTGCATAAAATATATTTATATATATACCCTTATACACCATTTTAATAAAAAATATCACAAAATTCTTCTAAGTCCCTCGGGAAAAGTGAAAGACGCTCACGTTCATTTTCAGCGCTCCTAGACCTTCCTATAAGAAGTTAGCCAAAAAGTAGCTTCGAAAAACGCTTAGGTTAAGTTTCAGAGTTGCTTCTAATGTACCAAAGCTGGACTTAGACATAATTTCACTCTCACAACATTATGGCTGGTTGGAGACAGTCCGAACCACAAGTACCGGGTCGATGGTTCTGGGCGTATACTGGGGGGACGGGGACGACTCCCATGAACCCCTGACTATACCGGGGATACGCTTATCACAATGCCTTTCTGGTCTGTGCTGAAGCAGGGCATTCTGGAAACCAAGTGGCTTGACCTTTATTAGTGAGCCTGGTTACCCCCTCTCGGAACCACAGACTTAGAAATCGCAAGCTCATATACAGTGCATAAAATATATTTATATATATACCCTTATACACCATTTTAATAAAAAATATCACAAAATTCTTCTAAGTCCCTCGGGAAAAGTGAAAGACGCGCACGTTCATTTTCAGCGCTCCTAGACCTTCCTATAAGAAGTTAGCCAAAAAGTAGCTTCGAAAAACGCTTAGGTTAAGTTTCAGAGTTGCTTCTAATGTACCAAAGCTGGACTTAGACATAATTTCACTCTCACAACATTATGGCTGGTTGGAGACAGTCCGAACCACAAGTACCGGGTCGATGGTTCTTGGCGTATACTGGAGGGACGGGGACGACTCCCATGAACCCCTGACTATACCGGGGATACGCTTATCACAATGCCTTTCTGGTCTGTGCTGAAGCAGGGCATTATGGCAGCCAAGTGGCTTGACCTTTATTAGTGAGCCTGGTTACCCCCTCTCGGAACCACAGACTTAGAAATCGCCAGCTCATATACAGTGCATAAAATATATTTATATATATACCCTTATACACCATTTTAATAAAAAATATCACAAAATTCTTCTAAGTCCCTCGGGAAAAGTGAAAGACGCTCACGTTCATTTTCAGCGCTCCTAGACCTTCCTATAAGAAGTTAGCCAAAAAGTAGCTTCGAAAAACGCTTAGGTTAAGTTTCAGAGTTGCTTCTAATGTACCAAAGCTGGACTTAGACATAATTTCACTCTCACAACATTATGGCTGGTTGGAGACAGTCCGAACCACAAGTACCGGGTCGATGGTTCTGGGCGTATACTGGGGGGACGGGGACGACTCCCATGAACCCCTGACTATACCGGGGATACGCTTATCACAATGCCTTTCTGGTCTGTGCTGAAGCAGGGCATTCTGGAAACCAAGTGGCTTGACCTTTATTAGTGAGCCTGGTTACCCCCTCTCGGAACCACAGACTTAGAAATCGCAAGCTCATATACAGTGCATAAAATATATTTATATATATACCCTTATACACCATTTTAATAAAAAATATCACAAAATTCTTCTAAGTCCCTCGGGAAAAGTGAAAGACGTGCACGTTCATTTTCAGCGCTCCTAGACCTTCCTATAAGAAGTTAGCCAAAAAGTAGCTTCGAAAAACGCTTAGGTTAAGTTTCAGAGTTGCTTCTAATGTACCAAAGCTGGACTTAGACATAATTTCACTCTCACAACATTATGGCTGGTTGGAGACAGTCCGAACCACAAGTACCGGGTCGATGGTTCTGGGCGTATACTGGGGGGACGGGGACGACTCCCATGAACCCCTGACTATACCGGGGATACGCTTATCACAATGCCTTTCTGGTCTGTGCTGAAGCAGGGCATTATGGCAGCCAAGTGGCTTGACCTTTATTAGTGAGCCTGGTTACCCCCTCTCGGAACCACAGACTTAGAAATCGCCAGCTCATATACAGTGCATAAAATATATTTATATATATACCCTTATACACCATTTTAATAAAAAATATCACAAAATTCTTCTAAGTCCCTCGGGAAAAGTGAAAGACGCTCACGTTCATTTTCAGCGCTCCTAGACCTTCCTATAAGAAGTTAGCCAAAAAGTAGCTTCGAAAAACGCTTAGGTTAAGTTTCAGAGTTGCTTCTAATGTACCAAAGCTGGACTTAGACATAATTTCACTCTCACAACATTATGGCTGGTTGGAGACAGTCCGAACCACAAGTACCGGGTCGATGGTTCTGGGCGTATACTGGGGGGACGGGGACGACTCCCATGAACCCCTGACTATACCGGGGATACGCTTATCACAATGCCTTTCTGGTCTGTGCTGAAGCAGGGCATTCTGGAAACCAAGTGGCTTGACCTTTATTAGTGAGCCTGGTTACCCCCTCTCGGAACCACAGACTTAGAAATCGCAAGCTCATATACAGTGCATAAAATATATTTATATATATACCCTTATACACCATTTTAATAAAAAATATCACAAAATTCTTCTAAGTCCCTCGGGAAAAGTGAAAGACGTGCACGTTCATTTTCAGCGCTCCTAGACCTTCCTATAAGAAGTTAGCCAAAAAGTAGCTTCGAAAAACGCTTAGGTTAAGTTTCAGAGTTGCTTCTAATGTACCAAAGCTGGACTTAGACATAATTTCACTCTCACAACATTATGGCTGGTTGGAGACAGTCCGAACCACAAGTACCGGGTCGATGGTTCTGGGCGTATACTGGGGGGACGGGGACGACTCCCATGAACCCCTGACTATACCGGGGATACGCTTATCACAATGCCTTTCTGGTCTGTGCTGAAGCAGGGCATTATGGCAGCCAAGTGGCTTGACCTTTATTAGTGAGCCTGGTTACCCCCTCTCGGAACCACAGACTTAGAAATCGCCAGCTCATATACAGTGCATAAAATATATTTATATATATACCCTTATACACCATTTTAATAAAAAATATCACAAAATTCTTCTAAGTCCCTCGGGAAAAGTGAAAGACGTGCACGTTCATTTTCAGCGCTCCTAGACCTTCCTATAAGAAGTTAGCCAAAAAGTAGCTTCGAAAAACGCTTAGGTTAAGTTTCAGAGTTGCTTCTAATGTACCAAAGCTGGACTTAGACAAAATTTCACTCTCACAACATTATGGCTGGTTGGAGACAGTCCGAACCACAAGTACCGGGTCGATGGTTCTGGGCGTATACTGGGGGGACGGGGACGACTCCCATTAACCCCTGACTATACCGGGGATACGCTTATCACAATGCCTTTCTGGTCTGTGCTGAAGCAGGGCATTCTGGAAACCAAGTGGCTTGACCTTTATTAGTGAGCCTGGTTACCCCCTCTCGGAACCACAGACTTAGAAATCGCAAGCTCATATACAGTGCATAAAATATATTTATATATATACCCTTATACACCATTTTAATAAAAAATATCACAAAATTCTTCTAAGTCCCTCGGGAAAAGTGAAAGACGTGCACGTTCATTTTCAGCGCTCCTAGACCTTCCTATAAGAAGTTAGCCAAAAAGTAGCTTCGAAAAACGCTTAGGTTAAGTTTCAGAGTTGCTTCTAATGTACCAAAGCTGGACTTAGACATAATTTCACTCTCACAACATTATGGCTGGTT
The DNA here is from genome assembly GCF_040206685.1 of Ascaphus truei. Lineage (NCBI taxonomy): Eukaryota > Metazoa > Chordata > Amphibia > Anura > Ascaphidae > Ascaphus > Ascaphus truei. The sequence continues at coordinate 289,032,314 of NC_134483.1, read as the reverse complement.
GGAGACAGTCCGAACCACAAGTACCGGGTCTATGGTTCTGGGCGTATACTGGGGGGACGGGGACGACTCCCATGAACCCCTGACTATACCGGGGATACGCTTATCACAATGCCTTTCTGGTCTGTGCTGAAGCAGGGCATTATGGCAGCCAAGTGGCTTGACCTTTATTAGTGAGCCTGGTTACCCCCTCTCGGAACCACAGACTTAGAAATCGCCAGCTCATATACAGTGCATAAAATATATTTATATATATACCCTTATACACCATTTTAATAAAAAATATCACAAAATTCTTCTAAGTCCCTCGGGAAGAGTGAAAGACGCGCACGTTCATTTTCAGAGCTCCTAGACCTTCCTATAAGAAGTTAGCCAAAAAGTAGCTTCGAAAAACGCTTAGGTTAAGTTTCAGAGTTGCTTCTAATGTACCAAAGCTGGACTTAGACAAAATTTCACTCTCACAACATTATGGCTGGTTGGAGACAGTCCGAACCACAAGTACCGGGTCGATGGTTCTGGGCGTATACTGGGGGGACGGGGACGACTCCCATGAACCCCTGACTATACCGGGGATACGCTTATCACAATGCCTTTCTGGTCTGTGCTGAAGCAGGGCATTCTGGAAACCAAGTGGCTTGACCTTTATTAGTGAGCCTGGTTACCCCCTCTCGGAACCACAGACTTAGAAATCGCAAGCTCATATACAGTGCATAAAATATATTTATATATATACCCTTATACACCATTTTAATAAAAAATATCACAAAATTCTTCTAAGTCCCTCGGGAAAAGTGAAAGACGTGCACGTTCATTTTCAGCGCTCCTAGACCTTCCTATAAGAAGTTAGCCAAAAAGTAGCTTCGAAAAACGCTTAGGTTAAGTTTCAGAGTTGCTTCTAATGTACCAAAGCTGGACTTAGACATAATTTCACTCTCACAACATTATGGCTGGTTGGAGACAGTCCGAACCACAAGTACCGGGTCGATGGTTCTGGGCGTATACTGGGGGGACGGGGACGACTCCCATGAACCCCTGACTATACCGGGGATACGCTTATCACAATGCCTTTCTGGTCTGTGCTGAAGCAGGGCATTATGGCAGCCAAGTGGCTTGACCTTTATTAGTGAGCCTGGTTACCCCCTCTCGGAACCACAGACTTAGAAATCGCCAGCTCATATACAGTGCATAAAATATATTTATATATATACCCTTATACACCATTTTAATAAAAAATATCACAAAATTCTTCTAAGTCCCTCGGGAAGAGTGAAAGACGCGCACGTTCATTTTCAGAGCTCCTAGACCTTCCTATAAGAAGTTAGCCAAAAAGTAGCTTCGAAAAACGCTTAGGTTAAGTTTCAGAGTTGCTTCTAATGTACCAAAGCTGGACTTAGACATAATTTCACTCTCACAACATTATGGCTGGTTGGAGACAGTCCGAACCACAAGTACCGGGTCGATGGTTCTGGGCGTATACTGGGGGGACGGGGACGACTCCCATGAACCCCTGACTATACCGGGGATACGCTTATCACAATGCCTTTCTGGTCTGTGCTGAAGCAGGGCATTATGGCAGCCAAGTGGCTTGACCTTTATTAGTGAGCCTGGTTACCCCCTCTCGGAACCACAGACTTAGAAATCGCCAGCTCATATACAGTGCATAAAATATATTTATATATATACCCTTATACACCATTTTAATAAAAAATATCACAAAATTCTTCTAAGTCCCTCGGGAAGAGTGAAAGACGCGCACGTTCATTTTCAGCGCTCCTAGACCTTCCTATAAGAAGTTAGCCAAAAAGTAGCTTCGAAAAACGCTTAGGTTAAGTTTCAGAGTTGCTTCTAATGTACCAAAGCTGGACTTAGACATAATTTCACTCTCACAACATTATGGCTGGTTGGAGACAGTCCGAACCACAAGTACCGGGTCGATGGTTCTGGGCGTATACTGGGGGGACGGGGACGACTTCCATGAACCCCTGACTATACCGGGGATACGCTTATCACAATGCCTTTCTGGTCTGTGCTGAAGCAGGGCATTCTGGAAACCAAGTGGCTTGACCTTTATTAGTGAGCCTGGTTACCCCCTCTCGGAACCACAGACTTAGAAATCGCCAGCTCATATACAGTGCATAAAATATATTTCTATATACACTGGCGACACACTTTATTCGAGCTCGGCTAGTCCCACGAATTCGGGTATACCCGGGTGAATTGAGGTTTGTGACTGTTTTCTGCCCGAGTGCATTGAGGTATTTTCCAAGCAGGGATTGAAGCATTTTATTCCCGCTGGCTGCAATACTGCACAGTATATATATATATACTGCATTACAATTCATGAATTTATGCCATCTCGTAGACACGCGAAGCATTGCAGCCTATTAAATCCTAATCATTATCATTTAACAGATTAGCCGCCCGTCAGCCAGGCATGAACCCAGGCTGGGAAGGCAAACACAACGGGGCTTGTCAGAGGTGAGGAGCGGCGCATTCCAGGTATCTGCCAGGTACATACTGGGTATTTGCTCGAATAAAGTGTGTCGGTGCAGTATACCCTTATACACCATTTTAATAAAAAATATCACAAAATTCTTCTAATTTCCTCGGGAAAAGTGAAAGACGCGCACGTTCATTTTCAGCGCTCCTAGACCTTCCTATAAGAAGTTAGCCAAAAAGTAGCTTCGAAAAACGCTTAGGTTAAGTTTCAGAGTTGCTTCTAATGTACCAAAGCTGGACTTAGACATAATTTCACTCTCACAACATTATGGCTGGTTGGAGACAGTCCGAACCACAAGTACCGGGTCGATGGTTCTGGGCGTATACTGGGGGGACGGGGACGACTCCCATGAACCCCTGACTATACCGGGGATACGCTTATCACAATGCCTTTCTGGTCTGTGCTGAAGCAGGGCATTATGGCAGCCAAGTGGCTTGACCTTTATTAGTGAGCCTGGTTACCCCCTCTCGGAACCACAGACTTAGAAATCGCCAGCTCATATACAGTGCATAAAATATATTTATATATATACCCTTATACACCATTTTAATAAAAAATATCACAAAATTCTTCTAAGTCCCTCGGGAAGAGTGAAAGACGCGCACGTTCATTTTCAGAGCTCCTAGACCTTCCTATAAGAAGTTAGCCAAAAAGTAGCTTCGAAAAACGCTTAGGTTAAGTTTCAGAGTTGCTTCTAATGTACCAAAGCTGGACTTAGACATAATTTCACTCTCACAACATTATGGCTGGTTGGAGACAGTCCGAACCACAAGTACCGGGTCGATGGTTCTGGGCGTATACTGGGGGGACGGGGACGACTCCCATGAACCCCTGACTATACCGGGGATACGCTTATCACAATGCCTTTCTGGTCTGTGCTGAAGCAGGGCATTATGGCAGCCAAGTGGCTTGACCTTTATTAGTGAGCCTGGTTACCCCCTCTCGGAACCACAGACTTAGAAATCGCCAGCTCATATACAGTGCATAAAATATATTTATATATATACCCTTATACACCATTTTAATAAAAAATATCACAAAATTCTTCTAAGTCCCTCGGGAAGAGTGAAAGACGCGCACGTTCATTTTCAGAGCTCCTAGACCTTCCTATAAGAAGTTAGCCAAAAAGTAGCTTCGAAAAACGCTTAGGTTAAGTTTCAGAGTTGCTTCTAATGTACCAAAGCTGGACTTAGACAAAATTTCACTCTCACAACATTATGGCTGGTTGGAGACAGTCCGAACCACAAGTACCGGGTCGATGGTTCTGGGCGTATACTGGGGGGACGGGGACGACTCCCATGAACCCCTGACTATTCCGGGGATACGCTTATCACAATGCCTTTCTGGTCTGTGCTGAAGCAGGGCATTATGGCAGCCAAGTGGCTTGACCTTTATTAGTGAGCCTGGTTACCCCCTCTCGGAACCACAGACTTAGAAATCGCCAGCTCATATACAGTGCATAAAATATATTTATATATATATACCCTTATACACCATTTTAATAAAAAATATCACAAAATTCTTCTAAGTCCCTCGGGAAAAGTGAAAGACGCGCACGTTCATTTTCAGCGCTCCTAGACCTTCCTATAAGAAGTTAGCCAAAAAGTAGCTTCGAAAAACGCTTAGGTTAAGTTTCAGAGTTGCTTCTAATGTACCAAAGCTGGACTTAGACATAATTTCACTCTCACAACATTATGGCTGGTTGGAGACAGTCCGAACCACAAGTACCGGGTCGATGGTTCTGGGCGTATACTGGGGGGACGGGGACGACTTCCATGAACCCCTGACTATACCGGGGATACGCTTATCACAATGCCTTTCTGGTCTGTGCTGAAGCAGGGCATTCTGGAAACCAAGTGGCTTGACCTTTATTAGTGAGCCTGGTTACCCCCTCTCGGAACCACAGACTTAGAAATCGCCAGCTCATATACAGTGCATAAAATATATTTCTATATATACCCTTATACACCATTTTAATAAAAAATATCACAAAATTCTTCTAATTTCCTCGGGAAAAGTGAAAGACGCGCACGTTCATTTTCAGCGCTCCTAGACCTTCCTATAAGAAGTTAGCCAAAAAGTAGCTTCGAAAAACGCTTAGGTTAAGTTTCAGAGTTGCTTCTAATGTACCAAAGCTGGACTTAGATATAATTTCACTCTCACAACATTATGGCTGGTTGGAGACAGTCCGAACCACAAGTACCGGGTCCATGGTTCTGGGCGTATACTGGGGGGGACGGGGACGACTCCCATTAACCCCTGACTATACCGGGGATACGCTTATCACAATGCCTTTCTGGTCTGTGCTGAAGCAGGGCATTCTGGCAGCCAAGTGGCTTGACCTTTATTAGTGAGCCTGGTTACCCCCTCTCGGAACCACAGACTTAGAAATCGCCAGCTCATATACAGTGCATAAAATATATTTATATATATACCCTTATACACCATTTTAATAAAAAATATCACAAAATTCTTCTAAGTCCCTCGGGAAGAGTGAAAGACGCGCACGTTCATTTTCAGCGCTTCTAGACCTTCCTATAAGAAGTTAGCCAAAAAGTAGCTTCGAAAAACGCTTAGGTTAAGTTTCAGAGTTGCTTCTAATGTACCAAAGCTGGACTTAGATATAATTTCACTCTCACAACATTATGGCTGGTTGGAGACAGTCCGAACCACAAGTACCGGGTCGATGGTTCTGGGCGTATACTGGGGGGACGGGGACGACTCCCATTAACCCCTGACTATACCGGGGATACGCTTATCACAATGCCTTTCTGGTCTGTGCTGAAGCAGGGCATTCTGGCAGCCAAGTGGCTTGACCTTTATTAGTGAGCCTGGTTACACCCTCTCGGAACCACAGACTTAGAAATCGCCAGCTCATATACAGTGCATAAAATATATTTATATATATACCCTTATACACCATTTTAATAAAAAATATCACAAAATTCTTCTAATTTCCTCGGGAAAAGTGAAAGACGCGCACGTTCATTTTCAGCGCTCCTAGACCTTCCTATAAGAAGTTAGCCAAAAAGTAGCTTCGAAAAACGCTTAGGTTAAGTTTCAGAGTTGCTTCTAATGTACCAAAGCTGGACTTAGACATAATTTCACTCTCACAACATTATGGCTGGTTGGAGACAGTCCGAACCACAAGTACCGGGTCGATGGTTCTGGGCGTATACTGGGGGGACGGGGACGACTCCCATGAACCCCTGACTATACCGGGGATACGCTTATCACAATGCCTTTCTGGTCTGTGCTGAAGCAGGGCATTATGGCAGCCAAGTGGCTTGACCTTTATTAGTGAGCCTGGTTACCCCCTCTCGGAACCACAGACTTAGAAATCGCCAGCTCATATACAGTGCATAAAATATATTTATATATATACCCTTATACACCATTTTAATAAAAAATATCACAAAATTCTTCTAAGTCCCTCGGGAAGAGTGAAAGACGCGCACGTTCATTTTCAGAGCTCCTAGACCTTCCTATAAGAAGTTAGCCAAAAAGTAGCTTCGAAAAACGCTTAGGTTAAGTTTCAGAGTTGCTTCTAATGTACCAAAGCTGGACTTAGACATAATTTCACTCTCACAACATTATGGCTGGTTGGAGACAGTCCGAACCACAAGTACCGGGTCGATGGTTCTGGGCGTATACTGGGGGGACGGGGACGACTCCCATGAACCCCTGACTATACCGGGGATACGCTTATCACAATGCCTTTCTGGTCTGTGCTGAAGCAGGGCATTATGGCAGCCAAGTGGCTTGACCTTTATTAGTGAGCCTGGTTACCCCCTCTCGGAACCACAGACTTAGAAATCGCCAGCTCATATACAGTGCATAAAATATATTTATATATATACCCTTATACACCATTTTAATAAAAAATATCACAAAATTCTTCTAAGTCCCTCGGGAAGAGTGAAAGACGCGCACGTTCATTTTCAGAGCTCCTAGACCTTCCTATAAGAAGTTAGCCAAAAAGTAGCTTCGAAAAACGCTTAGGTTAAGTTTCAGAGTTGCTTCTAATGTACCAAAGCTGGACTTAGACAAAATTTCACTCTCACAACATTATGGCTGGTTGGAGACAGTCCGAACCACAAGTACCGGGTCGATGGTTCTGGGCGTATACTGGGGGGACGGGGACGACTCCCATGAACCCCTGACTATTCCGGGGATACGCTTATCACAATGCCTTTCTGGTCTGTGCTGAAGCAGGGCATTATGGCAGCCAAGTGGCTTGACCTTTATTAGTGAGCCTGGTTACCCCCTCTCGGAACCACAGACTTAGAAATCGCCAGCTCATATACAGTGCATAAAATATATTTATATATATATACCCTTATACACCATTTTAATAAAAAATATCACAAAATTCTTCTAAGTCCCTCGGGAAAAGTGAAAGACGCGCACGTTCATTTTCAGCGCTCCTAGACCTTCCTATAAGAAGTTAGCCAAAAAGTAGCTTCGAAAAACGCTTAGGTTAAGTTTCAGAGTTGCTTCTAATGTACCAAAGCTGGACTTAGACATAATTTCACTCTCACAACATTATGGCTGGTTGGAGACAGTCCGAACCACAAGTACCGGGTCGATGGTTCTGGGCGTATACTGGGGGGACGGGGACGACTTCCATGAACCCCTGACTATACCGGGGATACGCTTATCACAATGCCTTTCTGGTCTGTGCTGAAGCAGGGCATTCTGGAAACCAAGTGGCTTGACCTTTATTAGTGAGCCTGGTTACCCCCTCTCGGAACCACAGACTTAGAAATCGCCAGCTCATATACAGTGCATAAAATATATTTCTATATATACCCTTATACACCATTTTAATAAAAAATATCACAAAATTCTTCTAATTTCCTCGGGAAAAGTGAAAGACGCGCACGTTCATTTTCAGCGCTCCTAGACCTTCCTATAAGAAGTTAGCCAAAAAGTAGCTTCGAAAAACGCTTAGGTTAAGTTTCAGAGTTGCTTCTAATGTACCAAAGCTGGACTTAGATATAATTTCACTCTCACAACATTATGGCTGGTTGGAGACAGTCCGAACCACAAGTACCGGGTCCATGGTTCTGGGCGTATACTGGGGGGGACGGGGACGACTCCCATTAACCCCTGACTATACCGGGGATACGCTTATCACAATGCCTTTCTGGTCTGTGCTGAAGCAGGGCATTCTGGCAGCCAAGTGGCTTGACCTTTATTAGTGAGCCTGGTTACCCCCTCTCGGAACCACAGACTTAGAAATCGCCAGCTCATATACAGTGCATAAAATATATTTATATATATACCCTTATACACCATTTTAATAAAAAATATCACAAAATTCTTCTAAGTCCCTCGGGAAGAGTGAAAGACGCGCACGTTCATTTTCAGCGCTTCTAGACCTTCCTATAAGAAGTTAGCCAAAAAGTAGCTTCGAAAAACGCTTAGGTTAAGTTTCAGAGTTGCTTCTAATGTACCAAAGCTGGACTTAGATATAATTTCACTCTCACAACATTATGCGTGGTTGGAGACAGTCCGAACCACAAGTACCGGGTCGATGGTTCTGGGCGTATACTGGGGGGACGGGGACGACTCCCATTAACCCCTGACTATACCGGGGATACGCTTATCACAATGCCTTTCTGGTCTGTGCTGAAGCAGGGCATTCTGGCAGCCAAGTGGCTTGACCTTTATTAGTGAGCCTGGTTACACCCTCTCGGAACCACAGACTTAGAAATCGCCAGCTCATATACAGTGCATAAAATATATTTATATATATACCCTTATACACCATTTTAATAAAAAATATCACAAAATTCTTCTAAGTCCCTCGGGAAGAGTGAAAGACGCGCACGTTCATTTTCAGCGCTCCTAGACCTTCCTATAAAAAGTTAGCCAAAAAGTAGCTTCGAAAAACGCTTAGGTTAAGTTTCAGAGTTGCTTCTAATGTACCAAAGCTGGACTTAGACATAATTTCACTCTCACAACATTATGGCTGGTTGGAGACAGTCCGAACCACAAATACCGGGTCGATGGTTCTGGGCGTATACTGGGGGGACGGGGACGACTTCCATGAACCCCTGACTATACCGGGGATACGCTTATCACAATGCCTTTCTGGTCTGTGCTGAAGCAGGGCATTCTGGAAACCAAGTGGCTTGACCTTTATTAGTGAGCCAGTTACCCCTTCTCGGAACCACAGACTTAGAAATCGCCAGCTCATATACAGTGCATAAAATATATTTATATATATACCCTTATACACCATTTTAATAAAAAATATCACAAAATTCTTCTAAGTCCCTCGGGAAAAGTGAAAGACGCGCACGTTCATTTTCAGCGCTCCTAGACCTTCCTATAAGAAGTTAGCCAAAAAGTAGCTTCGAAAAACGCTTAGGTTAAGTTTCAGAGTTGCTTCTAATGTACCAAAGCTGGACTTAGATATAATTTCACTCTCACAACATTATGGCTGGTTGGAGACAGTCCGAACCACAAGTACCGGGTCGATGGTTCTGGGCGTATACTGGGGGGACGGGGACGACTCCCATTAACCCCTGACTATACCGGGGATACGCTTATCACAATGCCTTTCTGGTCTGTGCTGAAGCAGGGCATTCTGGCAGCCAAGTGGCTTGACCTTTATTAGTGAGCCTGGTTACCCCCTCTCGGAACCACAGACTTAGAAATCGCCAGCTCATATACAGTGCATAAAATATATTTATATATATACCCTTATACACCATTTTAATAAAAAATATCACAAAATTCTTCTAAGTCCCTCGGGAAAAGTGAAAGACGCGCACGTTCATTTTCAGCGCTCCTAGACCTTCCTATAAGAAGTTAGCCAAAAAGTAGCTTCGAAAAACGCTTAGGTTAAGTTTCAGAGTTGCTTCTAATGTATCAAAGCTGGACTTAGACATAATTTCACTCTCACAACATTATGGCTGGTTGGAGACAGTCCGAACCACAAATACCGGTTCGATGGTTCTGGGCGTATACTGGGGGGACGGGGACGACTTCCATGAACCCCTGACTATACCGGTGATACGCTTATCACAATGCCTTTCTGGTCTGTGCTGAAGCAGGGCATTCTGGAAACCAAGTGGCTTGACCTTTATTAGTGAGCCTGGTTACCCCCTCTCGGAACCACAGACTTAGAAAGCGCCAGCTCATATACAGTGCATAAAATATATTTATATATATACCCTTATACACCATTTTAATAAAAAATATCACAAAATTCTTCTAAGTCCCTCGGGAAAAGTGAAAGACGCGCACGTTCATTTTCAGCGCTCCTAGACCTTCCTATAAGAAGTTAGCCAAAATGTAGCTTCGAAAAACGCTTAGGTTAAGTTTCAGAGTTGCTTCTAATGTACCAAAGCTGGACTTAGACATAATTTCACTCTCACAACATTATGGCTGGTTGGAGACAGTCCGAACCACAAGTACCGGGTCCATGGTTCTGGGCGTATACTGGGGGGGACGGGGACGACTCCCATTAACCCCTGACTATACCGGGGATACGCTTATCACAATGCCTTTCTGGTCTGTGCTGAAGCAGGGCATTCTGGAAACCAAGTGGCTTGACCTTTATTAGTGAGCCTGGTTACCCCCTCTCGGAACCACAGACTTAGAAATCGCCAGCTCATATACAGTGCATAAAATATATTTATATATATACCCTTATACACCATTTTAATAAAAAATATCACAAAATTATTCTAAGTCCCTCGGGAAGAGTGAAAGACGCGCACGTTCATTTTCAGCGCTTCTAGACCTTCCTATAAGAAGTTAGCCAAAAAGTAGCTTCGAAAAACGCTTAGGTTAAGTTTCAGAGTTGCTTCTAATGTACCAAAGCTGGACTTAGATATAATTTCACTCTCACAACATTATGGCTGGTTGGAGACAGTCCGAACCACAAGTACCGGGTCGATGGTTCTGGGCGTATACTGGGGGGACGGGGACGACTCCCATTAACCCCTGACTATACCGGGGATACGCTTATCACAATGCCTTTCTGGTCTGTGCTGAAGCAGGGCATTCTGGCAGCCAAGTGGCTTGACCTTTATTAGTGAGCCTGGTTACACCCTCTCGGAACCACAGACTTAGAAATCGCCAGCTCATATACAGTGCATAAAATATATTTATATATATACCCTTATACACCATTTTAATAAAAAATATCACAAAATTCTTCTAAGTCCCTCGGGAAGAGTGAAAGACGCGCACGTTCATTTTCAGCGCTCCTAGACCTTCCTATAAAAAGTTAGCCAAAAAGTAGCTTCGAAAAACGCTTAGGTTAAGTTTCAGAGTTGCTTCTAATGTACCAAAGCTGGACTTAGACATAATTTCACTCTCACAACATTATGGCTGGTTGGAGACAGTCCGAACCACAAGTACCGGGTCGATGGTTCTGGGCGTATACTGGGGGGATGGGGACGACTCCCATGAACCCCTGACTATACCGGGGATACGCTTATCACAATGCCTTTCTGGTCTGTGCTGAAGCAGGGCATTCTGGAAACCAAGTGGCTTGACCTTTATTAGTGAGCCTGGTTACCCCCTCTCGGAACCACAGACTTAGAAATCGCCAGCTCATATACAGTGCATAAAATATATTTATATATATACCCTTATACACCATTTTAATAAAAAATATCACAAAATTCTTCTAAGTCCCTCGGGAAAAGTGAAAGACGCGCACGTTCATTTTCAGCGCTCCTAGACCTTCCTATAAGAAGTTAGCCAAAAAGTAGCATCGAAAAACGCTTAGGTTAAGTTTCAGAGTTGCTTCTAATGTATCAAAGCTGGACTTAGACATAATTTCACTCTCACAACATTATGGCTGGTTGGAGACAGTCCGAACCACAAATACCGGGTCGATGGTTCTGGGCGTATACTGGGGGGACGGGGACGACTTCCATGAACCCCTGACTATACCGGGGATACGCTTATCACAATGCCTTTCTGGTCTGTGCTGAAGCAGGGCATTCTGGAAACCAAGTGGCTTGACCTTTATTAGTGAGCCAGTTACCCCTTCTCGGAACCACAGACTTAGAAATCGCCAGCTCATATACAGTGCATAAAATATATTTATATATATACCCTTATACACCATTTTAATAAAAAATATCACAAAATTCTTCTAAGTCCCTCGGGAAAAGTGAAAGACGCGCACGTTCATTTTCAGCGCTCCTAGACCTTCCTATAAGAAGTTAGCCAAAAAGTAGCTTCGAAAAACGCTTAGGTTAAGTTTCAGAGTTGCTTCTAATGTACCAAAGCTGGACTTAGATATAATTTCACTCTCACAACATTATGGCTGGTTGGAGACAGTCCGAACCACAAGTACCGGGTCGATGGTTCTGGGCGTATACTGGGGGGACGGGGACGACTCCCATTAACCCCTGACTATACCGGGGATACGCTTATCACAATGCCTTTCTGGTCTGTGCTGAAGCAGGGCATTCTGGCAGCCAAGTGGCTTGACCTTTATTAGTGAGCCTGGTTACCCCCTCTCGGAACCACAGACTTAGAAATCGCCAGCTCATATACAGTGCATAAAATATATTTATATATATACCCTTATACACCATTTTAATAAAAAATATCACAAAATTCTTCTAAGTCCCTCGGGAAAAGTGAAAGACGCGCACGTTCATTTTCAGCGCTCCTAGACCTTCCTATAAGAAGTTAGCCAAAAAGTAGCTTCGAAAAACGCTTAGGTTAAGTTTCAGAGTTGCTTCTAATGTATCAAAGCTGGACTTAGACATAATTTCACTCTCACAACATTATGGCTGGTTGGAGACAGTCCGAACCACAAATACCGGTTCGATGGTTCTGGGCGTATACTGGGGGGACGGGGACGACTTCCATGAACCCCTGACTATACCGGTGATACGCTTATCACAATGCCTTTCTGGTCTGTGCTGAAGCAGGGCATTCTGGAAACCAAGTGGCTTGACCTTTATTAGTGAGCCTGGTTACCCCCTCTCGGAACCACAGACTTAGAAAGCGCCAGCTCATATACAGTGCATAAAATATATTTATATATATACCCTTATACACCATTTTAATAAAAAATATCACAAAATTCTTCTAAGTCCCTCGGGAAAAGTGAAAGACGCGCACGTTCATTTTCAGCGCTCCTAGACCTTCCTATAAGAAGTTAGCCAAAATGTAGCTTCGAAAAACGCTTAGGTTAAGTTTCAGAGTTGCTTCTAATGTACCAAAGCTGGACTTAGACATAATTTCACTCTCACAACATTATGGCTGGTTGGAGACAGTCCGAACCACAAGTACCGGGTCCATGGTTCTGGGCGTATACTGGGGGGGACGGGGACGACTCCCATTAACCCCTGACTATACCGGGGATACGCTTATCACAATGCCTTTCTGGTCTGTGCTGAAGCAGGGCATTCTGGAAACCAAGTGGCTTGACCTTTATTAGTGAGCCTGGTTACCCCCTCTCGGAACCACAGACTTAGAAATCGCCAGCTCATATACAGTGCATAAAATATATTTATATATATACCCTTATACACCATTTTAATAAAAAATATCACAAAATTATTCTAAGTCCCTCGGGAAGAGTGAAAGACGCGCACGTTCATTTTCAGCGCTCCTAGACCTTCCTATAAGAAGTTAGCCAAAAAGTAGCTTCGAAAAACGCTTAGGTTAAGTTTCAGAGTTGCTTCTAATGTACCAAAGCTGGACTTAGACATAATTTCACTCTCACAACATTATGGCTGGTTGGAGACAGTCCGAACCACAAGTACCGGGTCCATGGTTCTGGGCGTATACTGGGGGGACGGGGACGACTCCCATTAACCCCTGACTATACCGGGGATACGCTTATCACAATGCCTTTCTGGTCTGTGCTGAAGCAGGGCATTCTGGCAGCCAAGTGTCTTGACCTTTATTAGTGAGCCTGGTTACCCCCTCTCGGAACCACAGACTTAGAAATCGCCAGCTCATATACAGTGCATAAAATATATTTATATATATACCCTTATACACCATTTTAATAAAAAATATCACAAAATTCTTCTAAGTCCCTCGGGAAAAGTGAAAGACGCGCACGTTCATTTTCAGCGCTCCTAGACCTTCCTATAAGAAGTTAGCCAAAAAGTAGCTTCGAAAAACGCTTAGGTTAAGTTTCAGAGTTGCTTCTAATGTATCAAAGCTGGACTTAGACATAATTTCACTCTCACAACATTATGGCTGGTTGGAGACAGTCCGAACCACAAGTACCGGGTCGATGGTTCTGGGCGTATACTGGGGGGGACGGGGACGACTCCCATTAACCCCTGACTATACCGGGGATACGCTTATCACAATGCCTTTCTGGTCTGTGCTGAAGCAGGGCATTCTGGCAGCCAAGTGGCTTGACCTTTATTAGTGAGCCTGGTTACCCCCTCTCGGAACCACAGACTTAGAAATCGCCAGCTCATATACAGTGCATAAAATATATTTCTATATATACCCTTATACACCATTTTAATAAAAAATATCACAAAATTCTTCTAAGTCCCTCGGGAAAAGTGAAAGACGCGCACGTTCATTTTCAGCGCTCCTAGACCTTCCTATAAGAAGTTAGCCAAAAAGTAGCTTCGAAAAACGCTTAGGTTAAGTTTCAGAGTTGCTTCTAATGTATCAAAGCTGGACTTAGACATAATTTCACTCTCACAACATTATGGCTGGTTGGAGACAGTCCGAACCACAAATACCGGGTCGATGGTTCTGGGCGTATACTGGGGGGACGGGGACGACTTCCATGAACCCCTGACTATACCGGGGATACGCTTATCACAATGCCTTTCTGGTCTGTGCTGAAGCAGGGCATTCTGGAAACCAAGTGGCTTGACCTTTATTAGTGAGCCTGGTTACCCCCTCTCGGAACCACAGACTTAGAAATCGCCAGCTCATATACAGTGCATAAAATATATTTATATATATACCCTTATACACCATTTTAATAAAAAATATCACAAAATTCTTCTAAGTCCCTCGGGAAAAGTGAAAGACGCGCACGTTCATTTTCAGCGCTCCTAGACCTTCCTATAAGAAGTTAGCCAAAAAGTAGCTTCGAAAAACGCTTAGGTTAAGTTTCAGAGTTGCTTCTAATGTATCAAAGCTGGACTTAGACATAATTTCACTCTCACAACATTATGGCTGGTTGGAGACAGTCCGAACCACAAATACCGGGTCGATGGTTCTGGGCGTATACTGGGGGGACGGGGACGACTTCCATGAACCCCTGACTATACCGGGGATACGCTTATCACAATGCCTTTCTGGTCTGTGCTGAAGCAGGGCATTCTGGAAACCAAGTGGCTTGACCTTTATTAGTGAGCCTGGTTACCCCCTCTCGGAACCACAGACTTAGAAATCGCCAACTCATATACAGTGCATAAAATATATTTATATATATACCCTTATACACCATTTTAATAAAAAATATCACAAAATTCTTCTAAGTCCCTCGGGAAAAGTGAAAGACGCGCACGTTCATTTTCAGCGCTTCTAGACCTTCCTATAAGAAGTTAGCCAAAAAGTAGCTTCGAAAAACGCTTAGGTTAAGTTTCAGAGTTGCTTCTAATGTACCAAAGCTGGACTTAGACATAATTTCACTCTCACAACATTATGGCTGGTTGGAGACAGTCCGAACCACAAGTACCGGGTCCATGGTTCTGGGCGTATACTGGGGGGACGGGGACGACTCCCATTAACCCCTGACTATACCGGGATACGCTTATCACAATGCCTTTCTGGTCTGTGCTGAAGCAGGGCATTCTGGCAGCCAAGTGTCTTGACCTTTATTAGTGAGCCTGGTTACCCCCTCTCGGAACCACAGACTTAGAAATCGCCAGCTCATATACAGTGCATAAAATATATTTCTATATATACCCTTATACACCATTTTAATAAAAAATATCACAAAATTCTTCTAAGTCCCTCGGGAAAAGTGAAAGACGCGCACGTTCATTTTCAGCGCTCCTAGACCTTCCTATAAGAAGTTAGCCAAAAAGTAGCTTCGAAAAACGCTTAGGTTAAGTTTCAGAGTTGCTTCTAATGTATCAAAGCTGGACTTAGACATAATTTCACTCTCACAACATTATGGCTGGTTGGAGACAGTCCGAACCACAAATACCGGGTCGATGGTTCTGGGCGTATACTGGGGGGACGGGGACGACTTCCATGAACCCCTGACTATACCGGGGATACGCTTATCACAATGCCTTTCTGGTCTGTGCTGAAGCAGGGCATTCTGGAAACCAAGTGGCTTGACCTTTATTAGTGAGCCTGGTTACCCCCTCTCGGAACCACAGACTTAGAAATCGCCAGCTCATATACAGTGCATAAAATATATTTATATATATACCCTTATACACCATTTTAATAAAAAATATCACAAAATTCTTCTAAGTCCCTCGGGAAAAGTGAAAGACGCGCACGTTCATTTTCAGCGCTCCTAGACCTTCCTATAAGAAGTTAGCCAAAAAGTAGCTTCGAAAAACGCTTAGGTTAAGTTTCAGAGTTGCTTCTAATGTACCAAAGCTGGACTTAGACATAATTTCACTCTCACAACATTATGGCTGGTTGGAGACAGTCCGAACCACAAGTACCGGGTCCATGGTTCTGGGCGTATACTGGGGGGGACGGGGACGACTCCCATTAACCCCTGACTATACCGGGGATACGCTTATCACAATGCCTTTCTGGTCTGTGCTGAAGCAGGGCATTCTGGAAACCAAGTGGCTTGACCTTTATTAGTGAGCCTGGTTACCCCCTCTCGGAACCACAGACTTAGAAATCGCCAGCTCATATACAGTGCATAAAATATATTTATATATATACCCTTATACACCATTTTAATAAAAAATATCACAAAATTATTCTAAGTCCCTCGGGAAGAGTGAAAGACGCGCACGTTCATTTTCAGCGCTCCTAGACCTTCCTATAAGAAGTTAGCCAAAAAGTAGCTTCGAAAAACGCTTAGGTTAAGTTTCAGAGTTGCTTCTAATGTACCAAAGCTGGACTTAGACATAATTTCACTCTCACAACATTATGGCTGGTTGGAGACAGTCCGAACCACAAGTACCGGGTCCATGGTTCTGGGCGTATACTGGGGGGACGGGGGGGACTCCCATTAACCCCTGACTATACCGGGGATACGCTTATCACAATGCCTTTCTGGTCTGTGCTGAAGCAGGGCATTCTGGCAGCCAAGTGTCTTGACCTTTATTAGTGAGCCTGGTTACCCCCTCTCGGAACCACAGACTTAGAAATCGCCAGCTCATATACAGTGCATAAAATATATTTCTATATATACCCTTATACACCATTTTAATAAAAAATATCACAAAATTCTTCTAAGTCCCTCGGGAAAAGTGAAAGACGCGCACGTTCATTTTCAGCGCTCCTAGACCTTCCTATAAGAAGTTAGCCAAAAAGTAGCTTCGAAAAACGCTTAGGTTAAGTTTCAGAGTTGCTTCTAATGTATCAAAGCTGGACTTACTGTAGACATAATTTCACTCTCACAACATTATGGCTGGTTGGAGACAGTCCGAACCACAAATACCGGGTCGATGGTTCTGGGCGTATACTGGGGGGACGGGGACGACTTCCATGAACCCCTGACTATACCGGGGATACGCTTATCACAATGCCTTTCTGGTCTGTGCTGAAGCAGGGCATTCTGGAAACCAAGTGGCTTGACCTTTATTAGTGAGCCTGGTTACCCCCTCTCGGAACCACAGACTTAGAAATCGCCAGCTCATATACAGTGCATAAAATATATTTATATATATACCCTTATACACCATTTTAATAAAAAATATCACAAAATTCTTCTAAGTCCCTCGGGAAAAGTGAAAGACGCGCACGTTCATTTTCAGCGCTCCTAGACCTTCCTATAAGAAGTTAGCCAAAAAGTAGCTTCGAAAAACGCTTAGGTTAAGTTTCAGAGTTGCTTCTAATGTACCAAAGCTGGACTTAGACATAATTTCACTCTCACAACATTATGGCTGGTTGGAGACAGTCCGAACCACAAGTACCGGGTCCATGGTTCTGGGCGTATACTGGGGGGGACGGGGACGACTCCCATTAACCACTGACTATACCGGGGATACGCTTATCACAATGCCTTTCTGATCTGTGCTGAAGCAGGGCATTCTGGCAGCCAAGTGGCTTGACCTTTATTAGTGAGCCTGGTTACCCCCTCTCGGAACCACAGACATAGAAATCGCCAGCTCATATACAGTGCATAAAATATATTTATATATATATACCCTTATACACCATTTTAATAAAAAATATCACAAAATTCTTCTAAGTCCCTCGGGAAAAGTGAAAGACGCGCACGTTCATTTTCAGCGCTCCTAGACCTTCCTATAAGAAGTTAGCCAAAAAGTAGCTTCGAAAAACGCTTAGGTTAAGTTTCAGAGTTGCTTCTAATGTACCAAAGCTGGACTTAGACATAATTTCACTCTCACAACATTATGGCTGGTTGGAGACAGTCCGAACCACAAGTACCGGGTCCATGGTTCTGGGCGTATACTGGGGGGGACGGGGACGACTCCCATTAACCCCTGACTATACCGGGGATACGCTTATCACAATGCCTTTCTGGTCTGTGCTGAAGCAGGGCATTCTGGAAACCAAGTGGCTTGACCTTTATTAGTGAGCCTGGTTACCCCCTCTCGGAACCACAGACTTAGAAATCGCCAGCACATATACAGTGCATAAAATATATTTATATATATACCCTTATACACCATTTTAATAAAAAATATCACAAAATTCTTCTAAGTCCCTCGGGGAGAGTGAAAGACGCGCACGTTCATTTTCAGTGCTCCTAGACCTTCCTATAAGAAGTTAGCCAAAAAGTAGCTTCGAAAAACGCTTAGGTTAAGTTTCAGAGTTGCTTCTAATGTACCAAAGCTGGACTTAGACATAATTTCACTCTCACAACATTATGGCTGGTTGGAGACAGTCCGAACCACAAGTACCGGGTCCATGGTTCTGGGCGTATACTGGGGGGACGGGGACGACTCCCATTAACCCCTGACTATACCGGGGTTACGCTTATCACAATGCCTTTCTGGTCTGTGCTGAAGCAGGGCATTCTGGCAGCCAAGTGTCTTGACCTTTATTAGTGAGCCTGGTTACCCCCTCTCGGAACCACAGACTTAGAAATCGCCAGCTCATATACAGTGCATAAAATATATTTCTATATATACCCTTATACACCATTTTAATAAAAAATATCACAAAATTCTTCTAAGTCCCTCGGGAAGAGTGAAAGACGCGCACGTTCATTTTCAGTGCTCCTAGACCTTCCTATAAAAAGTTAGCCAAAAAGTAGCTTCGAAAAACGCTTAGGTTAAGTTTCAGAGTTGCTTCTAATGTACCAAAGCTGGACTTAGACATAATTTCACTCTCACAACATTATGGCTGGTTGGAGACAGTCCGAACCACAAGTACCGGGTCCATGGTTCTGGGCGTATACTGGGGGGGACGGGGACGACTCCCATTAACCCCTGACTATACCGGGGATACGCTTATCACAATGCCTTTCTGGTCTGTGCTGAAGCAGGGCATTCTGGAAACCAAGTGGCTTGACCTTTATTAGTGAGCCTGGTTACCCCCTCTCGGAACCACAGACTTAGAAATCGCCAGCTCATATACAGTGCATAAAATATATTTATATATATACCCTTATACACCATTTTAATAAAAAATATCACAAAATTCTTCTAAGTCCCTCGGGAAGAGTGAAAGACGCGCACGTTCATTTTCAGCGCTCCTAGACCTTCCTATAAGAAGTTAGCCAAAAAGTAGCTTCGAAAAACGCTTAGGTTAAGTTTCAGAGTTGCTTCTAATGTACCAAAGCTGGACTTAGACATAATTTCACTCTCACAACATTATGGCTGGTTGGAGACAGTCCGAACCACAAGTACCGGGTCCATGGTTCTGGGAGTATACTGGGGGGGGACGGGGACGAATCCCATTAACCCCTGACTATACCGGGGATACGCTTATCACAATGCCTTTCTGGTCTGTGCTGAAGCAGGGCATTCTGGAAACCAAGTGGCTTGACCTTTATTAGTGAGCCTGGTTACCCCCTCTCGGAACCACAGACTTAGAAATCGCCAGCTCATATACAGTGCATAAAATATATTTCTATATATACCCTTATACACCATTTTAATAAAAAATATCACAAAATTCTTCTAAGTCCCTCAGGAAGAGTAAAAGACGCGCACGTTCATTTTCAGAGCTCCTAGACCTTCCTATAAGAAGTTAGCCAAAAAGTAGCTTCGAAAAACGCTTAGGTTAAGTTTCAGAGTTGCTTCTAATGTACCAAAGCTGGACTTAGACATAATTTGACTCTCACAACATTATGGCTGGTTGGAGACAGTCAGAACCACAAGTACCGGGTCCATGGTTCTGGGCGTATACTGGGGGGGACGGGGACGACTCCCATTAACCACTGACTATACCGGGGATACGCTTATCACAATGCCTTTCTGATCTGTGCTGAAGCAGGGCATTCTGGCAGCCAAGTGGCTTGACCTTTATTAGTGAGCCTGGTTACCCCCTCTCGGAACCACAGACATAGAAATCGCCAGCTCATATACAGTGCATAAAATATATTTATATATATATACCCTTATACACCATTTTAATAAAAAATATCACAAAATTCTTCTAAGTCCCTCGGGAAAAGTGAAAGACGCGCACGTTCATTTTCAGCGCTCCTAGACCTTCCTATAAGAAGTTAGCCAAAAAGTAGCTTCGAAAAACGCTTAGGTTAAGTTTCAGAGTTGCTTCTAATGTACCAAAGCTGGACTTAGACATAATTTCACTCTCACAACATTATGGCTGGTTGGAGACAGTCCGAACCACAAGTACCGGGTCCATGGTTCTGGGCGTATACTGGGGGGGACGGGGACGACTCCCATTAACCCCTGACTATACCGGGGATACGCTTATCACAATGCCTTTCTGGTCTGTGCTGAAGCAGGGCATTCTGGAAACCAAGTGGCTTGACCTTTATTAGTGAGCCTGGTTACCCCCTCTCGGAACCACAGACTTAGAAATCGCCAGCTCATATACAGTGCATAAAATATATTTATATATATACCCTTATACACCATTTTAATAAAAAATATCACAAAATTCTTCTAAGTCCCTCGGGGATAGTGAAAGACGCGCACGTTCATTTTCAGTGCTCCTAGACCTTCCTATAAGAAGTTAGCCAAAAAGTAGCTTCGAAAAACGCTTAGGTTAAGTTTCAGAGTTGCTTCTAATGTACCAAAGCTGGACTTAGACATAATTTCACTCTCACAACATTATGGCTGGTTGGAGACAGTCCGAACCACAAGTACCGGGTCCATGGTTCTGGGCGTATACTGGGGGGACGGGGACGACTCCCATTAACCCCTGACTATACCGGGGATACGCTTATCACAATGCCTTTCTGGTCTGTGCTGAAGCAGGGCATTCTGGCAGCCAAGTTTCTTGACCTTTATTAGTGAGCCTGGTTACCCCCTCTCGGAACCACAGACTTAGAAATCGCCAGCTCATATACAGTGCATAAAATATATTTCTATATATACCCTTATACACCATTTTAATAAAAAATATCACAAAATTCTTCTAAGTCCCTCGGGAAGAGTGAAAGACGCGCACGTTCATTTTCAGTGCTCCTAGACCTTCCTATAAAAAGTTAGCCAAAAAGTAGCTTCGAAAAACGCTTAGGTTAAGTTTCAGAGTTGCTTCTAATGTACCAAAGCTGGACTTAGACATAATTTCACTCTCACAACATTATGGCTGGTTGGAGACAGTCCGAACCACAAGTACCGGGTCGATGGTTCTGGGCGTATACTGGGGGGACGGGGACGACTCCCATGAACCCCTGACTATACCGGGGATACGCTTATCACAATGCCTTTCTGGTCTGTGCTGAAGCAGGGCATTCTGGCAGCCAAGTGGCTTGACCTTTATTAGTGAGCCTGGTTACCCCCTCTCGGAACCACAGACTTAGAAATCGCCAGCTCATATACAGTGCATAAAATATATTTATATATATATACCCTTATACACCATTTTAATAAAAAATATCACAAAATTCTTCTAAGTCCCTCGGGAAGAGTGAAAGATGCGGACGGTCATTTTCAGAGCTCCTAGACCTTCCTATAAGAAGTTAGCCAAAAAGTAGCTTCGAAAAACGCTTAGGTTAAGTTTCAGAGTTGCTTCTAATGTACCAAAGCTGGACTTAGACGTAATTTCACTCTCACAACATTATGGCTGGTTGGAGACAGTCCGAACCACATGTACCGGGTCGATGGTTCTGGGCGTATACTGGGGGGACGGGGACGACTCCCATGAACCCCTGACTATACCGGGGATACGCTTATCACAATGCCTTTCTGGTCTGTGCTGAAGCAGGGCATTCTGGAAACCAAGTGGCTTGACCTTTATTAGTGAGCCTGGTTACCCCCTCTCGGAACCACAGACTTAGAAATCGCCAGCTCATATACAGTGCATAAAATATATTTCTATATATACCCTTATACACCATTTTAATAAAAAATATCACAAAATTCTTCTAAGTCCCTCAGGAAGAGTAAAAGACGCGCACGTTCATTTTCAGAGCTCCTAGACCTTCCTATAAGAAGTTAGCCAAAAAGTAGCTTCGAAAAACGCTTAGGTTAAGTTTCAGAGTTGCTTCTAATGTACCAAAGCTGGACTTAGACATAATTTGACTCTCACAACATTATGGCTGGTTGGAGACAGTCAGAACAACAAGTACCGGGTCCATAGTTCTGGGCGTATACTGGGGGGGACGGGGACGACTCCCATTAACCACTGACTATACCGGGGATACGCTTATCACAATGCCTTTCTGATCTGTGCTGAAGCAGGGCATTCTGGCAGCCAAGTGGCTTGACCTTTATTAGTGAGCCTGGTTACCCCCTCTCGGAACCACAGACATAGAAATCGCCAGCTCATATTCAGTGCATAAAATATATTTATATATACAGTATATACCCTTATACACCATTTTAATAAAAAATATCACAAAATTCTTCTAAGTCCCTCGGGAAAAGTGAAAGACGCGCACGTTCATTTTCAGCGCTCCCAGACCTTCCTATAAGAAGTTAGCCAAAAAGTAGCTTCGAAAAACGCTTAGGTTAAGTTTCAGAGTTGCTTCTAATGTACCAAAGCTGGACTTAGACATAATTTCACTCTCACAACATTATGGCTGGTTGGAGACAGTCCGAACCACAAGTACCGGGTCCATGGTTCTGGGCGTATACTGGGGGGGACGGGGACGACTCCCATTAACCCCTGACTATACCGGGGATACGCTTATCACAATGCCTTTCTGGTCTGTGCTGAAGCAGGGCATTCTGGAAACCAAGTGGCTTGACCTTTATTAGTGAGCCTGGTTACCCCCTCTCGGAACCACAGACTTAGAAATCGCCAGCTCATATACAGTGCATAAAATATATTTATATATATACCCTTATACACCATTTTAATAAAAAATATCACAAAATTCTTCTAAGTCCCTCGGGGAGAGTGAAAGACGCGCACGTTCATTTTCAGCGCTCCTAGACCTTCCTATAAGAAGTTAGCCAAAAAGTAGCTTCGAAAAACGCTTAGGTTAAGTTTCAGAGTTGCTTCTAATGTACCAAAGCTGGACTTAGACATAATTTCACTCTCACAACATTATGGCTGGTTGGAGACAGTCCGAACCACAAGTACCGGGTCCATGGTTCTGGGCGTATACTGGGGGGGACGGGGACGACTCCCATTAACCCCTGACTATACCGGGGATACGCTTATCACAATGCCTTTCTGGTCTGTGCTGAAGCAGGGCATTCTGGAAACCAAGTGGCTTGACCTTTATTAGTGAGCCTGGTTACCCCCTCTCGGAACCACAGACTTAGAAATCGCCAGCTCATATACAGTGCATAAAATATATTTATATATATACCCTTATACACCATTTTAATAAAAAATATCACAAAATTCTTCTAAGTCCCTCGGGAAGAGTGAAAGACGCGCACGTTCATTTTCAGCGCTCCTAGACCTTCCTATAAGAAGTTAGCCAAAAAGTAGCTTCGAAAAACGCTTAGGTTAAGTTTCAGAGTTGCTTCTAATGTACCAAAGCTGGACTTAGACATAATTTCACTCTCACAACATTATGGCTGGTTGGAGACAGTCCGAACCACAAGTACCGGGTCCATGGTTCTGGGCGTATACTGGGGGGGACGGGGACGACTCCCATTAACCCCTGACTATACCGGGGATACGCTTATCACAATGCCTTTCTGGTCTGTGCTGAAGCAGGGCATTCTGGAAACCAAGTGGCTTGACCTTTATTAGTGAGCCTGGTTACCCCCTCTCGGAACCACAGACTTAGAAATCGCCAGCTCATATACAGTGCATAAAATATATTTATATATATACCCTTATACACCATTTTAATAAAAAATATCACAAAATTCTTCTAAGTCCCTCGGGAAGAGTGAAAGACGCGCACGTTCATTTTCAGCGCTCCTAGACCTTCCTATAAGAAGTTAGCCAAAAAGTAGCTTCGAAAAACGCTTAGGTTAAGTTTCAGAGTTGCTTCTAATGTACCAAAGCTGGACTTAGACATAATTTCACTCTCACAACATTATGGCTGGTTGGAGACAGTCCGAACCACAAGTACCGGGTCCATGGTTCTGGGCGTATACTGGGGGGGACGGGGACGACTCCCATTAACCACTGACTATACCGGGGATACGCTTATCACAATGCCTTTCTGATCTGTGCTGAAGCAGGGCATTCTGGCATCCAAGTGGCTTGACCTTTATTAGTGAGCCTGGTTACCCCCTCTCGGAACCACAGACATAGAAATCGCCAGCTCATATACAGTGCATAAAATATATTTATATATATATACCCTTATACACCATTTTAATAAAAAATATCACAAAATTCTTCTAAGTCCCTCGGGAAAAGTGAAAGACGCGCACGTTCATTTTCAGCGCTCCTAGACCTTCCTATAAGAAGTTAGCCAAAAAGTAGCTTCGAAAAACGCTTAGGTTAAGTTTCAGAGTTGCTTCTAATGTACCAAAGCTGGACTTAGACATAATTTCACTCTCACAACATTATGGCTGGTTGGAGACAGTCCGAACCACAAGTACCGGGTCCATGGTTCTGGGCGTATACTGGGGGGGACGGGGACGACTCCCATTAACCCCTGACTATACCGGGGATACGCTTATCACAATGCCTTTCTGGTCTGTGCTGAAGCAGGGCATTCTGGAAACCAAGTGGCTTGACCTTTATTAGTGAGCCTGGTTACCCCCTCTCGGAACCACAGACTTAGAAATCGCCAGCTCATATACAGTGCATAAAATATATTTATATATATACCCTTATACACCATTTTAATAAAAAATATCACAAAATTCTTCTAAGTCCCTCGGGGATAGTGAAAGACGCGCACGTGCATTTTCAGCGCTCCTACTGTAGACCTTCCTATAAGAAGTTAGCCAAAAAGTAGCTTCGAAAAACGCTTAGGTTAAGTTTCAGAGTTGCTTCTAATGTACCAAAGCTGGACTTAGACATAATTTCACTCTCACAACATTATGGCTGGTTGGAGACAGTCCGAACCACAAGTACCGGGTCCATGGTTCTGGGCGTATACTGGGGGGACGGGGACGACTCCCATTAACCCCTGACTATACCGGGGATACGCTTATCACAATGCCTTTCTGGTCTGTGCTGAAGCAGGGCATTCTGGCAGCCAAGTTTCTTGACCTTTATTAGTGAGCCTGGTTACCCCCTCTCGGAACCACAGACTTAGAAATCGCCAGCTCATATACAGTGCATAAAATATATTTCTATATATACCCTTATACACCATTTTAATAAAAAATATCACAAAATTCTTCTAAGTCCCTCGGGAAGAGTGAAAGACGCGCACGTTCATTTTCAGTGCTCCTAGACCTTCCTATAAAAAGTTAGCCAAAAAGTAGCTTCGAAAAACGCTTAGGTTAAGTTTCAGAGTTGCTTCTAATGTACCAAAGCTGGACTTAGACATAATTTCACTCTCACAACATTATGGCTGGTTGGAGACAGTCCGAACCACAAGTACCGGGTCGATGGTTCTGGGCGTATACTGGGGGGACGGGGACGACTCCCATGAACCCCTGACTATACCGGGGATACGCTTATCACAATGCCTTTCTGGTCTGTGCTGAAGCAGGGCATTCTGGCAGCCAAGTGGCTTGACCTTTATTAGTGAGCCTGGTTACCCCCTCTCGGAACCACAGACTTAGAAATCGCCAGCTCATATACAGTGCATAAAATATATTTATATATATATACCCTTATACACCATTTTAATAAAAAATATCACAAAATTCTTCTAAGTCCCTCGGGAAGAGTGAAAGATGCGGACGTTCATTTTCAGAGCTCCTAGACCTTCCTATAAGAAGTTAGCCAAAAAGTAGCTTCGAAAAACGCTTAGGTTAAGTTTCAGAGTTGCTTCTAATGTACCAAAGCTGGACTTAGACGTAATTTCACTCTCACAACATTATGGCTGGTTGGAGACAGTCCGAACCACAAGTACCGGGTCGATGGTTCTGGGCGTATACTGGGGGGACGGGGACGACTCCCATGAACCCCTGACTATACCGGGGATACGCTTATCACAATGCCTTTCTGGTCTGTGCTGAAGCAGGGCATTCTGGAAACCAAGTGGCTTGACCTTTATTAGTGAGCCTGGTTACCCCCTCTCGGAACCACAGACTTAGAAATCGCCAGCTCATATACAGTGCATAAAATATATTTCTATATATACCCTTATACACCATTTTAATAAAAAATATCACAAAATTCTTCTAAGTCCCTCAGGAAGAGTAAAAGACGCGCACGTTCATTTTCAGAGCTCCTAGACCTTCCTATAAGAAGTTAGCCAAAAAGTAGCTTCGAAAAACGCTTAGGTTAAGTTTCAGAGTTGCTTCTAATGTACCAAAGCTGGACTTAGACATAATTTGACTCTCACAACATTATGGCTGGTTGGAGACAGTCAGAACAACAAGTACCGGGTCCATGGTTCTGGGCGTATACTGGGGGGGACGGGGACGACTCCCATTAACCACTGACTATACCGGGGATACGCTTATCACAATGCCTTTCTGATCTGTGCTGAAGCAGGGCATTCTGGCAGCCAAGTGGCTTGACCTTTATTAGTGAGCCTGGTTACCCCCTCTCGGAACCACAGACATAGAAATCGCCAGCTCATATTCAGTGCATAAAATATATTTATATATACAGTATATACCCTTATACACCATTTTAATAAAAAATATCACAAAATTCTTCTAAGTCCCTCGGGAAAAGTGAAAGACGCGCACGTTCATTTTCAGCGCTCCTAGACCTTCCTATAAGAAGTTAGCCAAAAAGTAGCTTCGAAAAACGCTTAGGTTAAGTTTCAGAGTTGCTTCTAATGTACCAAAGCTGGACTTAGACATAATTTCACTCTCACAACATTATGGCTGGTTGGAGACAGTCCGAACCACAAGTACCGGGTCCATGGTTCTGGGCGTATACTGGG
This sequence comes from Ascaphus truei, assembly GCF_040206685.1. Taxonomy (NCBI): domain Eukaryota; kingdom Metazoa; phylum Chordata; class Amphibia; order Anura; family Ascaphidae; genus Ascaphus; species Ascaphus truei. Next base: position 289,005,207 of record NC_134483.1, on the reverse strand, counting down.
GGGGACGGGGACGACTCCCATTAACCCCTGACTATACCGGGGATACGCTTATCACAATGCCTTTCTGGTCTGTGCTGAAGCAGGGCATTCTGGAAACCAAGTGGCTTGACCTTTATTAGTGAGCCTGGTTACCCCCTCTCGGAACCACAGACTTAGAAATCGCCAGCTCATATACAGTGCATAAAATATATTTATATATATACCCTTATACACCATTTTAATAAAAAATATCACAAAATTCTTCTAAGTCCCTCGGGAAGAGTGAAAGACGCGCACGTTCATTTTCAGCGCTCCTAGACCTTCCTATAAGAAGTTAGCCAAAAAGTAGCTTCGAAAAACGCTTAGGTTAAGTTTCAGAGTTGCTTCTAATGTACCAAAGCTGGACTTAGACATAATTTCACTCTCACAACATTATGGCTGGTTGGAGACAGTCCGAACCACAAGTACCGGGTCCATGGTTCTGGGCGTATACTGGGGGGGACGGGGACGACTCCCATTAACCCCTGACTATACCGGGGATACGCTTATCACAATGCCTTTCTGGTCTGTGCTGAAGCAGGGCATTCTGGAAACCAAGTGGCTTGACCTTTATTAGTGAGCCTGGTTACCCCCTCTCGGAACCACAGACTTAGAAATCGCCAGCTCATATACAGTGCATAAAATATATTTATATATATACCCTTATACACCATTTTAATAAAAAATATCACAAAATTCTTCTAAGTCCCTCGGGAAGAGTGAAAGACGCGCACGTTCATTTTCAGCGCTCCTAGACCTTCCTATAAGAAGTTAGCCAAAAAGTAGCTTCGAAAAACGCTTAGGTTAAGTTTCAGAGTTGCTTCTAATGTACCAAAGCTGGACTTAGACATAATTTCACTCTCACAACATTATGGCTGGTTGGAGACAGTCCGAACCACAAGTACCGGGTCCATGGTTCTGGGCGTATACTGGGGGGACGGGGACGACTCCCATTAACCCCTGACTATACCGGGGATACGCTTATCACAATGCCTTTCTGGTCTGTGCTGAAGCAGGGCATTCTGGCAGCCAAGTGTCTTGACCTTTATTAGTGAGCCTGGTTACCCCCTCTCGGAACCACAGACTTAGAAATCGCCAGCTCATATACAGTGCATAAAATATATTACTATATATACCCTTATACACCATTTTAATAAAAAATATCACAAAATTCTTCTAATTCCCTCGGGAAGAGTGAAAGACGCGCACGTTCATTTTCAGCGCTCCTAGACCTTCCTATAAGAAGTTAGCCAAAAAGTAGCTTCGAAAAACGCTTAGGTTAAGTTTCAGAGTTGCTTCTAATGTACCAAAGCTGGACTTAGACATAATTTCACTCTCACAACATTATGGCTGGTTGGAGACAGTCCGAACCACAAGTACCGGGTCCATGGTTCTGGGCGTATACTGGGGGGGACGGGGACGAATCCCATTAACCCCTGACTATACCGGGGATACGCTTATCACAATGCCTTTCTGGTCTGTGCTGAAGCAGGGCATTCTGGAAACCAAGTGGCTTGACCTTTATTAGTGAGCCTGGTTACCCCCTCTCGGAACCACAGACTTAGAAATCGCCAGCTCATATACAGTGCATACAATATATTTCTATATATACCCTTATACACCATTTTAATAAAAAATATCACAAAATTCTTCTAAGTCCCTCAGGAAGAGTAAAAGACGCGCACGTTCATTTTCAGAGCTCCTAGACCTTCCTATAAGAAGTTAGCCAAAAAGTAGCTTCGAAAAACGGTTAGGTTAAGTTTCAGAGTTGCTTCTAATGTACCAAAGCTGGACTTAGACATAATTTGACTCTCACAACATTATGGCTGGTTGGAGACAGTCAGAACCACAAGTACCGGGTCCATGGTTCTGGGCGTATACTGGGGGGGACGGGGACGACTCCCATTAACCACTGACTATACCGGGGATACGCTTATCACAATGCCTTTCTGATCTGTGCTGAAGCAGGGCATTCTGGCAGCCAAGTGGCTTGACCTTTATTAGTGAGCCTGGTTACCCCCTCTCGGAACCACAGACATAGAAATCGCCAGCTCATATACAGTGCATAAAATATATTTATATATATATACCCTTATACACCATTTTAATAAAAAATATCACAAAATTCTTCTAAGTGCCTCGGGAAAAGTGAAAGACGCGCACGTTCATTTTCAGCGCTCCTAGACCTTCCTATAAGAAGTTAGCCAAAAAGTAGCTTCGAAAAACGCTTAGGTTAAGTTTCAGAGTTGCTTCTAATGTACCAAAGCTGGACTTAGACATAATTTCACTCTCACAACATTATGGCTGGTTGGAGACAGTCCGAACCACAAGTACCGGGTCCATGGTTCTGGGCGTATACTGGGGGGACGGGGACGACTCCCATTAACCCCTGACTATACCGGGGATACGCTTATCACAATGCCTTTCTGGTCTGTGCTGAAGCAGGGCATTCTGGCAGCCAAGTGTCTTGACCTTTATTAGTGAGCCTGGTTACCCCCTCTCGGAACCACAGACTTAGAAATCGCCAGCTCATATACAGTGCATAAAATATATTTATATATATACCCTTATACACCATTTTAATAAAAAATATCACAAAATTCTTCTAAGTCCCTCGGGGAGAGTGAAAGACGCGCACGTTCATTTTCAGCGCTCCTAGACCTTCCTATAAGAAGTTAGCCAAAAAGTAGCTTCGAAAAACGCTTAGGTTAAGTTTCAGAGTTGCTTCTAATGTACCAAAGCTGGACTTAGACATAATTTCACTCTCACAACATTATGGCTGGTTGGAGACAGTCCGAACCACAAGTACCGGGTCCATGGTTCTGGGCGTATACTGGGGGGACGGGGACGACTCCCATTAACCCCTGACTATACCGGGGATACGCTTATCACAATGCCTTTCTGGTCTGTGCTGAAGCAGGGCATTCTGGCAGCCAAGTGTCTTGACCTTTATTAGTGAGCCTGGTTACCCCCTCTCGGAACCACAGACTTAGAAATCGCCAGCTCATATACAGTGCATAAAATATATTTCTATATATACCCTTATACACCATTTTAATAAAAAATATCACAAAATTCTTCTAAGTCCCTCGGGAAGAGTGAAAGACGCGCACGTTCATTTTCAGTGCTCCTAGACCTTCCTATAAAAAGTTAGCCAAAAAGTAGCTTCGAAAAACGCTTAGGTTAAGTTTCAGAGTTGCTTCTAATGTACCAAAGCTGGACTTAGACATAATTTGACTCTCACAACATTATGGCTGGTTGGAGACAGTCAGAACCACAAGTACCGGGTCCATGGTTCTGGGCGTATACTGGGGGGGACGGGGACGACTCCCATTAACCACTGACTATACCGGGGATACGCTTATCACAATGCCTTTCTGATCTGTGCTGAAGCAGGGCATTCTGGCAGCCAAGTGGCTTGACCTTTATTAGTGAGCCTGGTTACCCCCTCTCGGAACCACAGACATAGAAATCGCCAGCTCATATACAGTGCATAAAATATATTTATATATATATACCCTTATACACCATTTTAATAAAAAATATCACAAAATTCTTCTAAGTGCCTCGGGAAAAGTGAAAGACGCGCACGTTCATTTTCAGCGCTCCTAGACCTTCCTATAAGAAGTTAGCCAAAAAGTAGCTTCGAAAAACGCTTAGGTTAAGTTTCAGAGTTGCTTCTAATGTACCAAAGCTGGACTTAGACATAATTTCACTCTCACAACATTATGGCTGGTTGGAGACAGTCCGAACCACAAGTACCGGGTCCATGGTTCTGGGCGTATACTGGGGGGGACGGGGACGACTCCCATTAACCCCTGACTATACCGGGGATACGCTTATCACAATGCCTTTCTGGTCTGTGCTGAAGCAGGGCATTCTGGAAACCAAGTGGCTTGACCTTTATTAGTGAGCCTGGTTACCCCCTCTCGGAACCACAGACTTAGAAATCGCCTGCTCATATACAGTGCATAAAATATATTTATATATATACCCTTATACACCATTTTAATAAAAAATATCACAAAATTCTTCTAAGTCCCTCGGGGAGAGTGAAAGACGCGCACGTTCATTTTCAGCGCTCCTAGACCTTCCTATAAGAAGTTAGCCAAAAAGTAGCTTCGAAAAACGCTTAGGTTAAGTTTCAGAGTTGCTTCTAATGTACCAAAGCTGGACTTAGACATAATTTCACTCTCACAACATTATGGCTGGTTGGAGACAGTCCGAACCACAAGTACCGGGTCCATGGTTCTGGGCGTATACTGGGGGGACGGGGACGACTCCCATTAACCCCTGACTATACCGGGGATACGCTTATCACAATGCCTTTCTGGTCTGTGCTGAAGCAGGGCATTCTGGCAGCCAAGTGTCTTGACCTTTATTAGTGAGCCTGGTTACCCCCTCTCGGAACCACAGACTTAGAAATCGCCAGCTCATATACAGTGCATAAAATATATTTCTATATATACCCTTATACACCATTTTAATAAAAAATATCACAAAATTCTTCTAAGTCCCTCGGGAAGAGTGAAAGACGCGCACGTTCATTTTCAGTGCTCCTAGACCTTCCTATAAAAAGTTAGCCAAAAAGTAGCTTCGAAAAACGCTTAGGTTAAGTTTCAGAGTTGCTTCTAATGTACCAAAGCTGGACTTAGACATAATTTCACTCTCACAACATTATGGCTGGTTGGAGACAGTCCGAACCACAAGTACCGGGTCGATGGTTCTGGGCGTATACTGGGGGGACGGGGACGACTCCCATGAACCCCTGACTATACCGGGGATACGCTTATCACAATGCCTTTCTGGTCTGTGCTGAAGCAGGGCATTCTGGCAGCCAAGTGGCTTGACCTTTATTAGTGAGCCTGGTTACCCCCTCTCGGAACCACAGACTTAGAAATCGCCAGCTCATATACAGTGCATAAAATATATTTATATATATACCCTTATACACCATTTTAATAAAAAATATCACAAAATTCTTCTAAGTCCCTCGGGAAGAGTGAAAGATGCGGACGTTCATTTTCAGAGCTCCTAGACCTTCCTATAAGAAGTTAGCCAAAAAGTAGCTTCGAAAAACGCTTAGGTTAAGTTTCAGAGTTGCTTCTAATGTACCAAAGCTGGACTTAGACATAATTTCACTCTCACAACATTATGGCTGGTTGGAGACAGTCCGAACCACAAGTACCGGGTCCATGGTTCTGGGCGTATACTGGGGGGGACGGGGACGACTCCCATTAACCCCTGACTATACCGGGGATACGCTTATCACAATGCCTTTCTGGTCTGTGCTGAAGCAGGGCATTCTGGAAACCAAGTGGCTTGACCTTTATTAGTGAGCCTGGTTACCCCCTCTCGGAACCACAGACTTAGAAATCGCCAGCTCATATACAGTGCATAAAATATATTTATATATATACCCTTATACACCATTTTAATAAAAAATATCACAAAATTCTTCTAAGTCCCTCGGGGAGAGTGAAAGACGCGCACGTTCATTTTCAGCGCTCCTAGACCTTCCTATAAGAAGTTAGCCAAAAAGTAGCTTCGAAAAACGCTTAGGTTAAGTTTCAGAGTTGCTTCTAATGTACCAAAGCTGGACTTAGACATAATTTCACTCTCACAACATTATGGCTGGTTGGAGACAGTCCGAACCACAAGTACCGGGTCCATGGTTCTGGGCGTATACTGGGGGGACGGGGACGACTCCCATTAACCCCTGACTATACCGGGGATACGCTTATCACAATGCCTTTCTGGTCTGTGCTGAAGCAGGGCATTCTGGCAGCCAAGTGTCTTGACCTTTATTAGTGAGCCTGGTTACCCCCTCTCGGAACCACAGACTTAGAAATCGCCAGCTCATATACAGTGCATAAAATATATTTCTATATATACCCTTATACACCATTTTAATAAAAAATATCACAAAATTCTTCTAAGTCCCTCGGGAAGAGTGAAAGACGCGCACGTTCATTTTCAGTGCTCCTAGACCTTCCTATAAAAAGTTAGCCAAAAAGTAGCTTCGAAAAACGCTTAGGTTAAGTTTCAGAGTTGCTTCTAATGTACCAAAGCTGGACTTAGACATAATTTCACTCTCACAACATTATGGCTGGTTGGAGACAGTCCGAACCACAAGTACCGGGTCGATGGTTCTGGGCGTATACTGGGGGGACGGGGACGACTCCCATGAACCCCTGACTATACCGGGGATACGCTTATCACAATGCCTTTCTGGTCTGTGCTGAAGCAGGGCATTCTGGCAGCCAAGTGGCTTGACCTTTATTAGTGAGCCTGGTTACCCCCTCTCGGAACCACAGACTTAGAAATCGCCAGCTCATATACAGTGCATAAAATATATTTATATATATACCCTTATACACCATTTTAATAAAAAATATCACAAAATTCTTCTAAGTCCCTCGGGAAGAGTGAAAGATGCGGACGTTCATTTTCAGAGCTCCTAGACCTTCCTATAAGAAGTTAGCCAAAAAGTAGCTTCGAAAAACGCTTAGGTTAAGTTTCAGAGTTGCTTCTAATGTACCAAAGCTGGACTTAGACATAATTTCACTCTCACAACATTATGGCTGGTTGGAGACAGTCCGAACCACAAGTACCGGGTCCATGGTTCTGGGCGTATACTGGGGGGGACGGGGACGAATCCCATTAACCCCTGACTATACCGGGGATACGCTTATCACAATGCCTTTCTGGTCTGTGCTGAAGCAGGGCATTCTGGAAACCAAGTGGCTTGACCTTTATTAGTGAGCCTGGTTACCCCCTCTCGGAACCACAGACTTAGAAATCGCCAGCTCATATACAGTGCATAAAATATATTTCTATATATACCCTTATACACCATTTTAATAAAAAATATCACAAAATTCTTCTAAGTCCCTCAGGAAGAGTAAAAGACGCGCACGTTCATTTTCAGAGCTCCTAGACCTTCCTATAAGAAGTTAGCCAAAAAGTAGCTTCGAAAAACGCTTAGGTTAAGTTTCAGAGTTGCTTCTAATGTACCAAAGCTGGACTTAGACATAATTTGACTCTCACAACATTATGGCTGGTTGGAGACAGTCAGAACCACAAGTACCGGGTCCATGGTTCTGGGCGTATACTGGGGGGGACGGGGACGACTCCCATTAACCACTGACTATACCGGGGATACGCTTATCACAATGCCTTTCTGATCTGTGCTGAAGCAGGGCATTCTGGCAGCCAAGTGGCTTGACCTTTATTAGTGAGCCTGGTTACCCCCTCTCGGAACCACAGACATAGAAATCGCCAGCTCATATACAGTGCATAAAATATATTTATATATATATACCCTTATACACCATTTTAATAAAAAATATCACAAAATTCTTCTAAGTCCCTCGGGAAAAGTGAAAGACGCGCACGTTCATTTTCAGCGCTCCTAGACCTTCCTATAAGAAGTTAGCCAAAAAGTAGCTTCGAAAAACGCTTAGGTTAAGTTTCAGAGTTGCTTCTAATGTACCAAAGCTGGACTTAGACATAATTTCACTCTCACAACATTATGGCTGGTTGGAGACAGTCCGAACCACAAGTACCGGGTCCATGGTTCTGGGCGTATACTGGGGGGGACGGGGACGACTCCCATTAACCCCTGACTATACCGGGGATACGCTTATCACAATGCCTTTCTGGTCTGTGCTGAAGCAGGGCATTCTGGAAACCAAGTGGCTTGACCTTTATTAGTGAGCCTGGTTACCCCCTCTCGGAACCACAGACTTAGAAATCGCCAGCTCATATACAGTGCATAAAATATATTTATATATATACCCTTATACACCATTTTAATAAAAAATATCACAAAATTCTTCTAAGTCCCTCGGGGAGAGTGAAAGACGCGCACGTTCATTTTCAGCGCTCCTAGACCTTCCTATAAGAAGTTAGCCAAAAAGTAGCTTCGAAAAACGCTTAGGTTAAGTTTCAGAGTTGCTTCTAATGTACCAAAGCTGGACTTAGACATAATTTCACTCTCACAACATTATGGCTGGTTGGAGACAGTCCGAACCACAAGTACCGGGTCCATGGTTCTGGGCGTATACTGGGGGGACGGGGACGACTCCCATTAACCCCTGACTATACCGGGGATACGCTTATCACAATGCCTTTCTGGTCTGTGCTGAAGCAGGGCATTCTGGCAGCCAAGTGTCTTGACCTTTATTAGTGAGCCTGGTTACCCCCTCTCGGAACCACAGACTTAGAAATCGCCAGCTCATATACAGTGCATAAAATATATTTCTATATATACCCTTATACACCATTTTAATAAAAAATATCACAAAATTCTTCTAAGTCCCTCGGGAAGAGTGAAAGACGCGCACGTTCATTTTCAGTGCTCCTAGACCTTCCTATAAAAAGTTAGCCAAAAAGTAGCTTCGAAAAACGCTTAGGTTAAGTTTCAGAGTTGCTTCTAATGTACCAAAGCTGGACTTAGACATAATTTCACTCTCACAACATTATGGCTGGTTGGAGACAGTCCGAACCACAAGTACCGGGTCGATGGTTCTGGGCGTATACTGGGGGGACGGGGACGACTCCCATGAACCCCTGACTATACCGGGGATACGCTTATCACAATGCCTTTCTGGTCTGTGCTGAAGCAGGGCATTCTGGCAGCCAAGTGGCTTGACCTTTATTAGTGAGCCTGGTTACCCCCTCTCGGAACCACAGACTTAGAAATCGCCAGCTCATATACAGTGCATAAAATATATTTATATATATACCCTTATACACCATTTTAATAAAAAATATCACAAAATTCTTCTAAGTCCCTCGGGAAGAGTGAAAGATGCGGACGTTCATTTTCAGAGCTCCTAGACCTTCCTATAAGAAGTTAGCCAAAAAGTAGCTTCGAAAAACGCTTAGGTTAAGTTTCAGAGTTGCTTCTAATGTACCAAAGCTGGACTTAGACATAATTTCACTCTCACAACATTATGGCTGGTTGGAGACAGTCCGAACCACAAGTACCGGGTCGATGGTTCTGGGCGTATACTGGGGGGACGGGGACGACTCCCATGAACCCCTGACTATACCGGGGATACGCTTATCACAATGCCTTTCTGGTCTGTGCTGAAGCAGGGCATTCTGGAAACCAAGTGGCTTGACCTTTATTAGTGAGCCTGGTTACCCCCTCTCGGAACCACAGACTTAGAAATCGCCAGCTCATATACAGTGCATATAATATATTTCTATATATACCCTTATACACCATTTTAATAAAAAATATCACAAAATTCTTCTAAGTCCCTCAGGAAGAGTAAAAGACGCGCACGTTCATTTTCAGCGCTCCTAGACCTTCCTATAAGAAGTTAGCCAAAAAGTAGCTTCGAAAAACGCTTAGGTTAAGTTTCAGAGTTGCTTCTAATGTACCAAAGCTGGACTTAGACATAATTTGACTCTCACAACATTATGGCTGGTTGGAGACAGTCAGAACAACAAGTACCGGGTCCATGGTTCTGGGCGTATACTGGGGGGGACGGGGACGACTCCCATTAACCACTGACTATACCGGGGATACGCTTATCACAATGCCTTTCTGATCTGTGCTGAAGCAGGGCATTCTGGCAGCCAAGTGGCTTGACCTTTATTAGTGAGCCTGGTTACCCCCTCTCGGAACCACAGACATAGAAATCGCCAGCTCATATTCAGTGCATAAAATATATTTATATATACAGTATATACCCTTATACACCATTTTAATAAAAAATATCACAAAATTCTTCTAAGTCCCTCGGGAAAAGTGAAAGACGCGCACGTTCATTTTCAGCGCTCCTAGACCTTCCTATAAGAAGTTAGCCAAAAAGTAGCTTCGAAAAACGCTTAGGTTAAGTTTCAGAGTTGCTTCTAATGTACCAAAGCTGGACTTAGACATAATTTCACTCTCACAACATTATGGCTGGTTGGAGACAGTCCGAACCACAAGTACCGGGTCCATGGTTCTGGGCGTATACTGGGGGGGACGGGGACGACTCCCATTAACCCCTGACTATACCGGGGATACGCTTATCACAATGCCTTTCTGGTCTGTGCTGAAGCAGGGCATTCTGGAAACCAAGTGGCTTGACCTTTATTAGTGAGCCTGGTTACCCCCTCTCGGAACCACAGACTTAGAAATCGCCAGCTCATATACAGTGCATAAAATATATTTATATATATACCCTTATACACCATTTTAATAAAAAATATCACAAAATTCTTCTAAGTCCCTCGGGGAGAGTGAAAGACGCGCACGTTCATTTTCAGCGCTCCTAGACCTTCCTATAAGAAGTTAGCCAAAAAGTAGCTTCGAAAAACGCTTAGGTTAAGTTTCAGAGTTGCTTCTAATGTACCAAAGCTGGACTTAGACATAATTTCACTCTCACAACATTATGGCTGGTTGGAGACAGTCCGAACCACAAGTACCGGGTCCATGGTTCTGGGCGTATACTGGGGGGACGGGGACGACTCCCATTAACCCCTGACTATACCGGGGATACGCTTATCACAATGCCTTTCTGGTCTGTGCTGAAGCAGGGCATTCTGGCAGCCAAGTGTCTTGACCTTTATTAGTGAGCCTGGTTACCCCCTCTCGGAACCACAGACTTAGAAATCGCCAGCTCATATACAGTGCATAAAATATATTTCTATATATACCCTTATACACCATTTTAATAAAAAATATCACAAAATTCTTCTAAGTCCCTCGGGAAGAGTGAAAGACGCGCACGTTCATTTTCAGTGCTCCTAGACCTTCCTATAAAAAGTTAGCCAAAAAGTAGCTTCGAAAAACGCTTAGGTTAAGTTTCAGAGTTGCTTCTAATGTACCAAAGCTGGACTTAGACATAATTTCACTCTCACAACATTATGGCTGGTTGGAGACAGTCCGAACCACAAGTACCGGGTCGATGGTTCTGGGCGTATACTGGGGGGACGGGGACGACTCCCATGAACCCCTGACTATACCGGGGATACGCTTATCACAATGCCTTTCTGGTCTGTGCTGAAGCAGGGCATTCTGGCAGCCAAGTGGCTTGACCTTTATTAGTGAGCCTGGTTACCCCCTCTCGGAACCACAGACTTAGAAATCGCCAGCTCATATACAGTGCATAAAATATATTTATATATATACCCTTATACACCATTTTAATAAAAAATATCACAAAATTCTTCTAAGTCCCTCGGGAAGAGTGAAAGATGCGGACGTTCATTTTCAGAGCTCCTAGACCTTCCTATAAGAAGTTAGCCAAAAAGTAGCTTCGAAAAACGCTTAGGTTAAGTTTCAGAGTTGCTTCTAATGTACCAAAGCTGGACTTAGACATAATTTCACTCTCACAACATTATGGCTGGTTGGAGACAGTCCGAACCACAAGTACCGGGTCCATGGTTCTGGGCGTATACTGGGGGGGACGGGGACGACTCCCATTAACCCCTGACTATACCGGGGATACGCTTATCACAATGCCTTTCTGGTCTGTGCTGAAGCAGGGCATTCTGGAAACCAAGTGGCTTGACCTTTATTAGTGAGCCTGGTTACCCCCTCTCGGAACCACAGACTTAGAAATCGCCAGCTCATATACAGTGCATAAAATATATTTATATATATACCCTTATACACCATTTTAATAAAAAATATCACAAAATTCTTCTAAGTCCCTCGGGGAGAGTGAAAGACGCGCACGTTCATTTTCAGCGCTCCTAGACCTTCCTATAAGAAGTTAGCCAAAAAGTAGCTTCGAAAAACGCTTAGGTTAAGTTTCAGAGTTGCTTCTAATGTACCAAAGCTGGACTTAGACATAATTTCACTCTCACAACATTATGGCTGGTTGGAGACAGTCCGAACCACAAGTACCGGGTCCATGGTTCTGGGCGTATACTGGGGGGACGGGGACGACTCCCATTAACCCCTGACTATACCGGGGATACGCTTATCACAATGCCTTTCTGGTCTGTGCTGAAGCAGGGCATTCTGGCAGCCAAGTGTCTTGACCTTTATTAGTGAGCCTGGTTACCCCCTCTCGGAACCACAGACTTAGAAATCGCCAGCTCATATACAGTGCATAAAATATATTTCTATATATACCCTTATACACCATTTTAATAAAAAATATCACAAAATTCTTCTAAGTCCCTCGGGAAGAGTGAAAGACGCGCACGTTCATTTTCAGTGCTCCTAGACCTTCCTATAAAAAGTTAGCCAAAAAGTAGCTTCGAAAAACGCTTAGGTTAAGTTTCAGAGTTGCTTCTAATGTACCAAAGCTGGACTTAGACATAATTTCACTCTCACAACATTATGGCTGGTTGGAGACAGTCCGAACCACAAGTACCGGGTCGATGGTTCTGGGCGTATACTGGGGGGACGGGGACGACTCCCATGAACCCCTGACTATACCGGGGATACGCTTATCACAATGCCTTTCTGGTCTGTGCTGAAGCAGGGCATTCTGGCAGCCAAGTGGCTTGACCTTTATTAGTGAGCCTGGTTACCCCCTCTCGGAACCACAGACTTAGAAATCGCCAGCTCATATACAGTGCATAAAATATATTTATATATATACCCTTATACACCATTTTAATAAAAAATATCACAAAATTCTTCTAAGTCCCTCGGGAAGAGTGAAAGATGCGGACGTTCATTTTCAGAGCTCCTAGACCTTCCTATAAGAAGTTAGCCAAAAAGTAGCTTCGAAAAACGCTTAGGTTAAGTTTCAGAGTTGCTTCTAATGTACCAAAGCTGGACTTAGACATAATTTCACTCTCACAACATTATGGCTGGTTGGAGACAGTCCGAACCACAAGTACCGGGTCGATGGTTCTGGGCGTATACTGGGGGGACGGGGACGACTCCCATGAACCCCTGACTATACCGGGGATACGCTTATCACAATGCCTTTCTGGTCTGTGCTGAAGCAGGGCATTCTGGAAACCAAGTGGCTTGACCTTTATTAGTGAGCCTGGTTACCCCCTCTCGGAACCACAGACTTAGAAATCGCCAGCTCATATACAGTGCATATAATATATTTCTATATATACCCTTATACACCATTTTAATAAAAAATATCACAAAATTCTTCTAAGTCCCTCAGGAAGAGTAAAAGACGCGCACGTTCGTTTTCAGAGCTCCTAGACCTTCCTATAAGAAGTTAGCCAAAAAGTAGCTTCGAAAAACGCTTAGGTTAAGTTTCAGAGTTGCTTCTAATGTACCAAAGCTGGACTTAGACATAATTTGACTCTCACAACATTATGGCTGGTTGGAGACAGTCAGAACAACAAGTACCGGGTCCATGGTTCTGGGCGTATACTGGGGGGGACGGGGACGACTCCCATTAACCACTGACTATACCGGGGATACGCTTATCACAATGCCTTTCTGATCTGTGCTGAAGCAGGGCATTCTGGCAGCCAAGTGGCTTGACCTTTATTAGTGAGCCTGGTTACCCCCTCTCGGAACCACAGACATAGAAATCGCCAGCTCATATTCAGTGCATAAAATATATTTATATATACAGTATATACCCTTATACACCATTTTAATAAAAAATATCACAAAATTCTTCTAAGTCCCTCGGGAAAAGTGAAAGACGCGCACGTTCATTTTCAGCGCTCCTAGACCTTCCTATAAGAAGTTAGCCAAAAAGTAGCTTCGAAAAACGCTTAGGTTAAGTTTCAGAGTTGCTTCTAATGTACCAAAGCTGGACTTAGACATAATTTCACTCTCACAACATTATGGCTGGTTGGAGACAGTCCGAACCACAAGTACCGGGTCCATGGTTCTGGGCGTATACTGGGGGGGACGGGGACGACTCCCATTAACCCCTGACTATACCGGGGATACGCTTATCACAATGCCTTTCTGGTCTGTGCTGAAGCAGGGCATTCTGGAAACCAAGTGGCTTGACCTTTATTAGTGAGCCTGGTTACCCCCTCTCGGAACCACAGACTTAGAAATCGCCAGCTCATATACAGTGCATAAAATATATTTATATATATACCCTTATACACCATTTTAATAAAAAATATCACAAAATTCTTCTAAGTCCCTCGGGGAGAGTGAAAGACGCGCACGTTCATTTTCAGCGCTCCTAGACCTTCCTATAAGAAGTTAGCCAAAAAGTAGCTTCGAAAAACGCTTAGGTTAAGTTTCAGAGTTGCTTCTAATGTACCAAAGCTGGACTTAGACATAATTTCACTCTCACAACATTATGGCTGGTTGGAGACAGTCCGAACCACAAGTACCGGGTCCATGGTTCTGGGCGTATACTGGGGGGGACGGGGACGACTCCCATTAACCCCTGACTATACCGGGGATACGCTTATCACAATGCCTTTCTGGTCTGTGCTGAAGCAGGGCATTCTGGAAACCAAGTGGCTTGACCTTTATTAGTGAGCCTGGTTACCCCCTCTCGGAACCACAGACTTAGAAATCGCCAGCTCATATACAGTGCATAAAACATATTTATATATATACCCTTATACACCATTTTAATAAAAAATATCACAAAATTCTTCTAAGTCCCTCGGGAAGAGTGAAAGACGCGCACGTTCATTTTCAGCGCTCCTAGACCTTCCTATAAGAAGTTAGCCAAAAAGTAGCTTCGAAAAACGCTTAGGTTAAGTTTCAGAGTTGCTTCTAATGTACCAAAGCTGGACTTAGACATAATTTCACTCTCACAACATTATGGCTGGTTGGAGACAGTCCGAACCACAAGTACCGGGTCCATGGTTCTGGGCGTATACTGGGGGGGACGGGGACGACTCCCATTAACCCCTGACTATACCGGGGATACGCTTATCACAATGCCTTTCTGGTCTGTGCTGAAGCAGGGCATTCTGGAAACCAAGTGGCTTGACCTTTATTAGTGAGACTGGTTACCCCCTCTCGGAACCACAGACTTAGAAATCGCTAGCTCATATACAGTGCATAAAATATATTTCTATATATACCCTTATACACCATTTTAATAAAAAATATCACAAAATTCTTCTAAGTCCCTCGGGAAGAGTGAAAGACGCGCACGTTCATTTTCAGTGCTCCTAGACCTTCCTATAAAAAGTTAGCCAAAAAGTAGCTTCGAAAAACGCTTAGGTTAAGTTTCAGAGTTGCTTCTAATGTACCAAAGCTGGACTTAGACATAATTTCACTCTCACAACATTATGGCTGGTTGGAGACAGTCCGAACCACAAGTACCGGGTCGATGGTTCTGGGCGTATACTGGGGGGACGGGGACGACTCCCATGAACCCCTGACTATACCGGGGATACGCTTATCACAATGCCTTTCTGGTCTGTGCTGAAGCAGGGCATTCTGGCAGCCAAGTGGCTTGACCTTTATTAGTGAGCCTGGTTACCCCCTCTCGGAACCACAGACTTAGAAATCGCCAGCTCATATACAGTGCATAAAATATATTTATATATATACCCTTATACACCATTTTAATAAAAAATATCACAAAATTCTTCTACAGTAAGTCCCTCGGGAAGAGTGAAAGATGCGGACGTTCATTTTCAGAGCTCCTAGACCTTCCTATAAGAAGTTAGCCAAAAAGTAGCTTCGAAAAACGCTTAGGTTAAGTTTCAGAGTTGCTTCTAATGTACCAAAGCTGGACTTAGACATAATTTGACTCTCACAACATTATGGCTGGTTGGAGACAGTCAGAACCACAAGTACCGGGTCCATGGTTCTGGGCGTATACTGGGGGGGACGGGGACGACTCCCATTAACCACTGACTATACCGGGGATACGCTTATCACAATGCCTTTCTGATCTGTGCTGAAGCAGGGCATTCTGGCAGCCAAGTGGCTTGACCTTTATTAGTGAGCCTGGTTACCCCCTCTCGGAACCACAGACATAGAAATCGCCAGCTCATATACAGTGCATAAAATATATTTATATATATATACCCTTATACACCATTTTAATAAAAAATATCACAAAATTCTTCTAAGTCCCTCGGGAAAAGTGAAAGACGCGCACGTTCATTTTCAGCGCTCCTAGACCTTCCTATAAGAAGTTAGCCAAAAAGTAGCTTCGAAAAACGCTTAGGTTAAGTTTCAGAGTTGCTTCTAATGTACCAAAGCTGGACTTAGACATAATTTCACTCTCACAACATTATGGCTGGTTGGAGACAGTCCGAACCACAAGTACCGGGTCCATGGTTCTGGGCGTATACTGGGGGGGACGGGGACGACTCCCATTAACCCCTGACTATACCGGGGATACGCTTATCACAATGCCTTTCTGGTCTGTGCTGAAGCAGGGCATTCTGGAAACCAAGTGGCTTGACCTTTATTAGTGAGCCTGGTTACCCCCTCTCGGAACCACAGACTTAGAAATCGCCAGCTCATATACAGTGCATAAAATATATTTATATATATACCCTTATACACCATTTTAATAAAAAATATCACAAAATTCTTCTAAGTCCCTCGGGAAGAGTGAAAGACGCGCACGTTCATTTTCAGCGCTCCTAGACCTTCCTATAAGAAGTTAGCCAAAAAGTAGCTTCGAAAAACGCTTAGGTTAAGTTTCAGAGTTGCTTCTAATGTACCAAAGCTGGACTTAGACATAATTTCACTCTCACAACATTATGGCTGGTTGGAGACAGTCCGAACCACAAGTACCGGGTCCATGGTTCTGGGCGTATACTGGGGGGGACGGGGACGACTCCCATTAACCCCTGACTATACCGGGGATACGCTTATCACAATGCCTTTCTGGTCTGTGCTGAAGCAGGGCATTCTGGAAACCAAGTGGCTTGACCTTTATTAGTGAGACTGGTTACCCCCTCTCGGAACCACAGACTTAGAAATCGCCAGCTCATATACAGTGCATAAAATATATTTCTATATATACCCTTATACACCATTTTAATAAAAAATATCACAAAATTCTTCTAAGTCCCTCGGGAAGAGTGAAAGACGCGCACGTTCATTTTCAGTGCTCCTAGACCTTCCTATAAAAAGTTAGCCAAAAAGTAGCTTCGAAAAACGCTTAGGTTAAGTTTCAGAGTTGCTTCTAATGTACCAAAGCTGGACTTAGACATAATTTCACTCTCACAACATTATGGCTGGTTGGAGACAGTCCGAACCACAAGTACCGGGTCGATGGTTCTGGGCGTATACTGGGGGGACGGGGACGACTCCCATGAACCCCTGACTATACCGGGGATACGCTTATCACAATGCCTTTCTGGTCTGTGCTGAAGCAGGGCATTCTGGCAGCCAAGTGGCTTGACCTTTATTAGTGAGCCTGGTTACCCCCTCTCGGAACCACAGACTTAGAAATCGCCAGCTCATATACAGTGCATAAAATATATTTATATATATACCCTTATACACCATTTTAATAAAAAATATCACAAAATTCTTCTACAGTAAGTCCCTCGGGAAGAGTGAAAGATGCGGACGTTCATTTTCAGAGCTCCTAGACCTTCCTATAAGAAGTTAGCCAAAAAGTAGCTTCGAAAAACGCTTAGGTTAAGTTTCAGAGTTGCTTCTAATGTACCAAAGCTGGACTTAGACATAATTTGACTCTCACAACATTATGGCTGGTTGGAGACAGTCAGAACCACAAGTACCGGGTCCATGGTTCTGGGCGTATACTGGGGGGGACGGGGACGACTCCCATTAACCACTGACTATACCGGGGATACGCTTATCACAATGCCTTTCTGATCTGTGCTGAAGCAGGGCATTCTGGCAGCCAAGTGGCTTGACCTTTATTAGTGAGCCTGGTTACCCCCTCTCGGAACCACAGACATAGAAATCGCCAGCTCATATACAGTGCATAAAATATATTTATATATACAGTATATACCCTTATACACCATTTTAATAAAAAATATCACAAAATTCTTCTAAGTCCCTCGGGAAAAGTGAAAGACGCGCACGTTCATTTTCAGCGCTCCTAGACCTTCCTATAAGAAGTTAGCCAAAAAGTAGCTTCGAAAAACGCTTAGGTTAAGTTTCAGAGTTGCTTCTAATGTACCAAAGCTGGACTTAGACATAATTTCACTCTCACAACATTATGGCTGGTTGGAGACAGTCCGAACCACAAGTACCGGGTCCATGGTTCTGGGCGTATACTGGGGGGGACGGGGACGACTCCCATTAACCCCTGACTATACCGGGGATACGCTTATCACAATGCCTTTCTGGTCTGTGCTGAAGCAGGGCATTCTGGAAACCAAGTGGCTTGACCTTTATTAGTGAGCCTGGTTACCCCCTCTCGGAACCACAGACTTAGAAATCGCCAGCTCATATACAGTGCATAAAATATATTTATATATATACAGTACCCTTATACACCATTTTAATAAAAAATATCACAAAATTCTTCTAAGTCCCTCGGGAAAAGTGAAAGACGCGCACGTTCATTTTCAGCGCTCCTAGACCTTCCTATAAGAAGTTAGCCAAAAAGTAGCTTCGAAAAACGCTTAGGTTAAGTTTCAGAGTTGCTTCTAATGTACCAAAGCTGGACTTAGACATAATTTCACTCTCACAACATTATGGCTGGTTGGAGACAGTCCGAACCACAAGTACCGGGTCCATGGTTCTGGGCGTATACTGGGGGGGACGGGGACGACTCCCATTAACCCCTGACTATACCGGGGATACGCTTATCACAATGCCTTTCTGGTCTGTGCTGAAGCAGGGCATTCTGGAAACCAAGTGGCTTGACCTTTATTAGTGAGCCTGGTTACCCCCTCTCGGAACCACAGACTTAGAAATCGCCAGCTCATATACAGTGCATAAAATATATTTATATATATACAGTACCCTTATACACCATTTTAATAAAAAATATCACAAAATTCTTCTAAGTCCCTCGGGGAGAGTGAAAGACGCGCACGTTCATTTTCAGCGCTCCTAGACCTTCCTATAAGAAGTTAGCCAAAAAGTAGCTTCGAAAAACGCTTAGGTTAAGTTTCAGAGTTGCTTCTAATGTACCAAAGCTGGACTTAGACATAATTTGACTCTCACAACATTATGGCTGGTTGGAGACAGTCAGAACCACAAGTACCGGGTCCATGGTTCTGGGCGTATACTGGGGGGGACGGGGACGACTCCCATTAACCACTGACTATACCGGGGATACGCTTATCACAATGCCTTTCTGATCTGTGCTGAAGCAGGGCATTCTGGCAGCCAAGTGGCTTGACCTTTATTAGTGAGCCTGGTTACCCCCTCTCGGAACCACAGACATAGAAATCGCCAGCTCATATACAGTGCATAAAATATATTTATATATATACCCTTATACACCATTTTAATAAAAAATATCACAAAATTCTTCTACAGTAAGTCCCTCGGGAAGAGTGAAAGATGCGGACGTTCATTTTCAGAGCTCCTAGACCTTCCTATAAGAAGTTAGCCAAAAAGTAGCTTCGAAAAACGCTTAGGTTAAGTTTCAGAGTTGCTTCTAATGTACCAAAGCTGGACTTAGACATAATTTGACTCTCACAACATTATGGCTGGTTGGAGACAGTCAGAACCACAAGTACCGGGTCCATGGTTCTGGGCGTATACTGGGGGGGACGGGGACGACTCCCATTAACCACTGACTATACCGGGGATACGCTTATCACAATGCCTTTCTGATCTGTGCTGAAGCAGGGCATTCTGGCAGCCAAGTGGCTTGACCTTTATTAGTGAGCCTGGTTACCCCCTCTCGGAACCACAGACATAGAAATCGCCAGCTCATATACAGTGCATAAAATATATTTATATATACAGTATATACCCTTATACACCATTTTAATAAAAAATATCACAAAATTCTTCTAAGTCCCTCGGGAAAAGTGAAAGACGCGCACGTTCATTTTCAGCGCTCCTAGACCTTCCTATAAGAAGTTAGCCAAAAAGTAGCTTCGAAAAACGCTTAGGTTAAGTTTCAGAGTTGCTTCTAATGTACCAAAGCTGGACTTAGACATAATTTCACTCTCACAACATTATGGCTGGTTGGAGACAGTCCGAACCACAAGTACCGGGTCCATGGTTCTGGGCGTATACTGGGGGGGACGGGGACGACTCCCATTAACCCCTGACTATACCGGGGATACGCTTATCACAATGCCTTTCTGGTCTGTGCTGAAGCAGGGCATTCTGGAAACCAAGTGGCTTGACCTTTATTAGTGAGCCTGGTTACCCCCTCTCGGAACCACAGACTTAGAAATCGCCAGCTCATATACAGTGCATAAAATATATTTATATATATACAGTACCCTTATACACCATTTTAATAAAAAATATCACAAAATTCTTCTAAGTCCCTCGGGAAAAGTGAAAGACGCGCACGTTCATTTTCAGCGCTCCTAGACCTTCCTATAAGAAGTTAGCCAAAAAGTAGCTTCGAAAAACGCTTAGGTTAAGTTTCAGAGTTGCTTCTAATGTACCAAAGCTGGACTTAGACATAATTTCACTCTCACAACATTATGGCTGGTTGGAGACAGTCCGAACCACAAGTACCGGGTCCATGGTTCTGGGCGTATACTGGGGGGGACGGGGACGACTCCCATTAACCCCTGACTATACCGGGGATACGCTTATCACAATGCCTTTCTGGTCTGTGCTGAAGCAGGGCATTCTGGAAACCAAGTGGCTTGACCTTTATTAGTGAGCCTGGTTACCCCCTCTCGGAACCACAGACTTAGAAATCGCCAGCTCATATACAGTGCATAAAATATATTTATATATATACAGTACCCTTATACACCATTTTAATAAAAAATATCACAAAATTCTTCTAAGTCCCTCGGGGAGAGTGAAAGACGCGCACGTTCATTTTCAGCGCTCCTAGACCTTCCTATAAGAAGTTAGCCAAAAAGTAGCTTCGAAAAACGCTTAGGTTAAGTTTCAGAGTTGCTTCTAATGTACCAAAGCTGGACTTAGACATAATTTCAATCTCACAACATTATGGCTGGTTGGAGACAGTCCGAACCACAAGTACCGGGTCCATGGTTCTGGGCGTATACTGGGGGGACGGGGACGACTCCCATTAACCCCTGACTATACCGGGGATACGCTTATCACAATGCCTTTCTGGTCTGTGCTGAAGCAGGGCATTCTGGCAGCCAAGTGTCTTGACCTTTATTAGTGAGCCTGGTTACCCCCTCTCGGAACCACAGACTTAGAAATCGCCAGCTCATATACAGTGCATAAAATATATTTCTATATATACCCTTATACACCATTTTAATAAAAAATATCACAAAATTCTTCTAAGTCCCTCGGGAAGAGTGAAAGACGCGCACGTTCATTTTCAGTGCTCCTAGACCTTCCTATAAAAAGTTAGCCAAAAAGTAGCTTCGAAAAACGCTTAGGTTAAGTTTCAGAGTTGCTTCTAATGTACCAAAGCTGGACTTAGACATAATTTCACTCTCACAACATTATGGCTGGTTGGAGACAGTCCGAACCACAAGTACCGGGTCCATGGTTCTGGGCGTATACTGGGGGGGACGGGGACGACTCCCATTAACCCCTGACTATACCGGGGATACGCTTATCACAATGCCTTTCTGGTCTGTGCTGAAGCAGGGCATTCTGGAAACCAAGTGGCTTGACCTTTATTAGTGAGCCTGGTTACCCCCTCTCGGAACCACAGACTTAGAAATCGCCAGCTCATATACAGTGCATAAAATATATTTATATATATACAGTACCCTTATACACCATTTTAATAAAAAATATCACAAAATTCTTCTAAGTCCCTCGGGAAAAGTGAAAGACGCGCACGTTCATTTTCAGCGCTCCTAGACCTTCCTATAAGAAGTTAGCCAAAAAGTAGCTTCGAAAAACGCTTAGGTTAAGTTTCAGAGTTGCTTCTAATGTACCAAAGCTGGACTTAGACATAATTTCACTCTCACAACATTATGGCTGGTTGGAGACAGTCCGAACCACAAGTACCGGGTCCATGGTTCTGGGCGTATACTGGGGGGGACGGGGACGACTCCCATTAACCCCTGACTATACCGGGGATACGCTTATCACAATGCCTTTCTGGTCTGTGCTGAAGCAGGGCATTCTGGAAACCAAGTGGCTTGACCTTTATTAGTGAGCCTGGTTACCCCCTCTCGGAACCACAGACTTAGAAATCGCCAGCTCATATACAGTGCATAAAATATATTTATATATATACAGTACCCTTATACACCATTTTAATAAAAAATATCACAAAATTCTTCTAAGTCCCTCGGGGAGAGTGAAAGACGCGCACGTTCATTTTCAGCGCTCCTAGACCTTCCTATAAGAAGTTAGCCAAAAAGTAGCTTCGAAAAACGCTTAGGTTAAGTTTCAGAGTTGCTTCTAATGTACCAAAGCTGGACTTAGACATAATTTCAATCTCACAACATTATGGCTGGTTGGAGACAGTCCGAACCACAAGTACCGGGTCCATGGTTCTGGGCGTATACTGGGGGGACGGGGACGACTCCCATTAACCCCTGACTATACCGGGGATACGCTTATCACAATGCCTTTCTGGTCTGTGCTGAAGCAGGGCATTCTGGCAGCCAAGTGTCTTGACCTTTATTAGTGAGCCTGGTTACCCCCTCTCGGAACCACAGACTTAGAAATCGCCAGCTCATATACAGTGCATAAAATATATTTCTATATATACCCTTATACACCATTTTAATAAAAAATATCACAAAATTCTTCTAAGTCCCTCGGGAAGAGTGAAAGACGCGCACGTTCATTTTCAGTGCTCCTAGACCTTCCTATAAAAAGTTAGCCAA
Source organism: Ascaphus truei (assembly GCF_040206685.1). Classification (NCBI taxonomy): domain Eukaryota; kingdom Metazoa; phylum Chordata; class Amphibia; order Anura; family Ascaphidae; genus Ascaphus; species Ascaphus truei. The sequence goes on along the minus strand of NC_134483.1, from coordinate 288,982,452 downwards.
AAAGTAGCTTCGAAAAACGCTTAGGTTAAGTTTCAGAGTTGCTTCTAATGTACCAAAGCTGGACTTAGACATAATTTCACTCTCACAACATTATGGCTGGTTGGAGACAGTCCGAACCACAAGTACCGGGTCCATGGTTCTGGGCGTATACTGGGGGGGACGGGGACGACTCCCATTAACCCCTGACTATACCGGGGATACGCTTATCACAATGCCTTTCTGGTCTGTGCTGAAGCAGGGCATTCTGGAAACCAAGTGGCTTGACCTTTATTAGTGAGCCTGGTTACCCCCTCTCGGAACCACAGACTTAGAAATCGCCAGCTCATATACAGTGCATAAAATATATTTATATATATACCCTTATACACCATTTTAATAAAAAATATCACAAAATTCTTCTAAGTCCCTCGGGAAGAGTGAAAGACGCGCACGTTCATTTTCAGCGCTCCTAGACCTTCCTATAAGAAGTTAGCCAAAAAGTAGCTTCGAAAAACGCTTAGGTTAAGTTTCAGAGTTGCTTCTAATGTACCAAAGCTGGACTTAGACATAATTTCACTCTCACAACATTATGGCTGGTTGGAGACAGTCCGAACCACAAGTACCGGGTCCATGGTTCTGGGCGTATACTGGGGGGGACGGGGACGAATCCCATTAACCCCTGACTATACCGGGGATACGCTTATCACAATGCCTTTCTGGTCTGTGCTGAAGCAGGGCATTCTGGAAACCAAGTGGCTTGACCTTTATTAGTGAGCCTGGTTACCCCCTCTCGGAACCACAGACTTAGAAATCGCCAGCTCATATACAGTGCATAAAATATATTTCTATATATACCCTTATACACCATTTTAATAAAAAATATCACAAAATTCTTCTAAGTCCCTCAGGAAGAGTAAAAGACGCGCACGTTCATTTTCAGAGATCCTAGACCTTCCTATAAGAAGTTAGCCAAAAAGTAGCTTCGAAAAACGCTTAGGTTAAGTTTCAGAGTTGCTTCTAATGTACCAAAGCTGGACTTAGACATAATTTGACTCTCACAACATTATGGCTGGTTGGAGACAGTCAGAACCACAAGTACCGGGTCCATGGTTCTGGGCGTATACTGGGGGGGACGGGGACGACTCCCATTAACCACTGACTATACCGGGGATACGCTTATCACAATGCCTTTCTGATCTGTGCTGAAGCAGGGCATTCTGGCAGCCAAGTGGCTTGACCTTTATTAGTGAGCCTGGTTACCCCCTCTCGGAACCACAGACATAGAAATCGCCAGCTCATATACAGTGCATAAAATATATTTATATATATATACCCTTATACACCATTTTAATAAAAAATATCACAAAATTCTTCTAAGTCCCTCGGGAAGAGTGAAAGACGCGCACGTTCATTTTCAGTGCTCCTAGACCTTCCTATAAAAAGTTAGCCAAAAAGTAGCTTCGAAAAACGCTTAGGTTAAGTTTCAGAGTTGCTTCTAATGTACCAAAGCTGGACTTAGACATAATTTCACTCTCACAACATTATGGCTGGTTGGAGACAGTCCGAACCACAAGTACCGGGTCCATGGTTCTGGGCGTATACTGGGGGGGACGGGGACGACTCCCATTAACCCCTGACTATACCGGGGATACGCTTATCACAATGCCTTTCTGGTCTGTGCTGAAGCAGGGCATTCTGGAAACCAAGTGGCTTGACCTTTATTAGTGAGCCTGGTTACCCCCTCTCGGAACCACAGACTTAGAAATCGCCAGCTCATATACAGTGCATAAAATATATTTATATATATACCCTTATACACCATTTTAATAAAAAATATCACAAAATTCTTCTAAGTCCCTCGGGAAGAGTGAAAGACGCGCACGTTCATTTTCAGCGCTCCTAGACCTTCCTATAAGAAGTTAGCCAAAAAGTAGCTTCGAAAAACGCTTAGGTTAAGTTTCAGAGTTGCTTCTAATGTACCAAAGCTGGACTTAGACATAATTTCACTCTCACAACATTATGGCTGGTTGGAGACAGTCCGAACCACAAGTACCGGGTCCATGGTTCTGGGCGTATACTGGGGGGGACGGGGACGACTCCCATTAACCCCTGACTATACCGGGGATACGCTTATCACAATGCCTTTCTGGTCTGTGCTGAAGCAGGGCATTCTGGAAACCAAGTGGCTTGACCTTTATTAGTGAGCCTGGTTACCCCCTCTCGGAACCACAGACTTAGAAATCGCCAGCTCATATACAGTGCATAAAATATATTTATATATATACAGTACCCTTATACACCATTTTAATAAAAAATATCACAAAATTCTTCTAAGTCCCTCGGGGAGAGTGAAAGACGCGCACGTTCATTTTCAGCGCTCCTAGACCTTCCTATAAGAAGTTAGCCAAAAAGTAGCTTCGAAAAACGCTTAGGTTAAGTTTCAGAGTTGCTTCTAATGTACCAAAGCTGGACTTAGACATAATTTCAATCTCACAACATTATGGCTGGTTGGAGACAGTCCGAACCACAAGTACCGGGTCCATGGTTCTGGGCGTATACTGGGGGGACGGGGACGACTCCCATTAACCCCTGACTATACCGGGGATACGCTTATCACAATGCCTTTCTGGTCTGTGCTGAAGCAGGGCATTCTGGCAGCCAAGTGTCTTGACCTTTATTAGTGAGCCTGGTTACCCCCTCTCGGAACCACAGACTTAGAAATCGCCAGCTCATATACAGTGCATAAAATATATTTCTATATATACCCTTATACACCATTTTAATAAAAAATATCACAAAATTCTTCTAAGTCCCTCGGGAAGAGTGAAAGACGCGCACGTTCATTTTCAGTGCTCCTAGACCTTCCTATAAAAAGTTAGCCAAAAAGTAGCTTCGAAAAACGCTTAGGTTAAGTTTCAGAGTTGCTTCTAATGTACCAAAGCTGGACTTAGACATAATTTCACTCTCACAACATTATGGCTGGTTGGAGACAGTCCGAACCACAAGTACCGGGTCCATGGTTCTGGGCGTATACTGGGGGGGACGGGGACGACTCCCATTAACCCCTGACTATACCGGGGATACGCTTATCACAATGCCTTTCTGGTCTGTGCTGAAGCAGGGCATTCTGGAAACCAAGTGGCTTGACCTTTATTAGTGAGCCTGGTTACCCCCTCTCGGAACCACAGACTTAGAAATCGCCAGCTCATATACAGTGCATAAAATATATTTATATATATACAGTACCCTTATACACCATTTTAATAAAAAATATCACAAAATTCTTCTAAGTCCCTCGGGAAAAGTGAAAGACGCGCACGTTCATTTTCAGCGCTCCTAGACCTTCCTATAAGAAGTTAGCCAAAAAGTAGCTTCGAAAAACGCTTAGGTTAAGTTTCAGAGTTGCTTCTAATGTACCAAAGCTGGACTTAGACATAATTTCACTCTCACAACATTATGGCTGGTTGGAGACAGTCCGAACCACAAGTACCGGGTCCATGGTTCTGGGCGTATACTGGGGGGGACGGGGACGACTCCCATTAACCCCTGACTATACCGGGGATACGCTTATCACAATGCCTTTCTGGTCTGTGCTGAAGCAGGGCATTCTGGAAACCAAGTGGCTTGACCTTTATTAGTGAGCCTGGTTACCCCCTCTCGGAACCACAGACTTAGAAATCGCCAGCTCATATACAGTGCATAAAATATATTTATATATATACAGTACCCTTATACACCATTTTAATAAAAAATATCACAAAATTCTTCTAAGTCCCTCGGGGAGAGTGAAAGACGCGCACGTTCATTTTCAGCGCTCCTAGACCTTCCTATAAGAAGTTAGCCAAAAAGTAGCTTCGAAAAACGCTTAGGTTAAGTTTCAGAGTTGCTTCTAATGTACCAAAGCTGGACTTAGACATAATTTCAATCTCACAACATTATGGCTGGTTGGAGACAGTCCGAACCACAAGTACCGGGTCCATGGTTCTGGGCGTATACTGGGGGGACGGGGACGACTCCCATTAACCCCTGACTATACCGGGGATACGCTTATCACAATGCCTTTCTGGTCTGTGCTGAAGCAGGGCATTCTGGCAGCCAAGTGTCTTGACCTTTATTAGTGAGCCTGGTTACCCCCTCTCGGAACCACAGACTTAGAAATCGCCAGCTCATATACAGTGCATAAAATATATTTCTATATATACCCTTATACACCATTTTAATAAAAAATATCACAAAATTCTTCTAAGTCCCTCGGGAAGAGTGAAAGACGCGCACGTTCATTTTCAGTGCTCCTAGACCTTCCTATAAAAAGTTAGCCAAAAAGTAGCTTCGAAAAACGCTTAGGTTAAGTTTCAGAGTTGCTTCTAATGTACCAAAGCTGGACTTAGACATAATTTCACTCTCACAACATTATGGCTGGTTGGAGACAGTCCGAACCACAAGTACCGGGTCCATGGTTCTGGGCGTATACTGGGGGGGACGGGGACGACTCCCATTAACCCCTGACTATACCGGGGATACGCTTATCACAATGCCTTTCTGGTCTGTGCTGAAGCAGGGCATTCTGGAAACCAAGTGGCTTGACCTTTATTAGTGAGCCTGGTTACCCCCTCTCGGAACCACAGACTTAGAAATCGCCAGCTCATATACAGTGCATAAAATATATTTATATATATACCCTTATACACCATTTTAATAAAAAATATCACAAAATTCTTCTAAGTCCCTCGGGAAGAGTGAAAGACGCGCACGTTCATTTTCAGCGCTCCTAGACCTTCCTATAAGAAGTTAGCCAAAAAGTAGCTTCGAAAAACGCTTAGGTTAAGTTTCAGAGTTGCTTCTAATGTACCAAAGCTGGACTTAGACATAATTTCACTCTCACAACATTATGGCTGGTTGGAGACAGTCCGAACCACAAGTACCGGGTCCATGGTTCTGGGCGTATACTGGGGGGGACGGGGACGAATCCCATTAACCCCTGACTATACCGGGGATACGCTTATCACAATGCCTTTCTGGTCTGTGCTGAAGCAGGGCATTCTGGAAACCAAGTGGCTTGACCTTTATTAGTGAGCCTGGTTACCCCCTCTCGGAACCACAGACTTAGAAATCGCCAGCTCATATACAGTGCATAAAATATATTTCTATATATACCCTTATACACCATTTTAATAAAAAATATCACAAAATTCTTCTAAGTCCCTCAGGAAGAGTAAAAGACGCGCACGTTCATTTTCAGAGATCCTAGACCTTCCTATAAGAAGTTAGCCAAAAAGTAGCTTCGAAAAACGCTTAGGTTAAGTTTCAGAGTTGCTTCTAATGTACCAAAGCTGGACTTAGACATAATTTGACTCTCACAACATTATGGCTGGTTGGAGACAGTCAGAACCACAAGTACCGGGTCCATGGTTCTGGGCGTATACTGGGGGGGACGGGGACGACTCCCATTAACCACTGACTATACCGGGGATACGCTTATCACAATGCCTTTCTGATCTGTGCTGAAGCAGGGCATTCTGGCAGCCAAGTGGCTTGACCTTTATTAGTGAGCCTGGTTACCCCCTCTCGGAACCACAGACATAGAAATCGCCAGCTCATATACAGTGCATAAAATATATTTATATATATATACCCTTATACACCATTTTAATAAAAAATATCACAAAATTCTTCTAAGTCCCTCGGGAAGAGTGAAAGACGCGCACGTTCATTTTCAGTGCTCCTAGACCTTCCTATAAAAAGTTAGCCAAAAAGTAGCTTCGAAAAACGCTTAGGTTAAGTTTCAGAGTTGCTTCTAATGTACCAAAGCTGGACTTAGACATAATTTCACTCTCACAACATTATGGCTGGTTGGAGACAGTCCGAACCACAAGTACCGGGTCCATGGTTCTGGGCGTATACTGGGGGGGACGGGGACGACTCCCATTAACCCCTGACTATACCGGGGATACGCTTATCACAATGCCTTTCTGGTCTGTGCTGAAGCAGGGCATTCTGGAAACCAAGTGGCTTGACCTTTATTAGTGAGCCTGGTTACCCCCTCTCGGAACCACAGACTTAGAAATCGCCAGCTCATATACAGTGCATAAAATATATTTATATATATACCCTTATACACCATTTTAATAAAAAATATCACAAAATTCTTCTAAGTCCCTCGGGAAGAGTGAAAGACGCGCACGTTCATTTTCAGCGCTCCTAGACCTTCCTATAAGAAGTTAGCCAAAAAGTAGCTTCGAAAAACGCTTAGGTTAAGTTTCAGAGTTGCTTCTAATGTACCAAAGCTGGACTTAGACATAATTTCACTCTCACAACATTATGGCTGGTTGGAGACAGTCCGAACCACAAGTACCGGGTCCATGGTTCTGGGCGTATACTGGGGGGGACGGGGACGAATCCCATTAACCCCTGACTATACCGGGGATACGCTTATCACAATGCCTTTCTGGTCTGTGCTGAAGCAGGGCATTCTGGAAACCAAGTGGCTTGACCTTTATTAGTGAGCCTGGTTACCCCCTCTCGGAACCACAGACTTAGAAATCGCCAGCTCATATACAGTGCATAAAATATATTTCTATATATACCCTTATACACCATTTTAATAAAAAATATCACAAAATTCTTCTAAGTCCCTCGGGAAGAGTGAAAGACGCGCACGTTCATTTTCAGTGCTCCTAGACCTTCCTATAAAAAGTTAGCCAAAAAGTAGCTTCGAAAAACGCTTAGGTTAAGTTTCAGAGTTGCTTCTAATGTACCAAAGCTGGACTTAGACATAATTTCACTCTCACAACATTATGGCTGGTTGGAGACAGTCCGAACCACAAGTACCGGGTCCATGGTTCTGGGCGTATACTGGGGGGGACGGGGATGACTCCCATTAACCCCTGACTATACCGGGGATACGCTTATCACAATGCCTTTCTGGTCTGTGCTGAAGCAGGGCATTCTGGAAACCAAGTGGCTTGACCTTTATTAGTGAGCCTGGTTACCCCCTCTCGGAACCACAGACTTAGAAATCGCCAGCTCATATACAGTGCATAAAATATATTTCTATATATACCCTTATACACCATTTTAATAAAAAATATCACAAAATTCTTCTAAGTCCCTCGGGAAGAGTGAAAGACGCGCACGTTCAATTTCAGTGCTCCTAGACCTTCCTATAAAAAGTTAGCCAAAAAGTAGCTTCGAAAAACGCTTAGGTTAAGTTTCAGAGTTGCTTCTAATGTACCAAAGCTGGACTTAGACATAATTTCACTCTCACAACATTATGGCTGGTTGGAGACAGTCCGAACCACAAGTACCGGGTCCATGGTTCTGGGCGTATACTGGGGGGGACGGGGACGACTCCCATTAACCCCTGACTATACCGGGGATACGCTTATCACAATGCCTTTCTGGTCTGTGCTGAAGCAGGGCATTCTGGAAACCAAGTGGCTTGACCTTTATTAGTGAGCCTGGTTACCCCCTCTCGGAACCACAGACTTAGAAATCGCCAGCTCATATACAGTGCATAAAATATATTTATATATATACCCTTATACACCATTTTAATAAAAAATATCACAAAATTCTTCTAAGTCCCTCGGGAAGAGTGAAAGACGCGCACGTTCATTTTCAGCGCTCCTAGACCTTCCTATAAGAAGTTAGCCAAAAAGTAGCTTCGAAAAACGCTTAGGTTAAGTTTCAGAGTTGCTTCTAATGTACCAAAGCTGGACTTAGACATAATTTCACTCTCACAACATTATGGCTGGTTGGAGACAGTCCGAACCACAAGTACCGGGTCCATGGTTCTGGGCGTATACTGGGGGGGACGGGGACGAATCCCATTAACCCCTGACTATACCGGGGATACGCTTATCACAATGCCTTTCTGGTCTGTGCTGAAGCAGGGCATTCTGGAAACCAAGTGGCTTGACCTTTATTAGTGAGCCTGGTTACCCCCTCTCGGAACCACAGACTTAGAAATCGCCAGCTCATATACAGTGCATAAAATATATTTCTATATATACCCTTATACACCATTTTAATAAAAAATATCACAAAATTCTTCTAAGTCCCTCGGGAAGAGTGAAAGACGCGCACGTTCATTTTCAGTGCTCCTAGACCTTCCTATAAAAAGTTAGCCAAAAAGTAGCTTCGAAAAACGCTTAGGTTAAGTTTCAGAGTTGCTTCTAATGTACCAAAGCTGGACTTAGACATAATTTCACTCTCACAACATTATGGCTGGTTGGAGACAGTCCGAACCACAAGTACCGGGTCCATGGTTCTGGGCGTATACTGGGGGGGACGGGGATGACTCCCATTAACCCCTGACTATACCGGGGATACGCTTATCACAATGCCTTTCTGGTCTGTGCTGAAGCAGGGCATTCTGGAAACCAAGTGGCTTGACCTTTATTAGTGAGCCTGGTTACCCCCTCTCGGAACCACAGACTTAGAAATCGCCAGCTCATATACAGTGCATAAAATATATTTCTATATATACCCTTATACACCATTTTAATAAAAAATATCACAAAATTCTTCTAAGTCCCTCGGGAAGAGTGAAAGACGCGCACGTTCATTTTCAGTGCTCCTAGACCTTCCTATAAAAAGTTAGCCAAAAAGTAGCTTCGAAAAACGCTTAGGTTAAGTTTCAGAGTTGCTTCTAATGTACCAAAGCTGGACTTAGACATAATTTCACTCTCACAACATTATGGCTGGTTGGAGACAGTCCGAACCACAAGTACCGGGTCCATGGTTCTGGGCGTATACTGGGGGGGACGGGGATGACTCCCATTAACCCCTGACTATACCGGGGATACGCTTATCACAATGCCTTTCTGGTCTGTGCTGAAGCAGGGCATTCTGGAAACCAAGTGGCTTGACCTTTATTAGTGAGCCTGGTTACCCCCTCTCGGAACCACAGACTTAGAAATCGCCAGCTCATATACAGTGCATAAAATATATTTCTATATATACCCTTATACACCATTTTAATAAAAAATATCACAAAATTCTTCTAAGTCCCTCGGGAAGAGTGAAAGACGCGCACGTTCATTTTTAGCGCTCCTAGACCTTCCTATAAGAAGTTAGCCAAAAAGTAGCTTCGAAAAACGCTTAGGTTAAGTTTCAGAGTTGCTTCTAATGTACCAAAGCTGGACTTAGACATAATTTCACTCTCACAACATTATGGCTGGTTGGAGACAGTCCGAACCACAAGTACCGGGTCCATGGTTCTGGGCGTATACTGGGGGGGACGGGGACGACTCCCATTAACCCCTGACTATACCGGGGATACGCTTATCACAATGCCTTTCTGGTCTGTGCTGAAGCAGGGCATTCTGGAAACCAAGTGGCTTGACCTTTATTAGTGAGCCTGGTTACCCCCTCTCGGAACCACAGACTTAGAAATCGCCAGCTCATATACAGTGCATAAAATATATTTATATATATACCCTTATACACCATTTTAATAAAAAATATCACAAAATTCTTCTAAGTCCCTCGGGAAGAGTGAAAGACGCGCACGTTCATTTTCAGCGCTCCTAGACCTTCCTATAAGAAGTTAGCCAAAAAGTAGCTTCGAAAAACGCTTAGGTTAAGTTTCAGAGTTGCTTCTAATGTACCAAAGCTGGACTTAGACATAATTTCACTCTCACAACATTATGGCTGGTTGGAGACAGTCCGAACCACAAGTACCGGGTCCATGGTTCTGGGCGTATACTGGGGGGGACGGGGACGACTCCCATTAACCCCTGACTATACCGGGGATACGCTTATCACAATGCCTTTCTGGTCTGTGCTGAAGCAGGGCATTCTGGAAACCAAGTGGCTTGACCTTTATTAGTGAGCCTGGTTACCCCCTCTCGGAACCACAGACTTAGAAATCGCCAGCTCATATACAGTGCATAAAATATATTTATATATATACCCTTATACACCATTTTAATAAAAAATATCACAAAATTCTTCTAAGTCCCTCGGGAAGAGTGAAAGACGCGCACGTTCATTTTTAGCGCTCCTAGACCTTCCTATAAGAAGTTAGCCAAAAAGTAGCTTCGAAAAACGCTTAGGTTAAGTTTCAGAGTTGCTTCTAATGTACCAAAGCTGGACTTAGACATAATTTCACTCTCACAACATTATGGCTGGTTGGAGACAGTCCGAACCACAAGTACCGGGTCCATGGTTCTGGGCGTATACTGGGGGGGACGGGGACGACTCCCATTAACCCCTGACTATACCGGGGATACGCTTATCACAATGCCTTTCTGGTCTGTGCTGAAGCAGGGCATTCTGGAAACCAAGTGGCTTGACCTTTATTAGTGAGCCTGGTTACCCCCTCTCGGAACCACAGACTTAGAAATCGCCAGCTCATATACAGTGCATAAAATATATTTATATATATACCCTTATACACCATTTTAATAAAAAATATCACAAAATTCTTCTAAGTCCCTCGGGAAGAGTGAAAGACGCGCACGTTCATTTTCAGCGCTCCTAGACCTTCCTATAAGAAGTTAGCCAAAAAGTAGCTTCGAAAAACGCTTAGGTTAAGTTTCAGAGTTGCTTCTAATGTACCAAAGCTGGACTTAGACATAATTTCACTCTCACAACATTATGGCTGGTTGGAGACAGTCCGAACCACAAGTACCGGGTCCATGGTTCTGGGCGTATACTGGGGGGGACGGGGACGAATCCCATTAACCCCTGACTATACCGGGGATACGCTTATCACAATGCCTTTCTGGTCTGTGCTGAAGCAGGGCATTCTGGAAACCAAGTGGCTTGACCTTTATTAGTGAGCCTGGTTACCCCCTCTCGGAACCACAGACTTAGAAATCGCCAGCTCATATACAGTGCATAAAATATATTTATATATATACCCTTATACACCATTTTAATAAAAAATATCACAAAATTCTTCTAAGTCCCTCGGGAAGAGTGAAAGACGCGCACGTTCATTTTTAGCGCTCCTAGACCTTCCTATAAGAAGTTAGCCAAAAAGTAGCTTCGAAAAACGCTTAGGTTAAGTTTCAGAGTTGCTTCTAATGTACCAAAGCTGGACTTAGACATAATTTCACTCTCACAACATTATGGCTGGTTGGAGACAGTCCGAACCACAAGTACCGGGTCCATGGTTCTGGGCGTATACTGGGGGGGACGGGGACGACTCCCATTAACCCCTGACTATACCGGGGATACGCTTATCACAATGCCTTTCTGGTCTGTGCTGAAGCAGGGCATTCTGGAAACCAAGTGGCTTGACCTTTATTAGTGAGCCTGGTTACCCCCTCTCGGAACCACAGACTTAGAAATCGCCAGCTCATATACAGTGCATAAAATATATTTATATATATACCCTTATACACCATTTTAATAAAAAATATCACAAAATTCTTCTAAGTCCCTCGGGAAGAGTGAAAGACGCGCACGTTCATTTTCAGCGCTCCTAGACCTTCCTATAAGAAGTTAGCCAAAAAGTAGCTTCGAAAAACGCTTAGGTTAAGTTTCAGAGTTGCTTCTAATGTACCAAAGCTGGACTTAGACATAATTTCACTCTCACAACATTATGGCTGGTTGGAGACAGTCCGAACCACAAGTACCGGGTCCATGGTTCTGGGCGTATACTGGGGGGGACGGGGACGAATCCCATTAACCCCTGACTATACCGGGGATACGCTTATCACAATGCCTTTCTGGTCTGTGCTGAAGCAGGGCATTCTGGAAACCAAGTGGCTTGACCTTTATTAGTGAGCCTGGTTACCCCCTCTCGGAACCACAGACTTAGAAATCGCCAGCTCATATACAGTGCATAAAATATATTTCTATATATACCCTTATACACCATTTTAATAAAAAATATCACAAAATTCTTCTAAGTCCCTCGGGAAGAGTGAAAGACGCGCACGTTCATTTTCAGTGCTCCTAAACCTTCCTATAAAAAGTTAGCCAAAAAGTAGCTTCGAAAAACGCTTAGGTTAAGTTTCAGAGTTGCTTCTAATGTACCAAAGCTGGACTTAGACATAATTTCACTCTCACAACATTATGGCTGGTTGGAGACAGTCCGAACCACAAGTACCGGGTCCATGGTTCTGGGCGTATACTGGGGGGGACGGGGACGACTCCCATTAACCCCTGACTATACCGGGGATACGCTTATCACAATGCCTTTCTGGTCTGTGCTGAAGCAGGGCATTCTGGAAACCAAGTGGCTTGACCTTTATTAGTGAGCCTGGTTACCCCCTCTATGAACCACAGACTTAGAAATCGCCAGCTCATATACAGTGCATAAAATATATTTCTATATATACCCTTATACACCATTTTAATAAAAAATATCACAAAATTCTTCTAAGTCCCTCGGGAAGAGTGAAAGACGCGCACGTTCATTTTCAGTGCTCCTAGACCTTCCTATAAAAAGTTAGCCAAAAAGTAGCTTCGAAAAACGCTTAGGTTAAGTTTCAGAGTTGCTTCTAATGTACCAAAGCTGGACTTAGACATAATTTCACTCTCACAACATTATGGCTGGTTGGAGACAGTCCGAACCACAAGTACCGGGTCCATGGTTCTGGGCGTATACTGGGGGGGACGGGGACGACTCCCATTAACCCCTGACTATACCGGGGATACGCTTATCACAATGCCTTTCTGGTCTGTGCTGAAGCAGGGCATTCTGGAAACCAAGTGGCTTGACCTTTATTAGTGAGCCTGGTTACCCCCTCTCGGAACCACAGACTTAGAAATCGCCAGCTCATATACAGTGCATAAAATATATTTATATATATACCCTTATACACCATTTTAATAAAAAATATCACAAAATTCTTCTAAGTCCCTCGGGAAGAGTGAAAGACGCGCACGTTCATTTTCAGCGCTCCTAGTCCTTCCTATAAGAAGTTAGCCAAAAAGTAGCTTCGAAAAACGCTTAGGTTAAGTTTCAGAGTTGCTTCTAATGTACCAAAGCTGGACTTAGACATAATTTCACTCTCACAACATTATGGCTGGTTGGAGACAGTCCGAACCACAAGTACCGGGTCCATGGTTCTGGGCGTATACTGGGGGGACGGGGACGACTCCCATTAACCCCTGACTATACCGGGGATACGCTTATCACAATGCCTTTCTGGTCTGTGCTGAAGCAGGGCATTCTGGCAGCCAAGTGTCTTGACCTTTATTAGTGAGCCTGGTTACCCCCTCTCGGAACCACAGACTTAGAAATCGCCAGCTCATATACAGTGCATAAAATATATTTCTATATATACCCTTATACACCATTTTAATAAAAAATATCACAAAATTCTTCTAAGTCCCTCGGGAAAAGTGAAAGACGCGCACGTTCATTTTCAGCGCTCCTAGACCTTCCTATAAGAAGTTAGCCAAAAAGTAGCTTCGAAAAACGCTTAGGTTAAGTTTCAGAGTTGCTTCTAATGTATCAAAGCTGGACTTAGACATAATTTCACTCTCACAACATTATGGCTGGTTGGAGACAGTCCGAACAACAAATACCGGGTCGATGGTTCTGGGCGTATACTGGGGGGACGGGGACGACTTCCATGAACCCCTGACTATACCGGGGATACGCTTATCACAATGCCTTTCTGGTCTGTGCTGAAGCAGGGCATTCTGGAAACCAAGTGGCTTGACCTTTATTAGTGAGCCTGGTTACCCCCTCTCGGAACCACAGACTTAGAAATCGCCAGCTCATATACAGTGCATAAAATATATTTATATATATACCCTTATACACCATTTTAATAAAAAATATCACAAAATTCTTCTAAGTCCCTCGGGAAAAGTGAAAGACGCGCACGTTCATTTTCAGCGCTCCTAGACCTTCCTATAAGAAGTTAGCCAAAAAGTAGCTTCGAAAAACGCTTAGGTTAAGTTTCAGAGTTGCTTCTAATGTACCAAAGCTGGACTTAGACATAATTTCACTCTCACAACATTATGGCTGGTTGGAGACAGTCCGAACCACAAGTACCGGGTCCATGGTTCTGGGCGTATACTGGGGGGACGGGGACGACTCCCATTAACCCCTGACTATACCGGGGATACGCTTATCACAATGCCTTTCTGGTCTGTGCTGAAGCAGGGCATTCTGGAAACCAAGTGGCTTGACCTTTATTAGTGAGCCTGGTTACCCCCTCTCGGAACCACAGACTTAGAAATCGCCAGCTCATATACAGTGCATAAAATATATTTATATATATACCCTTATACACCATTTTAATAAAAAATATCACAAAATTCTTCTAAGTCCCTCGGGAAGAGTGAAAGACGCGCACGTTCATTTTCAGCGCTCCTAGTCCTTCCTATAAGAAGTTAGCCAAAAAGTAGCTTCGAAAAACGCTTAGGTTAAGTTTCAGAGTTGCTTCTAATGTACCAAAGCTGGACTTAGACATAATTTCACTCTCACAACATTATGGCTGGTTGGAGACAGTCCGAACCACAAGTACCGGGTCCATGGTTCTGGGCGTATACTGGGGGGACGGGGACGACTCCCATTAACCCCTGACTATACCGGGGATACGCTTATCACAATGCCTTTCTGGTCTGTGCTGAAGCAGGGCATTCTGGCAGCCAAGTGTCTTGACCTTTATTAGTGAGCCTGGTTACCCCCTCTCGGAACCACAGACTTAGAAATCGCCAGCTCATATACAGTGCATAAAATATATTTCTATATATACCCTTATACACCATTTTAATAAAAAATATCACAAAATTCTTCTAAGTCCCTCGGGAAAAGTGAAAGACGCGCACGTTCATTTTCAGCGCTCCTAGACCTTCCTATAAGAAGTTAGCCAAAAAGTAGCTTCGAAAAACGCTTAGGTTAAGTTTCAGAGTTGCTTCTAATGTACCAAAGCTGGACTTAGACATAATTTCACTCTCACAACATTATGGCTGGTTGGAGACAGTCCGAACCACAAGTACCGGGTCCATGGTTCTGGGCGTATACTGGGGGGACGGGGACGACTCCCATTAACCCCTGACTATACCGGGGATACGCTTATCACAATGCCTTTCTGGTCTGTGCTGAAGCAGGGCATTCTGGAAACCAAGTGGCTTGACCTTTATTAGTGAGCCTGGTTACCCCCTCTCGGAACCACAGACTTAGAAATCGCCAGCTCATATACAGTGCATAAAATATATTTATATATATACCCTTATACACCATTTTAATAAAAAATATCACAAAATTCTTCTAAGTCCCTCGGGAAGAGTGAAAGACGCGCACGTTCATTTTCAGCGCTCCTAGACCTTCCTATAAGAAGTTAGCCAAAAAGTAGCTTCGAAAAACGCTTAGGTTAAGTTTCAGAGTTGCTTCTAATGTACCAAAGCTGGACTTAGACATAATTTCACTCTCACAACATTATGGCTGGTTGGAGACAGTCCGAACCACAAGTACCGGGTCCATGGTTCTGGGCGTATACTGGGGGGGACGGGGACGAATCCCATTAACCCCTGACTATACCGGGGATACGCTTATCACAATGCCTTTCTGGTCTGTGCTGAAGCAGGGCATTCTGGAAACCAAGTGGCTTGACCTTTATTAGTGAGCCTGGTTACCCCCTCTCGGAACCACAGACTTAGAAATCGCCAGCTCATATACAGTGCATAAAATATATTTCTATATATACCCTTATACACCATTTTAATAAAAAATATCACAAAATTCTTCTAAGTCCCTCGGGAAAAGTGAAAGACGCGCACGTTCATTTTCAGCGCTCCTAGACCTTCCTATAAGAAGTTAGCCAAAAAGTAGCTTCGAAAAACGCTTAGGTTAAGTTTCAGAGTTGCTTCTAATGTATCAAAGCTGGACTTAGACATAATTTCACTCTCACAACATTATGGCTGGTTGGAGACAGTCCGAACCACAAATACCGGGTCGATGGTTCTGGGCGTATACTGGGGGGACGGGGACGACTTCCATGAACCCCTGACTATACCGGGGATATGCTTATCACAATGCCTTTCTGGTCTGTGCTGAAGCAGGGCATTCTGGAAACCAAGTGGCTTGACCTTTATTAGTGAGCCTGGTTACCCCCTCTCGGAACCACAGACTTAGAAATCGCCAGCTCATATACAGTGCATAAAATATATTTCTATATATACCCTTATACACCATTTTAATAAAAAATATCACAAAATTCTTCTAAGTCCCTCGGGAAAAGTGAAAGACGCGCACGTTCATTTTCAGCGCTCCTAGACCTTCCTATAAGAAGTTAGCCAAAAAGTAGCTTCGAAAAACGCTTAGGTTAAGTTTCAGAGTTGCTTCTAATGTACCAAAGCTGGACTTAGACATAATTTCACTCTCACAACATTATGGCTGGTTGGAGACAGTCCGAACCACAAGTACCGGGTCCATGGTTCTGGGCGTATACTGGGGGGACGGGGACGACTCCCATTAACCCCTGACTATACCGGGGATACGCTTATCACAATGCCTTTCTGGTCTGTGCTGAAGCAGGGCATTCTGGAAACCAAGTGGCTTGACCTTTATTAGTGAGCCTGGTTACCCCCTCTCGGAACCACAGACTTAGAAATCGCCAGCTCATATACAGTGCATAAAATATATTTCTATATATACCCTTATACACCATTTTAATAAAAAATATCACAAAATTCTTCTAAGTCCCTCGGGAAGAGTGAAAGACGCGCACGTTCATTTTCAGTGCTCCTAGACCTTCCTATAAAAAGTTAGCCAAAAAGTAGCTTCGAAAAACGCTTAGGTTAAGTTTCAGAGTTGCTTCTAATGTACCAAAGCTGGACTTAGACATAATTTCACTCTCACAACATTATGGCTGGTTGGAGACAGTCCGAACCACAAGTACCGGGTCCATGGTTCTGGGCGTATACTGGGGGGGACGGGGACGACTCCCATTAACCCCTGACTATACCGGGGATACGCTTATCACAATGCCTTTCTGGTCTGTGCTGAAGCAGGGCATTCTGGAAACCAAGTGGCTTGACCTTTATTAGTGAGCCTGGTTACCCCCTCTCGGAACCACAGACTTAGAAATCGCCAGCTCATATACAGTGCATAAAATATATTTCTATATATACCCTTATACACCATTTTAATAAAAAATATCACAAAATTCTTCTAAGTCCCTCGGGAAGAGTGAAAGACGCGCACGTTCATTTTCAGTGCTCCTAGACCTTCCTATAAAAAGTTAGCCAAAAAGTAGCTTCGAAAAACGCTTAGGTTAAGTTTCAGAGTTGCTTCTAATGTACCAAAGCTGGACTTAGACATAATTTCACTCTCACAACATTATGGCTGGTTGGAGACAGTCCGAACCACAAGTACCGGGTCCATGGTTCTGGGCGTATACTGGGGGGGACGGGGACGACTCCCATTAACCCCTGACTATACCGGGGATACGCTTATCACAATGCCTTTCTGGTCTGTGCTGAAGCAGGGCATTCTGGAAACCAAGTGGCTTGACCTTTATTAGTGAGCCTGGTTACCCCCTCTCGGAACCACAGACTTAGAAATCGCCAGCTCATATACAGTGCATAAAATATATTTATATATATACCCTTATACACCATTTTAATAAAAAATATCACAAAATTCTTCTAAGTCCCTCGGGAAGAGTGAAAGACGCGCACGTTCATTTTCAGCGCTCCTAGACCTTCCTATAAGAAGTTAGCCAAAAAGTAGCTTCGAAAAACGCTTAGGTTAAGTTTCAGAGTTGCTTCTAATGTACCAAAGCTGGACTTAGACATAATTTCACTCTCACAACATTATGGCTGGTTGGAGACAGTCCGAACCACAAGTACCGGGTCCATGGTTCTGGGCGTATACTGGGGGGACGGGGACGACTCCCATTAACCCCTGACTATACCGGGGATACGCTTATCACAATGCCTTTCTGGTCTGTGCTGAAGCAGGGCATTCTGGCAGCCAAGTGTCTTGACCTTTATTAGTGAGCCTGGTTACCCCCTCTCGGAACCACAGACTTAGAAATCGCCAGCTCATATACAGTGCATAAAATATATTTCTATATATACCCTTAAACACCATTTTAATAAAAAATATCACAAAATTCTTCTAAGTCCCTCGGGAAAAGTGAAAGACGCGCACGTTCATTTTCAGCGCTCCTAGACCTTCCTATAAGAAGTTAGCCAAAAAGTAGCTTCGAAAAACGCTTAGGTTAAGTTTCAGGGTTGCTTCTAATGTATCAAAGCTGGACTTAGACATAATTTCACTCTCACAACATTATGGCTGGTTGGAGACAGTCCGAACCACAAATACCGGGTCGATGGTTCTGGGCGTATACTGGGGGGACGGGGACGACTTCCATGAACCCCTGACTATACCGGGGATACGCTTATCACAATGCCTTTCTGGTCTGTGCTGAAGCAGGGCATTCTGGAAACCAAGTGGCTTGACCTTTATTAGTGAGCCTGGTTACCCCCTCTCGGAACCACAGACTTAGAAATCGCCAGCTCATATACAGTGCATAAAATATATTTCTATATATACCCTTATACACCATTTTAATAAAAAATATCACAAAATTCTTCTAAGTCCCTCGGGAAAAGTGAAAGACGCGCACGTTCATTTTCAGCGCTCCTAGACCTTCCTATAAGAAGTTAGCCAAAAAGTAGCTTCGAAAAACGCTTAGGTTAAGTTTCAGAGTTGCTTCTAATGTACCAAAGCTGGACTTAGACATAATTTCACTCTCACAACATTATGGCTGGTTGGAGACAGTCCGAACCACAAGTACCGGGTCCATGGTTCTGGGCGTATACTGGGGGGGACGGGGACGACTCCCATTAACCCCTGACTATACCGGGGATACGCTTATCACAATGCCTTTCTGGTCTGTGCTGAAGCAGGGCATTCTGGAAACCAAGTGGCTTGACCTTTATTAGTGAGCCTGGTTACCCCCTCTCGGAACCACAGACTTAGAAATCGCCAGCTCATATACAGTGCATAAAATATATTTATATATATACCCTTATACACCATTTTAATAAAAAATATCACAAAATTATTCTAAGTCCCTCGGGAAGAGTGAAAGACGCGCACGTTCATTTTCAGCGCTCCTAGACCTTCCTATAAGAAGTTAGCCAAAAAGTAGCTTCGAAAAACGCTTAGGTTAAGTTTCAGAGTTGCTTCTAATGTACCAAAGCTGGACTTAGACATAATTTCACTCTCACAACATTATGGCTGGTTGGAGACAGTCCGAACCACAAGTACCGGGTCCATGGTTCTGGGCGTATACTGGGGGGGACGGGGACGACTCCCATTAACCCCTGACTATACCGGGGATACGCTTATCACAATGCCTTTCTGGTCTGTGCTGAAGCAGGGCATTCTGGCAGCCAAGTGTCTTGACCTTTATTAGTGAGCCTGGTTACCCCCTCTCGGAACCACAGACTTAGAAATCGCCAGCTCATATACAGTGCATAAAATATATTTCTATATATACCCTTATACACCATTTTAATAAAAAATATCACAAAATTCTTCTAAGTACCTCGGGAAGAGTGAAAGACGCGCACGTTCATTTTCAGCGCTCCTAGACCTTCCTATAAAAAGTTAGCCAAAAAGTAGCTTCGAAAAACGCTTAGGTTAAGTTTCAGAGTTGCTTCTAATGTACCAAAGCTGGACTTAGACATAATTTCACTCTCACAACATTATGGCTGGTTGGAGACAGTCCGAACCACAAGTACCGGGTCCATGGTTCTGGGCGTATACTGGGGGGGACGGGGACGACTCCCATTAACCCCTGACTATACCGGGGATACGCTTATCACAATGCCTTTCTGGTCTATGCTGAAGCAGGGCATTCTGGAAACCAAGTGGCTTGACCTTTATTAGTGAGCCTGGTTACCCCCTCTCGGAACCACAGACTTAGAAATCGCCAGCTCATATACAGTGCATAAAATATATTTCTATATATACCCTTATACACCATTTTAATAAAAAATATCACAAAATTCTTCTAAGTCCCTCGGGAAGAGTGAAAGACGCGCACGTTCATTTTCAGTGCTCTTAGACCTTCCTATAAAAAGTTAGCCAAAAAGTAGCTTCGAAAAACGCTTAGGTTAAGTTTCAGAGTTGCTTCTAATGTACCAAAGCTGGACTTAGACATAATTTCACTCTCACAACATTATGGCTGGTTGGAGACAGTCCGAACCACAAGTACCGGGTCCATGGTTCTGGGCGTATACTGGGGGGGACGGGGACGACTCCCATTAACCCCTGACTATACCGGGGATACGCTTATCACAATGCCTTTCTGGTCTGTGCTGAAGCAGGGCATTCTGGAAACCAAGTGGCTTGACCTTTATTAGTGAGCCTGGTTACCCCCTCTCGGAACCACAGACTTAGAAATCGCCAGCTCATATACAGTGCATAAAATATATTTCTATATATACCCTTATACACCATTTTAATAAAAAATATCACAAAATTCTTCTAAGTCCCTCGGGAAGAGTGAAAGACGCGCACGTTCATTTTCAGTGCTCCTAGACCTTCCTATAAAAAGTTAGCCAAAAAGTAGCTTCGAAAAACGCTTAGGTTAAGTTTCAGAGTTGCTTCTAATGTACCAAAGCTGGACTTAGACATAATTTCACTCTCACAACATTATGGCTGGTTGGAGACAGTCCGAACCACAAGTACCGGGTCCATGGTTCTGGGCGTATACTGGGGGGGACGGGGACGACTCCCATTAACCCCTGACTATACCGGGGATACGCTTATCACAATGCCTTTCTGGTCTGTGCTGAAGCAGGGCATTCTGGAAACCAAGTGGCTTGACCTTTATTAGTGAGCCTGGTTACCCCCTCTCGGAACCACAGACTTAGAAATCGCCAGCTCATATACAGTGCATAAAATATATTTATATATATACCCTTATACACCATTTTAATAAAAAATATCACAAAATTCTTCTAAGTCACTCGGGAAGAGTGAAAGACGCGCACGTTCATTTTCAGCGCTCCTAGACCTTCCTATAAGAAGTTAGCCAAAAAGTAGCTTCGAAAAACGCTTAGGTTAAGTTTCAGAGTTGCTTCTAATGTACCAAAGCTGGACTTAGACATAATTTCACTCTCACAACATTATGGCTGGTTGGAGACAGTCCGAACCACAAGTACCGGGTCCATGGTTCTGGGCGTATACTGGGGGGGACGGGGACGACTCCCATTAACCCCTGACTATACCGGGGATACGCTTATCACAATGCCTTTCTGGTCTGTGCTGAAGCAGGGCATTCTGGAAACCAAGTGGCTTGACCTTTATTAGTGAGCCTGGTTACCCCCTCTCGGAACCACAGACTTAGAAATCGCCAGCTCATATACAGTGCATAAAATATATTTCTATATATACCCTTATACACCATTTTAATAAAAAATATCACAAAATTCTTCTAAGTCCCTCGGGAAGAGTGAAAGACGCGCACGTTCATTTTCAGTGCTCCTAGACCTTCCTATAAAAAGTTAGCCAAAAAGTAGCTTCGAAAAACGCTTAGGTTAAGTTTCAGAGTTGCTTCTAATGTACCAAAGCTGGACTTAGACATAATTTCACTCTCACAACATTATGGCTGGTTGGAGACAGTCCGAACCACAAGTACCGGGTCGATGGTTCTGGGCGTATACTGGGGGGACGGGGACGACTCCCATGAACCCCTGACTATACCGGGGATACGCTTATCACAATGCCTTTCTGGTCTGTGCTGAAGCAGGGCATTCTGGCAGCCAAGTGGCTTGACCTTTATTAGTGAGCCTAGTTACCCCCTCTCGGAACCACAGACTTAGAAATCGCCAGCTCATATACAGTGCATAAAATATATTTCTATATATACCCTTATACACCATTTTAATAAAAAATATCACAAAATTCTTCTAAGTCCCTCGGGAAGAGTGAAAGATGCGGACGTTCATTTTCAGAGCTCCTAGACCTTCCTATAAGAAGTTAGCCAAAAAGTAGCTTCGAAAAACGCTTAGGTTAAGTTTCAGAGTTGCTTCTAATGTACCAAAGCTGGACTTAGACATAATTTCACTCTCACAACATTATGGCTGGTTGGAGACAGTCCGAACCACAAGTACCGGGTCGATGGTTCTGGGCGTATACTGGGGGGACGGGGACGACTCCCATGAACCCCTGACTATACCGGGGATACGCTTATCACAATGCCTTTCTGGTCTGTGCTGAAGCAGGGCATTCTGGAAACCAAGTGGCTTGACCTTTATTAGTGAGCCTGGTTACCCCCTCTCGGAACCACAGACTTAGAAATCGCCAGCTCATATACAGTGCATAAAATATATTTCTATATATACCCTTATACACCATTTTAATAAAAAATATCACAAAATTCTTCTAAGTCCCTCAGGAAGAGTAAAAGACGCGCACGTTCATTTTCAGAGCTCCTAGACCTTCCTATAAGAAGTTAGCCAAAAAGTAGCTTCGAAAAACGCTTAGGTTAAGTTTCAGAGTTGCTTCTAATGTACCAAAGCTGGACTTAGACATAATTTGACTCTCACAACATTATGGCTGGTTGGAGACAGTCAGAACCACAAGTACCGGGTCCATGGTTCTGGGCGTATACTGGGGGGGACGGGGACGACTCCCATTAACCACTGACTATACCGGGGATACGCTTATCACAATGCCTTTCTGATCTGTGCTGAAGCAGGGCATTCTGGCAGCCAAGTGGCTTGACCTTTATTAGTGAGCCTGGTTACCCCCTCTCGGAACCACAGACATAGAAATCGCCAGCTCATATTCAGTGCATAAAATATATTTATATATATATACCCTTATACACCATTTTAATAAAAAATATCACAAAATTCTTCTAAGTCCCTCGGGAAAAGTGAAAGACGCGCACGTTCATTTTCAGCGCTCCTAGACCTTCCTATAAGAAGTTAGCCAAAAAGTAGCTTCGAAAAACGCTTAGGTTAAGTTTCAGAGTTGCTTCTAATGTACCAAAGCTGGACTTAGACATAATTTCACTCTCACAACATTATGGCTGGTTGGAGACAGTCCGAACCACAAGTACCGGGTCCATGGTTCTGGGCGTATACTGGGGGGGACGGGGACGACTCCCATTAACCCCTGACTATACCGGGGATACGCTTATCACAATGCCTTTCTGGTCTGTGCTGAAGCAGGGCATTCTGGAAACCAAGTGGCTTGACCTTTATTAGTGAGCCTGGTTACCCCCTCTCGGAACCACAGACTTAGAAATCGCCAGCTCATATACAGTGCATAAAATATATTTATATATATACCCTTATACACCATTTTAATAAAAAATATCACAAAATTCTTCTAAGTCCCTCGGGGAGAGTGAAAGACGCGCACGTTCATTTTCAGCGCTCCTAGACCTTCCTATAAGAAGTTAGCCAAAAAGTAGCTTCGAAAAACGCTTAGGTTAAGTTTCAGAGTTGCTTCTAATGTACCAAAGCTGGACTTAGACATAATTTCACTCTCACAACATTATGGCTGGTTGGAGACTGTCCGAACCACAAGTACCGGGTCCATGGTTCTGGGCGTATACTGGGGGGGACGGGGACGACTCCCATTAACCCCTGACTATACCGGGGATACGCTTATCACAATGCCTTTCTGGTCTGTGCTGAAGCAGGGCATTCTGGAAACCAAGTGGCTTGACCTTTATTAGTGAGCCTGGTTACCCCCTCTCGGAACCACAGACTTAGAAATCGCCAGCTCATATACAGTGCATAAAATATATTTATATATATACCCTTATACACCATTTTAATAAAAAATATCACAAAATTCTTCTAAGTCCCTCGGGAAGAGTGAAAGACGCGCACGTTCATTTTCAGCGCTCCTAGACCTTCCTATAAGAAGTTAGCCAAAAAGTAGCTTCGAAAAACGCTTAGGTTAAGTTTCAGAGTTGCTTCTAATGTACCAAAGCTGGACTTAGACATAATTTCACTCTCACAACATTATGGCTGGTTGGAGACAGTCCGAACCACAAGTACCGGGTCCATGGTTCTGGGCGTATACTGGGGGGGACGGGGACGACTCCCATTAACCCCTGACTATACCGGGGATACGCTTATCACAATGCCTTTCTGGTCTGTGCTGAAGCAGGGCATTCTGGAAACCAAGTGGCTTGACCTTTATTAGTGAGCCTGGTTACCCCCTCTCGGAACCACAGACTTAGAAATCGCCAGCTCATATACAGTGCATAAAATATATTTCTATATATACCCCTATACACCATTTTAATAAAAAATATCACAAAATTCTTCTAAGTCCCTCGGGAAGAGTGAAAGACGCGCACGTTCATTTTCAGTGCTCCTAGACCTTCCTATAAAAAGTTAGCCAAAAAGTAGCTTCGAAAAACGCTTAGGTTAAGTTTCAGAGTTGCTTCTAATGTACCAAAGCTGGACTTAGACATAATTTCACTCTCACAACATTATGGCTGGTTGGAGACAGTCCGAACCACAAGTACCGGGTCGATGGTTCTGGGCGTATACTGGGGGGACGGGGACGACTCCCATGAACCCCTGACTATACCGGGGATACGCTTATCACAATGCCTTTCTGGTCTGTGCTGAAGCAGGGCATTCTGGCAGCCAAGTGGCTTGACCTTTATTAGTGAGCCTGGTTACCCCCTCTCGGAACCACAGACTTAGAAATCGCCAGCTCATATACAGTGCATAAAATATATTTATATATATACCCTTATACACCATTTTAATAAAAAATATCACAAAATTCTTCTAAGTCCCTCGGGAAGAGTGAAAGATGCGGACGTTCATTTTCAGAGCTCCTAGACCTTCCTATAAGAAGTTAGCCAAAAAGTAGCTTCGAAAAACGCTTAGGTTAAGTTTCAGAGTTGCTTCTAATGTACCAAAGCTGGACTTAGACATAATTTCACTCTCACAACATTATGGCTGGTTGGAGACAGTCCGAACCACAAGTACCGGGTCGATGGTTCTGGGCGTATACTGGGGGGACGGGGACGACTCCCATGAACCCCTGACTATACCGGGGATACGCTTATCACAATGCCTTTCTGGTCTGTGCTGAAGCAGGGCATTCTGGAAACCAAGTGGCTTGACCTTTATTAGTGAGCCTGGTTACCCCCTCTCGGAACCACAGACTTAGAAATCGCCAGCTCATATACAGTGCATAAAATATATTTCTATACTGTATATACCCTTATACACCATTTTAATAAAAAATATCACAAAATTCTTCTAAGTCCCTCAGGAAGAGTAAAAGACGCGCATGTTCATTTTCAGAGCTCCTAGACCTTCCTATAAGAAGTTAGCCAAAAAGTAGCTTCGAAAAACGCTTAGGTTAAGTTTCAGAGTTGCTTCTAATGTACCAAAGCTGGACTTAGACATAATTTGACTCTCACAACATTATGGCTGGTTGGAGACAGTCAGAACCACAAGTACCGGGTCCATGGTTCTGGGCGTATACTGGGGGGGACGGGGACGACTCCCATTAACCACTGACTATACCGGGGATACGCTTATCACAATGCATTTCTGATCTGTGCTGAAGCATGGCATTCTGGCAGCCAAGTGGCTTGACCTTTATTAGTGAGCCTGGTTACCCCCTCTCGGAACCACAGACATAGAAATCGCCAGCTCATATACAGTGCATAAAATATATTTATATATATATACCCTTATACACCATTTTAATAAAAAATATCACAAAATTCTTCTAAGTCCCTCGGGAAAAGTGAAAGACGCGCACGTTCATTTTCAGCGCTCCTAGACCTTCCTATAAGAAGTTAGCCAAAAAGTAGCTTCGAAAAACGCTTAGGTTAAGTTTCAGAGTTGCTTCTAATGTACCAAAGCTGGACTTAGACATAATTTGACTCTCACAACATTATGGCTGGTTGGAGACAGTCAGAACCACAAGTACCGGGTCCATGGTTCTGGGCGTATACTGGGGGGGACGGGGACGACTCCCATTAACCACTGACTATACCGGGGATACGCTTATCACAATGCATTTCTGATCTGTGCTGAAGCATGGCATTCTGGCAGCCAAGTGGCTTGACCTTTATTAGTGAGCCTGGTTACCCCCTCTCGGAACCACAGACATAGAAATCGCCAGCTCATATACAGTGCATAAAATATATTTATATATATATACCCTTATACACCATTTTAATAAAAAATATCACAAAATTCTTCTAAGTCCCTCGGGAAAAGTGAAAGACGCGCACGTTCATT
Organism: Ascaphus truei; assembly: GCF_040206685.1. Classification (NCBI taxonomy): domain Eukaryota; kingdom Metazoa; phylum Chordata; class Amphibia; order Anura; family Ascaphidae; genus Ascaphus; species Ascaphus truei. The sequence continues at coordinate 288,956,295 of NC_134483.1, read as the reverse complement.
TTCAGCGCTCCTAGACCTTCCTATAAGAAGTTAGCCAAAAAGTAGCTTCGAAAAACGCTTAGGTTAAGTTTCAGAGTTGCTTCTAATGTACCAAAGCTGGACTTAGACATAATTTGACTCTCACAACATTATGGCTGGTTGGAGACAGTCAGAACCACAAGTACCGGGTCCATGGTTCTGGGCGTATACTGGGGGGGACGGGGACGACTCCCATTAACCACTGACTATACCGGGGATACGCTTATCACAATGCATTTCTGATCTGTGCTGAAGCATGGCATTCTGGCAGCCAAGTGGCTTGACCTTTATTAGTGAGCCTGGTTACCCCCTCTCGGAACCACAGACATAGAAATCGCCAGCTCATATACAGTGCATAAAATATATTTATATATATATACCCTTATACACCATTTTAATAAAAAATATCACAAAATTCTTCTAAGTCCCTCGGGAAAAGTGAAAGACGCGCACGTTCATTTTCAGCGCTCCTAGACCTTCCTATAAGAAGTTAGCCAAAAAGTAGCTTCGAAAAACGCTTAGGTTAAGTTTCAGAGTTGCTTCTAATGTACCAAAGCTGGACTTAGACATAATTTCACTCTCACAACATTATGGCTGGTTGGAGACAGTCCGAACCACAAGTACCGGGTCCATGGTTCTGGGCGTATACTGGGGGGGACGGGGACGACTCCCATTAACCCCTGACTATACCGGGGATACGCTTATCACAATGCCTTTCTGGTCTGTGCTGAAGCAGGGCATTCTGGAAACCAAGTGGCTTGACCTTTATTAGTGAGCCTGGTTACCCCCTCTCGGAACCACAGACTTAGAAATCGCCAGCTCATATACAGTGCATAAAATATATTTATATATATACCCTTATACACCATTTTAATAAAAAATATCACAAAATTCTTCTAAGTCCCTCGGGGAGAGTGAAAGACGCGCACGTTCATTTTCAGCGCTCCTAGACCTTCCTATAAGAAGTTAGCCAAAAAGTAGCTTCGAAAAACGCTTAGGTTAAGTTTCAGAGTTGCTTCTAATGTACCAAAGCTGGACTTAGACATAATTTCACTCTCACAACATTATGGCTGGTTGGAGACAGTCCGAACCACAAGTACCGGGTCCATGGTTCTGGGCGTATACTGGGGGGACGGGGACGACTCCCATTAACCCCTGACTATACCGGGGATACGCTTATCACAATGCCTTTCTGGTCTGTGCTGAAGCAGGGCATTCTGGCAGCCAAGTGTCTTGACCTTTATTAGTGAGCCTGGTTACCCCCTCTCGGAACCACAGACTTAGAAATCGCCAGCTCATATACAGTGCATAAAATATATTTCTATATATACCCTTATACACCATTTTAATAAAAAATATCACAAAATTCTTCTAAGTCCCTCGGAAAGAGTGAAAGACGCGCACGTTCATTTTCAGTGCTCCTAGACCTTCCTATAAAAAGTTAGCCAAAAGGTAGCTTCGAAAAACGCTTAGGTTAAGTTTCAGAGTTGCTTCTAATGTACCAAAGCTGGACTTAGACATAATTTCACTCTCACAACATTATGGCTGGTTGGAGACAGTCCGAACCACAAGTACCGGGTCCATGGTTCTGGGCGTATACTGGGGGGGACGGGGACGACTCCCATTAACCCCTGACTATACCGGGGATACGCTTATCACAATGCCTTTCTGGTCTGTGCTGAAGCAGGGCATTCTGGAAACCAAGTGGCTTGACCTTTATTAGTGAGCCTGGTTACCCCCTCTCGGAACCACAGACTTAGAAATCGCCAGCTCATATACAGTGCATAAAATATATTTATATATATACCCTTATACACCATTTTAATAAAAAATATCACAAAATTCTTCTAAGTCCCTCGGGAAGAGTGAAAGACGCGCACGTTCATTTTCAGCGCTCCTAGACCTTCCTATAAGAAGTTAGCCAAAAAGTAGCTTCGAAAAACGCTTAGGTTAAGTTTCAGAGTTGCTTCTAATGTACCAAAGCTGGACTTAGACATAATTTCACTCTCACAACATTATGGCTGGTTGGAGACAGTCCGAACCACAAGTACCGGGTCGATGGTTCTGGGCGTATACTGGGGGGACGGGGACGACTCCCATGAACCCCTGACTATACCGGGGATACGCTTATCACAATGCCTTTCTGGTCTGTGCTGAAGCAGGGCATTATGGCAGCCAAGTGGCTTGACCTTTATTAGTGAGCCTGGTTACCCCCTCTCGGAACCACAGACTTAGAAATCGCCAGCTCATATACAGTGCATAAAATATATTTATATATATATACCCTTATACACCATTTTAATAAAAAATATCACAAAATTCTTCTAAGTCCCTCGGAAAGAGTGAAAGATGCGTACGTTCGTTTTCAGAGCTCCTAGACCTTCCTATAAGAAGTTAGCCAAAAAGTAGCTTCGAAAAACGCTTAGGTTAAGTTTCAGAGTTGCTTCTAATGTACCAAAGCTGGACTTAGACATAATTTCACTCTCACAACATTATGGCTGGTTGGAGACAGTCCGAACCACAAGTACCGGGTCGATGGTTCTGGGCGTATACTGGGGGGACGGGGACGACTCCCATGAACCCCTGACTATACCGGGGATACGCTTATCACAATGCCTTTCTGGTCTGTGCTGAAGCAGGGCATTCTGGAAACCAAGTGGCTTGACCTTTATTAGTGAGCCTGGTTACCCCCTCTCGGAACCACAGACTTAGAAATCGCCAGCTCATATACAGTGCATAAAATATATTTCTATATATACCCTTATACACCATTTTAATAAAAAATATCACAAAATTCTTCTAAGTCCCTCAGGAAGAGTGAAAGACGCGCACGTTCATTTTCAGAGCTCCTAGACCTTCCTATAAGAAGTTAGCCAAAAAGTAGCTTCGAAAAACGCTTAGGTTAAGTTTCAGAGTTGCTTCTAATGTACCAAAGCTGGACTTAGACATAATTTGACTCTCACAACATTATGGCTGGTTGGAGACAGTCAGAACCACAAGTACCGGGTCCATGGTTCTGGGCGTATACTGGGGGGGACGGGGACGACTCCCATTAACCCCTGACTATACCGGGGATACGCTTATCACAATGCCTTTCTGGTCTGTGCTGAAGCAGGGCATTCTGGAAACCAAGTGGCTTGACCTTTATTAGTGAGCCTGGTTACCCCCTCTCGGAACCACAGACTTAGAAATCGCCAGCTCATATACAGTGCATAAAATATATTTATATATATACCCTTATACACCATTTTAATAAAAAATATCACAAAATTCTTCTAAGTCCCTCGGGAAGAGTGAAAGACGCGCACGTTCATTTTCAGCGCTCCTAGACCTTCCTATAAGAAGTTAGCCAAAAAGTAGCTTCGAAAAACGCTTAGGTTAAGTTTCAGAGTTGCTTCTAATGTACCAAAGCTGGACTTAGACATAATTTCACTCTCACAACATTATGGCTGGTTGGAGACAGTCCGAACCACAAGTACCGGGTCGATGGTTCTGGGCGTATACTGGGGGGACGGGGACGACTCCCATGAACCCCTGACTATACCGGGGATACGCTTATCACAATGCCTTTCTGGTCTGTGCTGAAGCAGGGCATTATGGCAGCCAAGTGGCTTGACCTTTATTAGTGAGCCTGGTTACCCCCTCTCGGAACCACAGACTTAGAAATCGCCAGCTCATATACAGTGCATAAAATATATTTATATATATATACCCTTATACACCATTTTAATAAAAAATATCACAAAATTCTTCTAAGTCCCTCGGAAAGAGTGAAAGATGCGTACGTTCGTTTTCAGAGCTCCTAGACCTTCCTATAAGAAGTTAGCCAAAAAGTAGCTTCGAAAAACGCTTAGGTTAAGTTTCAGAGTTGCTTCTAATGTACCAAAGCTGGACTTAGACATAATTTCACTCTCACAACATTATGGCTGGTTGGAGACAGTCCGAACCACAAGTACCGGGTCGATGGTTCTGGGCGTATACTGGGGGGACGGGGACGACTCCCATGAACCCCTGACTATACCGGGGATACGCTTATCACAATGCCTTTCTGGTCTGTGCTGAAGCAGGGCATTCTGGAAACCAAGTGGCTTGACCTTTATTAGTGAGCCTGGTTACCCCCTCTCGGAACCACAGACTTAGAAATCGCCAGCTCATATACAGTGCATAAAATATATTTCTATATATACCCTTATACACCATTTTAATAAAAAATATCACAAAATTCTTCTAAGTCCCTCAGGAAGAGTGAAAGACGCGCACGTTCATTTTCAGAGCTCCTAGACCTTCCTATAAGAAGTTAGCCAAAAAGTAGCTTCGAAAAACGCTTAGGTTAAGTTTCAGAGTTGCTTCTAATGTACCAAAGCTGGACTTAGACATAATTTGACTCTCACAACATTATGGCTGGTTGGAGACAGTCAGAACCACAAGTACCGGGTCCATGGTTCTGGGCGTATACTGGGGGGGACGGGGACGACTCCCATTAACCACTGACTATACCGGGGATACGCTTATCACAATGCCTTTCTGATCTGTGCTGAAGCAGGGCATTCTGGCAGCCAAGTGGCTTGACCTTTATTAGTGAGCCTGGTTACCCCCTCTCGGAACCACAGACATAGAAATCGCCAGCTCATATACAGTGCATAAAATATATTTATATATATATACCCTTATACACCATTTTAATAAAAAATATCACAAAATTCTTCTAAGTCCCTCGGGAAAAGTGAAAGACGCGCACGTTCATTTTCAGCGCTCCTAGACCTTCCTATAAGAAGTTAGCCAAAAAGTAGCTTCGAAAAACGCTTAGGTTAAGTTTCAGAGTTGCTTCTAATGTACCAAAGCTGGACTTAGACATAATTTGACTCTCACAACATTATGGCTGGTTGGAGACAGTCAGAACCACAAGTACCGGGTCCATGGTTCTGGGCGTATACTGGGGGGGACGGGGACGACTCCCATTAACCCCTGACTATACCGGGGATACGCTTATCACAATGCCTTTCTGGTCTGTGCTGAAGCAGGGCATTCTGGAAACCAAGTGGCTTGACCTTTATTAGTGAGCCTGGTTACCCCCTCTCGGAACCACAGACTTAGAAATCGCCAGCTCATATACAGTGCATAAAATATATTTATATATATACCCTTATACACCATTTTAATAAAAAATATCACAAAATTCTTCTAAGTCCCTCGGGAAGAGTGAAAGACGCGCACGTTCATTTTCAGCGCTCCTAGACCTTCCTATAAGAAGTTAGCCAAAAAGTAGCTTCGAAAAACGCTTAGGTTAAGTTTCAGAGTTGCTTCTAATGTACCAAAGCTGGACTTAGACATAATTTCACTCTCACAACATTATGGCTGGTTGGAGACAGTCCGAACCACAAGTACCGGGTCGATGGTTCTGGGCGTATACTGGGGGGACGGGGACGACTCCCATGAACCCCTGACTATACCGGGGATACGCTTATCACAATGCCTTTCTGGTCTGTGCTGAAGCAGGGCATTATGGCAGCCAAGTGGCTTGACCTTTATTAGTGAGCCTGGTTACCCCCTCTCGGAACCACAGACTTAGAAATCGCCAGCTCATATACAGTGCATAAAATATATTTATATATATATACCCTTATACACCATTTTAATAAAAAATATCACAAAATTCTTCTAAGTCCCTCGGAAAGAGTGAAAGATGCGTACGTTCGTTTTCAGAGCTCCTAGACCTTCCTATAAGAAGTTAGCCAAAAAGTAGCTTCGAAAAACGCTTAGGTTAAGTTTCAGAGTTGCTTCTAATGTACCAAAGCTGGACTTAGACATAATTTCACTCTCACAACATTATGGCTGGTTGGAGACAGTCCGAACCACAAGTACCGGGTCGATGGTTCTGGGCGTATACTGGGGGGACGGGGACGACTCCCATGAACCCCTGACTATACCGGGGATACGCTTATCACAATGCCTTTCTGGTCTGTGCTGAAGCAGGGCATTCTGGAAACCAAGTGGCTTGACCTTTATTAGTGAGCCTGGTTACCCCCTCTCGGAACCACAGACTTAGAAATCGCCAGCTCATATACAGTGCATAAAATATATTTCTATATATACCCTTATACACCATTTTAATAAAAAATATCACAAAATTCTTCTAAGTCCCTCAGGAAGAGTGAAAGACGCGCACGTTCATTTTCAGAGCTCCTAGACCTTCCTATAAGAAGTTAGCCAAAAAGTAGCTTCGAAAAACGCTTAGGTTAAGTTTCAGAGTTGCTTCTAATGTACCAAAGCTGGACTTAGACATAATTTGACTCTCACAACATTATGGCTGGTTGGAGACAGTCAGAACCACAAGTACCGGGTCCATGGTTCTGGGCGTATACTGGGGGGGACGGGGACGACTCCCATTAACCACTGACTATACCGGGGATACGCTTATCACAATGCCTTTCTGATCTGTGCTGAAGCAGGGCATTCTGGCAGCCAAGTGGCTTGACCTTTATTAGTGAGCCTGGTTACCCCCTCTCGGAACCACAGACATAGAAATCGCCAGCTCATATACAGTGCATAAAATATATTTATATATATATACCCTTATACACCATTTTAATAAAAAATATCACAAAATTCTTCTAAGTCCCTCGGGAAAAGTGAAAGACGCGCACGTTCATTTTCAGCGCTCCTAGACCTTCCTATAAGAAGTTAGCCAAAAAGTAGCTTCGAAAAACGCTTAGGTTAAGTTTCAGAGTTGCTTCTAATGTACCAAAGCTGGACTTAGACATAATTTCACTCTCACAACATTATGGCTGGTTGGAGACAGTCCGAACCACAAGTCCCGGGTCGATGGTTCTGGGCGTATACTGGGGGGACGGGGACGACTCCCATGAACCACTGACTATACCGGGGATACGCTTATCACAATGCCTTTCTGGTCTGTGCTGAAGCAGGGCATTCTGGCAGCCAAGTGGCTTGACCTTTATTAGTGAGCCTGGTTACCCCCACTCGGAACCACAGACATAGAAATCGCCAGCTCATATACAGTGCATAAAATATATTTATATATATATACCCTTATACACCATTTTAATAAAAAATATCACAAAATTCTTCTAAGTCCCTCGGGAAGAGTGAAAGACGCGGACGTTCATTTTCAGAGCTCCTAGACCTTCCTATAAGAAGTTAGCCAAAAAGTAGCTTCGAAAAACGCTTAGGTTAAGTTTCAGAGTTGCTTCTAATGTACCAAAGCTGGACTTAGACATAATTTCACTCTCACAACATTATGGCTGGTTGGAGACAGTCCGAACCACAAGTACCGGGTCGATGGTTCTGGGCGTATACTGGGGGGACGGGGACGACTCCCATTAACCCCTGACTATACCGGGGATACGCTTATCACAATGCCTTTCTGGTCTGTGCTGAAGCAGGGCATTCTGGCAGCCAAGTGGCTTGACCTTTATTTGTGAGCCTGGTTACCCCCTCTCGGAACCACAGACTTAGAAATCGCCAGCTCATATACAGTGCATAAAATATATTTCTATATATACCCTTATACACCATTTTAATAAAAAATATCACAAAATTCTTCTAAGTCCCTCGGGAAGAGTGAAAGACGCGCACGTTCATTTTCAGAGCTCCTAGACCTTCCTATAAGAAGTTAGCCAAAAAGTAGCTTCGAAAAACGCTTAGGTTAAGTTTCAGAGTTGCTTCTAATGTACCAAAGCTGGACTTAGACATAATTTGACTCTCACAACATTATGGCTGGTTGGAGACAGTCCGAACCACAAGTACCGGGTCCATGGTTCTGGGCGTATACTGGGGGGGACGGGGACGACTCCCATTAACCACTGACTATACCGGGGATACGCTTATCACAATGCCTTTCTGATCTGTGCTGAAGCAGGGCATTCTGGCAGCCAAGTGGCTTGACCTTTATTAGTGAGCCTGGTTACCCCCTCTCGGAACCACAGACATAGAAATCGCCAGCTCATATACAGTGCATAAAATATATTTATATATATATACCCTTATACACCATTTTAATAAAAAATATCACAAAATTCTTCTAAGTCCCTCGGGAAAAGTGAAAGACGCGCACGTTCATTTTCAGCGCTCCTAGACCTTCCTATAAGAAGTTAGCCAAAAAGTAGCTTCGAAAAACGCTTAGGTTAAGTTTCAGAGTTGCTTCTAATGTACCAAAGCTGGACTTAGACATAATTTCACTCTCACAACATTATGGCTGGTTGGAGACAGTCCGAACCACAAGTCCCGGGTCGATGGTTCTGGGCGTATACTGGGGGGACGGGGACGACTCCCATGAACCACTGACTATACCGGGGATACGCTTATCACAATGCCTTTCTGGTCTGTGCTGAAGCAGGGCATTCTGGCAGCCAAGTGGCTTGACCTTTATTAGTGAGCCTGGTTACCCCCTCTCGGAACCACAGACATAGAAATCGCCAGCTCATATACAGTGCATAAAATATATTTATATATATATACCCTTATACACCATTTTAATAAAAAATATCACAAAATTCTTCTAAGTCCCTCGGGAAGAGTGAAAGACGCGGACGTTCATTTTCAGAGCTCCTAGACCTTCCTATAAGAAGTTAGCCAAAAAGTAGCTTCGAAAAACGCTTAGGTTAAGTTTCAGAGTTGCTTCTAATGTACCAAAGCTGGACTTAGACATAATTTCACTCTCACAACATTATGGCTGGTTGGAGACAGTCCGAACCACAAGTACCGGGTCGATGGTTCTGGGCGTATACTGGGGGGACGGGGACGACTCCCATTAACCCCTGACTATACCGGGGATACGCTTATCACAATGCCTTTCTGGTCTGTGCTGAAGCAGGGCATTCTGGCAGCCAAGTGGCTTGACCTTTATTTGTGAGCCTGGTTACCCCCGATCGGAACCACAGACTTAGAAATCGCCAGCTCATATACAGTGCATAAAATATATTTCTATATATACCCTTATACACCATTTTAATAAAAAATATCACAAAATTCTTCTAAGTCCCTCGGGAAGAGTGAAAGACGCGCACGTTCATTTTCAGAGCTCCTAGACCTTCCTATAAGAAGTTAGCCAAAAAGTAGCTTCGAAAAACGCTTAGGTTAAGTTTCAGAGTTGCTTCTAATGTACCAAAGCTGGACTTAGACATAATTTTACTCTCACAACATTATGGCTGGTTGGAGACAGTCCGAACCACAATTACCGGGTCGATGGTTCTGGGCGTATACTGGGGGGACGGGGACGACTCCCATTAACCCCTGACTATACCGGGGATACGCTTATCACAATGCCTTTCTGGTCTGTGCTGAAGCAGGGCATTATGAGAGCCAAGTGGCTTGACCTTTATTAGTGAGCCTGGTTACCCCCTCTCGGAACCACAGACTTAGAAATCGCCAGCTCATATACAGTGCATAAAATATATTTATATATATATACCCTTATACACCATTTTAATAAAAAATATCACAAAATTCTTCTAAGTCCCTCGGGAAAAGTGAAAGACGCGCACGTTCATTTTAAGCGCTCCTAGACCTTCCTATAAGAAGTTAGCCAAAAAGTAGCTTCGAAAAACGCTTAGGTTAAGTTTCAGAGTTGCTTCTAATGTACCAAAGCTGGACTTAGACATAATTTGACTCTCACAACATTATGGCTGGTTGGAGACAGTCAGAACCACAAGTACCGGGTCCATGGTTCTGGGCGTATACTGGGGGGGACGGGGACGACTCCCATTAACCCCTGACTATACCGGGGATACGCTTATCACAATGCCTTTCTGATCTGTGCTGAAGCAGGGCATTCTGGCAGCCAAGTGGCTTGACCTTTATTAGTGAGCCTGGTTACCCCCTCTCGGAACCACAGACATAGAAATCGCCAGCTCATATACAGTGCATAAAATATATTTATATATATATACCCTTATACACCATTTTAATAAAAAATATCACAAAATTCTTCTAAGTCCCTCGGGAAAAGTGAAAGACGCGTACGTTCATTTTCAGCGCTCCTAGACCTTCCTATAAGAAGTTAGCCAAAAAGTAGCTTCGAAAAACGCTTAGGTTAAGTTTCAGAGTTGCTTCTAATGTACCAAAGCTGGACTTAGACATAATTTCACTCACAACATTATGGCTGGTTGGAGACAGTCCGAACCACAAGTACCGGGTCGATGGTTCTGGGCGTATACTGGGGGGACGGGGACGACTCCCATGAACCCCTGACTATACCGGGGATATGCTTATCACAATGCCTTTCTGGTCTGTGCTGAAGCAGGGCATTCTGGCAGCCAAGTGGCTTGACCTTTATTAGTGAGCCTGGTTACCCCCTCTCGGAACCACAGACATAGAAATCGCCAGCTCATATACAGTGCATAAAATATATTTATATATATATATACCCTTATACACCATTTTAATAAAAAATATCACAAAATTCTTCTAAGTCCCTCGGGAAGAGTGAAAGACGCGGACGTTCATTTTCAGAGCTCCTAGACCTTCCTATAAGAAGTTAGCCAAAAAGTAGCTTCGAAAAACGCTTAGGTTAAGTTTCAGAGTTGCTTCTAATGTACCAAAGCTGGACTTAGACATAATTTCACTCTCACAACATTATGGCTGGTTGGAGACAGTCCGAACCACAAGTACCGGGTCGATGGTTCTGGGCGTATACTGGGGGGACGGGGACGACTCCCATTAACCCCTGACTATACCGGGGATACGCTTATCACAATGCCTTTCTGGTCTGTGCTGAAGCAGGGCATTCTGGCAGCCAAGTGGCTTGACCTTTATTTGTGAGCCTGGTTACCCCCTCTCGGAACCACAGACTTAGAAATCGCCAGCTCATATACAGTGCATAAAATATATTTCTATATATACCCTTATACACCATTTTAATAAAAAATATCACAAAATTCTTCTAAGTCCCTCGGGAAGAGTGAAAGACGCGCACGTTCATTTTCAGAGCTCCTAGACCTTCCTATAAGAAGTTAGCCAAAAAGTAGCTTCGAAAAACGCTTAGGTTAAGTTTCAGAGTTGCTTCTAATGTACCAAAGCTGGACTTAGACATAATTTTACTCTCACAACATTATGGCTGGTTGGAGACAGTCCGAACCACAATTACCGGGTCGATGGTTCTGGGCGTATACTGGGGGGACGGGGACGACTCCCATTAACCCCTGACTATACCGGGGATACGCTTATCACAATGCCTTTCTGGTCTGTGCTGAAGCAGGGCATTATGAGAGCCAAGTGGCTTGACCTTTATTAGTGAGCCTGGTTACCCCCTCTCGGAACCACAGACTTAGAAATCGCCAGCTCATATACAGTGCATAAAATATATTTATATATATATACCCTTATACACCATTTTAATAAAAAATATCACAAAATTCTTCTAAGTCCCTCGGGAAAAGTGAAAGACGCGCACGTTCATTTTAAGCGCTCCTAGACCTTCCTATAAGAAGTTAGCCAAAAAGTAGCTTCGAAAAACGCTTAGGTTAAGTTTCAGAGTTGCTTCTAATGTACCAAAGCTGGACTTAGACATAATTTGACTCTCACAACATTATGGCTGGTTGGAGACAGTCAGAACCACAAGTACCGGGTCCATGGTTCTGGGCGTATACTGGGGGGGACGGGGACGACTCCCATTAACCACTGACTATACCGGGGATACGCTTATCACAATGCCTTTCTGATCTGTGCTGAAGCAGGGCATTCTGGCAGCCAAGTGGCTTGACCTTTATTAGTGAGCCTGGTTACCCCCTCTCGGAACCACAGACATAGAAATCGCCAGCTCATATACAGTGCATAAAATATATTTATATATATATACCCTTATACACCATTTTAATAAAAAATATCACAAAATTCTTCTAAGTCCCTCGGGAAAAGTGAAAGACGCGTACGTTCATTTTCAGCGCTCCTAGACCTTCCTATAAGAAGTTAGCCAAAAAGTAGCTTCGAAAAACGCTTAGGTTAAGTTTCAGAGTTGCTTCTAATGTACCAAAGCTGGACTTAGACATAATTTCACTCACAACATTATGGCTGGTTGGAGACAGTCCGAACCACAAGTACCGGGTCGATGGTTCTGGGCGTATACTGGGGGGACGGGGACGACTCCCATGAACCCCTGACTATACCGGGGATATGCTTATCACAATGCCTTTCTGGTCTGTGCTGAAGCAGGGCATTCTGGCAGCCAAGTGGCTTGACCTTTATTAGTGAGCCTGGTTACCCCCTCTCGGAACCACAGACATAGAAATCGCCAGCTCATATACAGTGCATAAAATATATTTATATATATATATACCCTTATACACCATTTTAATAAAAAATATCACAAAATTCTTCTAAGTCCCTCGGGAAGAGTGAAAGACGCGGACGTTCATTTTCAGAGCTCCTAGACCTTCCTATAAGAAGTTAGCCAAAAAGTAGCTTCGAAAAACGCTTAGGTTAAGTTTCAGAGTTGCTTCTAATGTACCAAAGCTGGACTTAGACATAATTTCACTCTCACAACATTATGGCTGGTTGGAGACAGTCCGAACCACAAGTACCGGGTCGATGGTTCTGGGCGTATACTGGGGGGACGGGGACGACTCCCATTAACCCCTGACTATACCGGGGATACGCTTATCACAATGCCTTTCTGGTCTGTGCTGAAGCAGGGCATTCTGGCAGCCAAGTGGCTTGACCTTTATTTGTGAGCCTGGTTACCCCCTCTCGGAACCACAGACTTAGAAATCGCCAGCTCATATACAGTGCATAAAATATATTTATATATATACCCTTATACACCATTTTAATAAAAAATATCACAAAATTCTTCTAAGTCCCTCGGGAAAAGTGAAAGACGCGCACGTTCATTTTAAGCGCTCCTAGACCTTCCTATAAGAAGTTAGCCAAAAAGTAGCTTCGAAAAACGCTTAGGTTAAGTTTCAGAGTTGCTTCTAATGTACCAAAGCTGGACTTAGACATAATTTCACTCTCACAACATTATGGCTGGTTGGAGACAGTCCGAACCACAAGTACCGGGTCGATGGTTCTGGGCGTATACTGGGGGGACGGGGACGACTCCCATTAACCCCTTACTATACCGGGGATACGCTTATCACAATGCCTTTCTAGTCTGTGCTGAAGCAGGGCATTCTGGCAGCCAAGTGGCTTGACCTTATTTAGTGAGCCTGGTTACCCCCTCTCGGAACCACAGACTTAGAAATCGCCAGCTCATATACAGTGCATAAAATATATTTATATATATACCCTTATACACCATTTTAATAAAAAATATCACAAAATTCTTCTAAGTCCCTCGGGAAGAGTGAAAGATGCGGACGTTCATTTTCAGAGCTCCTAGACCTTCCTATAAGAAGTTAGCCAAAAAGTAGCTTCGAAAAACGCTTAGGTTAAGTTTCAGAGAATTGCTTCTAACGTACCAAAGCTGGACTTAGACATAATTTCACTCTCACAACATTATGGCTGGTTGGAGACAGTCCGAACCACAAGTACCGGGTCGATGGTTCTGGGCGTATACTGGGGGGACGGGGACGACTCCCATGAACCCCTGACTATACCGGGGATACGCTTATCACAATGCCTTTCTGGTCTGTGCTGAAGCAGGGCATTCTGGAAACCAAGTGGCTTGACCTTTATTAGTGAGCCTGGTTACCCCCTCTCGGAACCACAGACTTAGAAATCGCCAGCTCATATACAGTGCATAAAATATATTTATATATATACCCTTATACACCATTTTAATAAAAAATATCACAAAATTCTTCTAAGTCCCTCGGGAAAAGTGAAAGACGCGCACGTTCATTTTCAGCGCTCCTAGACCTTCCTATAAGAAGTTAGCCAAAAAGTAGCTTTGAAAAACGCTTAGGTTAAGTTTCAGAGTTGCTTCTAATGTACCAAAGCTGGACTTAGACATAATTTCACTCTCACAACATTATGGCTGGTTGGAGACAGTCCGAACCACAAGTACCGGGTCGATGGTTCTGGGCGTATACTGGGGGGACGGGGACGACTCCCATGAACCCCTGACTATACCGGGGATACGCTTATCACAATGCCTTTCTGGTCTGTGCTGAAGCAGGGCATTCTGGCAGCCAAGTGGCTTGACCTTTATTAGTGAGCCTGGTTACCCCCTCTCGGAACCACAGACATAGAAATCGCCAGCTCATATACAGTGCATAAAATATATTTATATATATATAACCTTAAACACCATTTTAATAAAAAATATCACAAAATTCTTCTAAGTCCCTCGGGAAGAGTGAAAGACGCGGACGTTCATTTTCAGAGCTCCTAGACCTTCCTATAAGAAGTTAGCCAAAAAGTAGCTTCGAAAAACGCTTAGGTTAAGTTTCAGAGTTGCTTCTAATGTACCAAAGCTGGACTTAGACATAATTTCACTCTCACAACATTATGGCTGGTTGGAGACAGTCCGAACCACAAGTACCGGGTCGATGGTTCTGGGCGTATACTGGGGGGACGGGGACGACTCCCATTAACCCCTGACTATACCGGGGATACGCTTATCACAATGACTTTCTGGTCTCTGCTGAAGCAGGGCATTATGGCAGCCAAGTGGCTTGACCTTTATTTGTGAGCCTGGTTACCCCCTCTCGGAACCACAGACTTAGAAATCGCCAGCTCATATACAGTGCATAAAATATATTTCTATATATACCCTTATACACCATTTTAATAAAAAATATCACAAAATTCTTCTAAGTCCCTCGGGAAGAGTGAAAGACGCGCACGTTCATTTTCAGAGCTCCTAGACCTTCCTATAAGAAGTTAGCCAAAAAGTAGCTTCGAAAAACGCTTAGGTTAAGTTTCAGAGTTGCTTCTAATGTACCAAAGCTGGACTTAGATATAATTTCACTCTCACAACATTATGGCTGGTTGGAGACAGTCCGAACCACAATTACCGGGTCGATGGTTCTGGGCGTATACTGGGGGGACGGGGACGACTCCCATTAACCCCGGACTATACCGGGGATACGCTTATCACAATGCCTTTCTGGTCTGTGCTGAAGCAGGGCATTATGAGAGCCAAGTGGCTTGACCTTTATTAGTGAGCCTGGTTACCCCCTCTCGGAACCACAGACTTAGAAATCGCCAGCTCATATACAGTGCATAAAATATATTTCTATATATACCCTTATACACCATTTTAATAAAAAATATCACAAAATTCTTCTAAGTCCCTCGGGAAGAGTGAAAGACGCGCACGTTCATTTTCAGCGCTCCTAGACCTTCCTATAAAAAGTTAGCCAAAAAGTAGCTTCGAAAAACGCTTAGGTTAAGTTTCAGAGTTGCTTCTAATGTACCAAAGCTGGACTTAGACATAATTTCACTCTCACAACATTATGGCTGGTTGGAGACAGTCCGAACCACAAGTACCGGGTCGATGGTTCTGGGCGTATACTGGGGGGACGGGGACGACTCCCATTAACCCCTGACTATACCGGGGATACGCTTATCACAATGCCTTTCTGGTCTGTGCTGAAGCAGGGCATTCTGGCAGCCAAGTGGCTTGACCTTTATTAGTGAGCCTGGTTACCCCCTCTCGGAACCACAGACATAGAAATCGCCAGCTCATATACAGTGCATAAAATATATTTATATATATATACCCTTATACACCATTTTAATAAAAAATATCACAAAATTCTTCTAAGTCCCTCGGGAAGAGTGAAAGATGCGGACGTTCATTTTCAGAGCTCCTAGACCTTCCTATAAGAAGTTAGCCAAAAAGTAGCTTCGAAAAACGCTTAGGTTAAGTTTCAGAGTTGCTTCTAATGTACCAAAGCTGGACTTAGACATAATTTCACTCTCACAACATTATGGCTGGTTGGAGACAGTCCGAACCACAAGTACCGGGTCGATGGTTCTGGGCGTATACTGGGGGGACGGGGACGACTCCCATGAACCCCTGACTATACCGGGGATACGCTTATCACAATGCCTTTCTGGTCTGTGCTGAAGCAGGGCATTCTGGCAGCCAAGTGGCTTGACCTTTATTAGTGAGCCTGGTTACCCCCTCTCGGAACCACAGACATAGAAATCGCCAGCTCATATACAGTGCATAAAATATATTTATATATATATACCCTTAAACACCATTTTAATAAAAAATATCACAAAATTCTTCTAAGTCCCTCGGGAAGAGTGAAAGACGCGGACGTTCATTTTCAGAGCTCCTAGACCTTCCTATAAGAAGTTAGCCAAAAAGTAGCTTCGAAAAACGCTTAGGTTAAGTTTCAGAGTTGCTTCTAATGTACCAAAGCTGGACTTAGACATAATTTCACTCTCACAACATTATGGCTGGTTGGAGACAGTCCGAACCACAAGTACCGGGTCGATGGTTCTGGGCGTATACTGGGGGGACGGGGACGACTCCCATTAACCCCTGACTATACCGGGGATACGCTTATCACAATGCCTTTCTGGTCTCTGCTGAAGCAGGGCATTATGGCAGCCAAGTGGCTTGACCTTTATTTGTGAGCCTGGTTACCCCCTCTCGGAACCACAGACTTAGAAATCGCCAGCTCATATACAGTGCATAAAATATATTTCTATATATACCCTTATACACCATTTTAATAAAAAATATCACAAAATTCTTCTAAGTCCCTCGGGAAGAGTGAAAGACGCGCACGTTCATTTTCAGAGCTCCTAGACCTTCCTATAAGAAGTTAGCCAAAAAGTAGCTTCGAAAAACGCTTAGGTTAAGTTTCAGAGTTGCTTCTAATGTACCAAAGCTGGACTTAGATATAATTTCACTCTCACAACATTATGGCTGGTTGGAGACAGTCCGAACCACAATTACCGGGTCGATGGTTCTGGGCGTATACTGGGGGGACGGGGACGACTCCCATTAACCCCGGACTATACCGGGGATACGCTTATCACAATGCCTTTCTGGTCTGTGCTGAAGCAGGGCATTATGAGAGCCAAGTGGCTTGACCTTTATTAGTGAGCCTGGTTACCCCCTCTCGGAACCACAGACTTAGAAATCGCCAGCTCATATACAGTGCATAAAATATATTTCTATATATACCCTTATACACCATTTTAATAAAAAATATCACAAAATTCTTCTAAGTCCCTCGGGAAGAGTGAAAGACGCGCACGTTCATTTTCAGCGCTCCTAGACCTTCCTATAAAAAGTTAGCCAAAAAGTAGCTTCGAAAAACGCTTAGGTTAAGTTTCAGAGTTGCTTCTAATGTACCAAAGCTGGACTTAGACATAATTTCACTCTCACAACATTATGGCTGGTTGGAGACAGTCCGAACCACAAGTACCGGGTCGATGGTTCTGGGCGTATACTGGGGGGATGGGGACGACTCCCATGAACCCCTGACTATACCGGGGATACGCTTATCACAATGCCTTTCTGGTCTGTGCTGAAGCAGGGCATTCTGGCAGCCAAGTGGCTTGACCTTTATTAGTGAGCCTGGTTACCCCCTCTCGGAACCACAGACATAGAAATCGCCAGCTCATATACAGTGCATAAAATATATTTATATATATACCCTTATACACCATTTTAATAAAAAATATCACAAAATTCTTCTAAGTCCCTCGGGAAGAGTGAAAGATGCGGACGTTCATTTTCAGAGCTCCTAGACCTTCCTATAAGAAGTTAGCCAAAAAGTAGCTTCGAAAAACGCTTAGGTTAAGTTTCAGAGTTGCTTCTAATGTACCAAAGCTGGACTTAGACATAATTTCACTCTCACAACATTATGGCTGGTTGGAGACAGTCCGAACCACAAGTACCGGGTCGATGGTTCTGGGCGTATACTGGGGGGACGGGGACGACTCCCATGAACCCCTGACTATACCGGGGATACGCTTATCACAATGCCTTTCTGGTCTGTGCTGAAGCAGGGCATTCTGGAAACCAAGTGGCTTGACCTTTATTAGTGAGCCTGGTTACCCCCTCTCGGAACCACAGACTTAGAAATCGCCAGCTCATATACAGTGCATAAAATATATTTATATATATACCCTTATACACCATTTTAATAAAAAATATCACAAAATTCTTCTAAGTCCCTCGGGAAAAGTGAAAGACGCGCACGTTCATTTTCAGCGCTCCTAGACCTTCCTATAAGAAGTTAGCCAAAAAGTAGCTTCGAAAAACGCTTAGGTTAAGTTTCAGAGTTGCTTCTAATGTACCAAAGCTGGACTTAGACATAATTTCACTCTCACAACATTATGGCTGGTTGGAGACAGTCCGAACCACAAGTACCGGGTCGATGGTTCTGGGCGTATACTGGGGGGACGGGGACGACTCCCATGAACCCCTGACTATACCGGGGATACGCTTATCACAATGCCTTTCTGGTCTGTGCTGAAGCAGGGCATTCTGGCAGCCAAGTGGCTTGACCTTTATTAGTGAGCCTGGTTACCCCCTCTCGGAACCACAGACATAGAAATCGCCAGCTCATATACAGTGCATAAAATATATTTATATATATATACCCTTAAACACCATTTTAATAAAAAATATCACAAAATTCTTCTAAGTCCCTCGGGAAGAGTGAAAGACGCGGACGTTCATTTTCAGAGCTCCTAGACCTTCCTATAAGAAGTTAGCCAAAAAGTAGCTTCGAAAAACGCTTAGGTTAAGTTTCAGAGTTGCTTCTAATGTACCAAAGCTGGACTTAGACATAATTTCACTCTCACAACATTATGGCTGGTTGGAGACAGTCCGAACCACAAGTACCGGGTCGATGGTTCTGGGCGTATACTGGGGGGACGGGGACGACTCCCATTAACCCCTGACTATACCGGGGATACGCTTATCACAATGCCTTTCTGGTCTCTGCTGAAGCAGGGCATTATGGCAGCCAAGTGGCTTGACCTTTATTTGTGAGCCTGGTTACCCCCTCTCGGAACCACAGACTTAGAAATCGCCAGCTCATATACAGTGCATAAAATATATTTCTATATATACCCTTATACACCATTTTAATAAAAAATATCACAAAATTCTTCTAAGTCCCTCGGGAAGAGTGAAAGACGCGCACGTTCATTTTCAGAGCTCCTAGACCTTCCTATAAGAAGTTAGCCAAAAAGTAGCTTCGAAAAACGCTTAGGTTAAGTTTCAGAGTTGCTTCTAATGTACCAAAGCTGGACTTAGACATAATTTCACTCTCACAACATTATGGCTGGTTGGAGACAGTCCGAACCACAAGTACCGGGTCGATGGTTCTGGGCGTATACTGGGGGGACGGGGACGACTCCCATGAACCCCTGACTATACCGGGGATACGCTTATCACAATGCCTTTCTGGTCTGTGCTGAAGCAGGGCATTATGGCAGCCAAGTGGCTTGACCTTTATTAGTGAGCCTGGTTACCCCCTCTCGGAACCACAGACTTAGAAATCGCCAGCTCATATACAGTGCATAAAATATATTTATATATATACCCTTATACACCATTTTAATAAAAAATATCACAAAATTCTTCTAAGTCCCTCGGGAAAAGTGAAAGACGCGCACGTTCATTTTCAGCGCTCCTAGACCTTCCTATAAGAAGTTAGCCAAAAAGTAGCTTCGAAAAACGCTTAGGTTAAGTTTCAGAGTTGCTTCTAATGTACCAAAGCTGGACTTAGACATAATTTCACTCTCACAACATTATGGCTGGTTGGAGACAGTCCGAACCACAAGTACCGGGTCGATGGTTCTGGGCGTATACTGGGGGGACGGGGACGACTCCCATTAACCCCTGACTATACCGGGGATACGCTTATCACAATGCCTTTCTGGTCTGTGCTGAAGCAGGGCATTCTGGCAGCCAAGTGGCTTGACCTTTATTAGTGAGCCTGGTTACCCCCTCTCGGAACCACAGACATAGAAATCGCCAGCTCATATACAGTGCATAAAATATATTTATATATATACCCTTATACACCATTTTAATAAAAAATATCACAAAATTCTTCTAAGTCCCTCGGGAAGAGTGAAAGATGCGGACGTTCATTTTCAGAGCTCCTAGACCTTCCTATAAGAAGTTAGCCAAAAAGTAGCTTCGAAAAACGCTTAGGTTAAGTTTCAGAGTTGCTTCTAATGTACCAAAGCTGGACTTAGACATAATTTCACTCTCACAACATTATGGCTGGTTGGAGACAGTCCGAACCACAAGTACCGGGTCGATGGTTCTGGGCGTATACTGGGGGGATGGGGACGACTCCCATGAACCCCTGACTATACCGGGGATACGCTTATCACAATGCCTTTCTGGTCTGTGCTGAAGCAGGGCATTCTGGCAGCCAAGTGGCTTGACCTTTATTAGTGAGCCTGGTTACCCCCTCTCGGAACCACAGACATAGAAATCGCCAGCTCATATACAGTGCATAAAATATATTTATATATATACCCTTATACACCATTTTAATAAAAAATATCACAAAATTCTTCTAAGTCCCTCGGGAAGAGTGAAAGATGCGGACGTTCATTTTCAGAGCTCCTAGACCTTCCTATAAGAAGTTAGCCAAAAAGTAGCTTCGAAAAACGCTTAGGTTAAGTTTCAGAGTTGCTTCTAATGTACCAAAGCTGGACTTAGACATAATTTCACTCTCACAACATTATGGCTGGTTGGAGACAGTCCGAACCACAAGTACCGGGTCGATGGTTCTGGGCGTATACTGGGGGGACGGGGACGACTCCCATGAACCCCTGACTATACCGGGGATACGCTTATCACAATGCCTTTCTGGTCTGTGCTGAAGCAGGGCATTATGGCAGCCAAGTGGCTTGACCTTTATTAGTGAGCCTGGTTACCCCCTCTCGGAACCACAGACATAGAAATCGCCAGCTCATATACAGTGCATAAAATATATTTCTATATATACCCTTATACACCATTTTAATAAAAAATATCACAAAATTCTTCTAAGTCCCTCAGGAAGAGTGAAAGACGCGCACGTTCATTTTCAGAGCTCCTAGACCTTCCTATAAGAAGTTAGCCAAAAAGTAGCTTCGAAAAACGCTTAGGTTAAGTTTCAGAGTTGCTTCTAATGTACCAAAGCTGGACTTAGACATAATTTCACTCTCACAACATTATGGCTGGTTGGAGACAGTCCGAACCACAAGTACCGGGTCGATGGTTCTGGGCGTATACGGGGGGGACGGGGACGACTCCCATTAACCCCTGACTATACCGGGGATACGCTTATCACAATGCCTTTCTGGTCTGTGCTGAAGCAGGGCATTCTGGCAGCCAAGTGGCTTGACCTTTATTAGTGAGCCTGGTTACCCCCTCTCGGAACCACAGACTTAGAAATCGCCAGCTTATATACAGTGCATAAAATATATTTATATATATACCCTTTTACACCATTTTAATAAAAAATATCACAAAATTCTTCTAAGTCCCTCGGGAAGAGTGAAAGACGCGCACGTTCATTTTCAGAGCTCCTAGACCTTCCTATAAGAAGTTAGCCAAAAAGTAGCTTCGAAAAACGTTTAGGTTAAGTTTCAGAGTTGCTTCTAATGTACCAAAGCTGGACTTAGACATAATTTCACTCTCACAACATTATGGCTGGTTGGAGACAGTCCGAACCACAAGTACCGGGTCGATGGTTCTGGGCGTATACTGGGTGGACGGGGACGACTCCCATTAACCCCTGACTATACCGGGGATACGCTTATCACAATGCCTTTCTGGTCTGTGCTGAAGCAGGGCATTCTGGCAGCCAAGTGGCTTGACCTTTATTAGTGAGCCTGGTTACCCCCTCTCGGAACCACAGACTTAGAAATCGCCAGCTCATATACAGTGCATAAAATATATTTCTATATATACCCTTATACACCATTTTAATAAAAAATATCACAAAATTCTTCTAAGTCCCTCGGAAAGAGTGAAAGACGCGCACGTTCCTTTTCAGAGCTCCTAGACCTTCCTATAAGAAGTTAGCCAAAAAGTAGCTTCGAAAAACGCTTAGGTTAAGTTTCAGAGTTGCTTCTAATGTACCAAAGCTGGACTTAGACATAATTTGACTCTCACAACATTATGGCTGGTTGGAGACAGTCCGAACCACAAGTACCGGGTCCATGGTTCTGGGCGTATACTGGGGGGGACGGGGACGACTCCCATTAACCCCTGACTATACCGGGGATACGCTTATCACAATGTCTTTCTGGTCTGTGCTGAAGCAGGGCATTCTGGCAGCCAAGTGGCTTGACCTTTATTAGTGAGCCTGGTTACCCCCTCTCGGAACCACAGACATAGAAATCGCCAGCTCATATACAGTGCATAAAATATATTTATATATATACCCTTATACACCATTTTAATAAAAAATATCACAAAATTCTTCTAAGTCCCTCGGGAAGAGTGAAAGATGCGCACGTTCATTTTCAGCGTTCCTAGACCTTCCTATAAGAAGTTAGCCAAAAAGTAGCTTCGAAAAACGCTTAGGTTAAGTTTCAGAGTTGCTTCTAATGTACCAAAGCTGGACTTAGACATAATTTCACTCTCACAACATTATGGCTGGTTGGAGACAGTCCGAACCACAAGTACCGGGTCGATGGTTCTGGGCGTATACTGGGGGGACGGGGACGACT
The DNA here is from genome assembly GCF_040206685.1 of Ascaphus truei. Lineage (NCBI taxonomy): Eukaryota > Metazoa > Chordata > Amphibia > Anura > Ascaphidae > Ascaphus > Ascaphus truei. Next base: position 288,933,711 of record NC_134483.1, on the reverse strand, counting down.
CCCATGAACCCCTGACTATACCGGGGATACGCTTATCACAATGCCTTTCTGGTCTGTGCTGAAGCAGGGCATTATGGCAGCCAAGTGGCTTGACCTTTATTAGTGAGCCTGGTTACCCCCTCTCGGAACCACAGACATAGAAATCGCCAGCTCATATACAGTGCATAAAATATATTTCTATATATACCCTTATACACCATTTTAATAAAAAATATCACAAAATTCTTCTAAGTCCCTCAGGAAGAGTGAAAGACGCGCACGTTCATTTTCAGAGCTCCTAGACCTTCCTATAAGAAGTTAGCCAAAAAGTAGCTTCGAAAAACGCTTAGGTTAAGTTTCAGAGTTGCTTCTAATGTACCAAAGCTGGACTTAGACATAATTTCACTCTCACAACATTATGGCTGGTTGGAGACAGTCCGAACCACAAGTACCGGGTCGATGGTTCTGGGCGTATACGGGGGGGACGGGGACGACTCCCATTAACCCCTGACTATACCGGGGATACGCTTATCACAATGCCTTTCTGGTCTGTGCTGAAGCAGGGCATTCTGGCAGCCAAGTGGCTTGACCTTTATTAGTGAGCCTGGTTACCCCCTCTCGGAACCACAGACTTAGAAATCGCCAGCTTATATACAGTGCATAAAATATATTTATATATATACCCTTTTACACCATTTTAATAAAAAATATCACAAAATTCTTCTAAGTCCCTCGGGAAGAGTGAAAGACGCGCACGTTCATTTTCAGAGCTCCTAGACCTTCCTATAAGAAGTTAGCCAAAAAGTAGCTTCGAAAAACGTTTAGGTTAAGTTTCAGAGTTGCTTCTAATGTACCAAAGCTGGACTTAGACATAATTTCACTCTCACAACATTATGGCTGGTTGGAGACAGTCCGAACCACAAGTACCGGGTCGATGGTTCTGGGCGTATACTGGGTGGACGGGGACGACTCCCATTAACCCCTGACTATACCGGGGATACGCTTATCACAATGCCTTTCTGGTCTGTGCTGAAGCAGGGCATTCTGGCAGCCAAGTGGCTTGACCTTTATTAGTGAGCCTGGTTACCCCCTCTCGGAACCACAGACTTAGAAATCGCCAGCTCATATACAGTGCATAAAATATATTTCTATATATACCCTTATACACCATTTTAATAAAAAATATCACAAAATTCTTCTAAGTCCCTCGGAAAGAGTGAAAGACGCGCACGTTCCTTTTCAGAGCTCCTAGACCTTCCTATAAGAAGTTAGCCAAAAAGTAGCTTCGAAAAACGCTTAGGTTAAGTTTCAGAGTTGCTTCTAATGTACCAAAGCTGGACTTAGACATAATTTGACTCTCACAACATTATGGCTGGTTGGAGACAGTCCGAACCACAAGTACCGGGTCCATGGTTCTGGGCGTATACTGGGGGGGACGGGGACGACTCCCATTAACCCCTGACTATACCGGGGATACGCTTATCACAATGTCTTTCTGGTCTGTGCTGAAGCAGGGCATTCTGGCAGCCAAGTGGCTTGACCTTTATTAGTGAGCCTGGTTACCCCCTCTCGGAACCACAGACATAGAAATCGCCAGCTCATATACAGTGCATAAAATATATTTATATATATACCCTTATACACCATTTTAATAAAAAATATCACAAAATTCTTCTAAGTCCCTCGGGAAGAGTGAAAGATGCGCACGTTCATTTTCAGCGTTCCTAGACCTTCCTATAAGAAGTTAGCCAAAAAGTAGCTTCGAAAAACGCTTAGGTTAAGTTTCAGAGTTGCTTCTAATGTACCAAAGCTGGACTTAGACATAATTTCACTCTCACAACATTATGGCTGGTTGGAGACAGTCCGAACCACAAGTACCGGGTCGATGGTTCTGGGCGTATACTGGGGGGACGGGGACGACTCCCATTAACCCCTGACTATACCGGGGATACGCTTATCACAATGCCTTTCTGGTCTGTGCTGAAGCAGGGCATTCTGGCAGCCAAGTGGCTTGACCTTTATTAGTGAGCCTGGTTACCCCCTCTCGGAACCACAGACTTAGAAATCGCCAGCTCATATACAGTGCATAAAATATATTTCTATATATACCCTTATACACCATTTTAATAAAAAATATCACAAAATTCTTCTAAAACCCTCGGGAAGAGTGAAAGACGCGCACGTTCATTTTCAGCGCTCCTAGACCTTCCTATAAGAAGTTAGCCAAAAAGTAGCTTCGAAAAACGCTTAGGTTAAGTTTCAGAGTTGCTTCTAATGTACCAAAGCTGGACTTAGACATAATTTCACTCTCACAACATTATGGCTGGTTGGAGACAGTCCGAACCACAAGTACCGGGTCCATGGTTCTGGGCGTATACTGGGAGTACGGGGACGACTCCCATGAACCCCTGACTATACCGGGGATACGCTTATCACAATGCCTTTCTGGTCTGTGCTGAAGCAGGGCATTCTGGAAACCAAGTGGCTTGACCTTTATTAGTGAGCCTGGTTACCCCCTCTCGGAACCACAGACTTAGAAATCGCCAGCTCATATACAGTGCATAAAATATATTTATATATATAAACCCTTATACACCATTTTAATAAAAAATATCACAAAATTCTTCTAAGTCCCTCGGGAAAAGTGAAAGACGCGCACATTCATTTTCAGCGCTCCTAGACCTTCCTATAAGAAGTTAGCCAAAAAGTAGCTTCGAAAAACGCTTAGGTTAAGTTTCAGAGTTGCTTCTAATGTACCAAAGCTGGACTTAGACATAATTTCACTCTCACAACATTATGGCTGGTTGGAGACAGTCCGAACCACAAGTACCGGGTCGATGGTTCTGGGCGTATACTGGGGGGACGGGGACGACTCCCATGACCCCCTGACTATACCGGGGATACGCTTATCACAATGCCTTTCTGGTCTGTGCTGAAGCAGGGCATTCTGGCAGCCAAGTGGCTTGACTTTTATTAGTGAGCCTGGTTACCCCCTCTCGGAACCACAGACATAGAAATCGCCAGCTCATATACAGTGCATAAAATATATTTATATATATATACCCTTATACACCATTTTAATAAAAAATATCACAAAATTCTTCTAAGTCCCTCGGGAAGAGTGAAAGACGCGGACGTTCATTTTCAGAGCTTCTAGACCTTCCTATAAGAAGTTAGCCAAAAAGTAGCTTCGAAAAACGCTTAGGTTAAGTTTCAGAGTTGCTTCTAATGTACCAAAGCTGGACTTAGACATAATTGCACTCTCACAACATTATGGCTGGTTGGAGACAGTTCGAACCACAAGTACCGGGTCGATGGTTCTGGGCGTATACTGGGGGGACGGGGACGACTCCCATTAACCCCTGACTATACCGGGGATACGCTTATCACAATGCCTTTCTGGTCTGTGCTGAAGCAGGGCATTCTGGCAGCCAAGTGGCTTGACCTTTATTAGTGAGCCTGGTTACCCCCTCTCGGAACCACAGACTTAGAAATCGCCAGCTCATATACAGTGCATAAAATATATTTCTATATATACCCTTATACACCATTTTAATAAAAAATATCACAAAATTCTTCTAAAACCCTCGGGAAGAGTGAAAGACGCGCACGTTCATTTTCAGCGCTCCTAGACCTTCCTATAAGAAGTTAGCCAAAAAGTAGCTTCGAAAAACGCTTAGGTTAAGTTTCAGAGTTGCTTCTAATGTACCAAAGCTGGACTTAGACATAATTTCACTCTCACAACATTATGGCTGGTTGGAGACAGTCCGAACCACAAGTACCGGGTCCATGGTTCTGGGCGTATACTGGGAGGACGGGGACGACTCCCATGAACCCCTGACTATACCGGGGATACGCTTATCACAATGCCTTTCTGGTTTGTGCTGAAGCAGGGCATTCTGGAAACCAAGTGGCTTGACCTTTATTAGTGAGCCTGGTTACCCCCTCTCGGAACCACAGACTTAGAAATCGCCAGCTCATATACAGTGCATAAAATATATTTATATATATAAACCCTTATACACCATTTTAATAAAAAATATCACAAAATTCTTCTAAGTCCCTCGGGAAAAGTGAAAGACGCGCACATTCATTTTCAGCGCTCCTAGACCTTCCTATAAGAAGTTAGCCAAAAAGTAGCTTCGAAAAACGCTTAGGTTAAGTTTCAGAGTTGCTTCTAATGTTCCAAAGCTGGACTTAGACATAATTTCACTCTCACAACATTATGGCTGGTTGGAGACAGTCCGAACCACAAGTACCGGGTCGATGGTTCTGGGCGTATACTGGGGGGACGGGGACGACTCCCATGACCCCCTGACTATACCGGGGATACGCTTATCACAATGCCTTTCTGGTCTGTGCTGAAGCAGGGCATTCTGGCAGCCAAGTGGCTTGACTTTTATTAGTGAGCCTGGTTACCCCCTCTCGGAACCACAGACATAGAAATCGCCAGCTCATATACAGTGCATAAAATATATTTATATATATATACCCTTATACACCATTTTAATAAAAAATATCACAAAATTCTTCTAAGTCCCTCGGGAAGAGTGAAAGACGCGGACGTTCATTTTCAGAGCTCCTAGACCTTCCTATAAGAAGTTAGCCAAAAAGTAGCTTCGAAAAACGCTTAGGTTAAGTTTCAGAGTTGCTTCTAATGTACCAAAGCTGGACTTAGACATAATTTCACTCTCACAACATTATGGCTGGTTGGAGACAGTTCGAACCACAAGTACCGGGTCGATGGTTCTGGGCGTATACTGGGGGGACGGGGACGACTCCCATTAACCCCTGACTATACCGGGGATACGCTTATCACAATGCCTTTCTGGTCTGTGCTGAAGCAGGGCATTCTGGCAGCCAAGTGGCTTGACCTTTATTAGTGAGCCTGGTTACCCCCTCTCGGAACCACAGACTTAGAAATCGCCAGCTCATATACAGTGCATAAAATATATTTCTATATATACCCTTATACACCATTTTAATAAAAAATATCACAAAATTCTTCTAAGTCCCTCGGGAAGAGTGAAAGACGCGCACGTTCATTTTCAGCGCTCCTAGACCTTCCTATAAGAAGTTAGCCAAAAAGTAGCTTCGAAAAACGCTTAGGTTAAGTTTCAGAGTTGCTTCTAATGTACCAAAGCTGGACTTAGACATAATTTCACTCTCACAACATTATGGCTGGTTGGAGACATTCCGAACCACAAGTACCGGGTCCATGGTTCTGGGCGTATACTGGGGGGACGGGGACGACTCCCATGAACCCCTGACTATACCGGGGATACGCTTATCACAATGCCTTTCTGGTCTGTGCTGAAGCAGGGCATTCTGGAAACCAAGTGGCTTGACCTTTATTAGTGAGCCTGGTTACCCCCTCTCGGAACCACAGACTTAGAAATCGCCAGCTCATATACAGTGCATAAAATATATTTCTATATATACCCTTATACACCATTTTAATAAAAAATATCACAAAATTCTTCTAAGTCCCTCGGGAAGAGTGAAAGACGCGGACATTCATTTTCAGAGCTCCTAGACCTTCCTATAAGAAGTTAGCTAAAAAGTAGCTTCGAAAAACGCTTAGGTTAAGTTTCAGAGTTGCTTCTAATGTACCAAAGCTGGACTTAGACATAATTTCACTCTCACAACATTATGGCTGGTTGGAGACAGTCCGAACCACAAGTATCGGGTCGATGGTTCTGGGCGTATACTGGGGGGACGGGGACGACTCCCATTAACCCCTGACTATACCGGGGATACGCTTATCACAATGCCTTTCTGGTCTGTGCTGAAGCAGGGCATTCTGGCAGCCAAGTGGCTTGACCTTTATTAGTGAGCCTGGTTACCCCCTCTCGGAACCACAGACTTAGAAATCGCCAGCTCATATACAGTGCATAAAATATATTTATATATATAAACCCTTATACACCATTTTAATAAAAAATATCACAAAATTCTTCTAAGTCCCTCGGGAAAAGTGAAAGACGCGCACATTCATTTTCAGCGCTCCTAGACCTTCCTATAAGAAGTTAGCCAAAAAGTAGCTTCGAAAAACGCTTAGGTTAAGTTTCAGAGTTGCTTCTAATGTACCAAAGCTGGACTTAGACATAATTTCACTCTCACAACATTATGGCTGGTTGGAGACAGTCCGAACCACAAGTACCGGGTCGATGGTTCTGGGCGTATACTGGGGGGACGGGGACGACTCCCATGACCCCCTGACTATACCGGGGATACGCTTATCACAATGCCTTTCTGGTCTGTGCTGAAGCAGGGCATTCTGGCAGCCAAGTGGCTTGACTTTTATTAGTGAGCCTGGTTACCCCCTCTCGGAACCACAGACATAGAAATCGCCAGCTCATATACAGTGCATAAAATATATTTATATATATATACCCTTATACACCATTTTAATAAAAAATATCACAAAATTCTTCTAAGTCCCTCGGGAAGAGTGAAAGACGCGGACGTTCATTTTCAGAGCTCCTAGACCTTCCTATAAGAAGTTAGCCAAAAAGTAGCTTCGAAAAACGCTTAGGTTAAGTTTCAGAGTTGCTTCTAATGTACCAAAGCTGGACTTAGACATAATTTCACTCTCACAACATTATGGCTGGTTGGAGACAGTTCGAACCACAAGTACCGGGTCGATGGTTCTGGGCGTATACTGGGGGGACGGGGACGACTCCCATTAACCCCTGACTATACCGGGGATACGCTTATCACAATGCCTTTCTGGTCTGTGCTGAAGCAGGGCATTCTGGCAGCCAAGTGGCTTGACCTTTATTAGTGAGCCTGGTTACCCCCTCTCGGAACCACAGACTTAGAAATCGCCAGCTCATATACAGTGCATAAAATATATTTCTATATATACCCTTATACACCATTTTAATAAAAAATATCACAAAATTCTTCTAAGTCCCTCGGGAAGAGTGAAAGACGCGCACGTTCATTTTCAGCGCTCCTAGACCTTCCTATAAGAAGTTAGCCAAAAAGTAGCTTCGAAAAACGCTTAGGTTAAGTTTCAGAGTTGCTTCTAATGTACCAAAGCTGGACTTAGACATAATTTCACTCTCACAACATTATGGCTGGTTGGAGACATTCCGAACCACAAGTACCGGGTCCATGGTTCTGGGCGTATACTGGGGGGACGGGGACGACTCCCATGAACCCCTGACTATACCGGGGATACGCTTATCACAATGCCTTTCTGGTCTGTGCTGAAGCAGGGCATTCTGGAAACCAAGTGGCTTGACCTTTATTAGTGAGCCTGGTTACCCCCTCTCGGAACCACAGACTTAGAAATCGCCAGCTCATATACAGTGCATAAAATATATTTCTATATATACCCTTATACACCATTTTAATAAAAAATATCACAAAATTCTTCTAAGTCCCTCGGGAAGAGTGAAAGACGCGGACATTCATTTTCAGAGCTCCTAGACCTTCCTATAAGAAGTTAGCTAAAAAGTAGCTTCGAAAAACGCTTAGGTTAAGTTTCAGAGTTGCTTCTAATGTACCAAAGCTGGACTTAGACATAATTTCACTCTCACAACATTATGGCTGGTTGGAGACAGTCCGAACCACAAGTATCGGGTCGATGGTTCTGGGCGTATACTGGGGGGACGGGGACGACTCCCATTAACCCCTGACTATACCGGGGATACGCTTATCACAATGCCTTTCTGGTCTGTGCTGAAGCAGGGCATTCTGGCAGCCAAGTGGCTTGACCTTTATTAGTGAGCCTGGTTACCCCCTCTCGGAACCACAGACTTAGAAATCGCCAGCTCATATACAGTGCATAAAATATATTTCTATATATACCCTTATACACCATTTTAATAAAAAATATCACAAAATTCTTCTAAGTCCCTCGGGAAGACTGAAAGACGCGCACGTTCATTTTCAGCGCTCCTAGACCTTCCTATAAGAAGTTAGCCAAAAAGTAGCTTCGAAAAACGCTTAGGTTAAGTTTCATAGTTGCTTCTAATGTACCAAAGCTGGACTTAGACATAATTTCACTCTCACAACATTATGGCTGGTTGGAGACAGTCCGAACCACAACTACCGGGTCGATGGTTCTGGGCGTATACTGGGGGGACGGGGACGACTCCCATTAACCCCTGACTATACCGGGGATACGCTTCTCACAATGCCTTTCTGGTCTGTGCTGAAGCAGGGCATTCTGGCAGCCAAGTGGCTTGACCTTTATTAGTGAGCCTGGTTACCCCCTCTCGGAACCACAGACTTAGAAATCGCCAGCTCATATACAGTGCATAAAATATATTTATATAATATATTTATATATATACCCTTATACACCATTTTAATAAAAAATATCACAAAATTCTTCTAAGTCCCTCGGGAAGAGTGAAAGACGCGGACATTCATTTTCAGAGCTCCTAGACCTTCCTATAAGAAGTTAGCTAAAAAGTAGCTTCGAAAAACGCTTAGGTTAAGTTTCAGAGTTGCTTCTAATGTACCAAAGCTGGACTTAGACATAATTTCACTCTCACAACATTATGGCTGGTTGGAGACAGTCCGAACCACAAGTATCGGGTCGATGGTTCTGGGCGTATACTGGGGGGACGGGGACGACTCCCATTAACCCCTGACTATACCGGGGATACGCTTATCACAATGCCTTTCTGGTCTGTGCTGAAGCAGGGCATTCTGGCAGCCAAGTGGCTTGACCTTTATTAGTGAGCCTGGTTACCCCCTCTCGGAACCACAGACTTAGAAATCGCCAGCTCATATACAGTGCATAAAATATATTTCTATATATACCCTTATACACCATTTTAATAAAAAATATCACAAAATTCTTCTAAGTCCCTCGGGAAGACTGAAAGACGCGCACGTTCATTTTCAGCGCTCCTAGACCTTCCTATAAGAAGTTAGCCAAAAAGTAGCTTCGAAAAACGCTTAGGTTAAGTTTCATAGTTGCTTCTAATGTACCAAAGCTGGACTTAGACATAATTTCACTCTCACAACATTATGGCTGGTTGGAGACAGTCCGAACCACAACTACCGGGTCGATGGTTCTGGGCGTATACTGGGGGGACGGGGACGACTCCCATTAAACCCTGACTATACCGGGGATACGCTTCTCACAATGCCTTTCTGGTCTGTGCTGAAGCAGGGCATTCTGGCAGCCAAGTGGCTTGACCTTTATTAGTGAGCCTGGTTACCCCCTCTCAGAACCACAGACTTAGAAATCGCCAGCTCATATACAGTGCATAAAATATATTTATATAATATATTTATATATATACCCTTATACACCATTTTAATAAAAAATATCACAAAATTCTTCTAAGTCCCTTGGGAAGAGTGAAAGACGCGCACGTTCAATTTCAGCGCTCCTAGACCTTCCTATAAGAAGTTAGCCAAAAAGTAGCTTCGAAAAACGCTTAGGTTAAGTTTCAGAGTTGCTTCTAATGTACCAAAGCTGGACTTAGACATAATTTCACTCTCACAACATTATGGCTGGTTGGAGACAGTCCGAAGCACAAGTACCGGGTCCATGGTTCTGGCCGTATACTGGGGGGACGGGGGCGACTCCCATTAACCCCTGACTATACCGGGGATACGCTTATCACAATGCCTTTCTGGTCTGTGCTGAAGCAGGGCATTCTGGCAGCCAAGTGGCTTGACCTTTATTAGTGAGCCTGGTTACACCCTCTCGGAACCACAGACTTAGAAATCGCCAGCTCATATACAGTGCATAAAATATATTTATATATATACCCTTATACACCATTTTAATAAAAAATATCACAAAATTCTTCTAAGTCCCTCGGGAAGAGTGAAAGACGTGCACGTTCATTCTCAGCGCTCCTAGACCTTCCTATAAGAAGTTAGCCAAAAAGTAGCTTCGAAAAACGCTTAGGTTAAGTTTCAGAGTTGCTTCTAATGTACCAAAGCTGGACTTAGACATAATTTCACTCTCACAACATTATGGCTGGTTGGAGACAGTCCGAACCACAAGTACCGGGTCCATGGTTCTGGGCGTATACTGGGGGGACGGGGACGACTCCCATTAACCCCTGACTATACCGGGGATACGCTTATCATAATGCCTTTCTGGTCTGTGCTGAAGCAGGGCATTCTGGCAGCCAAGTGGCTTGACCTTTATTAGTGAGCCTGGTTACCCCCTCTCGGAACCACAGACTTAGAAATCGCCAGCTCATATACAGTGAATAAAATATATTTATATAATATATTTATATATATACCCTTATACACCATTTTAATAAAAAATATCACAAAATTCTTCTAAGTCCCTCGGGAAGAGTGAAAGACGCGCACGTTCATTTTCAGAGCTCCTAGACCTTCCTACTGGTATAAGAAGTTAGCAAAAAGTAGCTTCGAAAAACGCTTAGGTTAAGTTTCAGAGTTGCTTCTAGTGTACCAAAGCTGGACTTAGACATAATTTCACTCTCACACCATTATGGCTGGTTGGAGACAGTCCGAACCACAAGTACCGGGTCCATGGTTCTGGGCGTATACTGGGGGGGACGGGGACGACTCCCATTAACCCCTGACTATACCGGGGATACGCTTATCACAATGCCTTTCTGGTCTGTGCTGAAGCAGGGCATTATGGCAGCCAAGTGGCTTGACCTTTATTAGTGAGCCTGGTTACCCCCTCTCGGAACCACAGACTTAGAAATCGCCAGCTCATATACAGTGCATAAAATATATTTCTATATATACCCTTATACACCATTTTAATAAAAAATATCACAAAATTCTTCTAAGTCCCTCGGGAAGAGTGAAAGACGCGGACATTCATTTTCAGAGCTCCTAGACCTTCCTATAAGAAGTTAGCTAAAAAGTAGCTTCGAAAAACGCTTAGGTTAAGTTTCAGAGTTGCTTCTAATGTACCAAAGCTGGACTTAGACATAATTTCACTCTCACAACATTATGGCTGGTTGGAGACAGTCCGAACCACAAGTATCGGGTCGATGGTTCTGGGCGTATACTGGGGGGACGGGGACGACTCCCATTAACCCCTGACTATACCGGGGATACGCTTATCACAATGCCTTTTAGGTCTGTGCTGAAGCAGGGCATTCTGGCAGCCAAGTGGCTTGACCTTTATTAGTGAGCCTGGTTACCCCCTCTCGGAACCACAGACTTAGAAATCGCCAGCTCATATACAGTGCATAAAATATATTTATATATATACCCTTATACACCATTTTAATAAAAAATATCACAAAATTCTTCTAAGTCCCTCGGGAAGACTGAAAGACGCGCACGTTCATTTTCAGCGCTCCTAGACCTTCCTATAAGAAGTTAGCCAAAAAGTAGCTTCGAAAAACGCTTAGGTTAAGTTTCATAGTTGCTTCTTATGTACCAAAGCTGGACTTAGACATAATTTCACTCTCACAACATTATGGCTGGTTGGAGACAGTCCGAACCACAACTACCGGGTCGATGGTTCTGGGCGTATACTGGGGGGACGGGGACGACTCCCATTAACCCCTGACTATACCGGGGATACGCTTCTCACAATGCCTTTCTGGTCTGTGCTGAAGCAGGGCATTCTGGCAGCCAAGTGGCTTGACCTTTATTAGTGAGCCTGGTTACCCCCTCTCGGAACCACAGACTTAGAAATCGCCAGCTCATATACAGTGCATAAAATATATTTATATAATATATTTATATATATACCCTTATACACCATTTTAATAAAAAATATCACAAAATTCTTCTAAGTCCCTCGGGAAGAGTGAAAGACGCGGACATTCATTTTCAGAGCTCCTAGACCTTCCTATAAGAAGTTAGCTAAAAAGTAGCTTCGAAAAACGCTTAGGTTAAGTTTCAGAGTTGCTTCTAATGTACCAAAGCTGGACTTAGACATAATTTCACTCTCACAACATTATGGCTGGTTGGAGACAGTCCGAACCACAAGTATCGGGTCGATGGTTCTGGGCGTATACTGGGGGGACGGGGACGACTCCCATTAACCCCTGACTATACCGGGGATACGCTTATCACAATGCCTTTCTGGTCTGTGCTGAAGCAGGGCATTCTGGCAGCCAAGTGTCTTGACCTTTATTAGTGAGCCTGGTTACCCCCTCTCGGAACCACAGACTTAGAAATCGCCAGCTCATATACAGTGCATAAAATATATTTCTATATATACCCTTATACACCATTTTAATAAAAAATATCACAAAATTCTTCTAAGTCCCTCGGGAAGACTGAAAGACGCGCACGTTCATTTTCAGCGCTCCTAGACCTTCCTATAAGAAGTTAGCCAAAAAGTAGCTTCGAAAAACGCTTAGGTTAAGTTTCATAGTTGCTTCTAATGTACCAAAGCTGGACTTAGACATAATTTCACTCTCACAACATTATGGCTGGTTGGAGACAGTCCGAACCACAAGTACCGGGTCCATGGTTCTGGGCGTATACTGGGGGGGACGGGGACGACTCCCATTAACCCCTGACTATACCGGGGATACGCTTATCACAATGCCTTTCTGGTCTGTGCTGAAGCAGGGCATTATGGCAGCCAAGTGGCTTGACCTTTATTAGTGAGCCTGGTTACCCCCTCTCGGAACCACAGACTTAGAAATCGCCAGCTCATATACAGTGCATAAAATATATTTCTATATATACCCTTATACACCATTTTAATAAAAAATATCACAAAATTCTTCTAAGTCCCTCGGGAAGAGTGAAAGACGCGGACATTCATTTTCAGAGCTCCTAGACCTTCCTATAAGAAGTTAGCTAAAAAGTAGCTTCGAAAAACGCTTAGGTTAAGTTTCAGAGTTGCTTCTAATGTACCAAAGCTGGACTTAGACATAATTTCACTCTCACAACATTATGGCTGGTTGGAGACAGTCCGAACCACAAGTATCGGGTCGATGGTTCTGGGCGTATACTGGGGGGACGGGGACGACTCCCATTAACCCCTGACTATACCGGGGATACGCTTATCACAATGCCTTTTAGGTCTGTGCTGAAGCAGGGCATTCTGGCAGCCAAGTGGCTTGACCTTTATTAGTGAGCCTGGTTACCCCCTCTCGGAACCACAGACTTAGAAATCGCCAGCTCATATACAGTGCATAAAATATATTTATATATATACCCTTATACACCATTTTAATAAAAAATATCACAAAATTCTTCTAAGTCCCTCGGGAAGACTGAAAGACGCGCACGTTCATTTTCAGCGCTCCTAGACCTTCCTATAAGAAGTTAGCCAAAAAGTAGCTTCGAAAAACGCTTAGGTTAAGTTTCATAGTTGCTTCTTATGTACCAAAGCTGGACTTAGACATAATTTCACTCTCACAACATTATGGCTGGTTGGAGACAGTCCGAACCACAACTACCGGGTCGATGGTTCTGGGCGTATACTGGGGGGACGGGGACGACTCCCATTAACCCCTGACTATACCGGGGATACGCTTCTCACAATGCCTTTCTGGTCTGTGCTGAAGCAGGGCATTCTGGCAGCCAAGTGGCTTGACCTTTATTAGTGAGCCTGGTTACCCCCTCTCGGAACCACAGACTTAGAAATCGCCAGCTCATATACAGTGCATAAAATATATTTATATAATATATTTATATATATACCCTTATACACCATTTTAATAAAAAATATCACAAAATTCTTCTAAGTCCCTCGGGAAGAGTGAAAGACGCGGACATTCATTTTCAGAGCTCCTAGACCTTCCTATAAGAAGTTAGCTAAAAAGTAGCTTCGAAAAACGCTTAGGTTAAGTTTCAGAGTTGCTTCTAATGTACCAAAGCTGGACTTAGACATAATTTCACTCTCACAACATTATGGCTGGTTGGAGACAGTCCGAACCACAAGTATCGGGTCGATGGTTCTGGGCGTATACTGGGGGGACGGGGACGACTCCCATTAACCCCTGACTATACCGGGGATACGCTTATCACAATGCCTTTCTGGTCTGTGCTGAAGCAGGGCATTCTGGCAGCCAAGTGTCTTGACCTTTATTAGTGAGCCTGGTTACCCCCTCTCGGAACCACAGACTTAGAAATCGCCAGCTCATATACAGTGCATAAAATATATTTCTATATATACCCTTATACACCATTTTAATAAAAAATATCACAAAATTCTTCTAAGTCCCTCGGGAAGACTGAAAGACGCGCACGTTCATTTTCAGCGCTCCTAGACCTTCCTATAAGAAGTTAGCCAAAAAGTAGCTTCGAAAAACGCTTAGGTTAAGTTTCATAGTTGCTTCTAATGTACCAAAGCTGGACTTAGACATAATTTCACTCTCACAACATTATGGCTGGTTGGAGACAGTCCGAACCACAAGTACCGGGTCCATGGTTCTGGGCGTATACTGGGGGGGACGGGGACGACTCCCATTAACCCCTGACTATACCGGGGATACGCTTATCACAATGCCTTTCTGGTCTGTGCTGAAGCAGGGCATTATGGCAGCCAAGTGGCTTGACCTTTATTAGTGAGCCTGGTTACCCCCTCTCGGAACCACAGACTTAGAAATCGCCAGCTCATATACAGTGCATAAAATATATTTCTATATATACCCTTATACACCATTTTAATAAAAAATATCACAAAATTCTTCTAAGTCCCTCGGGAAGAGTGAAAGACGCGGACATTCATTTTCAGAGCTCCTAGACCTTCCTATAAGAAGTTAGCTAAAAAGTAGCTTCGAAAAACGCTTAGGTTAAGTTTCAGAGTTGCTTCTAATGTACCAAAGCTGGACTTAGACATAATTTCACTCTCACAACATTATGGCTGGTTGGAGACAGTCCGAACCACAAGTATCGGGTCGATGGTTCTGGGCGTATACTGGGGGGACGGGGACGACTCCCATTAACCCCTGACTATACCGGGGATACGCTTATCACAATGCCTTTTAGGTCTGTGCTGAAGCAGGGCATTCTGGCAGCCAAGTGGCTTGACCTTTATTAGTGAGCCTGGTTACCCCCTCTCGGAACCACAGACTTAGAAATCGCCAGCTCATATACAGTGCATAAAATATATTTATATATATACCCTTATACACCATTTTAATAAAAAATATCACAAAATTCTTCTAAGTCCCTCGGGAAGACTGAAAGACGCGCACGTTCATTTTCAGCGCTCCTAGACCTTCCTATAAGAAGTTAGCCAAAAAGTAGCTTCGAAAAACGCTTAGGTTAAGTTTCATAGTTGCTTCTTATGTACCAAAGCTGGACTTAGACATAATTTCACTCTCACAACATTATGGCTGGTTGGAGACAGTCCGAACCACAACTACCGGGTCGATGGTTCTGGGCGTATACTGGGGGGACGGGGACGACTCCCATTAACCCCTGACTATACCGGGGATACGCTTCTCACAATGCCTTTCTGGTCTGTGCTGAAGCAGGGCATTCTGGCAGCCAAGTGGCTTGACCTTTATTAGTGAGCCTGGTTACCCCCTCTCGGAACCACAGACTTAGAAATCGCCAGCTCATATACAGTGCATAAAATATATTTATATAATATATTTATATATATACCCTTATACACCATTTTAATAAAAAATATCACAAAATTCTTCTAAGTCCCTCGGGAAGAGTGAAAGACGCGGACATTCATTTTCAGAGCTCCTAGACCTTCCTATAAGAAGTTAGCTAAAAAGTAGCTTCGAAAAACGCTTAGGTTAAGTTTCAGAGTTGCTTCTAATGTACCAAAGCTGGACTTAGACATAATTTCACTCTCACAACATTATGGCTGGTTGGAGACAGTCCGAACCACAAGTATCGGGTCGATGGTTCTGGGCGTATACTGGGGGGACGGGGACGACTCCCATTAACCCCTGACTATACCGGGGATACGCTTATCACAATGCCTTTCTGGTCTGTGCTGAAGCAGGGCATTCTGGCAGCCAAGTGTCTTGACCTTTATTAGTGAGCCTGGTTACCCCCTCTCGGAACCACAGACTTAGAAATCGCCAGCTCATATACAGTGCATAAAATATATTTCTATATATACCCTTATACACCATTTTAATAAAAAATATCACAAAATTCTTCTAAGTCCCTCGGGAAGACTGAAAGACGCGCACGTTCATTTTCAGCGCTCCTAGACCTTCCTATAAGAAGTTAGCCAAAAAGTAGCTTCGAAAAACGCTTAGGTTAAGTTTCATAGTTGCTTCTAATGTACCAAAGCTGGACTTAGACATAATTTCACTCTCACAACATTATGGCTGGTTGGAGACAGTCCGAACCACAACTACCGGGTCGATGGTTCTGGGCGTATACTGGGGGGACGGGGACGACTCCCATTAAACCCTGACTATACCGGGGATACGCTTCTCACAATGCCTTTCTGGTCTGTGCTGAAGCAGGGCATTCTGGCAGCCAAGTGGCTTGACCTTTATTAGTGAGCCTGGTTACCCCCTCTCAGAACCACAGACTTAGAAATCGCCAGCTCATATACAGTGCATAAAATATATTTATATAATATATTTATATATATACCCTTATACACCATTTTAATAAAAAATATCACAAAATTCTTCTAAGTCCCTCGGGAAGACTGAAAGACGCGCACGTTCATTTTCAGCGCTCCTAGACCTTCCTATAAGAAGTTAGCCAAAAAGTAGCTTCGAAAAACGCTTAGGTTAAGTTTCATAGTTGCTTCTAATGTACCAAAGCTGGACTTAGACATAATTTCACTCTCACAACATTATGGCTGGTTGGAGACAGTCCGAACCACAACTACCGGGTCGATGGTTCTGGGCGTATACTGGGGGGACGGGGACGACTCCCATTAAACCCTGACTATACCGGGGATACGCTTCTCACAATGCCTTTCTGGTCTGTGCTGAAGCAGGGCATTCTGGCAGCCAAGTGGCTTGACCTTTATTAGTGAGCCTGGTTACCCCCTCTCAGAACCACAGACTTAGAAATCGCCAGCTCATATACAGTGCATAAAATATATTTATATAATATATTTATATATATACCCTTATACACCATTTTAATAAAAAATATCACAAAATTCTTCTAAGTCCCTTGGGAAGAGTGAAAGACGCGCACGTTCAATTTCAGCGCTCCTAGACCTTCCTATAAGAAGTTAGCCAAAAAGTAGCTTCGAAAAACGCTTAGGTTAAGTTTCAGAGTTGCTTCTAATGTACCAAAGCTGGACTTAGACATAATTTCACTCTCACAACATTATGGCTGGTTGGAGACAGTCCGAAGAACAAGTACCGGGTCCATGGTTCTGGCCGTATACTGGGGGGACGGGGGCGACTCCCATTAACCCCTGACTATACCGGGGATACGCTTATCACAATGCCTTTCTGGTCTGTGCTGAAGCAGGGCATTCTGGCAGCCAAGTGGCTTGACCTTTATTAGTGAGCCTGGTTACACCCTCTCGGAACCACAGACTTAGAAATCGCCAGCTCATATACAGTGCATAAAATATATTTATATATATACCCTTATACACCATTTTAATAAAAAATATCACAAAATTCTTCTAAGTCCCTCGGGAAGAGTGAAAGACGTGCACGTTCATTCTCAGCGCTCCTAGACCTTCCTATAAGAAGTTAGCCAAAAAGTACTGCACCGACACACTTTATTCGAGCAAATACCCAGTATGTACCTGGCAGATACCTGGAATGCGCCGCTCCTCACCTCTGACAAGCCCCGTTGCATTTGCCTTCCCAGCCTGGGTTCATGCCTGGCTGATGGGCGGCTGATCTGTTAAATGATAATGATTAGGATTTAATAGGCTGAAATGCTTCGCGTGTCTACCAGATGGCATAAATTCATGAATTGTAATGCAGTATATATATATATACTGTGCAGTATTGCAGCCAGCGGGAATAAAATGCTTCAATCCCTGCTTGGAAAATAACTCAATGCACTCGGGCAGAAAACAGTCACAAACCTCAATACACCCGGGTATACCCGAATTCGTGGGACTAGCCAAGCTCGAATAAAGTGTGTCGCCAGTGTAGCTTCGAAAAACGCTTAGGTTAAGTTTCAGAGTTGCTTCTAATGTACCAAAGCTGGACTTAGACATAATTTCACTCTCACAACATTATGGCTGGTTGGAGACAGTCCGAACCACAAGTACCGGGTCCATGGTTCTGGGCGTATACTGGGGGGACGGGGACGACTCCCATTAACCCCTGACTATACCGGGGATACGCTTATCATAATGCCTTTCTGGTCTGTGCTGAAGCAGGGCATTCTGGCAGCCAAGTGGCTTGACCTTTATTAGTGAGCCTGGTTACCCCCTCTCGGAACCACAGACTTAGAAATCGCCAGCTCATATACAGTGAATAAAATATATTTATATAATATATTTATATATATACCCTTATACACCATTTTAATAAAAAATATCACAAAATTCTTCTAAGTCCCTCGGGAAGAGTGAAAGACGCGCACGTTCATTTTCAGAGCTCCTAGACCTTCCTACTGGTATAAGAAGTTAGCAAAAAGTAGCTTCGAAAAACGCTTAGGTTAAGTTTCAGAGTTGCTTCTAGTGTACCAAAGCTGGACTTAGACATAATTTCACTCTCACAACATTATGGCTGGTTGGAGACAGTCCGAACCACAAGTACCGGGTCCATGGTTCTGGGCGTATACTGGGGGGGACGGGGACGACTCCCATTAACCCCTGACTATACCGGGGATACGCTTATCACAATGCCTTTCTGGTCTGTGCTGAAGCAGGGCATTCTGGCAGCCAAGTGGCTTGACCTTTATTAGTGAGCCTGGTTACACCCTCTCGGAACCACAGACTTAGAAATCGCAAGCTCATATACAGTGCATAAAATATATTTATATATATATATACCCTTATACACCATTTTAATAAAAAATATCACAAAATTCTTCTAAGTCCCTCGGGAAGAGTGAAAGAAGTGCACGTTCATTTTCAGCGCTCCTAGACCTTCCTATAAGAAGTTAGCCAAAAAGTAGCTTCGAAAAACGCTTAGGTTAAGTTTCAGAGTTGCTTCTAATGTACCAAAGCTGGACTTAGACATAATTTCACTCTCACAACATTATGGCTGGTTGGAGACAGTCCGAACCACAAGTACCGGGTCCATGGTTCTGGGCGTATACTGGGGGGACGGGGACGACTCCCATTAACCCCTGACTATACCGGGGATACGCTTATCACAATGCCTTTCTGGTCTGTGCTGAAGCAAGGCATTCTGGCAGCCAAGTGGCTTGACCTTTATTAGTGAGCCTGGTTACCCCCTCTCGGAACCACAGACTTAGAAATCGCCAGCTCATATACAGTGCATAAAATATATTTATATAATATATTTATATATATACCCTTATACACCATTTTAATAAAAAATATCACAAAATTCTTCTAAGTCCCTCGGGAAGAGTGAAAGACGCGCACGTTCATTTTCAGAGCTCTTAGACCTTCCTACTGGTATAAGAAGTTAGCAAAAAGTAGCTTCGAAAAACGCTTAGGTTAAGTTTCAGAGTTGCTTCTAATGTACCAAAGCTGGACTTAGACATAATTTGACTCTCACAACATTATGGCTGGTTGGAGACAGTCCGAACCACAAGTACCGGGTCCATGGTTCTGGGCGCATACTGGGGGGGACGGGGACGACTCCCATTAACCCCTGACTATACCGGGTATACGCTTATCACAATGCCATTCTGGTCTGTGCTGAAGCAGGGCATTCTGGCAGCCAAGTGGCTTGACCTTTATTAGTGAGCCTGGTTACCCCCTCTCGGAACCACAGACTTAGAAATCGCCAGCTCATATACAGTGCATAAAATATATTTCTATATATACCCTTATACACTATTTTAATAAAAAATATCACAAAATTCTTCTAAGTCGCTCGGGAAGAGTGAAAGACGCGCACGTTCATTTTCAGCGCTCCTAGACCTTCCTACAGTATAAGAAGTTAGCCAAAAAGTAGCTTCGAAAAACGCTTAGGTTAAATTTCAGAGTTGCTTCTAATGTACCAAAGCTGGACTTAGACATAATTTCACTCTCACAACATTATGGCTGGTTGGAGACAATCCGAACCACAAGTACCGGGTCGATGGTTCTGGGCGTATACTGGGGGGACGGGTACGACTCCCATGAACCACTGACTATACCGGGGATACGCTTATCACAATGCCTTTCTGGTCTGTGCTGAAGCAGGGCATTATGGCAGCCAAGTGGCTTGACCTTTATTAGTGAGCCTGGTTACCCCCTCTCGGAACCACAGACTTAGAAATCGCCAGCTCATATACAGTGCATAAAATATATTTATATATATATACCCTTATACACCATTTTAATAAAAAATATCACAAAATTCTTCTAAGTCCCTCGGGAAAAGTGAAAGACGCGCACGTTCATTTTCAGCGCTCCTAGACCTTCCTATAAGAAGTTAGCCAAAAAGTAGCTTCGAAAAACGCTTAGGTTAAGTTTCAGAGTTGCTTCTAATGTACCAAAGCTGGACTTAGACATAATTTCACTCACAACATTATGGCTGGTTGGAGACAGTCCGAACCACAAGTACCGGGTCCATGGTTCTGGGCGTATACTGGGGGGACGGGGACGACTCCCATGAACCCCTGACTATACCGGGGATACGCTTATCACAATGCCTTTCTGGTCTGTGCTGAAGCAGGGCATTCTGGAAACCAAGTGGCTTGACCTTTATTAGTGAGCCTGGTTACCCCCTCTCGGAACCACAGACTTAGAAATCGCCAGCTCATATACAGTGCATAAAATATATTTCTATATACTGTATACCCTTATACACCATTTTAATAAAAAATATCACAAAATTCTTCTAAGTCCCTCGGGAAGACTGAAAGACGCGCACGTTCATTTTCAGCGATCCTAGACCTTCCTATAAGAAGTTAGCCAAAAAGTAGCTTCGAAAAACGCTTAGGTTAAGTTTCATAGTTGCTTCTAATGTACCAAAGCTGGACTTAGACATAATTTCACTCTCACAACATTATGGCTGGTTGGAGACAGTCCGAACCACAAGTACCGGGTCGATGGTTCTGGGCGTATACTGGGGGGACGGGGACGACTCCCATTAACCCCTGACTATACTGGGGATACGCTTATCACAATGCCTTTCTGGTCTGTGCTGAAGCAGGGCATTCTGGCAGCATAGTGGCTTGACCTTTATTAGTGAGCCTGGTTACCCCCTCTCGGAACCACAGACTTAGAAATCGCCAGCTCATATACAGTGCATAAAATATATTTATATATATACCCTTATACACCATTTTAATAAAAAATATCACAAAATTCTTCTAAGTCCCTCGGGAAGAGTGAAAGACGCGCACGTTCATTTTCAGAGCTCCTAGACCTTCCTATAAGAAGTTAGCCAAAAAGTAGCTTCGAAAAACGCTTACTGTAGGTTAAGTTTCAGAGTTGCTTCTAATGTACCAAAGCTGGACTTAGACATAATTTCACTCTCACAACATTATGGCTGGTTGGAGACAGTCCGAACCACAAGTACCGGGTCGATGGTTCTGGGCGTATACTGGGGGGACGGGGACGACTCCCATTAACCCCTGACTATACCGGGGATACGCTTCTCACAATGCCTTTCTGGTCTGTGCTGAAGCAGGGCATTCTGGCAGCCAAGTGGCTTGACCTTTATTAGTGAGCCTGGTTACCCCCTCTCAGAACCACAGACTTAGAAATCGCCAGCTCATATACAGTGCATAAAATATATTTATATAATATATTTATATATATACCCTTATACACCATTTTAATAAAAAATATCACAAAATTCTTCTAAGTCCCTTGGGAAGAGTGATAGACGCGCACGTTCAATTTAAGCGCTCCTAGACCTTCCTATAAGAAGTTAGCCAAAAAGTAGCTTCGAAAAACGCTTAGGTTAAGTTTCAGAGTTGCTTCTAATGTACCAAAGCTGGACTTAGACATAATTTCACTCTCACAACATTATGGCTGGTTGGAGACAGTCCGAAGCACAAGTACCGGGTCCATGGTTCTGGCCGTATACTGGGGGGACGGGGGCGACTCCCATTAACCCCTGACTATACCGGGGATACGCTTATCACAATGCCTTTCTGGTCTGTGCTGAAGCAGGGCATTCTGGCAGCCAAGTGGCTTGACCTTTATTAGTGAGCCTGGTTACCCCCTCTCGGAACCACAGACTTAGAAATCGCCAGCTCATATACAGTGCATAAAATATATTTCTATATATACCCTTATACACTATTTTAATAAAAAATATCACAAAATTCTTCTAAGTCCCTCGGGAAGAGTGAAAGACGCGCACGTTCATTTTCAGCGCTCCTAGACCTTCCTATAAGAAGTTAGCCAAAAAGTAGCTTCGAAAAACGCTTAGGTTAAGTTTCAGAGTTGCTTCTAATGTACCAAAGCTGGACTTAGACATAATTTCACTCTCACAACATTATGGCTGGTTGGAGACAGTCCGAACCACAAGTACCGGGTCGATGGTTCTGGGCGTATACTGGGGGGACGGGTACGACTCCCATGAACCACTGACTATACCGGGGATATGCTTATCACAATGCCTTTCTGGTCTGTGCTGAAGCAGGGCATTATGGCAGCCAAGTGGCTTGACCTTTATTAGTGAGCCTGGTTACCCCCTCTCGGAACCACAGACTTAGAAATCGCCAGCTCATATACAGTGCATAAAATATATTTATATATATATATACCCTTATACACCATTTTAATAAAAAATATCACAAAATTCTTCTAAGTCCCTCGGGAAAAGTGAAAGACGCGCACGTTCATTTTCAGCGCTCCTAGACCTTCCTATAAGAAGTTAGCCAAAAAGTAGCTTCGAAAAACGCTTAGGTTAAGTTTCAGAGTTGCTTCTAATGTACCAAAGCTGGACTTAGACATAATTTCACTCTCACAACATTATGGCTGGTTGGAGACAGTCCGAACCACAAGTACCGGGTCGATGGTTCTGGGCGTATACTGGGGGGACGGGGACGACTCCCATTAACCCCTGACTATACCGGGGATACGCTTATCACAATGCCTTTCTGGTCTGTGCTGAAGCAGGGCATTCTGGCAGCCAAGTGGCTTGACCTTTATTAGTGAGCCTGGTTACCCCCTCTCGGAACCACAGACTTAGAAATCGCCAGCTCATATACAGTGCATAAAATATATTTCTATATATACCCTTATACACCATTTTAATAAAAAATATCACAAAATTCTTCTAAGTCCCTCGGGAAGAGTGAAAGACGCGCACGTTCATTTTCAGCGCTCCTAGACCTTCCTATAAGAAGTTAGCCAAAAAGTAGCTTCGAAAAACGCTTAGGTTAAGTTTCAGAGTTGCTTCTAATGTACCAAAGCTGGACTTAGACATAATTTCACTCTCACAACATTATGGCTGGTTGGAGACAGTCCGAACCACAAGTACCGGGTCCATGGTTCTGGGCGTATACTGGGGGGATGGGGACGACTCCCATGAACCCCTGACTATACCGGGGATACGCTTATCACAATGCCTTTCTGGTCTGTGCTGAAGCAGGGCATTCTGGAAACCAAGTGGCTTGACCTTTATTAGTGAGCCTGGTTACCCCCTCTCGGAACCACAGACTTAGAAATCGCCAGCTCATATACAGTGCATAAAATATATTTATATATATACCCTTATACACCATTTTAATAAAAAATATCACAAAATTCTTCTAAGTCCCTCGGGAAGAGTGAAAGACGCGCACGTTCATTTTCAGAGCTCCTAGACCTTCCTATAAGAAGTTAGCCAAAAAGTAGCTTCGAAAAACGCTTAGGTTAAGTTTCAGAGTTGCTTCTAATGTACCAAAGCTGGACTTAGACATAATTTCACTCTCACAACATTATGGCTGGTTGGAGACAGTCCGAACCACAAGTACCGGGTCGATGGTTCTGGGCGTATACTGGGGGGACGGGGACGACTCCCATTAACCCCTGACTATACCGGGGATACGCTTCTCACAATGCCTTTCTGGTCTGTGCTGAAGCAGGGCATTCTGGCAGCCAAGTGGCTTGACCTTTATTAGTGAGCCTGGTTACCCCCTCTCAGAACCACAGACTTAGAAATCGCCAGCTCATATACAGTGCATAAAATATATTTATATAATATATTTATATATATACCCTTATACACCATTTTAATAAAAAATATCACAAAATTCTTCTAAGTCCCTTGGGAAGAGTGATAGACGCGCACGTTCAATTTCAGCGCTCCTAGACCTTCCTATAAGAAGTTAGCCAAAAAGTAGCTTCGAAAAACGCTTAGGTTAAGTTTCAGAGTTGCTTCTAATGTACCAAAGCTGGACTTAGACATAATTTCACTCTCACAACATTATGGCTGGTTGGAGACAGTCCGAAGCACAAGTACCGGGTCCATGGTTCTGGCCGTATACTGGGGGGACGGGGGCGACTCCCATTAACCCCTGACTATACCGGGGATACGCTTATCACAATGCCTTTCTGGTCTGTGCTGAAGCAGGGCATTCTGGCAGCCAAGTGGCTTGACCTTTATTAGTGAGCCTGGTTACCCCCTCTCGGAACCACAGACTTAGAAATCGCCAGCTCATATACAGTGCATAAAATATATTTCTATATATACCCTTATACACTATTTTAATAAAAAATATCACAAAATTCTTCTAAGTCCCTCGGGAAGAGTGAAAGACGCGCACGTTCATTTTCAGCGCTCCTAGACCTTCCTACAGTATAAGAAGTTAGCCAAAAAGTAGCTTCGAAAAACGCTTAGGTTAAGTTTCAGAGTTGCTTCTAATGTACCAAAGCTGGACTTAGACATAATTTCACTCTCACAACATTATGGCTGGTTGGAGACAGTCCGAACCACAAGTACCGGGTCGATGGTTCTGGGCGTATACTGGGGGGATGGGGACGACTCCCATGAACCCCTGACTATACCGGGGATACGCTTATCACAATGCCTTTCTGGTCTGTGCTGAAGCAGGGCATTCTGGAAACCAAGTGGCTTGACCTTTATTAGTGAGCCTGGTTACCCCCTCTCGGAACCACAGACTTAGAAATCGCCAGCTCATATACAGTGCATAAAATATATTTATATATATACCCTTATACACCATTTTAATAAAAAATATCACAAAATTCTTCTAAGTCCCTCGGGAAGAGTGAAAGACGCGCACTTTCATTTTCAGAGCTCCTAGACCTTCCTATAAGAAGTTAGCCAAAAAGTAGCTTCGAAAAACGCTTAGGTTAAGTTTCAGAGTTGCTTCTAATGTACCAAAGCTGGACTTAGACATAATTTCACTCTCACAACATTATGGCTGGTTGGAGACAGTCCGAACCACAAGTACCGGGTCCATGGTTCTGGGCGTATACTGGGGGGACGGGGACGACTCCCATTAACCCCTGACTATACCGGGGATACGCTTATCACAATGCCTTTCTGGTCTGTGCTGAAGCAGGGCATTCTGGCAGCCAAGTGGCTTGACCTTTATTAGTGAGCCTGGTTACCCCCTCTCGGAACCACAGACTTAGAAATCGCCAGCTCATATACAGTGCATAAAATATATTTCTATATATACCCTTATACACCATTTTAATAAAAAATATCACAAAATTCTTCTAAGTCCCTCGGGAAGAGTGAAAGACGCGCACGTTCATTTTCAGCGCTCCTAGACCTTCCTATAAGAAGTTAGCCAAAAAGTAGCTTCGAAAAACGCTTAGGTTAAGTTTCAGAGTTGCATCTAATGTACCAAAGCTGGACTTAGACATAATTTCACTCTCACAACATTATGGCTGGTTGGAGACAGTCCGAACCACAAGTACCGGGTCCATGGTTCTGGGCGTATACTGGGGGGATGGGGACGACTCCCATGAACCCCTGACTATACCGGGGATACGCTTATCACAATGCCTTTCTGGTCTGTGCTGAAGCAGGGCATTCTGGAAACCAAGTGGCTTGACCTTTATTAGTGAGCCTGGTTACCCCCTCTCGGAACCACAGACTTAGAAATCGCCAGCTCATATACAGTGCATAAAATATATTTATATATATACCCTTATACACCATTTTAATAAAAAATATCACAAAATTCTTCTAAGTCCCTCGGGAAGAGTGAAAGACGCGCACGTTCATTTTCAGAGCTCCTAGACCTTCCTATAAGAAGTTAGCCAAAAAGTAGCTTCGAAAAACGCTTAGGTTAAGTTTCAGAGTTGCTTCTAATGTACCAAAGCTGGACTTAGACATAATTTCACTCTCACAACATTATGGCTGGTTGGAGACAGTCCGAACCACAAGTACCGGGTCGATGGTTCTGGGCGTATACTGGGGGGACGGGGACGACTCCCATTAACCCCTGACTATACCGGGGATACGCTTATCACAATGCCTTTCTGGTCTGTGCTGAAGCAGGGCATTCTGGCAGCCAAGTGGCTTGACCTTTATTAGTCAGCCTGGTTACCCCCTCTCGGAACCACAGACTTAGAAATCGCCAGCTCATATACAGTGCATAAAATATATTTCTATATATACCCTTATACACTATTTTAATAAAAAATATCACAAAATTCTTCTAAGTCCCTCGGGAAGAGTGAAAGACGCGCACGTTCATTTTCAGCGCTCCTAGACCTTCCTACAGTATAAGAAGTTAGCCAAAAAGTAGCTTCGAAAAACGCTTAGGTTAAGTTTCAGAGTTGCTTCTAATGTACCAAAGCTGGACTTAGACATAATTTCACTCTCACAACATTATGGCTGGTTGGAGACAGTCCGAACCACAAGTACCGGGTCGATGGTTCTGGGCGTATACTGGGGGGACGGGTACGACTCCCATGAACCACTGACTATACCGGGGATACGCTTATCACAATGCCTTTCTGGTCTGTGCTGAAGCAGGGCATTCTGGCAGCCAAGTGGCTTGACCTTTATTAGTGAGCCTGGTTACCCCCTCTCGGAACCACAGACTTAGAAATCGCCAGCTCATATACAGTGCATAAAATATATTTATATATATATACCCTTATACACCATTTTAATAAAAAATATCACAAAATTCTTCTAAGTCCCTCGGGAAAAGTGAAAGACGCGCACGTTCATTTTCAGAGCTCCTAGACCTTCCTATAAGAAGTTAGCCAAAAAGTAGCTTCGAAAAACGCTTAGGTTAAGTTTCAGAGTTGCTTCTAATGTACCAAAGCTGGACTTAGACATAATTTCACTCTCACAACATTATGGCTGGTTGGAGACAGTCCGAACCACAAGTACCGGGTCGATGGTTCTGGGCGTATACTGGGGGGACGGGGACGACTCCCATTAACCCCTGACTATACCGGGGATACGCTTATCACAATGCCTTTCTGGTCTGTGCTGAAGCAGGGCATTCTGGCAGCCAAGTGGCTTGACCTTTATTAGTCAGCCTGGTTACCCCCTCTCGGAACCACAGACTTAGAAATCGCCAGCTCATATACAGTGCATAAAATATATTTCTATATATACCCTTATACTCTATTTTAATAAAAAATATCACAAAATTCTTCTAAGTCCCTCGGGAAGAGTGAAAGACGCGCACGTTCATTTTCAGCGCTCCTAGACCTTCCTACAGTATAAGAAGTTAGCCAAAAAGTAGCTTCGAAAAACGCTTAGGTTAAGTTTCAGAGTTGCTTCTAATGTACCAAAGCTGGACTTAGACATAATTTCACTCTCACAACATTATGGCTGGTTGGAGACAGTCCGAACCACAAGTACCGGGTCGATGGTTCTGGGCGTATACTGGGGGGACGGGTACGACTCCCATGAACCACTGACTATACCGGGGATACGCTTATCACAATGCCTTTCTGGTCTGTGCTGAAGCAGGGCATTCTGGCAGCCAAGTGGCTTGACCTTTATTAGTGAGCCTGGTTACCCCCTCTCGGAACCACAGACTTAGAAATCGCCAGCTCATATACAGTGCATAAAATATATTTATATATATATACCCTTATACACCATTTTAATAAAAAATATCACAAAATTCTTCTAAGTCCCTCGGGAAAAGTGAAAGACGCGCACGTTCATTTTCAGCGCTCCTAGACCTTCCTATAAGAAGTTAGCCAAAAAGTAGCTTCGAAAAACGCTTAGGTTAAGTTTCAGAGTTGCTTCTAATGTACCAAAGCTGGACTTAGACATAATTTCACTCTCACAACATTATGGCTGGTTGGAGACAGTCCGAACCACAAGTACCGGGTCGATGGTTCTGGGCGTATACTGGGGGGACGGGGACGACTCCCATTAACCCCTGACTATACCGGGGATACGCTTATCACAATGCCTTTCTGGTCTGTGCTGAAGCAGGGCATTCTGGCAGCCAAGTGGCTTGACCTTTATTAGTGAGCCTGGTTACCCCCTCTCGGAACCACAGACTTAGAAATCGCCAGCTCATATACAGTGCATAAAATATATTTCTATATATACCCTTATACACCATTTTAATAAAAAATATCACAAAATTCTTCTAAGTCCCTCGGGAAGAGTGAAAGACGCGCACGTTCATTTTCAGCGCTCCTAGACCTTCCTATAAGAAGTTAGCCAAAAAGTAGCTTCGAAAAACGCTTAGGTTAAGTTTCATAGTTGCTTCTAATGTACCAAAGCTGGACTTAGACATAATTTCACTCTCACAACATTATGGCTGGTTGGAGACAGTCCGAACCACAAGTACCGGGTCCATGGTTCTGGGCGTATACTGGGGGGACGGGGACGACTCCCATTAACCCCTGACTATACCGGGGATACGCTTATCACAATGCCTTTCTGGTCTGTGCTGAAGCAGGGCATTCTGGCAGCCAAGTGGCTTGACCTTTATTAGTGAGCCTGGTTACCCCCTCTCGGAACCACAGACTTAGAAATCGCCAGCTCATATACAGTGCATAAAATATATTTCTATATATACCCTTATACACCATTTTAATAAAAAATATCACAAAATTCTTCTAAGTCCCTCGGGAAGAGTGAAAGACGCGCACGTTCATTTTCAGCGCTCCTAGACCTTCCTATAAGAAGTTAGCCAAAAAGTAGCTTCGAAAAACGCTTAGGTTAAGTTTCAGAGTTGCTTCTAATGTACCAAAGCTGGACTTAGACATAATTTCACTCTCACAACATTATGGCTGGTTGGAGACAGTCCGAACCACAAGTACCGGGTCCATGGTTCTGGGCGTATACTGGGGGGACGGGGACGACTCCCATTAACCCCTGACTATACCGGGGATACGCTTATCACAATGCCTTTCTGGTCTGTGCTGAAGCAGGGCATTCTGGCAGCCAAGTGGCTTGACCTTTATTAGTGAGCCTGGTTACCCCCTCTCGGAACCACAGACTTAGAAATCGCCAGCTCATATACAGTGCATAAAATATATTTCTATATATACCCTTATACACCATTTTAATAAAAAATATCACAAAATTCTTCTAAGTCCCTCGGGAAGAGTGAAAGACGCGCACGTTCATTTTCAGCGCTCCTAGACCTTCCTATAAGAAGTTAGCCAAAAAGTAGCTTCGAAAAACGCTTAGGTTAAGTTTCAGAGTTGCTTCTAATGTACCAAAGCTGGACTTAGACATAATTTCACTCTCACAACATTATGGCTGGTTGGAGACAGTCCGAACCACAAGTACCGGGTCCATGGTTCTGGGCGTATACTGGGGACGGGGACGACTCCCATGAACCCCTGACTATACCGGGGATACGCTTATCACAATGCCTTTCTGGTCTGTGCTGAAGCAGGGCATTCTGGAAACCAAGTGGCTTGACCTTTATTAGTGAGCCTGGTTACCCCCTCTCGGAACCACAGACTTAGAAATCGCCAGCTCATATACAGTGCATAAAATATATTTATATACTGTATATACCCTTATACACCATTTTAATAAAAAATATCACAAAATTCTTCTAAGTCCCTCGGGAAGAGTGAAAGACGCGCACGTTCATTTTCAGAGCTCCTAGACCTTCCTATAAGAAGTTAGCCAAAAAGTAGCTTCGAAAAACGCTTAGGTTAAGTTTCAGAGTTGCTTCTAATGTACCAAAGCTGGACTTAGACATAATTTGACTCTCACAACATTATGGCTGGTTGGAGACAGTCCGAACCACAAGTACCGGGTCGATGGTTCTGGGCGTATAATGGGGGGACGGGGACGACTCCCATTAACCCCTGACTATACCGGGGATACGCTTATCACAATGCCTTTCTGGTCTGTGCTGAAGCAGGGCATTCTGGCAGCCAAGTGGCTTGACCTTTATTAGTGAGCCTGGTTACCCCCTCTCGGAACCACAGACTTAGAAATCGCCAGCTCATATACAGTGCATAAAATATATTTCTATATATACCCTTATACACCATTTTAATAAAAAATATCACAAAATTCTTCTAAGTCCCTCGGGAAGAGTGAAAGACGCGCACGTTCATTTTCAGAGCTCCTAGACCTTCCTATAAGACGTTAGCCAAAAAGTAGCTTCGAAAAACGCTTAGGTTAAGTTTCAGAGTTGCTTCTAATGTACCAAAGCTGGACTTAGACATAATTTCACTCTCACAACATTATGGCTGGTTGGAGACAGTCCGAACCACAAGTACCGGATCGATGGTTCTGGGCGTATACTGGGGGGACGGGGACGACTCCCATTAATCCCTGACTATACCGGGGATACGCTTATCACAATGCCTTTCTGGTCTGTGCTGAAGCAGGGCATTCTGGCAGCCAAGTGGCTTGACCTTTATTAGTGAGCCTGGTTACCCCCTCTCGGAACCACAGACTTAGAAATCGCCAGCTCATATACAGTGCATAAAATATATTTCTATATATACCCTTATACACCATTTTAATAAAAAATATCACAAAATTCTTCTAAGTCCCTCGGGAAGAGTGAAAGACGCGCACATTCATTTTCAGCGCTCCTAGACCTTCCTATAAGAAGTTAGCCAAAACGTAGCTTCGAAAAACGCTTAGGTTAAGTTTCAGAGCTGCTTCTAATGTACCAAAGCTGGACTTAGACATAATTTCACTCTCACCACATTATGGCTGGTTGGAGACAGTCCGAACCACAAGTACCGGGTCGATGGTTCTGGGCGTATAATGGGGGGACGGGGACGACTCCCATTAACCCCTGACTATACCGGGGATACGCTTATCACAATGCCTTTCTGGTCTGTGCTGAAGCAGGGCATTCTGGCAGCCAAGTGGCTTGACCTTTATTAGTGAGCCTGGTTACCCCCTCTCGGAACCACAGACTTAGAAATCGCCAGCTCATATACAGTGCATAAAATATATTTCTATATATACCCTTATACACCATTTTAATAAAAAATATCACAAAATTCTTCTAAGTCCCTCGGGAAGAGTGAAAGACGCGCACGTTCATTTTCAGCGCTCCTAGACCTTCCTATAAGAAGTTAGCCAAAAAGTAGCTTCGAAAAACGCTTAGGTTAAGTTTCAGAGTTGCTTCTAATGTACCAAAGCTGGACTTAGACATAATTTCACTCTCACAACATTATGGCTGGTTGGAGACAGTCCGAACCACAAGTACCGGGTCCATGGTTCTGGGCGTATACTGGGGGGACGGGGACGACTCCCATGAACCCCTGACTATACCGGGGATACGCTTATCATAATGCCTTTCTGGTCTGTGCTGAAGCAGGGCATTCTGGAAACCAAGTGGCTTGACCTTTATTAGTGAGCCTGGTTACCCCCTCTCGGAACCACAGACTTAGAAATCGCCAGCTCATATACAGTGCATAAAATATATTTATATATATACCCTTATACACCATTTTAATAAAAAATATCACAAAATTCTTCTAAGTCCCTCGGGAAGAGTGAAAGACGCGCACGTTCATTTTCAGAGCTCCTAGACCTTCCTATAAGAAGTTAGCCAAAAAGTAGCTTCGAAAAACGCTTAGGTTAAGTTTCAGAGTTGCTTCTAATGTACCAAAGCTGGACTTAGACATAATTTCACTCTCACAACATTATGGCTGGTTGGAGACAGTCCGAACCACAAGTACCGGGTCGATGGTTCTGGGCGTATACTGGGGGGACGGGGACGACTCCCATGAACCCCTGACTATACCGGGGATACGCTTATCACAATGCCTTTCTGGTCTGTGCTGAAGCAGGGCATTATGGCAGCCAAGTGTCTTGACCTTTATTAGTGAGCCTGGTTATCCCCTCTCGGAACCACAGACTTAGAAATCGCCAGCTCATATACAGTGCATAAAATATATTTCTATATATACCCTTATACACCATTTTAATAAAAAATATCACAAAATTCTTCTAAGTCCCTCGGGAAGAGTGAAAGACGCGCACATTCATTTTCAGCGCTCCTAGACCTTCCTATAAGAAGTTAGCCAAAACGTAGCTTCGAAAAACGCTTAGGTTAAGTTTCAGAGTTGCTTCTAATGTACCAAAGCTGGACTTAGACATAATTTCACTCTCACAACATTATGGCTGGTTGGAGACAGTCCGAACCACAAGTACCGGGTCGATGGTTCTGGGCGTATACTGGGGGGACGGGGACGACTCCCATTAACCCCTGACTATACCGGGGATACGCTTATCACAATGCCTTTCTGGTCTGTGCTGAAGCAGGGCATTCTGGCAGCCAAGTGGCTTGACCTTTATTAGTGAACCTGGTTACCCCCTCTCGGAACCACAGACTTAGAAATCGCCAGCTCATATACAGTGCATAAAATATATTTCTATATATAATCTTATACACCATTTTAATAAAAAATATCACAAAATTCTTCTAAGTCCCTCGGGAAGAGTGAAAGACGCGCACATTCATTTTCAGCGCTCCTAGACCTTCCTATAAGAAGTTAGCCAAAACGTAGCTTCGAAAAACGCTTAGGTTAAGTTTCAGAGCTGCTTCTAATGTACCAAAGCTGGACTTAGACATAATTTCACTCTCACCACATTATGGCTGGTTGGAGACAGTCCGAACCACAAGTACCGGGTCGATGGTTCTGGGCGTATAATGGGGGGACGGGGACGACTCCCATTAACCCCTGACTATACCGGGGATACGCTTATCACAATGCCTTTCTGGTCTGTGCTGAAGCAGGGCATTCTGGCAGCCAAGTGGCTTGACCTTTATTAGTGAGCCTGGTTACCCCCTCTCGGAACCACAGACTTAGAAATCGCCAGCTCATATACAGTGCATAAAATATATTTCTATATATACCCTTATACACCATTTTAATAAAAAATATCACAAAATTCTTCTAAGTCCCTCGGGAAGAGTGAAAGACGCGCACGTTCATTTTCAGAGCTCCTAGACCTTCCTATAAGAAGTTAGCCAAAAAGTAGCTTCGAAAAACGCTTAGGTTAAGTTTCAGAGTTGCTTCTAATGTACCAAAGCTGGACTTAGACATAATTTCACTCTCACAACATTATGGCTGGTTGGAGACAGTCCGAACCACAAGTACCGGATCGATGGTTCTGGGCGTATACTGGGGGGACGGGGACGACTCCCATTAATCCCTGACTATACCGGGGATACGCTTATCACAATGCCTTTCTGGTCTGTGCTGAAGCAGGGCATTCTGGCAGCCAAGTGGCTTGACCTTTATTAGTGAGCCTGGTTACCCCCTCTCGGAACCACAGACTTAGAAATCGCCAGCTCATATACAGTGCATAAAATATATTTCTATATATACCCTTATACACCATTTTAATAAAAAATATCACAAAATTCTTCTAAGTCCCTCGGGAAGAGTGAAAGACGCGCACGTTCATTTTCAGCGCTCCTAGACCTTCCTATAAGAAGTTAGCCAAAAAGTAGCTTCGAAAAACGCTTAGGTTAAGTTTCAGAGTTGCTTCTAATGTACCAAAGCTGGACTTAGACATAATTTCACTCTCACAACATTATGGCTGGTTGGAGACAGTCCGAACCACAAGTACCGGGTCCATGGTTCTGGGCGTATACTGGGGGGACGGGGACGACTCCCATGAACCCCTGACTATACCGGGGATACGCTTATCATAATGCCTTTCTGGTCTGTGCTGAAGCAGGGCATTCTGGAAACCAAGTGGCTTGACCTTTATTAGTGAGCCTGGTTACCCCCTCTCGGAACCACAGACTTAGAAATCGCCAGCTCATATACAGTGCATAAAATATATTTCTATATATACCCTTATACACCATTTTAATAAAAAATATCACAAAATTCTTCTAAGTCCCTCGGGAAGAGTGAAAGACGCGCACGTTCATTTTCAGAGCTCCTAGACCTTCCTATAAGAAGTTAGCCAAAAAGTAGCTTCGAAAAACGCTTAGGTTAAGTTTCAGAGTTGCTTCTAATGTACCAAAGCTGGACTTAGACATAATTTCACTCTCACAACATTATGGCTGGTTGGAGACAGTCCGAACCACAAGTACCGGATCGATGGCTCTGGGCGTATACTGGGGGGACGGGGACGACTCCCATTAATCCCTGACTATACCGGGGATACGCTTATCACAATGCCTTTCTGGTCTGTGCTGAAGCAGGGCATTCTGGCAGCCAAGTGGCTTGACCTTTATTAGTGAGCCTGGTTACCCCCTCTCGGAACCACAGACTTAGAAATCGCCAGCTCATATACAGTGCATAAAATATATTTCTATATATACCCTTATACACCATTTTAATAAAAAATATCACAAAATTCTTCTAAGTCCCTCGGGAAGAGTGAAAGACGCGCACATTCATTTTCAGCGCTCCTAGACCTTCCTATAAGAAGTTAGCCAAAACGTAGCTTCGAAAAACGCTTAGGTTAAGTTTCAGAGCTGCTTCTAATGTACCAAAGCTGGACTTAGACATAATTTCACTCTCACCACATTATGGCTGGTTGGAGACAGTCCGAACCACAAGTACCGGGTCGATGGTTCTGGGCGTATAATGGGGGGACGGGGACGACTCCCATTAACCCCTGACTATACCGGGGATACGCTTATCACAATGCCTTTCTGGTCTGTGCTGAAGCAGGGCATTCTGGCAGCCAAGTGGCTTGACCTTTATTAGTGAGCCTGGTTACCCCCTCTCGGAACCACAGACTTAGAAATCGCCAGCTCATATACAGTGCATAAAATATATTTCTATATATACCCTTATACACCATTTTAATAAAAAATATCACAAAATTCTTCTAAGTCCCTCGGGAAGAGTGAAAGACGCGCACGTTCATTTTCAGCGCTCCTAGACCTTCCTATAAGAAGTTAGCCAAAAAGTAGCTTCGAAAAACGCTTAGGTTAAGTTTCAGAGTTGCTTCTAATGTACCAAAGCTGGACTTAGACATAATTTCACTCTCACAACATTATGGCTGGTTGGAGACAGTCCGAACCACAAGTACCGGGTCCATGGTTCTGGGCGTATACTGGGGGGACGGGGACGACTCCCATGAACCCCTGACTATACCGGGGATACGCTTATCATAATGCCTTTCTGGTCTGTGCTGAAGCAGGGCATTCTGGAAACCAAGTGGCTTGACCTTTATTAGTGAGCCTGGTTACCCCCTCTCGGAACCACAGACTTAGAAATCGCCAGCTCATATACAGTGCATAAAATATATTTATATATATACCCTTATACACCATTTTAATAAAAAATATCACAAAATTCTTCTAAGTCCCTCGGGAAGAGTGAAAGACGCGCACGTTCATTTTCAGAGCTCCTAGACCTTCCTATAAGAAGTTAGCCAAAAAGTAGCTTCGAAAAACGCTTAGGTTAAGTTTCAGAGTTGCTTCTAATGTACCAAAGCTGGACTTAGACATAATTTCACTCTCACAACATTATGGCTGGTTGGAGACAGTCCGAACCACAAGTACCGGGTCGATGGTTCTGGGCGTATACTGGGGGGACGGGGACGACTCCCATGAACCCCTGACTATACCGGGGATACGCTTATCACAATGCCTTTCTGGTCTGTGCTGAAGCAGGGCATTATGGCAGCCAAGTGTCTTGACCTTTATTAGTGAGCCTGGTTATCCCCTCTCGGAACCACAGACTTAGAAATCGCCAGCTCATATACAGTGCATAAAATATATTTCTATATATACCCTTATACACCATTTTAATAAAAAATATCACAAAATTCTTCTAAGTCCCTCGGGAAGAGTGAAAGACGCGCACATTCATTTTCAGCGCTCCTAGACCTTCCTATAAGAAGTTAGCCAAAACGTAGCTTCGAAAAACGCTTAGGTTAAGTTTCAGAGTTGCTTCTAATGTACCAAAGCTGGACTTAGACATAATTTCACTCTCACAACATTATGGCTGGTTGGAGACAGTCCGAACCACAAGTACCGGGTCGATGGTTCTGGGCGTATACTGGGGGGACGGGGACGACTCCCATTAACCCCTGACTATACCGGGGATACGCTTATCACAATGCCTTTCTGGTCTGTGCTGAAGCAGGGCATTCTGGCAGCCAAGTGGCTTGACCTTTATTAGTGAGCCTGGTTACCCCCTCTCGGAACCACAGACTTAGAAATCGCCAGCTCATATACAGTGCATAAAATATATTTCTATATATACCCTTATACACCATTTTAATAAAAAATATCACAAAATTCTTCTAAGTCCCTCGGGAAGAGTGAAAGACGCGCACGTTCATTTTCAGCGCTCCTAGACCTTCCTATAAGAAGTTAGTCAAAAAGTAGCTTCGAAAAACGCTTAGGTTAAGTTTCATAGTTGCTTCTAATGTACCAAAGCTGGACTTAGACATAATTTCACTCTCACAACATTATGGCTGGTTGGAGACAGTCCGAACCACAAGTACCGGGTCCATGGTTCTGGGCGTATACTGGGGGGACGGGGACGACTCCCATTAACCCCTGACTATACCGGGGATACGCTTATCACAATGCCTTTCTGGTCTGTGCTGAAGCAGGGCATTCTGGAAACCAAGTGGCTTGACCTTTATTAGTGAGCCTGGTTACCGCCTCTCGGAACCACAGACTTAGAAATCGCCAGCTCATATACAGTGCATAAAATATATTTATATATATACCCTTATACACCATTTTAATAAAAAATATCACAAAATTCTTCTAAGTCCCTCGGGAAGAGTGAAAGACGCGCACGTTCATTTTCAGAGCTCCTAGACCTTCCTATAAGAAGTTAGCCAAAAAGTAGCTTCGAAAAACGCTTAGGTTAAGTTTCAGAGTTGCTTCTAATGTACCAAAGCTGGACTTAGACATAATTTCACTCTCACAACATTATGGCTGGTTAGAGACATTCCGAACCACAAGTACCGGGTCGATGGTTCTGGGCGTATACTGGGGGGACGGGGACGACTCCCATGAACCCCTGACTATACCGGGGATACGCTTATCACAATGCCTTTCTGGTCTGTGCTGAAGCAGGGCATTATGGCAGCCAAGTGGCTTGACCTTTATTAGTGAGCCTGGTTACCCCCTCTCGGAACCACAGACTTAGAAATCGCCAGCTCATATACAGTGCATAAAATATATTTCTATATATACCCTTATACACCATTTTAATAAAAAATATCACAAAATTCTTCTAAGTCCCTCGGGAAGAGTGAAAGACGCGCACGTTCATTTTCAGAGCTCCTAGACCTTCCTATAAGAAGTTAGCCAAAAAGTAGCTTCGAAAAACGCTTAGGTTAAGTTTCAGAGTTGCTTCTAATGTACCAAAGCTGGACTTAGACATAATTTCACTCTCACAACATTATGGCTGGTTGGAGACAGTCCGAACCACAAGTACCGGGTCGATGGTTCTGGGCGTATACTGGGGGGACGGGGACGACTCCCATGAACCCCTGACTATACCGGGGATACGCTTATCACAATGCCTTTCTGGTCTGTGCTGAAGCAGGGCATTATGGCAGCCAAGTGGCTTGACCTTTATTAGTGAGCCTGGTTACCCCCTCTCGGAACCACAGACTTAGAAATCGCCAGCTCATATACAGTGCATAAAATATATTTCTATATATACCCTTATACACCATTTTAATAAAAAATATCACAAAATTCTTCTAAGTCCCTCGGGAAGAGTGAAAGACGCGCACATTCATTTTCAGCGCTCCTAGACCTTCCTATAAGAAGTTAGCCAAAACGTAGCTTCGAAAAACGCTTAGGTTAAGTTTCAGAGCTGCTTCTAATGTACCAAAGCTGGACTTAGACATAATTTCACTCTCACAACATTATGGCTGGTTGGAGACAGTCCGAACCACAAGTACCGGGTCGATGGTTCTGGGCGTATACTGGGGGGACGGGGACGACTCCCATTAACCCCTGACTATACCGGGGATACGCTTATCACAATGCCTTTCTGGTCTGTGCTGAAGCAGGGCATTCTGGCAGCCAAGTGGCTTGACC
The DNA here is from genome assembly GCF_040206685.1 of Ascaphus truei. Lineage (NCBI taxonomy): Eukaryota > Metazoa > Chordata > Amphibia > Anura > Ascaphidae > Ascaphus > Ascaphus truei. Next base: position 288,895,458 of record NC_134483.1, on the reverse strand, counting down.
TTTATTAGTGAGCCTGGTTACCCCCTCTCGGAACCACAGACTTAGAAATCGCCAGCTCATATACAGTGCATAAAATATATTTCTATATATACCCTTATACACCATTTTAATAAAAAATATCACAAAATTCTTCTAAGTCCCTTGGGAAGACTGAAAGAAGCGCACGTTCATTTTCAGCGCTCCTAGACCTTCCTATAAGAAGTTAGCCAAAAAGTAGCTTCGAAAAACGCTTAGGTTAAGTTTCAGAGTTGCTTCTAATGTACCAAAGCTGGACTTAGACATAATTTCACTCTCACAACATTATGGCTGGTTGGAGACAGTCCGAACCACAAGTACCGGGTCCATGGTTCTGGGCGTATACTGGGGGGACGGGGACGACTCCCATGAACCCCTGACTATACCGGGGATACGCTTATCACAATGCCTTTCTGGTCTGTGCTGAAGCAGGGCATTCTGGAAACCAAGTGGCTTGACCTTTATTAGTGAGCCTGGTTACCCCCTCTCGGAACCACAGACTTAGAAATCGCCAGCTCATATACAGTGCATAAAATATATTTATATATATACCCTTATACACCATTTTAATAAAAAATATCACAAAATTCTTCTAAGTCCCTCGGGAAGAGTGAAAGACGCGCACATTCATTTTCAGCGCTCCTAGACCTTCCTATAAGAAGTTAGCAAAAACGTAGCTTCGAAAAACGCTTAGGTTAAGTTTCAGAGTTGCTTCTAATGTACCAAAGCTGGACTTAGACATAATTTCACTCTCACAACATTATGGCTGGTTGGAGACAGTCCGAACCACAAGTACCGGGTCGATGGTTCTGGGCGTATACTGGGGGGACGGGGACGACTCCCATTAACCCCTGACTATACCGGGGATACGCTTATCACAATGCCTTTCTGGTCTGTGCTGAAGCAGGGCATTCTGGCAGCCAAGTGGCTTGACCTTTATTAGTGAGCCTGGTTACCCCCTCTCGGAACCACAGACTTAGAAATCGCCAGCTCATATACAGTGCATAAAATATATTTCTATATATACCCTTATACACCATTTTAATAAAAAATATCACAAAATTCTTCTAAGTCCCTCGGGAAGAGTGAAAGACGCGCACGTTCATTTTCAGCGCTCCTAGACCTTCCTATAAGAAGTTAGCCAAAAAGTAGCTTCGAAAAACGCTTAGGTTAAGTTTCAGAGTTGCTTCTAATGTACCAAAGCTGGACTTAGACATAATTTCACTCTCACAACATTATGGCTGGTTGGAGACAGTCCGAACCACAAGTACCGGGTCGATGGTTCTGGGCGTATACTGGGGGGACGGGGACGACTCCCATGAACCCCTGACTATACCGGGGATACGCTTATCACAATGCCTTTCTGGTCTGTGCTGAAGCAGGGCATTATGGCAGCCAAGTGGCTTGACCTTTATTAGTGAGCCTGGTTACCCCCTCTCGGAACCACAGACTTAGAAATCGCCAGCTCATATACAGTGCATAAAATATATTTCTATATATACCCTTATACACCATTTTAATAAAAAATATCACAAAATTCTTCTAAGTCCCTCGGGAAGAGTGAAAGACGCGCACGTTCATTTTCAGAGCTCCTAGACCTTCCTATAAGAAGTTAGCCAAAAAGTAGCTTCGAAAAACGCTTAGGTTAAGTTTCAGAGTTGCTTCTAATGTACCAAAGCTGGACTTAGACATAATTTCACTCTCACAACATTATGGCTGGTTGGAGACAGTCCGAACCACAAGTACCGGGTCGATGGTTCTGGGCGTATACTGGGGGGACGGGGACGACTCCCATGAACCCCTGACTATACCGGGGATACGCTTATCACAATGCCTTTCTGGTCTGTGCTGAAGCAGGGCATTATGGCAGCCAAGTGGCTTGACCTTTATTAGTGAGCCTGGTTACCCCCTCTCGGAACCACAGACTTAGAAATCGCCAGCTCATATACAGTGCATAAAATATATTTCTATATATACCCTTATACACCATTTTAATAAAAAATATCACAAAATTCTTCTAAGTCCCTCGGGAAGAGTGAAAGACGCGCACATTCATTTTCAGCGCTCCTAGACCTTCCTATAAGAAGTTAGCCAAAACGTAGCTTCGAAAAACGCTTAGGTTAAGTTTCAGAGCTGCTTCTAATGTACCAAAGCTGGACTTAGACATAATTTCACTCTCACAACATTATGGCTGGTTGGAGACAGTCCGAACCACAAGTACCGGGTCGATGGTTCTGGGCGTATACTGGGGGGACGGGGACGACTCCCATTAACCCCTGACTATACCGGGGATACGCTTATCACAATGCCTTTCTGGTCTGTGCTGAAGCAGGGCATTCTGGCAGCCAAGTGGCTTGACCTTTATTAGTGAGCCTGGTTACCCCCTCTCGGAACCACAGACTTAGAAATCGCCAGCTCATATACAGTGCATAAAATATATTTCTATATATACCCTTATACACCATTTTAATAAAAAATATCACAAAATTCTTCTAAGTCCCTCGGGAAGACTGAAAGACGCGCACGTTCATTTTCAGCGCTTCTAGACCTTCCTATAAGAAGTTAGCCAAAAAGTAGCTTCGAAAAACGCTTAGGTTAAGTTTCAGAGTTGCTTCTAATGTACCAAAGCTGGACTTAGACATAATTTCACTCTCACAACATTATGGCTGGTTGGAGACAGTCCGAACCACAAGTACCGGGTCCATGGTTCTGGGCGTATACTGGGGGGACGGGGACGACTCCCATGAACCCCTGACTATACCGGGGATACGCTTATCACAATGCCTTTCTGGTCTGTGCTGAAGCAGGGCATTCTGGAAACCAAGTGGCTTGACCTTTATTAGTGAGCCTGGTTACCCCCTCTCGGAACCACAGACTTAGAAATCGCCAGCTCATATACAGTGCATAAAATATATTTATATATATACCCTTATACACCATTTTAATAAAAAATATCACAAAATTCTTCTAAGTCCCTCGGGAAGAGTGAAAGACGCGCAGGTTCATTTTCAGAGCTCCTAGACCTTCCTATAAGAAGTTAGCCAAAAAGTAGCTTCGAAAAACGCTTAGGTTAAGTTTCAGAGTTGCTTCTAATGTACCAAAGCTGGACTTAGACATAATTTCACTCTCACAACATTATGGCTGGTTGGAGACAGTCCGAACCACAAGTACCGGGTCGATGGTTCTGGGCGTATACTGGGGGGACGGGGACGACTCCCATGAACCCCTGACTATACCGGGGATACGCTTATCACAATGCCTTTCTGGTCTGTGCTGAAGCAGGGCATTATGGCAGCCAAGTGTCTTGACCTTTATTAGTGAGCCTGGTTACCCCCTCTCGGAACCACAGACTTAGAAATCGCCAGCTCATATACAGTGCATAAAATATATTTCTATATATACCCTTATACACCATTTTAATAAAAAATATCACAAAATTCTTCTAAGTCCCTCGGGAAGAGTGAAAGACGCGCACGTTCATTTTCAGCGCTCCTAGACCTTCCTATAAGAAGTTAGCCAAAAAGTAGCTTCGAAAAACGCTTAGGTTAAGTTTCATAGTTGCTTCTAATGTACCAAAGCTGGACTTAGACATAATTTCACTCTCACAACATTATGGCTGGTTGGAGACAGTCCGAACCACAAGTACCGGGTCGATGGTTCTGGGCGTATACTGGGGGGACGGGGACGACTCCCATGAACCCCTGACTATACCGGGGATACGCTTATCACAATGCCTTTCTGGTCTGTGCTGAAGCAGGGCATTATGGCAGCCAAGTGGCTTGACCTTTATTAGTGAGCCTGGTTACCCCCTCTCGGAACCACAGACTTAGAAATCGCCAGCTCATATACAGTGCATAAAATATATTTCTATATATACCCTTATACACCATTTTAATAAAAAATATCACAAAATTCTTCTAAGTCCCTCGGGAAGAGTGAAAGACGCGCACATTCATTTTCAGCGCTCCTAGACCTTCCTATAAGAAGTTAGCCAAAACGTAGCTTCGAAAAACGCTTAGGTTAAGTTTCAGAGCTGCTTCTAATGTACCAAAGCTGGACTTAGACATAATTTCACTCTCACAACATTATGGCTGGTTGGAGACAGTCCGAACCACAAGTACCGGGTCGATGGTTCTGGGCATATACTGGGGGGACGGGGACGACTCCCATTAACCCCTGACTATACCGGGGATACGCTTATCACAATGCCTTTCTGGTCTGTGCTGAAGCAGGGCATTCTGGCAGCCAAGTGGCTTGACCTTTATTAGTGAGCCTGGTTACCCCCTCTCGGAACCACAGACTTAGAAATCGCCAGCTCATATACAGTGCATAAAATATATTTCTATATATACCCTTATACACCATTTTAATAAAAAATATCACAAAATTCTTCTAAGTCCCTCGGGAAGAGTGAAAGACGCGCACGTTCATTTTCAGCGCTCCTAGACCTTCCTATAAGAAGTTAGCCAAAAAGTAGCTTCGAAAAACGCTTAGGTTAAGTTTCAGAGTTGCTTCTAATGTACCAAAGCTGGACTTAGACATAATTTCACTCTCACAACATTATGGCTGGTTGGAGACAGTCCGAACCACAAGTACCGGGTCCATGGTTCTGGGCGTATACTGGGGGGACGGGGACGACTCCCATTAACCCCTGACTATACCGGGGATACGCTTATCACAATGCCTTTCTGGTCTGTGCTGAAGCAGGGCATTCTGGCAGCCAAGTGGCTTGACCTTTATTAGTGAGCCTGGTTACCCCCTCTCGGAACCACAGACTTAGAAATCGCCAGCTCATATACAGTGCATAAAATATATTTCTATATATACCCTTATACACCATTTTAATAAAAAATATCACAAAATTCTTCTAAGTCCCTCGGGAAGAGTGAAAGACGCGCACGTTCATTTTCAGCGCTCCTAGACCTTCCTATAAGAAGTTAGCCAAAAAGTAGCTTCGAAAAACGCTTAGGTTAAGTTTCAGAGTTGCTTCTAATGTACCAAAGCTGGACTTAGACATAATTTCACTCTCACAACATTATGGCTGGTTGGAGACAGTCCGAACCACAAGTACCGGGTCGATGGTTCTGGGCGTATACTGGGGGGACGGGGACGACTCCCATGAACCCCTGACTATACCGGGGATACGCTTATCACAATGCCTTTCTGGTCTGTGCTGAAGCAGGGCATTATGGCAGCCAAGTGTCTTGACCTTTATTAGTGAGCCTGGTTACCCCCTCTCGGAACCACAGACTTAGAAATCGCCAGCTCATATACAGTGCATAAAATATATTTCTATATATACCCTTATACACCATTTTAATAAAAAATATCACAAAATTCTTCTAAGTCCCTCGGGAAGAGTGAAAGACGCGCACATTCATTTTCAGCGCTCCTAGACCTTCCTATAAGAAGTTAGCCAAAACGTAGCTTCGAAAAACGCTTAGGTTAAGTTTCAGAGTTGCTTCTAATGTACCAAAGCTGGACTTAGACATAATTTCACTCTCACAACATTATGGCTGGTTGGAGACAGTCCGAACCACAAGTACCGGGTCGATGGTTCTGGGCGTATACTGGGGGGACGGGGACGACTCCCATTAACCCCTGACTATACCGGGGATACGCTTATCACAATGCCTTTCTGGTCTGTGCTGAAGCAGGGCATTCTGGCAGCCAAGTGGCTTGACCTTTATTAGTGAGCCTGGTTACCCCCTCTCGGAACCACAGACTTAGAAATCGCCAGCTCATATACAGTGCATAAAATATATTTCTATATATACCCTTATACACCATTTTAATAAAAAATATCACAAAATTCTTCTAAGTCCCTCGGGAAGAGTGAAAGACGCGCACGTTCATTTTCAGCACTCCTAGACCTTCCTATAAGAAGTTAGCCAAAAAGTAGCTTCGAAAAACGCTTAGGTTAAGTTTCAGAGTTGCTTCTAATGTACCAAAGCTGGACTTAGACATAATTTCACTCTCACAACATTATGGCTGGTTGGAGACAGTCCGAACCACAAGTACCGGGTCCATGGTTCTGGGCGTATACTGGGGGGACGGGGACGACTCCCATGAACCCCTGACTATACCGGGGATACGCTTATCACAATGCCTTTCTGGTCTGTGCTGAAGCAGGGCATTCTGGAAACCAAGTGGCTTGACCTTTATTAGTGAGCCTGGTTACCCCCTCTCGGAACCACAGACTTAGAAATCGCCAGCTCATATACAGTGCATAAAATATATTTATATATATACCCTTATACACCATTTTAATAAAAAACATCACAAAATTCTTCTAAGTCCCTCGGGAAGAGTGAAAGACGCGCACGTTCATTTTCAGAGCTCCTAGACCTTCCTATAAGAAGTTAGCCAAAAAGTAGCTTCGAAAAACGCTTAGGTTAAGTTTCAGAGTTGCTTCTAATGTACCAAAGCTGGACTTAGACATAATTTCACTCTCACAACATTATGGCTGGTTGGAGACAGTCCGAACCACAAGTACCGGGTCGATGGTTCTGGGCGTATACTGGGGGGACGGGGACGACTCCCATGAACCCCTGACTATACCGGGGATACGCTTATCACAATGCCTTTCTGGTCTGTGCTGAAGCAGGGCATTATGGCAGCCAAGTGTCTTGACCTTTATTAGTGAGCCTGGTTACCCCCTCTCGGAACCACAGACTTAGAAATCGCCAGCTCATATACAGTGCATAAAATATATTTCTATATATACCCTTATACACCATTTTAATAAAAAATATCACAAAATTCTTCTAAGTCCCTCGGGAAGAGTGAAAGACGCGCACATTCATTTTCAGCGCTCCTAGACCTTCCTATAAGAAGTTAGCCAAAACGTAGCTTCGAAAAACGCTTAGGTTAAGTTTCAGAGTTGCTTCTAATGTACCAAAGCTGGACTTAGACATAATTTCACTCTCACAACATTATGGCTGGTTGGAGACAGTCCGAACCACAAGTACCGGGTCGATGGTTCTGGGCGTATACTGGGGGGACGGGGACGACTCCCATTAACCCCTGACTATACCGGGGATACGCTTATCACAATGCCTTTCTGGTCTGTGCTGAAGCAGGGCATTCTGGCAGCCAAGTGGCTTGACCTTTATTAGTGAGCCTGGTTACCCCCTCTCGGAACCACAGACTTAGAAATCGCCAGCTCATATACAGTGCATAAAATATATTTCTATATATACCCTTATACACCATTTTAATAAAAAATATCACAAAATTCTTCTAAGTCCCTCGGGAAGAGTGAAAGACGCGCACGTTCATTTTCAGCGCTCCTAGACCTTCCTATAAGAAGTTAGCCAAAAAGTAGCTTCGAAAAACGCTTAGGTTAAGTTTCATAGTTGCTTCTAATGTACCAAAGCTGGACTTAGACATAATTTCACTCTCACAACATTATGGCTGGTTGGAGACAGTCCGAACCACAAGTACCGGGTCGATGGTTCTGGGCGTATACTGGGGGGACGGGGACGACTCCCATTAACCCCTGACTATACCGGGGATACGCTTATCACAATGCCTTTCTGGTCTGTGCTGAAGCAGGGCATTCTGGCAGCCAAGTGGCTTGACCTTTATTAGTGAGCCTGGTTACCCCCTCTCGGAACCACAGACTTAGAAATCGCCAGCTCATATACAGTGCATAAAATATATTTCTATATATACCCTTATACACCATTTTAATAAAAAATATCACAAAATTCTTCTAAGTCCCTCGGGAAGAGTGAAAGACGCGCACGTTCATTTTCAGCGCTCCTAGACCTTCCTATAAGAAGTTAGCCAAAAAGTAGCTTCGAAAAACGCTTAGGTTAAGTTTCAGAGTTGCTTCTAATGTACCAAAGCTGGACTTAGACATAATTTCACTCTCACAACATTATGGCTGGTTGGAGACAGTCCGAACCACAAGTACCGGGTCCATGGTTCTGGGCGTATACTGGGGGGACGGGGACGACTCCCATGAACCCCTGACTATACCGGGGATACGCTTATCACAATGCCTTTCTGGTCTGTGCTGAAGCAGGGCATTCTGGAAACCAAGTGGCTTGACCTTTATTAGTGAGCCTGGTTACCCCCTCTCGGAACCACAGACTTAGAAATCGCCAGCTCATATACAGTGCATAAAATATATTTATATATATACCCTTATACACCATTTTAATAAAAAATATCACAAAATTCTTCTAAGTCCCTCGGGAAGAGTGAAAGACGCGCACGTTCATTTTCAGAGCTCCTAGACCTTCCTATAAGAAGTTAGCCAAAAAGTAGCTTCGAAAAACGCTTAGGTTAAGTTTCAGAGTTGCTTCTAATGTACCAAAGCTGGACTTAGACATAATTTCACTCTCACAACATTATGGCTGGTTGGAGACAGTCCGAACCACAAGTACCGGGTCCATGGTTCTGGGCGTATACTGGGGGGACGGGGACGACTCCCATGAACCCCTGACTATACCGGGGATACGCTTATCACAATGCCTTTCTGGTCTGTGCTGAAGCAGGGCATTCTGGAAACCAAGTGGCTTGACCTTTATTAGTGAGCCTGGTTACCCCCTCTCGGAACCACAGACTTAGAAATCGCCAGCTCATATACAGTGCATAAAATATATTTATATATATAAACTTATACACCATTTTAATAAAAAATATCACAAAATTCTTCTAAGTCCCTCGGGAAGAGTGAAAGACGCGCACGTTCATTTTCAGAGCTCCTAGACCTTCCTATAAGAAGTTAGCCAAAAAGTAGCTTCGAAAAACGCTTAGGTTAAGTTTCAGAGTTGCTTCTAATGTACCAAAGCTGGACTTAGACATAATTTCACTCTCACAACATTATGGCTGGTTGGAGACAGTCCGAACCACAAGTACCGGGTCGATGGTTCTGGGCGTATACTGGGGGGACGGGGACGACTCCCATGAACCCCTGACTATACCGGGGATACGCTTTTCACAATGCCTTTCTGGTCTGTGCTGAAGCAGGGCATTATGGCAGCCAAGTGGCTTGACCTTTATTAGTGAGCCTGGTTACCCCCTCTCGGAACCACAGACTTAGAAATCGCCAGCTCATATACAGTGCATAAAATATATTTCTATATATACCCTTATACACCATTTTAATAAAAAATATCACAAAATTCTTCTAAGTCCCTCTGGAAGAGTGAAAGACGCGCACATTCATTTTCAGCGCTCCTAGACCTTCCTATAAGAAGTTAGCCAAAACGTAGCTTCGAAAAACGCTTAGGTTAAGTTTCAGAGTTGCTTCTAATGTACCAAAGCTGGACTTAGACATAATTTCACTCTCACAACATTATGGCTGGTTGGAGACAGTCCGAACCACAAGTACCGGGTCGATGGTTCTGGGCGTATACTGGGGGGACGGGGACGACTCCCATGAACCCCTGACTATACCGGGGATACGCTTATCACAATGCCTTTCTGGTCTGTGCTGAAGCAGGGCATTATGGCAGCCAAGTGGCTTGACCTTTATTAGTGAGCCTGGTTACCCCCTCTCGGAACCACAGACTTAGAAATCGCCAGCTCATATACAGTGCATAAAATATATTTCTATATATACCCTTATACACCATTTTAATAAAAAATATCACAAAATTCTTCTAAGTCCCTCGGGAAGAGTGAAAGACGCGCACGTTCATTTTCAGCGCTCCTAGACCTTCCTATAAGAAGTTAGCCAAAAAGTAGCTTCGAAAAACGCTTAGGTTAAGTTTCATAGTTGCTTCTAATGTACCAAAGCTGGACTTAGACATAATTTCACTCTCACAACATTATGGCTGGTTGGAGACAGTCCGAACCACAAGTACCGGGTCGATGGTTCTGGGCGTATACTGGGGGGACGGGGACGACTCCCATTAACCCCTGACTATACCGGGGATACGCTTATCACAATGCCTTTCTGGTCTGTGCTGAAGCAGGGCATTCTGGCAGCCAAGTGGCTTGACCTTTATTAGTGAGCCTGGTTACCCCCTCTCGGAACCACAGACTTAGAAATCGCCAGCTCATATACAGTGCATAAAATATATTTATATATATACCCTTATACACCATTTTAATAAAAAATATCACAAAATTCTTCTAAGTCCCTCGGGAAGAGTGAAAGACGCGCACGTTCATTTTCAGCGCTCCTAGACCTTCCTATAAGAAGTTAGCCAAAAAGTAGCTTCGAAAAACGCTTAGGTTAAGTTTCATAGTTGCTTCTAATGTACCAAAGCTGGACTTAGACATAATTTCACTCTCACAACATTATGGCTGGTTGGAGACAGTCCGAACCACAAGTACCGGGTCGATGGTTCTGGGCGTATACTGGGGGGACGGGGACGACTCCCATGAACCCCTGACTATACCGGGGATACGCTTATCACAATGCCTTTCTGGTCTGTGCTGAAGCAGGGCATTATGGCAGCCAAGTGGCTTGACCTTTATTAGTGAGCCTGGTTACCCCCTCTCGGAACCACAGACTTAGAAATCGCCAGCTCATATACAGTGCATAAAATATATTTCTATATATACCCTTATACACCATTTTAATAAAAAATATCACAAAATTCTTCTAAGTCCCTCGGGAAGAGTGAAAGACGCGCACATTCATTTTCAGCGCTCCTAGACCTTCCTATAAGAAGTTAGCCAAAACGTAGCTTCGAAAAACGCTTAGGTTAAGTTTCAGAGTTGCTTCTAATGTACCAAAGCTGGACTTAGACATAATTTCACTCTCACAACATTATGGCTGGTTGGAGACAGTCCGAACCACAAGTACCGGGTCCATGGTTCTGGGCGTATACTGGGGGGACGGGGACGACTCCCATGAACCCCTGACTATACCGGGGATACGCTTATCACAATGCCTTTCTGGTCTGTGCTGAAGCAGGGCATTCTGGAAACCAAGTGGCTTGACCTTTATTAGTGAGCCTGGTTACCCCCTCTCGGAACCACAGACTTAGAAATCGCCAGCTCATATACAGTGCATAAAATATATTTATATATATACCCTTATACACCATTTTAATAAAAAATATCACAAAATTCTTCTAAGTCCCTCGGGAAGAGTGAAAGACGCGCAGGTTCATTTTCAGAGCTCCTAGACCTTCCTATAAGAAGTTAGCCAAAAAGAAGCTTCGAAAAACGCTTAGGTTAAGTTTCAGAGTTGCTTCTAATGTACCAAAGCTGGACTTAGACATAATTTCACTCTCACAACATTATGGCTGGTTGGAGACAGTCCGAACCACAAGTACCGGGTCGATGGTTCTGGGCGTATACTGGGGGGACGGGGACGACTCCCATGAACCCCTGACTATACCGGGGATACGCTTATCACAATGCCTTTCTGGTCTGTGCTGAAGCAGGGCATTATGGCAGCCAAGTGTCTTGACCTTTATTAGTGAGCCTGGTTACCCCCTCTCGGAACCACAGACTTAGAAATCGCCAGCTCATATACAGTGCATAAAATATATTTCTATATATACCCTTATACACCATTTTAATAAAAAATATCACAAAATTCTTCTAAGTCCCTCGGGAAGAGTGAAAGACGCGCACATTCATTTTCAGCGCTCCTAGACCTTCCTATAAGAAGTTAGCCAAAACGTAGCTTCGAAAAACGCTTAGGTTAAGTTTCAGAGTTGCTTCTAATGTACCAAAGCTGGACTTAGACATAATTTCACTCTCACAACATTATGGCTGGTTGGAGACAGTCCGAACCACAAGTACCGGGTCGATGGTTCTGGGCGTATACTGGGGGGACGGGGACGACTCCCATTAACCCCTGACTATACCGGGGATACGCTTATCACAATGCCTTTCTGGTCTGTGCTGAAGCAGGGCATTCTGGCAGCCAAGTGGCTTGACCTTTATTAGTGAGCCTGGTTACCCCCTCTCGGAACCACAGACTTAGAAATCGCCAGCTCATATACAGTGCATAAAATATATTTCTATATATACCCTTATACACCATTTTAATAAAAAATATCACAAAATTCTTCTAAGTCCCTCGGGAAGAGTGAAAGACGCGCACGTTCATTTTCAGCACTCCTAGACCTTCCTATAAGAAGTTAGCCAAAAAGTAGCTTCGAAAAACGCTTAGGTTAAGTTTCAGAGTTGCTTCTAATGTACCAAAGCTGGACTTAGACATAATTTCACTCTCACAACATTATGGCTGGTTGGAGACAGTCCGAACCACAAGTACCGGGTCCATGGTTCTGGGCGTATACTGGGGGGACGGGGACGACTCCCATGAACCCCTGACTATACCGGGGATACGCTTATCACAATGCCTTTCTGGTCTGTGCTGAAGCAGGGCATTCTGGAAACCAAGTGGCTTGACCTTTATTAGTGAGCCTGGTTACCCCCTCTCGGAACCACAGACTTAGAAATCGCCAGCTCATATACAGTGCATAAAATATATTTATATATATACCCTTATACACCATTTTAATAAAAAACATCACAAAATTCTTCTAAGTCCCTCGGGAAGAGTGAAAGACGCGCACGTTCATTTTCAGAGCTCCTAGACCTTCCTATAAGAAGTTAGCCAAAAAGTAGCTTCGAAAAACGCTTAGGTTAAGTTTCAGAGTTGCTTCTAATGTACCAAAGCTGGACTTAGACATAATTTCACTCTCACAACATTATGGCTGGTTGGAGACAGTCCGAACCACAAGTACCGGGTCGATGGTTCTGGGCGTATACTGGGGGGACGGGGACGACTCCCATGAACCCCTGACTATACCGGGGATACGCTTATCACAATGCCTTTCTGGTCTGTGCTGAAGCAGGGCATTATGGCAGCCAAGTGTCTTGACCTTTATTAGTGAGCCTGGTTACCCCCTCTCGGAACCACAGACTTAGAAATCGCCAGCTCATATACAGTGCATAAAATATATTTCTATATATACCCTTATACACCATTTTAATAAAAAATATCACAAAATTCTTCTAAGTCCCTCGGGAAGAGTGAAAGACGCGCACATTCATTTTCAGCGCTCCTAGACCTTCCTATAAGAAGTTAGCCAAAACGTAGCTTCGAAAAACGCTTAGGTTAAGTTTCAGAGTTGCTTCTAATGTACCAAAGCTGGACTTAGACATAATTTCACTCTCACAACATTATGGCTGGTTGGAGACAGTCCGAACCACAAGTACCGGGTCGATGGTTCTGGGCGTATACTGGGGGGACGGGGACGACTCCCATTAACCCCTGACTATACCGGGGATACGCTTATCACAATGCCTTTCTGGTCTGTGCTGAAGCAGGGCATTCTGGCAGCCAAGTGGCTTGACCTTTATTAGTGAGCCTGGTTACCCCCTCTCGGAACCACAGACTTAGAAATCGCCAGCTCATATACAGTGCATAAAATATATTTCTATATATACCCTTATACACCATTTTAATAAAAAATATCACAAAATTCTTCTAAGTCCCTCGGGAAGAGTGAAAGACGCGCACGTTCATTTTCAGCGCTCCTAGACCTTCCTATAAGAAGTTAGCCAAAAAGTAGCTTCGAAAAACGCTTAGGTTAAGTTTCATAGTTGCTTCTAATGTACCAAAGCTGGACTTAGACATAATTTCACTCTCACAACATTATGGCTGGTTGGAGACAGTCCGAACCACAAGTACCGGGTCGATGGTTCTGGGCGTATACTGGGGGGACGGGGACGACTCCCATTAACCCCTGACTATACCGGGGATACGCTTATCACAATGCCTTTCTGGTCTGTGCTGAAGCAGGGCATTCTGGCAGCCAAGTGGCTTGACCTTTATTAGTGAGCCTGGTTACCCCCTCTCGGAACCACAGACTTAGAAATCGCCAGCTCATATACAGTGCATAAAATATATTTCTATATATACCCTTATACACCATTTTAATAAAAAATATCACAAAATTCTTCTAAGTCCCTCGGGAAGAGTGAAAGACGCGCACGTTCATTTTCAGCGCTCCTAGACCTTCCTATAAGAAGTTAGCCAAAAAGTAGCTTCGAAAAACGCTTAGGTTAAGTTTCAGAGTTGCTTCTAATGTACCAAAGCTGGACTTAGACATAATTTCACTCTCACAACATTATGGCTGGTTGGAGACAGTCCGAACCACAAGTACCGGGTCCATGGTTCTGGGCGTATACTGGGGGGACGGGGACGACTCCCATGAACCCCTGACTATACCGGGGATACGCTTATCACAATGCCTTTCTGGTCTGTGCTGAAGCAGGGCATTCTGGAAACCAAGTGGCTTGACCTTTATTAGTGAGCCTGGTTACCCCCTCTCGGAACCACAGACTTAGAAATCGCCAGCTCATATACAGTGCATAAAATATATTTATATATATACCCTTATACACCATTTTAATAAAAAATATCACAAAATTCTTCTAAGTCCCTCGGGAAGAGTGAAAGACGCGCACGTTCATTTTCAGAGCTCCTAGACCTTCCTATAAGAAGTTAGCCAAAAAGTAGCTTCGAAAAACGCTTAGGTTAAGTTTCAGAGTTGCTTCTAATGTACCAAAGCTGGACTTAGACATAATTTCACTCTCACAACATTATGGCTGGTTGGAGACAGTCCGAACCACAAGTACCGGGTCCATGGTTCTGGGCGTATACTGGGGGGACGGGGACGACTCCCATGAACCCCTGACTATACCGGGGATACGCTTATCACAATGCCTTTCTGGTCTGTGCTGAAGCAGGGCATTCTGGAAACCAAGTGGCTTGACCTTTATTAGTGAGCCTGGTTACCCCCTCTCGGAACCACAGACTTAGAAATCGCCAGCTCATATACAGTGCATAAAATATATTTATATATATAAACTTATACACCATTTTAATAAAAAATATCACAAAATTCTTCTAAGTCCCTCGGGAAGAGTGAAAGACGCGCACGTTCATTTTCAGAGCTCCTAGACCTTCCTATAAGAAGTTAGCCAAAAAGTAGCTTCGAAAAACGCTTAGGTTAAGTTTCAGAGTTGCTTCTAATGTACCAAAGCTGGACTTAGACATAATTTCACTCTCACAACATTATGGCTGGTTGGAGACAGTCCGAACCACAAGTACCGGGTCGATGGTTCTGGGCGTATACTGGGGGGACGGGGACGACTCCCATGAACCCCTGACTATACCGGGGATACGCTTTTCACAATGCCTTTCTGGTCTGTGCTGAAGCAGGGCATTATGGCAGCCAAGTGGCTTGACCTTTATTAGTGAGCCTGGTTACCCCCTCTCGGAACCACAGACTTAGAAATCGCCAGCTCATATACAGTGCATAAAATATATTTCTATATATACCCTTATACACCATTTTAATAAAAAATATCACAAAATTCTTCTAAGTCCCTCGGGAAGAGTGAAAGACGCGCACATTCATTTTCAGCGCTCCTAGACCTTCCTATAAGAAGTTAGCCAAAACGTAGCTTCGAAAAACGCTTAGGTTAAGTTTCAGAGTTGCTTCTAATGTACCAAAGCTGGACTTAGACATAATTTCACTCTCACAACATTATGGCTGGTTGGAGACAGTCCGAACCACAAGTACCGGGTCGATGGTTCTGGGCGTATACTGGGGGGACGGGGACGACTCCCATGAACCCCTGACTATACCGGGGATACGCTTATCACAATGCCTTTCTGGTCTGTGCTGAAGCAGGGCATTATGGCAGCCAAGTGGCTTGACCTTTATTAGTGAGCCTGGTTACCCCCTCTCGGAACCACAGACTTAGAAATCGCCAGCTCATATACAGTGCATAAAATATATTTATATATATACCCTTATACACCATTTTAATAAAAAATATCACAAAATTCTTCTAAGTCCCTCGGGAAGAGTGAAAGACGCGCACGTTCATTTTCAGAGCTCCTAGACCTTCCTATAAGAAGTTAGCCAAAAAGTAGCTTCGAAAAACGCTTAGGTTAAGTTTCAGAGTTGCTTCTAATGTACCAAAGCTGGACTTAGACATAATTTCACTCTCACAACATTATGGCTGGTTGGAGACAGTCCGAACCACAAGTACCGGGTCCATGGTTCTGGGCGTATACTGGGGGGACGGGGACGACTCCCATGAACCCCTGACTATACCGGGGATACGCTTATCACAATGCCTTTCTGGTCTGTGCTGAAGCAGGGCATTCTGGAAACCAAGTGGCTTGACCTTTATTAGTGAGCCTGGTTACCCCCTCTCGGAACCACAGACTTAGAAATCGCCAGCTCATATACAGTGCATAAAATATATTTATATATATAAACTTATACACCATTTTAATAAAAAATATCACAAAATTCTTCTAAGTCCCTCGGGAAGAGTGAAAGACGCGCACGTTCATTTTCAGAGCTCCTAGACCTTCCTATAAGAAGTTAGCCAAAAAGTAGCTTCGAAAAACGCTTAGGTTAAGTTTCAGAGTTGCTTCTAATGTACCAAAGCTGGACTTAGACATAATTTCACTCTCACAACATTATGGCTGGTTGGAGACAGTCCGAACCACAAGTACCGGGTCGATGGTTCTGGGCGTATACTGGGGGGACGGGGACGACTCCCATGAACCCCTGACTATACCGGGGATACGCTTTTCACAATGCCTTTCTGGTCTGTGCTGAAGCAGGGCATTATGGCAGCCAAGTGGCTTGACCTTTATTAGTGAGCCTGGTTACCCCCTCTCGGAACCACAGACTTAGAAATCGCCAGCTCATATACAGTGCATAAAATATATTTCTATATATACCCTTATACACCATTTTAATAAAAAATATCACAAAATTCTTCTAAGTCCCTCGGGAAGAGTGAAAGACGCGCACATTCATTTTCAGCGCTCCTAGACCTTCCTATAAGAAGTTAGCCAAAACGTAGCTTCGAAAAACGCTTAGGTTAAGTTTCAGAGTTGCTTCTAATGTACCAAAGCTGGACTTAGACATAATTTCACTCTCACAACATTATGGCTGGTTGGAGACAGTCCGAACCACAAGTACCGGGTCGATGGTTCTGGGCGTATACTGGGGGGACGGGGACGACTCCCATGAACCCCTGACTATACCGGGGATACGCTTATCACAATGCCTTTCTGGTCTGTGCTGAAGCAGGGCATTATGGCAGCCAAGTGGCTTGACCTTTATTAGTGAGCCTGGTTACCCCCTCTCGGAACCACAGACTTAGAAATCGCCAGCTCATATACAGTGCATAAAATATATTTATATATATACCCTTATACACCATTTTAATAAAAAATATCACAAAATTCTTCTAAGTCCCTCGGGAAGAGGGAAAGACGCGGACGTTCATTTTCAGAGCTCCTAGACCTTCCTATAAGAAGTTAGCTAAAAAGTAGCTTCGAAAAACGCTTAGGTTAAGTTTCAGAGTTGCTTCTAATGTACCAAAGCTGGACTTAGACATAATTTCACTCTCACAACATTATGGCTGGTTGGAGACAGTCCGAAGCACAAGTACCGGGTCCATGGTTCTGGCCGTATACTGGGGGGACGGGGACGACTCCCATGAACCCCTGACTATACCGGGGATACGCTTTTCACAATGCCTTTCTGGTCTGTGCTGAAGCAGGGCATTATGGCAGCCAAGTGGCTTGACCTATATTAGTGAGCCTGGTTACCCCCTCTCGGAACCACAGACTTAGAAATCGCCAGCTCATATACAGTGCATAAAATATATTTCTATATATACCCTTATACACCATTTTAATAAAAAATATCACAAAATTCTTCTAAGTCCCTCGGGAAGAGTGAAAGACGCGCACATTCATTTTCAGCGCTCCTAGACCTTCCTATAAGAAGTTAGCCAAAACGTAGCTTCGAAAAACGCTTAGGTTAAGTTTCAGAGTTGCTTCTAATGTACCAAAGCTGGACTTAGACATAATTTCACTCTCACAACATTATGGCTGGTTGGAGACAGTCCGAACCACAAGTACCGGGTCGATGGTTCTGGGCGTATACTGGGGGGACGGGGACGACTCCCATGAACCCCTGACTATACCGGGGATACGCTTATCACAATGCCTTTCTGGTCTGTGCTGAAGCAGGGCATTATGGCAGCCAAGTGGCTTGACCTTTATTAGTGAGCCTGGTTACCCCCTTTCGGAACCACAGACTTAGAAATCGCCAGCTCATATACAGTGCATAAAATATATTTATATATATACCCTTATACACCATTTTAATAAAAAATATCACAAAATTCTTCTAAGTCCCTCGGGAAGAGTGAAAGACGCGCACGTTCATTTTTAGCGCTCCTAGACCTTCCTATAAGAAGTTAGCCAAAAAGTAGCTTCGAAAAACGCTTAGGTTAAGTTTCAGAGTTGCTTCTAATGTACCAAAGCTGGACTTAGACATAATTTCACTCTCACAACATTATGGCTGGTTGGAGACAGTCCGAAGCACAAGTACCGGGTCCATGGTTCTGGCCGTATACTGGGGGGACGGGGACGACTCCCATGAACCCCTGACTATACCGGGGATACGCTTATCACAATGCCTTTCTGGTCTGTGCTGAAGCAGGGCATTATGGCAGCCAAGTGGCTTGACCTTTATTAGTGAGCCTGGTTACCCCCTCTCGGAACCACAGACTTAGAAATCGCCAGCTCATATACAGTGCATAAAATATATTTATATATATACCCTTATACACCATTTTAATAAAAAATATCACAAAATTCTTCTAAGTCCCTCGGGAAGAGTGAAAGACGCGCATGTTCATTTTCAGCGCTCCTAGACCTTCCTATAAGAAGTTAGCCAAAAAGTAGCTTCGAAAAACGCGTAGGTTAAGTTTCATAGTTGCTTCTAATGTACCAAAGCTGTACTTAGACATAATTTCACTCTCACAACATTATGGCTGGTTGGAGACAGTCCGAACCACAAGTACCGGGTCGATGGTTCTGGGCGTATACTGGGGGGACGGGGACGACTCCCATTAACCCCTGACTATACCGGGGATACGCTTCTCACAATGCCTTTCTGGTCTGTGCTGAAGCAGGGCATTCTGGCAGCCAAGTGGCTTGACCTTTATTAGTGAGCCTGGTTACCCCCTCTCGGAACCACAGACTTAGAAATCGCCAGCTCATATACAGTGCATAAAATATATTTATATAATATATTTATATATATACCCTTATACACCATTTTAATAAAAAATATCACAAAATTCTTCTAAGTCCCTCGGGAAGAGTGAAAGACGCGCACGTTCAATTTCAGCGCTCCTAGACCTTCCTATAAGAAGTTAGCCAAAAAGTAGCTTCGAAAAACGCTTAGGTTAAGTTTCAGAGTTGCTTCTAATGTACCAAAGCTGGACTTAGACATAATTTCACTCTCACAACATTATGGCTGGTTGGAGACAGTCCGAACCACAAGTACCGGGTCGATGGTTCTGGGCGTATACTGGGGGGACGGGGACGACTCCCATTAACCCCTGACTATACCGGGGATACGCTTATCACAATGCCTTTCTGGTCTGTGCTGAAGCAGGGCATTCTGGCAGCCAAGTGGCTTGACCTTTATTAGTGCGCCTGGTTACCCCCTCTCGGAACCACAGACTTAGAAATCGCCAGCTCATATACAGTGCATAAAATATATTTATATATATACCCTTATACACCATTTTAATAAAAAATATCACAAAATTCTTCTAAGTCCCTCGGGAAGAGTGAAAGACGCGCACGTTCATTTTCAGAGCTCCTAGACCTTCCTATAAGAAGTTAGCCAAAAAGTAGCTTCGAAAAACGCTTAGGTTAAGTTTCAGAGTTGCTTCTAATGTACCAAAGCTGGACTTAGACATAATTTCACTCTCACAACATTATGGCTGGTTGGAGACAGTCCGAACCACAAGTACCGGATCGATGGTTCTGGGCGTATACTGGGGGGACGGGGACGACTCCCATTAATCCCTGACTATACCGGGGATACGCTTATCACAATGCCTTTCTGGTCTGTGCTGAAGCAGGGCATTCTGGCAGCCAAGTGGCTTGACCATTATTAGTGAGCCTGGTTACCCCTTCTCGGAACCACAGACTTAGAAATCGCCAGCTCATATACAGTGCATAAAATATATTTATATAATATATTTATATATATACCCTTATACACCATTTTAATAAAAAATATCACAAAATTCTTCTAAGTCCCTCGGGAAGAGTGAAAGACGCGCACGTTCATTTTCAGAGCTCCTAGACCTTCCTATAAGAAGTTAGCCAAAAAGTAGCATCGAAAAACGCTTAGGTTAAGTTTCAGAGTTGCTTCTAATGTACCAAAGCTGGACTTAGACATAATTTCACTCTCACAACATTATGGCTGGTTGGAGACAGTCCGAACCACAAGTACCGGGTCCATGGTTCTGGGCGTATACTGGGGGGACGGGGACGACTCCCATTAACCCCTGACTATACCGGGGATACGCTTATCACAATGCCTTTCTGGTCTGTGCTGAAGCAGGGCATTCTGGCAGCCAAGTGGCTTGACCTTTATTAGTGAGCCTGGTTACCCCCTCTCGGAACCACAGACTTAGAAATCGCCAGCTCATATACAGTGCATAAAATATATTTATATATATACCCTTATACACCATTTTAATAAAAAATATCACAAAATTCTTCTAAGTCCCTCGGGAAGAGTGAAAGACGCGCACGTTCATTTTCAGAGCTCCTAGACCTTCCTATAAGAAGTTAGCCAAAAAGTAGCTTCGAAAAACGCTTAGGTTAAGTTTCAGAGTTGCTTCTAATGTACCAAAGCTGGACTTAGACATAATTTCACTCTCACAACATTATGGCTGGTTGGAGACAGTCCGAACCACAAGTACCGGGTCCATGGTTCTGGGCGTATACTGGGGGGACGGGGACGACTCCCATTAACCCCTGACTATACCGGGGATACGCTTATCACAATGCCTTTCTGGTCTGTGCTGAAGCAGGGCATTCTGGCAGCCAAGTGGCTTGACCTTTATTAGTGAGCCTGGTTACCCCCTCTCGGAACCACAGACTTAGAAATCGCCAGCTCATATACAGTGCATAAAATATATTTATATAATATATTTATATATATACCCTTATACACCATTTTAATAAAAAATATCACAAAATTCTTCTAAGTCCCTCGGGAAGAGTGAAAGACGCGCACGTTCATTTTCAGAGCTCCTAGACCTTCCTATAAGAAGTTAGCCAAAAAGTAGCTTCGAAAAACGCTTAGGTTAAGTTTCAGAGTTGCTTCTAATGTACCAAAGCTGGACTTAGACATAATTTCACTCTCACAACATTATGGCTGGTTGGAGACAGTCCGAACCACAAGTACCGGGTCCATGGTTCTGGGCGTATACTGGGGGGACGGGGACGACTCCCATTAACCCCTGACTATACCGGGGATACGCTTATCACAATGCCTTTCTGGTCTGTGCTGAAGCAGGGCATTCTGGCAGCCAAGTGGCTTGACCTTTATTAGTGAGCCTGGTTACCCCCTCTCGGAACCACAGACTTAGAAATCGCCAGCTCATATACAGTGCATAAAATATATTTATATATATACCCTTATACACCATTTTAATAAAAAATATCACAAAATTCTTCTAAGTCCCTCGGGAAGAGTGAAAGACGCGCACGTTCATTTTCAGAGCTCCTAGACCTTCCTATAAGAAGTTAGCCAAAAAGTAGCTTCGAAAAACGCTTAGGTTAAGTTTCAGAGTTGCTTCTAATGTACCAAAGCTGGACTTAGACATAATTTCACTCTCACAACATTATGGCTGGTTGGAGACAGTCCGAACCACAAGTACCGGGTCCATGGTTCTGGGCGTATACTGGGGGGACGGGGACGACTCCCATTAACCCCTGACTATACCGGGGATACGCTTATCACAATGCCTTTCTGGTCTGTGCTGAAGCAGGGCATTCTGGCAGCCAAGTGGCTTGACCTTTATTAGTGAGCCTGGTTACCCCCTCTCGGAACCACAGACTTAGAAATCGCCAGCTCATATACAGTGCATAAAATATATTTATATAATATATTTATATATATACCCCTATACACCATTTTAATAAAAAATATCACAAAATTCTTCTAAGTCCCTCGGGAAGAGTGAAAGACGCGCACGTTCATTTTCAGAGCTCCTAGACCTTCCTATAAGAAGTTAGCCAAAAAGTAGCTTCGAAAAACGCTTAGGTTAAGTTTCAGAGTTGCTTCTAATGTACCAAAGCTGGACTTAGACATAATTTGACTCTCACAACATTATGGCTGGTTGGAGACAGTCCGAACCACAAGTACCGGGTCCATGGTTCTGGGCGTATACTGGGGGGACGGGGACGACTCCCATTAACCCCTGACTATACCGGGGATACGCTTATCACAATGCCTTTCTGGTCTGTGCTGAAGCAGGGCATTCTGGCAGCCAAGTGGCTTGACCTTTATTAGTGAGCCTGGTTACCCCCTCTCGGAACCACAGACTTAGAAATCGCCAGCTCATATACAGTGCATAAAATATATTTATATAATATATTTATATATATACCCTTATACACCATTTTAATAAAAAATATCACAAAATTCTTCTAAGTCCCTCGGGAAAAGTGAAAGACGCGCACGTTCATTTTCAGAGCTCCTTGACCTTCCTATAAGAAGTTAGCCAAAAAGTGGCTTCGAAAAACGCTTAGGTTAAGTTTCAGAGTTGCTTCTAATGTACCAAAGCTGGACTTTGACATAATTTCACTCTCACAACATTATGGCTGGTTGGAGACAGTCCGAACCACAAGTACCGGGTCCATGGTTCTGGGCGTATACTGGGGGGACGGGGACGACTCCCATTAACCCCTGACTATACCGGGGATACGCTTATCACAATGCCTTTCTGGTCTGTGCTGAAGCAGGGCATTCTGGCAGCCAAGTGGCTTGACCTTTATTAGTGCGCCTAGTTACCCCCTCTCGGAACCACAGACTTAGAAATCGCCAGCTCATATACAGTGCATAAAATATATTTATATATATACCCTTATACACCATTTTAATAAAAAATATCACAAAATTCTTCTAAGTCCCTCGGGAAGAGTGAAAGACGCGCACGTTCATTTTCAGAGCTCCTAGACCTTCCTATAAGAAGTTAGCCAAAAAGTAGCTTCGAAAAACGCTTAGGTTAAGTTTCAGAGTTGCTTCTAATGTACCAAAGCTGGACTTAGACATAATTTGACTCTCACAACATTATGGCTGGTTGGAGACATTCCGAACCACAAGTACCGGGTCCATGGTTCTGGGCGTATACTGGGGGGGACGGGGGGGACTCCCATTAACCCCTGACTATACCGGGGATACGCTTATCACAATGCCTTTCTGGTCTGTGCTGAAGCAGGGCATTCTGGCAGCCAAGTGGCTTGACCTTTATTAGTGAGCCTGGTTACCCCCTCTCGGAACCACAGACTTAGAAATCGCCAGCTCATATACAGTGCATAAAATATATTTATATATATACCCTTATACACCATTTTAATAAAAAATATCACAAAATTCTTCTAAGTCCCTCGGGAAGAGTGAAAGACGCGCACGTTCATTTTCAGAGCTCCTAGACCTTCCTATAAGAAGTTAGCCAAAAAGTAGCTTCGAAAAACGCTTAGGTTAAGTTTCAGAGTTGCTTCTAATGTACCAAAGCTGGACTTAGACATAATTTCACTCTCACAACATTATGGCTGGTTGGAGACAGTCCGAACCACAAGTACCGGGTCCATGGTTCTGGGCGTATACTGGGGGGACGGGGACGACTCCCATTAACCCCTGACTATACCGGGGATACGCTTACCACAATGCCTTTCTGGTCTGTGCTGAAGCAGGGCATTCTGGCAGCCAAGTGGCTTGACCTTTATTAGTGCGCCTGGTTACCCCCTCTCGGAACCACAGACTTAGAAATCGCCAGCTCATATACAGTGCATACAATATATTTATATATATACCCTTATACACCATTTTAATAAAAAATATCACAAAATTCTTCTAATTCCCTCGGGAAGAGTGAAAGACGCGCACGTTCATTTTCAGAGCTCCTAGACCTTCCTATAAGAAGTTAGCCAAAAAGTAGCTTCGAAAAACGCTTAGGTTAAGTTTCAGAGTTGCTTCTAATGTACCAAAGCTGGACTTAGACATAATTTCACTCTCACAACATTATGGCTGGTTGGAGACAGTCCGAACCAGAAGTACCGGGTCCATGGTTCTGGGCGTATACTGGGGGGACGGGGACAACTCCCATTAACCCCTGACTATACCGGGGATACGCTTATCACAATGCCTTTCTGGTCTGTGCTGAAGCAGGGCATTCTGGCAGCCAAGTGGCTTGACCTTTATTAGTGAGCCTGGTTACCCCCTCTCGGAACCACAGACTTAGAAATCGCCAGCTCATATACAGTGCATAAAATATATTTATATAATATATTTATATATATACCCTTATACACCATTTTAATAAAAAATATCACAAAATTCTTCTAAGTCCCTCGGGAAAAGTGAAAGACGCGCACGTTCATTTTCAGAGCTCCTTGACCTTCCTATAAGAAGTTAGCCAAAAAGTGGCTTCGAAAAACGCTTAGGTTAAGTTTCAGAGTTGCTTCTAATGTACCAAAGCTGGACTTTGACATAATTTCACTCTCACAACATTATGGCTGGTTGGAGACAGTCCGAACCACAAGTACCGGGTCCATGGTTCTGGGCGTATACTGGGGGGACGGGGACGACTCCCATTAACCCCTGACTATACCGGGGATACGCTTATCACAATGCCTTTCTGGTCTGTGCTGAAGCAGGGCATTCTGGCAGCCAAGTGGCTTGACCTTTATTAGTGCGCCTAGTTACCCCCTCTCGGAACCACAGACTTAGAAATCGCCAGCTCATATACAGTGCATAAAATATATTTATATATATACCCTTATACACCATTTTAATAAAAAATATCACAAAATTCTTCTAAGTCCCTCGGGAAGAGTGAAAGACGCGCACGTTCATTTTCAGAGCTCCTAGACCTTCCTATAAGAAGTTAGCCAAAAAGTAGCTTCGAAAAACGCTTAGGTTAAGTTTCAGAGTTGCTTCTAATGTACCAAAGCTGGACTTAGACATAATTTCACTCTCACAACATTATGGCTGGTTGGAGACAGTCCGAACCACAAGTACCGGGTCCATGGTTCTGGGCGTATACTGGGGGGACGGGGACGACTCCCATTAACCCCTGACTATACCGGGGATACGCTTACCACAATGCCTTTCTGGTCTGTGCTGAAGCAGGGCATTCTGGCAGCCAAGTGGCTTGACCTTTATTAGTGCGCCTGGTTACCCCCTCTCGGAACCACAGACTTAGAAATCGCCAGCTCATATACAGTGCATAAAATATATTTATATATATACCCTTATACACCATTTTAATAAAAAATATCACAAAATTCTTCTAAGTCCCTCGGGAAGAGTGAAAAACGCGCACGTTCATTTTCAGAGCTCCTAGAACTTCCTATAAGAAGTTAGCCAAAAAGTAGCTTCGAAAAACGCTTAGGTTAAGTTTCAGAGTTGCTTCTAATGTACCAAAGCTGGACTTAGACATAATTTCACTCTCACAACATTATGGCTGGTTGGAGACAGTCCGAACCAGAAGTACCGGGTCCATGGTTCTGGGCGTATACTGGGGGGACGGGGACAACTCCCATTAACCCCTGACTATACCGGGGATACGCTTATCACAATGCCTTTCTGGTCTGTGCTGAAGCAGGGCATTCTGGCAGCCAAGTGGCTTGACCTTTATTAGTGAGCCTGGTTACCCCCTCTCGGAACCACAGACTTAGAAATCGCCAGCTCATATACAGTGCATAAAATATATTTATATAATATATTTATATATATACCCTTATACACCATTTAAAAAAAAAATATCACAAAATTCTTCTAAGTCCCTCAGGAAAAGTGAAAGACGCGCACGTTCATTTTCAGAGCTCCTTGACCTTCCTATAAGAAGTTAGCCAAAAAGTATCTTCGAAAAACGCTTAGGTTAAGTTTCAGAGTTGCTTCTAATGTACCAAAGTTGGACTTTGACATAATTTCACTCTCACAACATTATGGCTGGTTGGAGACAGTCCGAACCACAAGTACCGGGTCCATGGTTCTGGGCGTATACTGGGGGGGACGGGGGGGACTCCCATTAACCCCTGACTATACCGGGGATACGCTTATCACAATGCCTTTCTGGTCTGTGCTGAAGCAGGGCATTCTGGCAGCCAAGTGGCTTGACCTTTATTAGTGGGCCTGGTTACCCCCTCTCGGAACCACAGACTTAGAAATCGCCAGCTCATATACAGTGCATAAAATATATTTCTATAATATATTTATATATATACCCTTATACACCATTTTAATAAAAAATATCACAAAATTCTTCTAAATCCCTCGGGAAGAGTGAAAGACGCGCACGTTCATTTTCAGAGCTCCTTGACCTTCCTACTGGTATAAGAAGTTAGCAAAAAGTAGCTTCGAAAAACGCTTAGGTTAAGTTTCAGAGTTGCTTCTAGTGTACCAAAGCTGGACTTAGACATAATTTCACTCTCACAACATTATGGCTGGTTGGAGACAGTCCGAACCACAAGTACCGGGTCCATGGTTCTGGGCGTATACTGGGGGGGACGGGGACGACTCCCATTAACCCCTGACTATACTGGGGATACGCTTATCACAATGCCTTTCTGGTCTGTGCTGAAGCAGGGCATTCTGGCAGCCAAGTGGCTTGACCTTTATTAGTGAGCCTGGTTACACCCTCTCGGAACCACAGACTTAGAAATCGCCAGCTCATATACAGTGCATAAAATATATTTATATATATACCCTTATACACCATTTTAATAAAAAATATCACAAAATTCTTCTAAGTCCCTCGGGAAGAGTGAAAGACGTGCACGTTCATTCTCAGCGCTCCTAGACCTTCCTATAAGAAGTTAGCCAAAAAGTAGCTTCGAAAAACGCTTAGGTTAAGTTTCAGAGTTGCTTCTAATGTACCAAAGCTGGACTTAGACATAATTTCACTCTCACAACATTATGGCTGGTTGGAGACAGTCCGAACCACAAGTACCGGGTCGATGGTTCTGGGCATATACTGGGGGGACGGGGACGACTCCCATTAACCCCTGACTATACCGGGGATACGCTTATCACAATGCCTTTCTGGTCTGTGCTGAAGCAGGGCATTCTGGCAGCCAAGTGGCTTGACCTTTATTAGTGAGCCTGGTTACCCCCTCTCGGAACCACAGACTTAGAAATCGCCAGCTCATATACAGTGCATAAAATATATTTATATAATATATTTATATATATACCCTTATACACCATTTTAATAAAAAATATCACAAAATTCTTCTAAGTCCCTCGGGAAGAGTGAAAGACGCGCACGTTCATTTTCAGAGCTCTTAGACCTTCCTACTGGTATAAGAAGTTAGCAAAAAGTAGCTTCGAAAAACGCTTAGGTTAAGTTTCAGAGTTGCTTCTAATGTACCAAAGCTGGACTTAGACATAATTTCACTCTCACAACATTATGGCTGGTTGGAGACAGTCCGAACCACAAGTACCGGGTCCATGGTTCTGGGCGTATACTGGGGGGACGGGGACGACTCCCATTAACCCCTGACTATACCGGGGATACGCTTATCACAATGCCTTTCTGGTCTGTGCTGAAGCAGGGCATTCTGGCAGCCAAGTGGCTTGACCTTTATTAGTGCGCCTGGTTACCCCCTCTCGGAACCACAGACTTAGAAATCGCCAGCTCATATACAGTGCATAAAATATATTTATATATATACCCTTATACACCATTTTAATAAAAAATATCACAAAATTCTTCTAAGTCCCTCGGGAAAAGTGAAAGACGCGCACGTTCATTTTCAGCGCTCCTAGACCTTCCTATAAGAAGTTAGCCAAAAAGTAGCTTCGAAAAACGCTTAGGTTAAGTTTCAGAGTTGCTTCTAATGTACCAAAGCTGGACTTAGTCATAATTTGACTCTCACAACATTATGGCTGGTTGGAGACAGTCCGAACCACAAGTACCGGGTCCATGGTTCTGGGCGCATACTGGGGGGGACGGGGACGACTCCCATTAACCCCTGACTATACCGGGTATACGCTTATCACAATGCCATTCTGGTCTGTGCTGAAGCAGGGCATTCTGGCAGCCAAGTGGCTTGACCTTTATTAGTGAGCCTGGTTACCCCCTCTCGGAACCACAGACTTAGAAATCGCCAGCTCATATACAGTGCATAAAATATATTTATATATATACCCTTATACACCATTTTAATAAAAAATATCACAAAATTCTTCTAAGTCCCTAGGGAAGAGTGAAAGACGCGCACGTTCATTTTCAGCGCTCCTAGACCTTCCTATAAGAAGTTAGCCAAAAAGTAGCTTCGAAAAACGCTTAGGTTAAGTTTCAGAGTTGCTTCTAATGTACCAAAGCTGGACTTAGACATAATTTCACTCTCACAACATTATGGCTGGTTGGAGACAGTCCGAACCACAAGAACCGGGTCCATGGTTCTGGGCGTATACTGGGGGGGACGGGGACGACTCCCATTAACCCCTGACTATACCGGGGATACGCTTATCACAATGCCTTTCTGGTCTGTGCTGAAGCAGGGCATTCTGGCAGCCAAGTGGTTTGACCTTTATTAGTGAGCCTGGTTACACCCTCTCGGAACCACAGACTTAGAAATCGCCAGCTCATATACAGTGCATAAAATATATTTATATATATACCCTTATACACCATTTTAATAAAAAATATCACAAAATTCTTCTAAGTCCCTCGGGAAGAGTGAAAGACGCGCACGTTCATTTTCAGAGCTCCTAGACCTTCCTATAAGAAGTTAGCCAAAAAGTAGCTTCGAAAAACGCTTAGGTTAAGTTTCAGAGTAGCTTCTAATGTACCAAAGCTGGACTTAGACATAATTTCACTCTCACAACATTATGGCTGGTTGGAGACAGTCCGAACCACAAGTACCGGGTCCATGGTTCTGGGCGTATACTGGGGGGGACGGGGACGACTCCCATTAACCCCTGACTATACCGGGGATACGCTTATCACAATGCCTTTCTGGTCTGTGCTGAAGCAGGGCATTCTGGCAGCCAAGTGGCTTGACCTTTATTAGTGAGCCTGGTTACCCCCTCTCGGAACCACAGACTTAGAAATCGCCAGCTCATATACAGTGCATAAAATATATTTATATATATACCCTTATACACCATTTTAATAAAAAATATCACAAAATTCTTCTAAGTCCCTCGGGAAGAGTGAAAGACGCGCACGTTCATTTTCAGAGCTCCTAGACCTTCCTATAAGAAGTTAGCCAAAAAGTAGCTTCGAAAAACGCTTAGGTTAAGTTTCAGAGTTGCTTCTAATGTACCAAAGCTGGACTTAGACATAATTTCACTCTCACAACATTATGGCTGGTTGGAGACAGTCCGAACCACAAGTACCGGGTCCATGGTTCTGGGCGTATACTGGGGGGGACGGGGACGACTCCCATTAACCCCTGACTATACCGGGGATACGCTTATCACAATGCCTTTCTGGTCTGTGCTGAAGCAGGGCATTCTGGCAGCCAAGTGGCTTGACCTTTATTAGTGAGCCTGGTTACCCCCTCTCGGAACCACAGACTTAGAAATCGCCAGCTCATATACAGTGCATAAAATATATTTATATAATATATTTATATATATACCCTTATACACCATTTTAATAAAAAATATCACAAAATTCTTCTAAGTCCCTCGGGAAGAGTGAAAGACGCGCACGTTCATTTTCAGAGCTCCTAGACTTTCCTATAAGAAGTTAGCCAAAAAGTAGCTTCGAAAAACGCTTAGGTTAAGTTTCAGAGTTGCTTCTAATGTACCAAAGCTGGACTTAGACATAATTTCACTCTCACAACATTATGGCTGGTTGGAGACAGTCCGAACCACAAGTACCGGGTCCATGATTCTGGGCGTATACTGGGGGGACGGGGACGACTCCCATTAACCCCTGACTATACCGGGGATACGCTTATCACAATGCCTTTCTGGTCTGTGCTGAAGCAGGGCATTCTGGCAGCCAAGTGGCTTGACCTTTATTAGTGAGCCTGGTTACCCCCTCTCGGAACCACAGACTTAGAAATCGCCAGCTCATATACAGTGCATAAAATATATTTATATAATATATTTATATATATACCCTTATACACCATTTTAATAAAAAATATCACAAAATTCTTCTAAGTCCCTCGGGAAGAGTGAAAGACGCGCACGTTCATTTTCAGAGCTCCTAGACCTTCCTATAAGAAGTTAGCCAAAAAGTAGCTTCGAAAAACGCTTAGGTTAAGTTTCAGAGTTGCTTCTAATGTACCAAAGCTGGACTTAGACATAATTTCACTCTCACAACATTATGGCTGGTTGGAGACAGTCCGAACCACAAGTACCGGGTCGATGGTTCTGGGCGTATACTGGGGGGACGGGGACGACTCCCATTAACCCCTGACTATACTGGGGATACGCTTATCACAATGCCTTTCTGGTCTGTGCTGAAGCAGGGCATTCTGGCAGCCAAGTGGCTTGACCTTTATTAGTGAGCCTGGTTACCCCCTCTCGGAACCACAGACTTAGAAATCGCCAGCTCATATACAGTGCATAAAATATATTTATATATATACCCTTATACACCATTTTAATAAAAAATATCACAAAATTCTTCTAAGTCCCTCGGGAAGAGTGAAAGACGCGCACGTTCATTTTCAGAGCTCCTAGACCTTCCTATAAGAAGTTAGCCAAAAAGTAGCTTCGAAAAACGCTTAGGTTAAGTTTCAGAGTTGCTTCTAATGTACCAAAGCTGGACTTTGACATAATTTCACTCTCACAACATTATGGCTGGTTGGAGACAGTCCGAACCACAAGTACCGGATCGATGGTTCTGGGCGTATACTGGGGGGACGGGGACGACTCCCATTAACCCCTGACTATACCGGGGATACGCTTATCACAATGCCTTTCTGGTCTGTGCTGAAGCAGGGCATTCTGGCAGCCAAGTGGCTTGACCTTTATTAGTGAGCCTGGTTACCCCCTCTCGGAACCACAGACTTAGAAATCGCCAGCTCATATACAGTGCATAAAATATATTTATATATATACCCTTATACACCATTTTAATAAAAAATATCACAAAATTCTTCTAAGTCCCTCGGGAAGAGTGAAAGACGCGCACGTTCATTTTCAGAGCTCCTAGACCTTCCTATAAGAAGTTAGCCAAAAAGTAGCTTCGAAAAACGCTTAGGTTAAGTTTCAGAGTTGCTTCTAATGTACCAAAGCTGGACTTTGACATAATTTCACTCTCACAACATTATGGCTGGTTGGAGACAGTCCGAACCACAAGTACCGGATCGATGGTTCTGGGCGTATACTGGGGGGACGGGGACGACTCCCATTAACCCCTGACTATACCGGGGATACGCTTATCACAATGCCTTTCTGGTCTGTGCTGAAGCAGGGCATTCTGGCAGCCAAGTGGCTTGACCTTTATTAGTGAGCCTGGTTACCCCCTCTCGGAACCACAGACTTAGAAATCGCCAGCTCATATACAGTACAGTGCATAAAATATATTTATATATTTACCCTAATACACCATTTTAATAAAAAATATCACAAAATTCTTCTAAGTCCCTCGGGAAGAGTGAAAGACGCGCACGTACATTTTCAGAGCTCCTAGACCTTCCTATAAGAAGTTAGCCAAAAAGTAGCTTCGAAAAACGCTTAGGTTAAGTTTCAGAGTTGCTTCTAATGTACCAAAGCTGGACTTAGACATAATTTCACTCTCACAACATTATGGCTGGTTGGAGACAGTCCGAACCACAAGTACCGGGTCCATGGTTCTGGGCGTATACTGGGGGGGACGGGGACGACTCCCATTAACCCCTGACTATACCGGGGATACGCTTATCACAATGCCTTTCTGGTCTGTGCTGAAGCAGGGCATTCTGGCAGCCAAGTGGCTTGACCTTTATTAGTGAGCCTGGTTACCCCCTCTCGGAACCACAGACTTAGAAATCGCCAGCTCATATACAGTGCATAAAATATATTTATATAATATATTTATATATATACCCTTATACACCATTTTAATAAAAAATATCACAAAATTCTTCTAAGTCCCTCGGGAAGAGTGAAAGACGCGCACGTTCATTTTCAGAGCTCCTAGACCTTCCTATAAGAAGTTAGCCAAAAAGTAGCTTCGAAAAACGCTTAGGTTAAGTTTCAGAGTTGCTTCTAATGTACCAAAGCTGGACTTACACATAATTTCACTCTCACAACATTATGGCTGGTTGGAGACAGCCCGAACCACAAGTACCGGGTCCATGGTTCTGGGCGTATACTGGGGGGACGGGGACGACTCCCATTAACCCTAGACTATACCGGGGATACGCTTATCACAATGCCTTTCTGGTCTGTGCTGAAGCAGGGCATTCTGGCAGCCAAGTGGCTTGACCTTTATTAGTGAGCCTGGTTACCCCCTCTCGGAACCACAGACTTAGAAATCGCCAGCTCATATACAGTGCATAAAATATATTTATATATATACCCTTATACACCATTTTAATAAAAAATATCACAAAATTCTTCTAAGTCCCTCGGGAAGAGTGAAAGACGCGCACGTTCATTTTCAGAGCTCCTAGACCTTCCTATAAGAAGTTAGCCAAAAAGTAGCTTCGAAAAACGCTTAGGTTAAGTTTCAGAGTTGCTTCTAATGTACCAAAGCTGGACTTAGACATAATTTCACTCTCACAACATTATGGCTGGTTGGAGACAGTCCGAACCACAAGTACCGGATCGATGGTTCTGGGCGTATACTGGGGGGACGGGGACGACTCCCATTAACCCCTGACTATACCGGGGATACGCTTATCACAATGCCTTTCTGGTCTGTGCTGAAGCAGGGCATTCTGGCAGCCAAGTGGCTTGACCTTTATTAGTGAGCCTGGTTACCCCCTCTCGGAACCACAGACTTAGAAATCGCCAGCTCATATACAGTACAGTGCATAAAATATATTTATATATTTACCCTTATACACCATTTTAATAAAAAATATCACAAAATTCTTCTAAGTCCCTCGGGAAGAGTGAAAGACGCGCACGTTCATTTTCAGAGCTCCTAGACCTTCCTATAAGAAGTTAGCCAAAAAGTAGCTTCGAAAAACGCTTAGGTTAAGTTTCAGAGTTGCTTCTAATGTACCAAAGCTGGACTTAGACATAATTTCACTCTCACAACATTATGGCTGGTTGGAGACAGTCCGAACCACAAGTACCGGGTCCATGGTTCTGGGCGTATACTGGGGGGACGGGGACGACTCCCATTAACCCCTGACTATACCGGGGATACGCTTATCACAATGCCTTTCTGGTCTGTGCTGAAGCAGGGCATTCTGGCAGCCAAGTGGCTTGACCTTTATTAGTGAGCCTGGTTACCCCCTCTCGGAACCACAGACTTAGAAATCGCCAGCTCATATACAGTGCATAAAATATATTTATATATATACCCTTATACACCATTTTAATAAAAAATATCACAAAATTCTTCTAAGTCCCTCGGGAAGAGTGAAAGACGCGCACGTTCATTTTCAGAGCTCCTAGACCTTCCTATAAGAAGTTAGCCAAAAAGTAGCTTCGAAAAACGCTTAGGTTAAGTTTCAGAGTTGCTTCTAATGTACCAAAGCTGGACTTAGACATAATTTCACTCTCACAACATTATGGCTGGTTGGAGACAGTCCGAACCACAAGTACCGGGTCCATGGTTCTGGGCGTATACTGGGGGGACGGGGGGGACTCCCATTAACCCCTGACTATACCGGGGATACGCTTATCACAATGCCTTTCTGGTCTGTGCTGAAGCAGGGCATTCTGGCAGCCAAGTGGCTTGACCTTTATTAGTGCGCCTGGTTACCCCCTCTCGGAACCACAGACTTAGAAATCGCCAGCTCATATACAGTGCATAAAATATATTTATATGTATACCCTTATACACCATTTTAATAAAAAATATCACAAAATTCTTCTAAGTCCCTCGGGAAGAGTGAAAGACGCGCACGTTCATTTTCAGAGTTCCTAGACCTTCCTATAAGAAGTTAGCCAAAAAGTAGCTTCGAAAAATGCTTAGGTTAAGTTTCAGAGTTGCTTCTAATGTACCAAAGCTGGACTTAGACATAATTTCACTCTCACAACATTATGGCTGGTTGGAGACAGTCCGAACCACAAGTACCGGGTCCATGGTTCTGGGCGTATACTGGGGGGACGGGGACGACTCCCATTAACCCCTGACTATACCGGGGATACGCTTATCACAATGCCTTTCTGGTCTGTGCTGAAGCAGGGCATTCTGGCAGCCAAGTGGCTTGACCTTTATTAGTGAGCCTGGTTACCCCCTCTCGGAACCACAGACTTAGAAATCGCCAGCTCATATACAGTGCATAAAATATATTTATATATATACCCTTATACACCATTTTAATAAAAAATATCACAAAATTCTTCTAAGTCCCTCGGGAAGAGTGAAAGACGCGCACGTTCATTTTCAGAGCTCCTAGACCTTCCTATAAGAAGTTAGCCAAAAAGTAGCTTCGAAAAACGCTTAGGTTAAGTTTCAGAGTTGCTTCTAATGTACCAAAGCTGGACTTAGACATAATTTCACTCTCACAACATTATGGCTGGTTGGAGACAGTCCGAACCACAAGTACCGGGTCCATGGTTCTGGGCGTATACTGGGGGGACGGGGGGGACTCCCATTAACCCCTGACTATACCGGGGATACGCTTATCACAATGCCTTTCTGGTCTGTGCTGAAGCAGGGCATTCTGGCAGCCAAGTGGCTTGACCTTTATTAGTGCGCCTGGTTACCCCCTCTCGGAACCACAGACTTAGAAATCGCCAGCTCATATACAGTGCATAAAATATATTTATATGTATACCCTTATACACCATTTTAATAAAAAATATCACAAAATTCTTCTAAGTCCCTCGGGAAGAGTGAAAGACGCGCACGTTCATTTTCAGAGTTCCTAGACCTTCCTATAAGAAGTTAGCCAAAAAGTAGCTTCGAAAAATGCTTAGGTTAAGTTTCAGAGTTGCTTCTAATGTACCAAAGCTGGACTTAGACATAATTTCACTCTCACAACATTATGGCTGGTTGGAGACAGTCCGAACCACAAGTACCGGGTCCATGGTTCTGGGCGTATACTGGGGGGACGGGGACTTCTCCCATTAACCCCTGACTATACCGGGGATACGCTTATCACAATGCCTTTCTGGTCTGTGCTGAAGCAGGGCATTCTGGCAGCCAAGTGGCTTGACCTTTATTAGTGAGCCTGGTTACCCCCTCTCGGAACCACTGACTTAGAAATCGCCAGCTCATATACAGTACAGTGCATAAAATATATTTATATATTTACCCTTATACACCATTTTAATAAAAAATATCACAAAATTCTTCTAAGTCCCTCGGGAAGAGTGAAAGACGCGCACGTTCATTTTCAGAGCTCCTATACCTTCCTATAAGAAGTTAGCCAAAAAGTAGCTTCGAAAAACGCTTAGGTTAAGTTTCAGAGTTGCTTCTAATGTACCAAAGCTGGACTTAGACATAATTTCACTCTCACAACATTATGGCTGGTTGGAGACAGTCCGAACCACAAGTACCGGGTCCATGGTTCTGGGCGTATACTGGGGGGACGGGGACGACTCCCATTAACCCCTGACTATACCGGGGATACGCTTATCACAATGCCTTTCTGGTCTGTGCTGAAGCAGGGCATTCTGGCAGCCAAGTGGCTTGACCTTTATTAGTGAGCCTGGTTACCCCCTCTCGGAACCACAGACTTAGAAATCGCCAGCTCATATACAGTACAGTGCATAAAATATATTTATATATTTACCCTTATACACCATTTTAATAAAAAATATCACAAAATTCTTCTAAGTCCCTCGGGAAGAGTGAAAGACGCGCACGTTCATTTTCAGAGCTCCTAGACCTTCCTATAAGAAGTTAGCCAAAAAGTAGCTTCGAAAAACGCTTAGGTTAAGTTTCAGAGTTGCTTCTAATGTACCAAAGCTGGACTTAGACATAATTTCACTCTCACAACATTATGGCTGGTTGGAGACAGTCCGAACCACAAGTACCGGGTCCATGGTTCTGGGCGTATACTGGGGGGACGGGGACGACTCCCATTAACCCCTGACTATACCGGGGATACGCTTATCACAATGCCTTTCTGGTCTGTGCTGAAGCAGGGCATTCTGGCAGCCAAGTGGCTTGACCTTTATTAGTGAGCCTGGTTACCCCCTCTCGGAACCACAGACTTAGAAATCGCCAGCTCATATACAGTGCATAAAATATATTTATATATATACCCTTATACACCATTTTAATAAAAAATATCACAAAATTCTTCTAAGTCCCTCGGGAAGAGTGAAAGACGCGCACGTTCATTTTCAGAGCTCCTAGACCTTCCTATAAGAAGTTAGCCAAAAAGTAGCTTCGAAAACGCTTAGGTTAAGTTTCAGAGTTGCTTCTAATGTACCAAAGCTGGACTTAGACATAATTTCACTCTCACAACATTATGGCTGGTTGGAGACAGTCCGAACCACAAGTACCGGGTCCATGGTTCTGGGCGTATACTGGGGGGGACGGGGGGGACTTCCATTAACCCCTGACTCTTCCGGGGATACGCTTATCACAATGCCTTTCTGGTCTGTGCTGAAGCAGGGCATTCTGGCAGCCAAGTGGCTTGACCTTTATTAGTGAGCCTGGTTACCCCCTCTCGGAAACACAGACTTAGAAATCGCCAGCTCATATACAGTGCATAAAATATATTTATATAATATATTTATATATATACCCTTATACACCATTTTAATAAAAAATATCACAAAATTCTTCTAAGTCCCTCGGGAAGAGTGAAAGACGCGCACGTTCATTTTCAGAGCTCCTAGACCTTCCTATAAGAAGTTAGCCAAAAAGTAGCTTCGAAAAATGCTTAGGTTAAGTTTCAGAGTTGCTTCTAATGTACCAAAGCTGGACTTAGACATAATTTCACTCTCACAACATTATGGCTGGTTGGAGACAGTCCGAACCACAAGTACCGGGTCCATGGTTCTGGGCGTATACTGGGGGGACGGGGACGACTCCCATTAACCCCTGACTATACCGGGGATACGCTTATCACAATGCCTTTCTGGTCTGTGCTGAAGCAGGGCATTCTGGCAGCCAAGTGGCTTGACCTTTATTAGTGAGCCTGGTTACCCCCTCTCGGAACCACAGACTTAGAAATCGCCAGCTCATATACAGTACAGTGCATAAAATATATTTATATATTTACCCTTATACACCATTTTAATAAAAAATATCACAAAATTCTTCTAAGTCCCTCGGGAAGAGTGAAAGACGCGCACGTTCATTTTCAGAGCTCCTATACCTTCCTATAAGAAGTTAGCCAAAAAGTAGCTTCGAAAAACGCTTAGGTTAAGTTTCAGAGTTGCTTCTAATGTACCAAAGCTGGACTTAGACATAATTTCACTCTCACAACATTATGGCTGGTTGGAGACAGTCCGAACCACAAGTACCGGGTCCATGGTTCTGGGCGTATACTGGGGGGACGGGGACGACTCCCATTAACCCCTGACTATACCGGGGATACGCTTATCACAATGCCTTTCTGGTCTGTGCTGAAGCAGGGCATTCTGGCAGCCAAGTGGCTTGACCTTTATTAGTGAGCCTGGTTACCCCCTCTCGGAACCACAGACTTAGAAATCGCCAGCTCATATACAGTGCATAAAATATATTTATATATATACCCTTATACACCATTTTAATAAAAAATATCACAAAATTCTTCTAAGTCCCTCGGGAAGAGTGAAAGACGCGCACGTTCATTTTCAGAGCTCCTAGACCTTCCTATAAGAAGTTAGCCAAAAAGTAGCTTCGAAAACGCTTAGGTTAAGTTTCAGAGTTGCTTCTAATGTACCAAAGCTGGACTTAGACATAATTTCACTCTCACAACATTATGGCTGGTTGGAGACAGTCCGAACCACAAGTACCGGGTCCATGGTTCTGGGCGTATACTGGGGGGGACGGGGACGACTTCCATTAACCCCTGACTATACCGGGGATACGCTTATCACAATGCCTTTCTGGTCTGTGCTGAAGCAGGGCATTCTGGCAGCCAAGTGGCTTGACCTTTATTAGTGAGCCTGGTTACCCCCTCTCGGAAACACAGACTTAGAAATCGCCAGCTCATATACAGTGCATAAAATATATTTATATAATATATTTATATATATACCCTTATACACCATTTTAATAAAAAATATCACAAAATTCTTCTAAGTCCCTCGGGAAGAGTGAAAGACGCGCACGTTCATTTTCAGAGCTCCTAGACCTTCCTATAAGAAGTTAGCCAAAAAGTAGCTTCGAAAAATGCTTAGGTTAAGTTTCAGAGTTGCTTCTAATGTACCAAAGCTGGACTTAGACATAATTTCACTCTCACAACATTATGGCTGGTTGGAGACAGTCCGAACCACAAGTACCGGGTCCATGGTTCTGGGCGTATACTGGGGGGACGGGGACGACTCCCATTAACCCCTGACTATACCGGGGATACGCTTATCACAATGCCTTTCTGGTCTGTGCTGAAGCAGGGCATTCTGGCAGCCAAGTGGCTTGACCTTTATTAGTGAGCCTGGTTACCCCCTCTCGGAACCACAGACTTAGAAATCGCCAGCTCATATACAGTACAGTGCATAAAATATATTTATATATTTACCCTTATACACCATTTTAATAAAAAATATCACAAAATTCTTCTAAGTCCCTCGGGAAGAGTGAAAGACGCGCACGTTCATTTTCAGAGCTCCTATACCTTCCTATAAGAAGTTAGCCAAAAAGTAGCTTCGAAAAACGCTTAGGTTAAGTTTCAGAGTTGCTTCTAATGTACCAAAGCTGGACTTAGACATAATTTCACTCTCACAACATTATGGCTGGTTGGAGACAGTCCGAACCACAAGTACCGGGTCCATGGTTCTGGGCGTATACTGGGGGGACGGGGACGACTCCCATTAACCCCTGACTATACCGGGGATACGCTTATCACAATGCCTTTCTGGTCTGTGCTGAAGCAGGGCATTCTGGCAGCCAAGTGGCTTGACCTTTATTAGTGAGCCTGGTTACCCCCTCTCGGAACCACAGACTTAGAAATCGCCAGCTCATATACAGTGCATAAAATATATTTATATATATACCCTTATACACCATTTTAATAAAAAATATCACAAAATTCTTCTAAGTCCCTCGGGAAGAGTGAAAGACGCGCACGTTCATTTTCAGAGCTCCTAGACCTTCCTATAAGAAGTTAGCCAAAAAGTAGCTTCGAAAACGCTTAGGTTAAGTTTCAGAGTTGCTTCTAATGTACCAAAGCTGGACTTAGACATAATTTCACTCTCACAACATTATGGCTGGTTGGAGACAGTCCGAACCACAAGTACCGGGTCCATGGTTCTGGGCGTATACTGGGGGGGACGGGGACGACTTCCATTAACCCCTGACTATACCGGGGATACGCTTATCACAATGCCTTTCTGGTCTGTGCTGAAGCAGGGCATTCTGGCAGCCAAGTGGCTTGACCTTTATTAGTGAGCCTGGTTACCCCCTCTCGGAAACACAGACTTAGAAATCGCCAGCTCATATACAGTGCATAAAATATATTTATATAATATATTTATATATATACCCTTATACACCATTTTAATAAAAAATATCACAAAATTCTTCTAAGTCCCTCGGGAAGAGTGAAAGACGCGCACGTTCATTTTCAGAGCTCCTAGACCTTCCTATAAGAAGTTAGCCAAAAAGTAGCTTCGAAAAATGCTTAGGTTAAGTTTCAGAGTTGCTTCTAATGTACCAAAGCTGGACTTAGACATAATTTCACTCTCACAACATTATGGCTGGTTGGAGACAGTTCGAACCACAAGTACCGGGTCCATGGTTCTGGGCGTATACTGGGGGGACGGGGACGACTCCCATTAACCCCTGACTATACCGGGGATACGCTTATCACAATGCCTTTCTGGTCTGTGCTGAAGCAGGGCATTCTGGCAGCCAAGTGGCTTGACCTTTATTAGTGAGCCTGGTTACCCCCTCTCGGAACCACAGACTTAGAAATCGCCAGCTCATATACAGTACAGTGCATAAAATATATTTATATATTTACCCTTATACACCATTTTAATAAAAAATATCACAAAATTCTTCTAAGTCCCTCGGGAAGAGTGAAAGACGCGCACGTTCATTTTCAGAGCTCCTATACCTTCCTATAAGAAGTTAGCCAAAAAGTAGCTTCGAAAAACGCTTAGGTTAAGTTTCAGAGTTGCTTCTAATGTACCAAAGCTGGACTTAGACATAATTTCACTCTCACAACATTATGGCTGGTTGGAGACAGTCCGAACCACAAGTACCGGGTCCATGGTTCTGGGCGTATACTGGGGGGACGGGGACGACTCCCATTAACCCCTGACTATACCGGGGATACGCTTATCACAATGCCTTTCTGGTCTGTGCTGAAGCAGGGCATTCTGGCAGCCAAGTGGCTTGACCTTTATTAGTGAGCCTGGTTACCCCCTCTCGGAACCACAGACTTAGAAATCGCCAGCTCATATACAGTACAGTGCATAAAATATATTTATATATTTACCCTTATACACCATTTTAATAAAAAATATCACAAAATTCTTCTAAGTCCCTCGGGAAGAGTGAAAGACGCGCACGTTCATTTTCAGAGCTCCTAGACCTTCCTATAAGAAGTTAGCCAAAAAGTAGCTTCGAAAAACGCTTAGGTTAAGTTTCAGAGTTGCTTCTAATGTACCAAAGCTGGACTTAGACATAATTTCACTCTCACAACATTATGGCTGGATGGAGACAGTCCGAACCACAAGTACCGGGTCCATGGTTCTGGGCGTATACTGGGGGGACGGGGACGACTCCCATTAACCCCTGACTATACCGGGGATACGCTTATCACAATGCCTTTCTGGTCTGTGCTGAAGCAGGGCATTCTGGCAGCCAAGTGGCTTGACCTTTATTAGTGAGCCTGGTTACCCCCTCTCGGAACCACAGACTTAGAAATCGCCAGCTCATATACAGTGCATAAAATATATTTATATATATACCCTTATACACCATTTTAATAAAAAATATCACAAAATTCTTCTAAGTCCCTCGGGAAGAGTGAAAGACGCGCACGTTCATTTTCAGAGCTCCTAGACCTTCCTATAAGAAGTTAGCCAAAAAGTAGCTTCGAAAAACGCTTAGGTTAAGTTTCAGAGTTGCTTCTAATGTACCAAAGCTGGACTTAGACATAATTTCACTCTCACAACATTATGGCTGGTTGGAGACAGTCCGAACCACAAGTACCGGGTCCATGGTTCTGGGCGTATACTGGGGGGGACGGGGACGACTTCCATTAACCCCTGACTATACCGGGGATACGCTTATCACAATGCCTTTCTGGTCTGTGCTGAAGCAGGGCATTCTGGCAGCCAAGTGGCTTGACCTTTATTAGTGAGCCTGGTTACCCCCTCTCGGAAACACAGACTTAGAAATCGCCAGCTCATATACAGTGCATAAAATATATTTAAATAATATATTTATATATATACCCTTATACACCATTTTAATAAAAAATATCACAAAATTCTTCTAAGTCCCTCGGGAAGAGTGAAAGACGCGCACGTTCATTTTCAGAACTCCTAGACCTTCCTATAAGAAGTTAGCCAAAAAGTAGCTTCGAAAAACGCTTAGGTTAAGTTTCAGAGTTGCTTCTAATGTACCAAAGCTGGACTTAGACATAATTTCACTCTCACAACATTATGGCTGGTTGGAGACAGTCCGAACCACAAGTACCGGGTCCATGGTTCTGGGCGTATACTGGGGGGGACGGGGACGACTTCCATTAACCCCTGACTATACCGGGGATACGCTTATCACAATGCCTTTCTGGTCTGTGCTGAAGCAGGGCATTCTGGCAGCCAAGTGGCTTGACCTTTATTAGTGAGCCTGGTTACCCCCTCTCGGAAACACAGACTTAGAAATCGCCAGCTCATATACAGTGCATAAAATATATTTATATAATATATTTATATATATACCCTTATACACCATTTTAATAAAAAATATCACAAAATTCTTCTAAGTCCCTCGGGAAGAGTGAAAGACGCGCACGTTCATTTTCAGAGCTCCTAGACCTTCCTATAAGAAGTTAGCCAAAAAGTAGCTTCGAAAAACGCTTAGGTTAAGTTTCAGAGTTGCTTCTAATGTACCAAAGCTGGACTTAGACATAATTTCACTCTCACAACATTATGGCTGGTTGGAGACAGTCCGAACCACAAGTACCGGGTCGATGGTTCTGGGCGTATACTGGGGGGACGGGGACGACTCCCATTAACCCCTGACTATACTGGGGATACGCTTATCACAATGCCTTTCTGGTCTGTGCTGAAGCAGGGCATTCTGGCAGCCAAGTGGCTTGACCGTTATTAGTGAGCCTGGTTACCCCCTCTCGGAACCACAGACTTAGAAATCGCCAGCTCATATACAGTGCATAAAATATATTTATATATATACCCTTATACACCATTTTAATAAAAAATATCACAAAATTCTTCTAAGTCCCTCGGGAAGAGTGAAAGACGCGCACGTTCATTTTCAGAGCTCCTAGACCTTCCTATAAGAAGTTAGCCAAAAAGTAGCTTCGAAAAACGCTTAGGTTAAGTTTCAGAGTTGCTTCTAATGTACCAAAGCTGGACTTAGACATAATTTCACTCTCACAACATTATGGCTGGTTGGAGACAATCCGAACCACAAGTACCGGGTCCATGGTTCTGGGCGTATACTGGGGGGGACGGGGGGGACTCCCATTAACCCCTGACTATACCGTGGATACGCTTATCACAATGCCTTTCTGGTCTGTGCTGAAGCAGGGCATTCTGGCAGCCAAGTGGCTTGACCTTTATTAGTGAGCCTGGTTACCCCCTCTCGGAACCACAGACTTAGAAATCGCCAGCTCATATACAGTGCATAAAATATATTTATATATATACCCTTATACACCATTTTAATAAAAAATATCACAAAATTCTTCTAAGTCCCTCGGGAAGAGTGAAAGACGCGCACGTTCATTTTCAGAGCTCCTAGACCTTCCTATAAGAAGTTAGCCAAAAAGTAGCTTCGAAAAACGCTTAGGTTAAGTTTCAGAGTTGCTTCTAATGTACCAAAGCTGGACTTAGACATAATTTCACTCTCACAACATTATGGCTGGTTGGAGACAGTCCGAACCACAAGTACCGGATCGATGGTTCTGGGCGTATACTGGGGGGACGGGGACGACTCCCATTAATCCCTGACTATACCGGGGATACGCTTATCACAATGCCTTTCTGGTCTGTGCTGAAGCAGGGCATTCTGGCAGCCAAGTGGCTTGACCTTTATTAGTGAGCCTGGTTACCCCCTCTCGGAACCACAGACTTAGAAATCGCCAGCTCATATACAGTGCATAAAATATATTTATATAATATATTTATATATATACCCTTATACACCATTTTAATAAAAAATATCACAAAATTCTTCTAAGTCCCTCGGGAAGAGTGAAAGACGCGCACGTTCATTTTCAGAGCTCCTAGACCTTCCTATAAGAAGTTAGCCAAAAAGTAGCTTCGAAAAACGCTTAGGTTAAGTTTCAGAGTTGCTTCTAATGTACCAAAGCTGGACTTAGACATAATTTCACTCTCACAACATTATGGCTGGTTGGAGACAGTCCGAACCACAAGTACCGGGTCCATGGTTCTGGGCGTATACTGGGGGGACGGGGACGACTCCCATTAACCCCTGACTATACCGGGGATACGCTTATCACAATGCCTTTCTGGTCTGTGCTGAAGCAGGGCATTCTGGCAGCCAAGTGGCTTGACCTTTATTAGTGAGCCTGGTTACCCCCTCTCGGAACCACAGACTTAGAAATCGCCAGCTCATATACAGTACAGTGCATAAAATATATTTATATATTTACCCTTATACACCATTTTAATAAAAAATATCACAAAATTCTTCTAAGTCCCTCGGGAAGAGTGAAAGACGCGCACGTTCATTTGCAGAGCTCCTAGACCTTCCTATAAGAAGTTAGCCAAAAAGTAGCTTCAAAAAACGCTTAGGTTAAGTTTCAGAGTTGCTTCTAATGTACCAAAGCTGGACTTAGACATAATTTCACTCTCACAACATTATGGCTGGTTGGAGACAGTCCGAACCACAAGTACCGGGTCCATGGTTCTGGGCGTATACTGGGGGGACGGGGACGACTCCCATTAACCCCTGACTATACCGGGGATACGCTTATCACAATGCCTTTCTGGTCTGTGCTGAAGCAGGGCATTCTGGCAGCCAAGTGGCTTGACCTTTATTAGTGAGCCTGGTTACCCCCTCTCGGAACCACAGACTTAGAAATCGCCAGCTCATATACAGTGCATAAAATATATTTATATATATACCCTTATACACCATTTTAATAAAAAATATCACAAAATTCTTCTAAGTCCCTCGGGAAGAGTGAAAGACGCGCACGTTCATTTTCAGAGCTCCTAGACCTTCCTATAAGAAGTTAGCCAAAAAGTAGCTTCGAAAAACGCTTAGGTTAAGTTTCAGAGTTGCTTCTAATGTACCAAAGCTGGACTTAGACATAATTTCACTCTCACAACATTATGGCTGGTTGGAGACAGTCCGAACCACAAGTACCGGGTCGATGGTTCTGG
Organism: Ascaphus truei; assembly: GCF_040206685.1. Taxonomy (NCBI): domain Eukaryota; kingdom Metazoa; phylum Chordata; class Amphibia; order Anura; family Ascaphidae; genus Ascaphus; species Ascaphus truei. The sequence continues at coordinate 288,850,630 of NC_134483.1, read as the reverse complement.
GCGTATACTGGGGGGACGGGGACGACTCCCATTAACCCCTGACTATACTGGGGATACGCTTATCACAATGCCTTTCTGGTCTGTGCTGAAGCAGGGCATTCTGGCAGCCAAGTGGCTTGACCGTTATTAGTGAGCCTGGTTACCCCCTCTCGGAATCACAGACTTAGAAATCGCCAGCTCATATACAGTGCATAAAATATATTTATATAATATATTTATATATATATACCCTTATACACCATTTTAATAAAAAATATCACAAAATTCTTCTAAGTCCCTCGGGAAGAGTGAAAGACGCGCACGTTCATTTTCAGAGCTCCTAGACCTTCCTATAAGAAGTTAGCCAAAAAGAAGCTTCGAAAAACGCTTAGGTTAAGTTTCAGAGTTGCTTCTAATGTACCAAAGCTGGACTTAGACATCATTTCACTCTCACAACATTATGGCTGGTTGGAGACAGTCCGAACCACAAGTACCGGGTCCATGGTTCTGGGCGTATACTGGGGGGACGGGGACGACTCCCATTAACCCCTGACTATACCGGGGATACACTTATCACAATGCCTTTCTGGTCTGTGCTGAAGCAGGGCATTCTGGCAGCCAAGTGGCTTGACCTTTATTAGTGCGCCTGGTTACCCCCTCTCGGAACCACAGACTTAGAAATCGCCAGCTCATATACAGTGCATAAAATATATTTATATAATATATTTATATATATACCCTGATACACCATTTTAATAAAAAATATCACAAAATTCTTCTAAGTCCCTCGGGAAGAGTGAAAGACGCGCACGTTCATTTTCAGAGCTCCTAGACCTTCCTATAAGAAGTTAGCCAAAAAGTAGCTTCGAAAAACGCTTAGGTTAAGTTTCAGAGTTGCTTCTAATGTACCAAAGCTGGACTTAGACATAATTTCACTCTCACAACATTATGGCTGGTTGGAGACAGTCCGAACCACAAGTACCGGATCGATGGTTCTGGGCGTATACTGGGGGGATGGGGACGACTCCCATTAATCCCTGACTATACCGGGGATACGCTTATCACAATGCCTTTCTGGTCTGTGCTGAAGCAGGGCATTCTGGCAGCCAAGTGGCTTGACCTTTATTAGTGAGCCTGGTTACCCCCTCTCGGAACCACAGACTTAGAAATCGCCAGCTCATATACAGTGCATAAAATATATTTATATATATACCCTTATACACCATTTTAATAAAAAATATCACAAAATTCTTCTAAGTCCCTCGGGAAGAGTGAAAGACGCGCACGTTCATTTTCAGAGCTCCTAGACCTTCCTATAAGAAGTTAGCCAAAAAGTAGCTTCGAAAAACGCTTAGGTTAAGTTTCAGAGTTGCGTCTAATGTACCAAAGCTGGACTTAGACATAATTTCACTCTCACAACATTATGGCTGGTTGGAGACAGTCCGGACCACAAGTACCGGGTCCATGGTTCTGGGCGTATACTGTGGGGGACGGGGACAACTCCCATTAACCCCTGACTATACCGTGGATACGCTTATCACAATGCCTTTCTGGTCTGTGCTGAAGCAGGGCATTCTGGCAGCCAAGTGGCTTGACCTTTATTAGTGAGCCTGGTTACCCCCTCTCGGAACCACAGACTTAGAAATCGCCAGCTCATATACAGTGCATAAAATATATTTATATAATATATTTATATATATACCCTTATACACCATTTTAATAAAAAATATCACAAAATTCTTCTAAGTCCCTCGGTAAGAGTGAAAGACGCGCACGTTCATTTTCAGAGCTCCTAGACCTTCCTATAAGAAGTTAGCCAAAAAGAAGCTTCGAAAAACGCTTAGGTTAAGTTTCAGAGTTGCTTCTAATGTACCAAAGCTGGACTTAGACATAATTTCACTCTCACAACATTATGGCTGGTTGGAGACAGTCCGAACCACAAGTACCGGGTCCATGGTTCTGGGCGTATACTGGGGGGACGGGGACGACTCCCATTAACCCCTGACTATACCGGGGATACGCTTATCACAATGCCTTTCTGGTCTGTGCTGAAGCAGGGCATTCTGGCAGCCAAGTGGCTTGACCTTTATTAGTGAGCCTGGTTACCCCCTCTCGGAACCACAGACTTAGAAATCGCCAGCTCATATACAGTGCATAAAATATATTTATATATATACCCTTATACACCATTTTAATAAAAAATATCACAAAATTCTTCTAAGTCCCTCGGGAAGAGTGAAAGACGCGCACGTTCATTTTCAGAGCTCCTAGACCTTCCTATAAGAAGTTAGCCAAAAAGAAGCTTCGAAAAACGCTTAGGTTAAGTTTCAGAGTTGCTTCTAATGTACCAAAGCTGGACTTAGACATAATTTCACTCTCACAACATTATGGCTGGTTGGAGACAGTCCGAACCACAAGTACCGGGTCCATGGTTCTGGGCGTATACTGGGGGGACGGGGACGACTCCCATTAACCCCTGACTATACCGGGGATACGCTTATAACAATGCCTTTCTGGTCTGTGCTGAAGCAGGGCATTCTGGCAGCCAAGTGGCTTGACCTTTATTAGTGCGCCTGGTTACCCCCTCTCGGAACCACAGACTTAGAAATCGCCAGCTCATATACAGTGCATAAAATATATTTATATATATACCCTTATACACCATTTTAATAAAAAATATCACAAAATTCTTCTAAGTCCCTCGGGAAGAGTGAAAGACGCGCACGTTCATTTTCAGAACTCCTAGACCTTCCTATAAGAAGTTAGCCAAAAAGTAGCTTCGAAAAACGCTTAGGTTAAGTTTCAGAGTTGCTTCTAATGTACCAAAGCTGGACTTAGACATAATTTCACTCTCACAACATTATGGCTGGTTGGAGACAGTCCGAACCACAAGTACCGGGTCGATGGTTCTGGGCGTATACTGGGGGGACGGGGACGACTCCCATTAACCCCTGACTATACTGGGGATACGCTTATCACAATGCCTTTCTGGTCTGTGCTGAAGCAGGGCATTCTGGCAGCCAAGTGGCTTGACCGTTATTAGTGAGCCTGGTTACCCCCTCTCGGAACCACAGACTTAGAAATCGCCAGCTCATATACAGTGCATAAAATATATTTATATATATACCCTTATACACCATTTTAATAAAAAATATCACAAAATTCTTCTAAGTCCCTCGGGAAGAGTGAAAGACGCGCACGTTCATTTTCAGAGCTCCTAGACCTTCCTATAAGAAGTTAGCCAAAAAGTAGCTTCGAAAAACGCTTAGGTTAAGTTTCAGAGTTGCTTCTAATGTACCAAAGCTGGACTTAGACATAATTTCACTCTCACAACATTATGGCTGGTTGGAGACAGTCCGGACCACAAGTACCGGGTCCATGGTTCTGGGCGTATACTGGGGGGGACGGGGACGACTCCCATTAACCCCTGACTATACCGTGGATACGCTTATCACAATGCCTTTCTGGTCTGTGCTGAAGCAGGGCATTCTGGCAGCCAAGTGGCTTGACCTTTATTAGTGAGCCTGGTTACCCCCTCTCGGAACCACAGACTTAGAAATCGCCAGCTCATATACAGTGCATAAAATATATTTATATAATATATTTATATATATACCCTTATACACCATTTTAATAAAAAATATCACAAAATTCTTCTAAGTCCCTCGGGAAGAGTGAAAGACGCGCACGTTCATTTTCAGAGCTCCTAGACCTTCCTATAAGAAGTTAGCCAAAAAGAAGCTTCGAAAAACGCTTAGGTTAAGTTTCAGAGTTGCTTCTAATGTACCAAAGCTGGACTTAGACATAATTTCACTCTCACAACATTATGGCTGGTTGGAGACAGTCCGAACAACAAGTACCGGGTCCATGGTTCTGGGCGTATACTGGGGGGACGGGGACGACTCCCATTAACCCCTGACTATACTGGGGATACGCTTATCACAATGCCTTTCTGGTCTGTGCTGAAGCAGGGCATTCTGGCAGCCAAGTGGCTTGACCGTTATTAGTGAGCCTGGTTACCCCCTCTCGGAACCACAGACTTAGAAATCGCCAGCTCATATACAGTGCATAAAATATATTTATATATATACCCTTATACACCATTTTAATAAAAAATATCACAAAATTCTTCTAAGTCCCTCGGGAAGAGTGAAAGACGCGCACGTTCATTTTCAGAGCTCCTAGACCTTCCTATAAGAAGTTAGCCAAAAAGTAGCTTCGAAAAACGCTTAGGTTAAGTTTCAGAGTTGCTTCTAATGTACCAAAGCTGGACTTAGACATAATTTCACTCTCACAACATTATGGCTGGTTGGAGACAGTCCGGACCACAAGTACCGGGTCCATGGTTCTGGGCGTATACTGGGGGGGACGGGGACGACTCCCATTAACCCCTGACTATACCGTGGATACGCTTATCACAATGCCTTTCTGGTCTGTGCTGAAGCAGGGCATTCTGGCAGCCAAGTGGCTTGACCTTTATTAGTGAGCCTGGTTACCCCCTCTCGGAACCACAGACTTAGAAATCGCCAGCTCATATACAGTGCATAAAATATATTTATATAATATATTTATATATATACCCTTATACACCATTTTAATAAAAAATATCACAAAATTCTTCTAAGTCCCTCGGGAAGAGTGAAAGACGCGCACGTTCATTTTCAGAGCTCCTAGACCTTCCTATAAGAAGTTAGCCAAAAAGAAGCTTCGAAAAACGCTTAGGTTAAGTTTCAGAGTTGCTTCTAATGTACCAAAGCTGGACTTAGACATAATTTCACTCTCACAACATTATGGCTGGTTGGAGACAGTCCGAACCACAAGTACCGGGTCCATGGTTCTGGGCGTATACTGGGGGGACGGGGACGACTCCCATTAACCCCTGACTATACCGGGGATACGCTTATCACAATGCCTTTCTGGTCTGTGCTGAAGCAGGGCATTCTGGCAGCCAAGTGGCTTGACCTTTATTAGTGCGCCTGGTTACCCCCTCTCGGAACCACAGACTTAGAAATCGCCAGCTCATATACAGTGCATAAAATATATTTATATATATACCCTTACACCATTTTAATAAAAAATATCACAAAATTCTTCTAAGTCCCTCGGGAAGAGTGAAAGACGCGCACGTTCATTTTCAGAGCTCCTAGACCTTCCTATAAGAAGTTAGCCAAAAAGTAGCTTCGAAAAACGCTTAGGTTAAGTTTCAGAGTTGCTTCTAATGTACCAAAGCTGGACTTAGACATAATTTCACTCTCACAACATTATGGCTGGTTGGAGACAGTCCGGACCACAAGTACCGGGTCCATGGTTCTGGGCGTATACTGGGGGGGACGGGGACAACTCCCATTAACCCCTGACTATACCGTGGATACGCTTATCACAATGCCTTTCTGGTCTGTGCTGAAGCAGGGCATTCTGGCAGCCAAGTGGCTTGACCTTTATTAGTGAGCCTGGTTACCCCCTCTCGGAACCACAGACTTAGAAATCGCCAGCTCATATACAGTGCATAAAATATATTTATATAATATATTTATATATATACCCTTATACACCATTTTAATAAAAAATATCACAAAATTCTTCTAAGTCCCTCGGGAAGAGTGAAAGACGCGCACGTTCATTTTCAGAGCTCCTAGACCTTCCTATAAGAAGTAAGCCAAAAAGAAGCTTCGAAAAACGCTTAGGTTAAGTTTCAGAGTTGCTTCTAATGTACCAAAGCTGGACTTAGACATAATTTCACTCTCACAACATTATTGCTGGTTGGAGACAGTCCGAACCACAAGTACCGGGTCCATGGTTCTGGGCGTATACTGGGGGGACGGGGACGACTCCCATTAACCCCTGACTATACCGGGGATACGCTTATCACAATGCCTTTCTGGTCTGTGCTGAAGCAGGGCATTCTGGCAGCCAAGTGGCTTGCCCTTTATTAGTGAGCCTGGTTACCCCCTCTCGGAACCACAGACTTAGAAATCGCCAGCTTATATACAGTGCATAAAATATATTTATATATATACCCTTATACACCATTTTAATAAAAAATATCACAAAATTCTTCTAAGTCCCTCGGGAAGAGTGAAAGACGCGCACGTTCATTTTCAGAGCTCCTAGACCTTCCTATAAGAAGTTAGCCAAAAAGTAGCTTCGAAAAACGCTTAGGTTAAGTTTCAGAGTTGCTTCTAATGTACCAAAGCTGGACTTAGACATAATTTCACTCTCACAACATTATGGCTGGTTGGAGACAGTCCGAACCACAAGTACCGGGTCCATGGTTCTGGGCGTATACTGGGGGGGACGGGGACGACTCCCATAAACCCCTGACTATACCGGGGATACGCTTATCACAATGCCGTTCTGGTCTGTGCTGAAGCAGGGCATTCTGGCAAACAAGTGGCTTGACCTTTATTAGTGAGCCTGGTTACCCCCTCTCGGAACCACAGACTTAGAAATCGCCAGCTCATATACAGTGCATAAAATATATTTATATAATATATTTATATATATACCCTTATACACCATTTTAATAAAAAATATCACAAAATTCTTCTAAGTCCCTCGGGAAGAGTGAAAGACGCGCACGTTCATTTTCAGAACTCCTAGACCTTCCTATAAGAAATTAGCCAAAAAGTAGCTTCGAAAAACGGTTAGGTTAAGTTTCAGAGTTGCTTCTAATGTACCAAAGCTGGACTTAGACATAATTTCACTCTCACAACATTATGGCTGGTTGGAGACAGTCCGAACCACAAGTACCGGGTCGATGGTTCTGGGCGTATACTGGGGGGACGGGGACGACTCCCATTAACCCCTGACTATACTGGGGATACGCTTATCACAATGCCTTTCTGGTCTGTGCTGAAGCAGGGCATTCTGGCAGCCAAGTGGCTTGACCGTTATTAGTGAGCCTGGTTACCCCCTCTCGGAACCACAGACTTAGAAATCGCCAGCTCATATACAGTGCATAAAATATATTTATATATATACCCTTATACACCATTTTAATAAAAAATATCACAAAATTCTTCTAAGTCCCTCGGGAAGAGTGAAAGACGCGCACGTTCATTTTCAGAGCTCCTAGACCTTCCTATAAGAAGTTAGCCAAAAAGTAGCTTCGAAAAACGCTTAGGTTAAGTTTCAAAGTTGCTTCTAATGTACCAAAGCTGGACTTAGACATAATTTCACTCTCACAACATTATGGCTGGTTGGAGACAGTCCGGAACACAAGTACCGGGTCCATGGTTCTGGGCGTATACTGGGGGGGACGGGGACGACTCCCATTAACCCCTGACTATACCGTGGATACGCTTATCACAATGCCTTTCTGGTCTGTGCTGAAGCAGGGCATTCTGGCAGCCAAGTGGCTTGACCTTTATTAGTGAGCCTGGTTACCCCCTCTCGGAACCACAGACTTAGAAATCGCCAGCTCATATACAGTGCATAAAATATATTTATATAATATATTTATATATATACCCTTATACACCATTTTAATAAAAAATATCACAAAATTCTTCTAAGTCCCTCGGGAAGAGTGAAAGACGCGCACGTTCATTTTCAGAGCTCCTAGACCTTCCTATACGAAGTTAGCCAAAAAGAAGCTTCGAAAAACGCTTAGGTTAAGTTTCAGAGTTGCTTCTAATGTACCAAAGCTGGACTTAGACATAATTTCACTCTCACAACATTATGGCTGGTTGGAGACAGTCCGAACCACAAGTACCGGGTCCATGGTTCTGGGCGTATACTGGGGGGACGGGGACGACTCCCATTAACCCCTGACTATACCGGGGATACGCTTATCACAATGCCTTTCTGGTCTGTGCTGAAGCAGGGCATTCTGGCAGCCAAGTGGCTTGACCTTTATTAGTGCGCCTGGTTACCCCCTCTCGGAACCACAGACTTAGAAATCGCCAGCTCATATACAGTGCATAAAATATATTTATATATATACCCTTACACCATTTTAATAAAAAATATCACAAAATTCTTCTAAGTCCCTCGGGAAGAGTGAAAGACGCGCACGTTCATTTTCAGAGCTCCTAGACCTTCCTATAAGAAGTTAGCCAAAAAGTAGCTTCGAAAAACGCTTAGGTTAAGTTTCAGAGTTGCTTCTAATGTACCAAAGCTGGACTTAGACATAATTTCACTCTCACAACATTATGGCTGGTTGGAGACAGTCCGGACCACAAGTACCGGGTCCATGGTTCTGGGCGTATACTGGGGGGGACGGGGACAACTCCCATTAACCCCTGACTATACCGTGGATACGCTTATCACAATGCCTTTCTGGTCTGTGCTGAAGCAGGGCATTCTGGCAGCCAAGTGGCTTGACCTTTATTAGTGAGCCTGGTTACCCCCTCTCGGAACCACAGACTTAGAAATCGCCAGCTCATATACAGTGCATAAAATATATTTATATAATATATTTATATATATACCCTTATACACCATTTTAATAAAAAATATCACAAAATTCTTCTAAGTCCCTCGGGAAGAGTGAAAGACGCGCACGTTCATTTTCAGAGCTCCTAGACCTTCCTATAAGAAGTTAGCCAAAAAGAAGCTTCGAAAAACGCTTAGGTTAAGTTTCAGAGGTGCTTCTAATGTACCAAAGCTGGACTTAGACATAATTTCACTCTCACAACATTATGGCTGGTTGGAGACAGTCCGAACCACAAGTACCGGGTCCATGGTTCTGGGCGTATACTGGGGGGACGGGGACGACTCCCATTAACCCCTGACTATACCGGGGATACGCTTATCACAATGCCTTTCTGGTCTGTGCTGAAGCAGGGCATTCTGGCAGCCAAGTGGCTTGACCTTTATTAGTGAGCCTGGTTACCCCCTCTCGGAACCACAGACTTAGAAATCGCCAGCTCATATACAGTGCATAAAATATATTTATATATATACCCTTATACACCATTTTAATAAAAAATATCACAAAATTCTTCTAAGTCCCTCGGGAAGAGTGAAAGACGCGCACGTTCATTTTCAGAGCTCCTAGACCTTCCTATAAGAAGTTAGCCAAAAAGTAGCTTCGAAAAACGCTTAGGTTAAGTTTCAGAGTTGCTTCTAATGTACCAAAGCTGGACTTAGACATAATTTCACTCTCACAACATTATGGCTGGTTGGAGACAGTCCGAACCACAAGTACCGGGTCCATGGTTCTGGGCGTATACTGGGGGGGACGGGGACGACTCCCATTAACCCCTGACTATACCGGGGATACGCTTATCACAATGCCGTTCTGGTCTGTGCTGAAGCAGGGCATTCTGGCAGCCAAGTGGCTTGACCTTTATTAGTGAGCCTTTTTACCCCCTCTCGGAACCACAGACTTAGAAATCGCCAGCTCATATACAGTGCATAAAATATATTTATATAATATATTTATATATATACCCTTATACACCATTTTAATAAAAAATATCACAAAATTCTTCTAAGTCCCTCGGGAAGAGTGAAAGACGCGCACGTTCATTTTCAGAACTCCTAGACCTTCCTATAAGAAGTTAGCCAAAAAGTAGCTTCGAAAAACGGTTAGGTTAAGTTTCAGAGTTGCTTCTAATGTACCAAAGCTGGACTTAGACATAATTTCACTCTCACAACATTATGGCTGGTTGGAGACAGTCCGAACCACAAGTACCGGGTCGATGGTTCTGGGCGTATACTGGGGGGACGGGGACGACTCCCATTAACCCCTGACTATACTGGGGATACGCTTATCACAATGCCTTTCTGGTCTGTGCTGAAGCAGGGCATTCTGGAAGCCAAGTGGCTTGACCGTTATTAGTGAGCCTGGTTACCCCCTCTCGGAACCACAGATTTAGAAATCGCCAGCTCATATACAGTGCATAAAATATATTTATATATATACCCTTATACACCATTTTAATAAAAAATATCACAAAATTCTTCTAAGTCCCTCGGGAAGAGTGAAAGACGCGCACGTTCATTTTCAGAGCTCCTAGACCTTCCTATAAGAAGTTAGCCAAAAAGTAGCTTCGAAAAACGCTTAGGTTAAGTTTCAGAGTTGCTTCTAATGTACCAAAGCTGGACTTAGACATAATTTCACTCTCACAACATTATGGCTGGTTGGAGACAGTCCGGACCACAAGTACCGGGTCCATGGTTCTGGGCGTATACTGGGGGGGACGGGGACGACTCCCATTAACCCCTGACTATACCGTGGATACGCTTATCACAATGCCTTTCTGGTCTGTGCTGAAGCAGGGCATTCTGGCAGCCAAGTGGCTTGACCTTTATTAGTGAGCCTGGTTACCCCCTCTCGGAACCACAGACTTAGAAATCGCCAGCTCATATACAGTGCATAAAATATATTTATATAATATATTTATATATATACCCTTATACACCATTTTAATAAAAAATATCACACAATTCTTCTAAGTCCCTCGGGAAGAGTGAAAGACGCGCACGTTCATTTTCAGAGCTCCTAGACCTTCCTATAAGAAGTTAGCCAAAAAGAAGCTTCGAAAAACGCTTAGGTTAAGTTTCAGAGTTGCTTCTAATGTACCAAAGCTGGACTTAGACATAATTTCACTCTCACAACATTATGGCTGGTTGGAGACAGTCCGAACCACAAGTACCGGGTCCATGGTTCTGGGCGTATACTGGGGGGACGGGGACGACTCCCATTAACCCCTGACTATACCGGGGATACGCTTATCACAATGCCTTTCTGGTCTGTGCTGAAGCAGGGCATTCTGGCAGCCAAGTGGCTTGACCTTTATTAGTGAGCCTGGTTACCCCCTCTCGGAACCACAGACTTAGAAATCGCCAGCTCATATACAGTGCATAAAATATATTTATATATATACCCTTATACACCATTTTAATAAAAAATATCACAAAATTCTTCTAAGTCCCTTGGGAAGAGTGAAAGACGCGCACGTTCATTTTCAGAACTCCTAGACCTTCCTATAAGAAGTTAGCCAAAAAGTAGCTTCGAAAAACGGTTAGGTTAAGTTTCAGAGTTGCTTCTAATGTACCAAAGCTGGACTTAGACATAATTTCACTCTCACAACATTATGGCTGGTTGGAGACAGTCCGAACCACAAGTACCGGGTCGATGGTTCTGGGCGTATACTGGGGGGACGGGGACGACTCCCATTAACCCCTGACTATACTGGGGATACGCTTATCACAATGCCTTTCTGGTCTGTGCTGAAGCAGGGCATTCTGGCAGCCAAGTGGCTTGACCGTTATTAGTGAGCCTGGTTACCCCCTCTCGGAACCACAGACTTAGAAATCGCCAGCTCATATACAGTGCATAAAATATATTTATATATATACCCTTATACACCATTTTAATAAAAAATATCACAAAATTCTTCTAAGTCCCTCGGGAAGAGTGAAAGACGCGCACGTTCATTTTCAGAGCTCCTAGACCTTCCTATAAGAAGTTAGCCAAAAAGTAGCTTCGAAAAACGCTTAGGTTAAGTTTCAGAGTTGCTTCTAATGTACCAAAGCTGGACTTAGACATAATTTCACTCTCACAACATTATGGCTGGTTGGAGACAGTCCGGACCACAAGTACCGGGTCCATGGTTCTGGGCGTATACTGGGGGGGACGGGGACGACTCCCATTAACCCCTGACTATACCGTGGATACGCTTATCACAATGCCTTTCTGGTCTGTGCTGAAGCAGGGCATTCTGGCAGCCAAGTGGCTTGACCTTTATTAGTGAGCCTGGTTACCCCCTCTCGGAACCACAGACTTAGAAATCGCCAGCTCATATACAGTGCATAAAATATATTTATATAATATATTTATATATATACCCTTATACACCATTTTAATAAAAAATATCACAAAATTCTTCTAAGTCCCTCGGGAAGAGTGAAAGACGCGCACGTTCATTTTCAGAGCTCCTAGACCTTCCTATAAGAAGTTAGCCAAAAAGAAGCTTCGAAAAACGCTTAGGTTAAGTTTCAGAGTTGCTTCTAATGTACCAAAGCTGGACTTAGACATAATTTCACTCTCACAACATTATGGCTGGTTGGAGACAGTCCGAACCACAAGTACCGGGTCCATGGTTCTGGGCGTATACTGGGGGGACGGGGACGACTCCCATTAACCCCTGACTATACCGGGGATACGCTTATCACAATGCCTTTCTGGTCTGTGCTGAAGCAGGGCATTCTGGCAGCCAAGTGGCTTGACCTTTATTAGTGCGCCTGGTTACCCCCTCTCGGAACCACAGACTTAGAAATCGCCAGCTCATATACAGTGCATAAAATATATTTATATATATACCCTTACACCATTTTAATAAAAAATATCACAAAATTCTTCTAAGTCCCTCGGGAAGAGTGAAAGACGCGCACGTTCATTTTCAGAGCTCCTAGACCTTCCTATAAGAAGTTAGCCAAAAAGTTGCTTCGAAAAACGCTTAGGTTAAGTTTCAGAGTTGCTTCTAATGTACCAAAGCTGGACTTAGACATAATTTCACTCTCACAACATTATGGCTGGTTGGAGACAGTCCGGACCACAAGTACCGGGTCCATGGTTCTGGGCGTATACTGGGGGGGACGGGGACAACTCCCATTAACCCCTGACTATACCGTGGATACGCTTATCACAATGCCTTTCTGGTCTGTGCTGAAGCAGGGCATTCTGGCAGCCAAGTGGCTTGACCTTTATTAGTGAGCCTGGTTACCCCCTCTCGGAACCACAGACTTAGAAATCGCCAGCTCATATACAGTGCATAAAATATATTTATATAATATATTTATATATATACCCTTATACACCATTTTAATAAAAAATATCACAAAATTCTTCTAAGTCCCTCGGGAAGAGTGAAAGACGCGCACGTTCATTTTCAGAGCTCCTAGACCTTCCTATAAGAAGTTAGCCAAAAAGAAGCTTCGAAAAACGCTTAGGTTAAGTTTCAGAGGTGCTTCTAATGTACCAAAGCTGGACTTAGACATAATTTCACTCTCACAACATTATGGCTGGTTGGAGACAGTCCGAACCACAAGTACCGGGTCCATGGTTCTGGGCGTATACTGGGGGGACGGGGACGACTCCCATTAACCCCTGACTATACCGGGGATACGCTTATCACAATGCCTTTCTGGTCTGTGCTGAAGCAGGGCATTCTGGCAGCCAAGTGGCTTGACCTTTATTAGTGAGCCTGGTTACCCCCTCTCGGAACCACAGACTTAGAAATCGCCAGCTCATATACAGTGCATAAAATATATTTATATATATACCCTTATACACCATTTTAATAAAAAATATCACAAAATTCTTCTAAGTCCCTCGGGAAGAGTGAAAGACGCGCACGTTCATTTTCAGAGCTCCTAGACCTTCCTATAAGAAGTTAGCCAAAAAGTAGCTTCGAAAAACGCTTAGGTTAAGTTTCAGAGTTGCTTCTAATGTACCAAAGCTGGACTTAGACATAATTTCACTCTCACAACATTATGGCTGGTTGGAGACAGTCCGAACCACAAGTACCGGGTCCATGGTTCTGGGCGTATACTGGGGGGGACGGGGACGACTCCCATTAACCCCTGACTATACCGGGGATACGCTTATCACAATGCCGTTCTGGTCTGTGCTGAAGCAGGGCATTCTGGCAGCCAAGTGGCTTGACCTTTATTAGTGAGCCTGGTTACCCCCTCTCGGAACCACAGACTTAGAAATCGCCAGCTCATATACAGTGCATAAAATATATTTATATAATATATTTATATATATACCCTTATACACCATTTTAATAAAAAATATCACAAAATTCTTCTAAGTCCCTCGGGAAGAGTGAAAGACGCGCACGTTCATTTTCAGAACTCCTAGACCTTCCTATAAGAAGTTAGCCAAAAAGTAGCTTCGAAAAACGGTTAGGTTAAGTTTCAGAGTTGCTTCTAATGTACCAAAGCTGGACTTAGACATCATTTCACTCTCACAACATTATGGCTGGTTGGAGACAGTCCGAACCACAAGTACCGGGTCGATGGTTCTGGGCGTATACTGGGGGGACGGGGACGACTCCCATTAACCCCTGACTATACTGGGGATACGCTTATCACAATGCCTTTCTGGTCTGTGCTGAAGCAGGGCATTCTGGAAGCCAAGTGGCTTGACCGTTATTAGTGAGCCTGGTTACCCCCTCTCGGAACCACAGACTTAGAAATCGCCAGCTCATATACAGTGCATAAAATATATTTATATAATATATTTATATATATACCCTTATACACCATTTTAATAAAAAATATCACAAAATTCTTCTAAGTCCCTCGGGAAGAGTGAAAGACGCGCACGTTCATTTTCAGAGCTCCTAGACCTTCCTATAAGAAGTTAGCCAAAAAGAAGCTTCGAAAAACGCTTAGGTTAAGTTTCAGAGTTGCTTCTAATGTACCAAAGCTGGACTTAGACATAATTTCACTCTCACAACATTATGGCTGGTTGGAGACAGTCCGAACCACAAGTACCGGGTCCATGGTTCTGGGCGTATACTGGGGGGACGGGGACGACTCCCATTAACCCCTGACTATACCGGGGATACGCTTATCACAATGCCTTTCTGGTCTGTGCTGAAGCAGGGCATTCTGGCAGCCAAGTGGCTTGACCTTTATTAGTGCGCCTGGTTACCCCCTCTCGGAACCACAGACTTAGAAATCGCCAGCTCATATACAGTGCATAAAATATATTTATATATATACCCTTACACCATTTTAATAAAAAATATCACAAAATTCTTCTAAGTCCCTCGGGAAGAGTGAAAGACGCGCACGTTCATTTTCAGAGCTCCTAGACCTTCCTATAAGAAGTTAGCCAAAAAGTAGCTTCGAAAAACGGTTAGGTTAAGTTTCAGAGTTGCTTCTAATGTACCAAAGCTGGACTTAGACATAATTTCACTCTCACAACATTATGGCTGGTTGGAGACAGTCCGAACCACAAGTACCGGGTCGATGGTTCTTGGCGTATACTGGGGGGACGGGGACGACTCCCATTAACCCCTGACTATACTGGGGATACGCTTATCACAATGCCTTTCTGGTCTGTGCTGAAGCAGGGCATTCTGGCAGCCAAGTGGCTTGACCGTTATTAGTGAGCCTGGTTACCCCCTCTCGGAACCACAGACTTAGAAATCGCCAGCTCATATACAGTGCATAAAATATATTTATATATATACCCTTATACACCATTTTAATAAAAAATATCACAAAATTCTTCTAAGTCCCTCGGGAAGAGTGAAAGACGCGCACGTTCATTTTCAGAGCTTCTAGACCTTCCTATAAGAAGTTAGCCAAAAAGTAGCTTCGAAAAACGCTTAGGTTAAGTTTCAGAGTTGCTTCTAATGTACCAAAGCTGGACTTAGACATAATTTCACTCTCACAACATTATGGCTGGTTGGAGACAGTCCGGACCACAAGTACCGGGTCCATGGTTCTGGGCGTATACTGGGGGGGACGGGGACGACTCCCATTAACCCCTGACTATACCGTGGATACGCTTATCACAATGCCTTTCTGGTCTGTGCTGAAGCAGGGCATTCTGGCAGCCAAGTGGCTTGACCTTTATTAGTGAGCCTGGTTACCCCCTCTCGGAACCACAGACTTAGAAATCGCCAGCTCATATACAGTGCATAAAATATATTTATATAATATATTTATATATATACCCTTATACACCATTTTAATAAAAAATATCACAAAATTCTTCTAAGTCCCTCGGGAAGAGTGAAAGACGCGCACGTTCATTTTCAGAGCTCCTAGACCTTCCTATAAGAAGTTAGCCAAAAAGAAGCTTCGAAAAACGCTTAGGTTAAGTTTCAGAGTTGCTTCTAATGTACCAAAGCTGGACTTAGACATAATTTCACTCTCACAACATTATGGCTGGTTGGAGACAGTCCGAACCACAAGTACCGGGTCCATGGTTCTGGGCGTATACTGGGGGGACGGGGACGACTCCCATTAACCCCTGACTATACCGGGGATACGCTTATCACAATGCCTTTCTGGTCTGTGCTGAAGCAGGGCATTCTGGCAGCCAAGTGGCTTGACCTTTATTAGTGCGCCTGGTTACCCCCTCTCGGAACCACAGACTTAGAAATCGCCAGCTCATATACAGTGCATAAAATATATTTATATATATACCCTTACACCATTTTAATAAAAAATATCACAAAATTCTTCTAAGTCCCTCGGGAAGAGTGAAAGACGCGCACGTTCATTTTCAGAGCTCCTAGACCTTCCTATAAGAAGTTAGCCAAAAAGTAGCTTCGAAAAACGCTTAGGTTAAGTTTCAGAGTTGCTTCTAATGTACCAAAGCTGGACTTAGACATAATTTCACTCTCACAACATTATGGCTGGTTGGAGACAGTCCGGACCACAAGTACCGGGTCCATGGTTCTGGGCGTATACTGGGGGGGACGGGGACAACTCCCATTAACCCCTGACTATACCGTGGATACGCTTATCACAATGCCTTTCTGGTCTGTGCTGAAGCAGGGCATTCTGGCAGCCAAGTGGCTTGACCTTTATTAGTGAGCCTGGTTACCCCCTCTCGGAACCACAGACTTAGAAATCGCCAGCTCATATACAGTGCATAAAATATATTTATATAATATATTTATATATATACCCTTATACACCATTTTAATAAAAAATATCACAAAATTCTTCTAAGTCCCTCGGGAAGAGTGAAAGACGCGCACGTTCATTTTCAGAGCTCCTAGACCTTCCTATAAGAAGTTAGCCAAAAAGAAGCTTCGAAAAACGCTTAGGTTAAGTTTCAGAGTTGCTTCTAATGTACCAAAGCTGGACTTAGACATAATTTCACTCTCACAACATTATGGCTGGTTGGAGACAGTCCGAACCACAAGTACCGGGTCCATGGTTCTGGGCGTATACTGGGGGGACGGGGACGACTCCCATTAACCCCTGACTATACCGGGGATACGCTTATCACAATGCCTTTCTGGTCTGTGCTGAAGCAGGGCATTCTGGCAGCCAAGTGGCTTGACCTTTATTAGTGCGCCTGGTTACCCCCTCTCGGAACCACAGACTTAGAAATCGCCAGCTCATATACAGTGCATAAAATATATTTATATATATACCCTTATACACCATTTTAATAAAAAATATCACAAAATTCTTCTAAGTCCCTCGGGAAGAGTGAAAGACGCGCACGTTCATTTTCAGAGCTCCTAGACCTTCCTATAAGAAGTTAGCCAAAAAGAAGCTTCGAAAAACGCTTAGGTTAAGTTTCAGAGTTGCTTCTAATGTACCAAAGCTGGACTTAGACATAATTTCACTCTCACAACATTATGGCTGGTTGGAGACAGTCCGAACCACAAGTACCGGGTCCATGGTTCTGGGCGTATACTGGGGGGACGGGGACGACTCCCATTAACCCCTGACTATACCGGGGATACGCTTATCACAATGCCTTTCTGGTCTGTGCTGAAGCAGGGCATTCTGGCAGCCAAGTGGCTTGACCTTTATTAGTGCGCCTGGTTACCCCCTCTCGGAACCACAGACTTAGAAATCGCCAGCTCATATACAGTGCATAAAATATATTTATATATATACCCTTATACACCATTTTAATAAAAAATATCACAAAATTCTTCTAAGTCCCTCGGGAAGAGTGAAAGACGCGCACGTTCATTTTCAGAGCTCCTAGACCTTCCTATAAGAAGTTAGCCAAAAAGTTGCTTCGAAAAACGCTTAGGTTAAGTTTCAGAGTTGCTTCTAATGTACCAAAGCTGGACTTAGACATAATTTCACTCTCACAACATTATGGCTGGTTGGAGACAGTCCGGACCACAAGTACCGGGTCCATGGTTCTGGGCGTATACTGGGGGGGACGGGGACAACTCCCATTAACCCCTGACTATACCGTGGATACGCTTATCACAATGCCTTTCTGGTCTGTGCTGAAGCAGGGCATTCTGGCAGCCAAGTGGCTTGACCTTTATTAGTGAGCCTGGTTACCCCCTCTCGGAACCACAGACTTAGAAATCGCCAGCTCATATACAGTGCATAAAATATATTTATATAATATATTTATATATATACCCTTATACACCATTTTAATAAAAAATATCACAAAATTCTTCTAAGTCCCTCGGGAAGAGTGAAAGACGCGCACGTTCATTTTCAGAGCTCCTAGACCTTCCTATAAGAAGTTAGCCAAAAAGAAGCTTCGAAAAACGCTTAGGTTAAGTTTCAGAGTTGCTTCTAATGTACCAAAGCTGGACTTAGACATAATTTCACTCTCACAACATTATGGCTGGTTGGAGACAGTCCGAACCACAAGTACCGGGTCCATGGTTCTGGGCGTATACTGGGGGGACGGGGACGACTCCCATTAACCCCTGACTATACCGGGGATACGCTTATCACAATGCCTTTCTGGTCTGTGCTGAAGCAGGGCATTCTGGCAGCCAAGTGGCTTGACCTTTATTAGTGAGCCTGGTTACCCCCTCTCGGAACCACAGACTTAGAAATCGCCAGCTCATATACAGTGCATAAAATATATTTATATAATATATTTATATATATACCCTTATACACCATTTTAATAAAAAATATCACAAAATTCTTCTAAGTCCCTCGGGAAGAGTGAAAGACGCGCACGTTCATTTTCAGAGCTCCTAGACCTTCCTATAAGAAGTTAGCCAAAAAGAAGCTTCGAAAAACGCTTAGGTTAAGTTTCAGAGTTGCTTCTAATGTACCAAAGCTGGACTTAGACATAATTTCACTCTCACAACATTATGGCTGGTTGGAGACAGTCCGAACCACAAGTACCGGGTCCATGGTTCTGGGCGTATACTGGGGGGACGGGGACGACTCCCATTAACCCCTGACTATACCGGGGATACGCTTATCACAATGCCTTTCTGGTCTGTGCTGAAGCAGGGCATTCTGGCAGCCAAGTGGCTTGACCTTTATTAGTGCGCCTGGTTACCCCCTCTCGGAACCACAGACTTAGAAATCGCCAGCTCATATACAGTGCATAAAATATATTTATATATATACCCTTACACCATTTTAATAAAAAATATCACAAAATTCTTCTAAGTCCCTCGGGAAGAGTGAAAGACGCGCACGTTCATTTTCAGAGCTCCTAGACCTTCCTATAAGAAGTTAGCCAAAAAGTTGCTTCGAAAAACGCTTAGGTTAAGTTTCAGAGTTGCTTCTAATGTACCAAAGCTGGACTTAGACATAATTTCACTCTCACAACATTATGGCTGGTTGGAGACAGTCCGGACCACAAGTACCGGGTCCATGGTTCTGGGCGTATACTGGGGGGGACGGGGACAACTCCCATTAACCCCTGACTATACCGTGGATACGCTTATCACAATGCCTTTCTGGTCTGTGCTGAAGCAGGGCATTCTGGCAGCCAAGTGGCTTGACCTTTATTAGTGAGCCTGGTTACCCCCTCTCGGAACCACAGACTTAGAAATCGCCAGCTCATATACAGTGCATAAAATATATTTATATAATATATTTATATATATACCCTTATACACCATTTTAATAAAAAATATCACAAAATTCTTCTAAGTCCCTCGGGAAGAGTGAAAGACGCGCACGTTCATTTTCAGAGCTCCTAGACCTTCCTATAAGAAGTTAGCCAAAAAGAAGCTTCGAAAAACGCTTAGGTTAAGTTTCAGAGTTGCTTCTAATGTACCAAAGCTGGACTTAGACATAATTTCACTCTCACAACATTATGGCTGGTTGGAGACAGTCCGAACCACAAGTACCGGGTCCATGGTTCTGGGCGTATACTGGGGGGACGGGGACGACTCCCATTAACCCCTGACTATACCGGGGATACGCTTATCACAATGCCTTTCTGGTCTGTGCTGAAGCAGGGCATTCTGGCAGCCAAGTGGCTTGACCTTTATTAGTGCGCCTGGTTACCCCCTCTCGGAACCACAGACTTAGAAATCGCCAGCTCATATACAGTGCATAAAATATATTTATATAATATATTTATATATATACCCTTATACACCATTTTAATAAAAAATATCACAAAATTCTTCTAAGTCCCTCGGGAAGAGTGAAAGACGCGCACGTTCATTTTCAGAGCTCCTAGACCTTCCTATAAGAAGTTAGCCAAAAAGAAGCTTCGAAAAACGCTTAGGTTAAGTTTCAGAGTTGCTTCTAATGTACCAAAGCTGGACTTAGACATAATTTCACTCTCACAACATTATGGCTGGTTGGAGACAGTCCGGACCACAAGTACCGGGTCCATGGTTCTGGGCGTATACTGGGGGGGACGGGGACGACTCCCATTAACCCCTGACTATACCGTGGATACGCTTATCACAATGCCTTTCTGGTCTGTGCTGAAGCAGGGCATTCTGGCAGCCAAGTGGCTTGACCTTTATTAGTGAGCCTGGTTACCCCCTCTCGGAACCACAGACTTAGAAATCGCCAGCTCATATACAGTGCATAAAATATATTTATATAATATATTTATATATATACCCTTATACACCATTTTAATAAAAAATATCACAAAATTCTTCTAAGTCCCTCGGGAAGAGTGAAAGACGCGCACGTTCATTTTCAGAGCTCCTAGACCTTCCTATAAGAAGTTAGCCAAAAAGAAGCTTCGAAAAACGCTTAGGTTAAGTTTCAGAGTTGCTTCTAATGTACCAAAGCTGGACTTAGACATAATTTCACTCTCACAACATTATGGCTGGTTGGAGACAGTCCGAACCACAAGTACCGGGTCCATGGTTCTGGGCGTATACTGGGGGGACGGGGACGACTCCCATTAACCCCTGACTATACCGGGGATACGCTTATCACAATGCCTTTCTGGTCTGTGCTGAAGCAGGGCATTCTGGCAGCCAAGTGGCTTGACCTTTATTAGTGCGCCTGGTTACCCCCTCTCGGAACCACAGACTTAGAAATCGCCAGCTCATATACAGTGCATAAAATATATTTATATATATACCCTTACACCATTTTAATAAAAAATATCACAAAATTCTTCTAAGTCCCTCGGGAAGAGTGAAAGACGCGCACGTTCATTTTCAGAGCTCCTAGACCTTCCTATAAGAAGTTAGCCAAAAAGTTGCTTCGAAAAACGCTTAGGTTAAGTTTCAGAGTTGCTTCTAATGTACCAAAGCTGGACTTAGACATAATTTCACTCTCACAACATTATGGCTGGTTGGAGACAGTCCGGACCACAAGTACCGGGTCCATGGTTCTGGGCGTATACTGGGGGGGACGGGGAAAACTCCCATTAACCCCTGACTATACCGTGGATACGCTTATCACAATGCCTTTCTGGTCTGTGCTGAAGCAGGGCATTCTGGCAGCCAAGTGGCTTGACCTTTATTAGTGAGCCTGGTTACCCCCTCTCGGAACCACAGACTTAGAAATCGCCAGCTCATATACAGTGCATAAAATATATTTATATAATATATTTATATATATACCCTTATACACCATTTTAATAAAAAATATCACAAAATTCTTCTAAGTCCCTCGGGAAGAGTGAAAGACGCGCACGTTCATTTTCAGAGCTCCTAGACCTTCCTATAAGAAGTTAGCCAAAAAGAAGCTTCGAAAAACGCTTAGGTTAAGTTTCAGAGTTGCTTCTAATGTACCAAAGCTGGACTTAGACATAATTTCACTCTCACAACATTATGGCTGGTTGGAGACAGTCCGAACCACAAGTACCGGGTCCATGGTTCTGGGCGTATACTGGGGGGACGGGGACGACTCCCATTAACCCCTGACTATACCGGGGATACGCTTATCACAATGCCTTTCTGGTCTGTGCTGAAGCAGGGCATTCTGGCAGCCAAGTGGCTTGACCTTTATTAGTGAGCCTGGTTACCCCCTCTCGGAACCACAGACTTAGAAATCGCCAGCTCATATACAGTGCATAAAATATATTTATATAATATATTTATATATATACCCTTATACACCATTTTAATAAAAAATATCACAAAATTCTTCTAAGTCCCTCGGGAAGAGTGAAAGACGCGCACGTTCATTTTCAGAGCTCCTAGACCTTCCTATAAGAAGTTAGCCAAAAAGAAGCTTCGAAAAACGCTTAGGTTAAGTTTCAGAGTTGCTTCTAATGTACCAAAGCTGGACTTAGACATAATTTCACTCTCACAACATTATGGCTGGTTGGAGACAGTCCGAACCACAAGTACCGGGTCCATGGTTCTGGGCGTATACTGGGGGGACGGGGACGACTCCCATTAACCCCTGACTATACCGGGGATACGCTTTTCACAATGCCTTTCTGGTCTGTGCTGAAGCAGGGCATTCTGGCAGCCAAGTGGCTTGACCTTTATTAGTGCGCCTGGTTACCCCCTCTCGGAACCACAGACTTAGAAATCGCCAGCTCATATACAGTGCATAAAATATATTTATATATATACCCTTATACACCATTTTAATAAAAAATATCACAAAATTCTTCTAAGTCCCTCGGGAAGATTGAAAGACGCGCACGTTCATTTTCAGAACTCCTAGACCTTCCTATAAGAAGTTAGCCAAAAAGTAGCTTCGAAAAACGCTTAGGTTAAGTTTCAGAGTTGCTTCTAATGTACCAAAGCTGGACTTAGACATAATTTCACTCTCACAACATTATGGCTGGTTGGAGACAGTCCGGACCACAAGTACCGGGTCCATGGTTCTGGGCGTATACTGGGGGGGACGGGGACGACTCCCATTAACCCCTGACTATACCGTGGATACGCTTATCACAATGCCTTTCTGGTCTGTGCTGAAGCAGGGCATTCTGGCAGCCAAGTGGCTTGACCTTTATTAGTGAGCCTGGTTACCCCCTCTCGGAACCACAGACTTAGAAATCGCCAGCTCATATACAGTGCATAAAATATATTTATATAATATATTTA
Source organism: Ascaphus truei (assembly GCF_040206685.1). Classification (NCBI taxonomy): domain Eukaryota; kingdom Metazoa; phylum Chordata; class Amphibia; order Anura; family Ascaphidae; genus Ascaphus; species Ascaphus truei. The sequence goes on along the minus strand of NC_134483.1, from coordinate 288,827,768 downwards.
TATATATACCCTTATACACCATTTTAATAAAAAATATCACAAAATTCTTCTAAGTCCCTCGGGAAGAGTGAAAGACGCGCACGTTCATTTTCAGAGCTCCTAGACCTTCCTATAAGAAGTTAGCCAAAAAGAAGCTTCGAAAAACGCTTAGGTTAAGTTTCAGAGTTGCTTCTAATGTACCAAAGCTGGACTTAGACATAATTTCACTCTCACAACATTATGGCTGGTTGGAGACAGTCCGAACCACAAGTACCGGGTCGATGGTTCTGGGCGTATACTGGGGGGACGGGGACGACTCCCATGAACCCCTGACTATACCGGGGATACGCTTATCACAATGCCTTTCTGGTCTGTGCTGAAGCAGGGCATTCTGGCAGCCAAGTGGCTTGACCTTTATTAGTGAGCCTGGTTACCCCCTCTCGGAACCACAGACTTAGAAATCGCCAGCTCATATACAGTGCATAAAATATATTTATATATATACCCTTATACACCATTTTAATAAAAAATATCACAAAATTCTTCTAAGTCCCTCGGGAAGAGTGAAAGACGCGCACGTTCATTTTCAGAGCTCCTAGACCTTCCTATAAGAAGTTAGCCAAAAAGAAGCTTCGAAAAACGCTTAGGTTAAGTTTCAGAGTTGCTTCTAATGTACCAAAGCTGGACTTAGACATAATTTCACTCTCACAACATTATGGCTGGTTGGAGACAGTCCGGACCACAAGTACCGGGTCCATGGTTCTGGGCGTATACTGGGGGGGACGGGGAAAACTCCCATTAACCCCTGACTATACCGTGGATACGCTTATCACAATGCCTTTCTGGTCTGTGCTGAAGCAGGGCATTCTGGCAGCCAAGTGGCTTGACCTTTATTAGTGAGCCTGGTTACCCCCTCTCGGAACCACAGACTTAGAAATCGCCAGCTCATATACAGTGCATAAAATATATTTATATAATATATTTATATATATACCCTTATACACCATTTTAATAAAAAATATCACAAAATTCTTCTAAGTCCCTCGGGAAGAGTGAAAGACGCGCACGTTCATTTTCAGAGCTCCTAGACCTTCCTATAAGAAGTTAGCCAAAAAGAAGCTTCGAAAAACGCTTAGGTTAAGTTTCAGAGTTGCTTCTAATGTACCAAAGCTGGACTTAGACATAATTTCACTCTCACAACATTATGGCTGGTTGGAGACAGTCCGAACCACAAGTACCGGGTCCATGGTTCTGGGCGAATACTGGGGGGACGGGGACGACTCCCATTAACCCCTGACTATACCGGGGATACGCTTATCACAATGCCTTTCTGGTCTGTGCTGAAGCAGGGCATTCTGGCAGCCAAGTGGCTTGACCTTTATTAGTGAGCCTGGTTACCCCCTCTCGGAACCACAGACTTAGAAATCGCCAGCTCATATACAGTGCATAAAATATATTTATATAATATATTTATATATATACCCTTATACACCATTTTAATAAAAAATATCACAAAATTCTTCTAAGTCCCTCGGGAAGAGTGAAAGACGCGCACGTTCATTTTCAGAGCTCCTAGACCTTCCTATAAGAAGTTAGCCAAAAAGAAGCTTCGAAAAACGCTTAGGTTAAGTTTCAGAGTTGCTTCTAATGTACCAAAGCTGGACTTAGACATAATTTCACTCTCACAACATTATGGCTGGTTGGAGACAGTCCGAACCACAAGTACCGGGTCCATGGTTCTGGGCGTATACTGGGGGGACGGGGACGACTCCCATTAACCCCTGACTATACCGGGGATACGCTTTTCACAATGCCTTTCTGGTCTGTGCTGAAGCAGGGCATTCTGGCAGCCAAGTGGCTTGACCTTTATTAGTGCGCCTGGTTACCCCCTCTCGGAACCACAGACTTAGAAATCGCCAGCTCATATACAGTGCATAAAATATATTTATATACTGTATATACCCTTATACACCATTTTAATAAAAAATATCACAAAATTCTTCTAAGTCCCTCGGGAAGATTGAAAGACGCGCACGTTCATTTTCAGAGCTCCTAGACCTTCCTATAAGAAGTTAGCCAAAAAGTAGCTTCGAAAAACGCTTAGGTTAAGTTTCAGAGTTGCTTCTAATGTACCAAAGCTGGACTTAGACATAATTTCACTCTCACAACATTATGGCTGGTTGGAGACAGTCCGGACCACAAGTACCGGGTCCATGGTTCTGGGCGTATACTGGGGGGGACGGGGACGACTCCCATTAACCCCTGACTATACCGTGGATACGCTTATCACAATGCCTTTCTGGTCTGTGCTGAAGCAGGGCATTCTGGCAGCCAAGTGGCTTGACCTTTATTAGTGAGCCTGGTTACCCCCTCTCGGAACCACAGACTTAGAAATCGCCAGCTCATATACAGTGCATAAAATATATTTATATAATATATTTATATATATACCCTTATACACCATTTTAATAAAAAATATCACAAAATTCTTCTAAGTCCCTCGGGAAGAGTGAAAGACGCGCACGTTCATTTTCAGAGCTCCTAGACCTTCCTATAAGAAGTTAGCCAAAAAGTAGCTTCGAAAAACGCTTAGGTTAAGTTTCAGAGTTGCTTCTAATGTACCAAAGCTGGACGTACACATAATTTCACTCTCACAACATTATGGCTGGTTGGAGACAGTCCGAACCACAAGTACCGGATCGATGGTTCTGGGCGTATACTGGGGGGACGGGGACGACTCCCATTAATCCCTGACTATACCGGGGATACGCTTATCACAATGCCTTTCTGGTCTGTGCTGAAGCAGGGCATTCTGGCAGCCAAGTGGCTTGACCTTTATTAGTGAGCCTGGTTACCCCCTCTCGGAACCACAGACTTAGAAATCGCCAGCTCATATACAGTGCATAAAATATATTTATATATATACCCTTATACACCATTTTAATAAAAAATATCACAAAATTCTTCTAAGTCCCTCGGGAAGAGTGAAAGACGCGCACGTTCATTTTCAGAGCTCCTAGACCTTCCTATAAGAAGTTAGCCAAAAAGTAGCTTCGAAAAACGCTTAGGTTAAGTTTCAGAGTTGCTTCTAATGTACCAAAGCTGGACTTAGACATAATTTCACTCTCACAACATTATGGCTGGTTGGAGACAGTCCGAACCACAAGTACCGGGTCGATGGTTCTGGGCGTATACTGGGGGGACGGGGACGACTCCCATGAACCCCTGACTATACCGGGGATACGCTTATCACAATGCCTTTCTGGTCTGTGCTGAAGCAGGGCATTCTGGCAGCCAAGTGGCTTGACCTTTATTAGTGAGCCTGGTTACCCCCTCTCGGAACCACAGACTTAGAAATCGCCAGCTCATATACAGTGCATAAAATATATTTATATATATACCCTTATACACCATTTTAATAAAAAATATCACAAAATTCTTCTAAGTCCCTCGGGAAGAGTGAAAGACGCGCACGTTCATTTTCAGAGCTCCTAGACCTTCCTATAAGAAGTTAGCCAAAAAGTAGCTTCGAAAAACGCTTAGGTTAAGTTTCAGAGTTGCTTCTAATGTACCAAAGCTGGACTTAGACATAATTTCACTCTCACAACATTATGGCTGGTTGGAGACAGTCCGGACCACAAGTACCGGGTCCATGGTTCTGGGCGTATACTGGGGGGGACGGGGACGACTCCCATTAACCCCTGACTATACCGTGGATACGCTTATCACAATGCCTTTCTGGTCTGTGCTGAAGCAGGGCATTCTGGCAGCCAAGTGGCTTGACCTTTATTAGTGAGCCTGGTTACCCCCTCTCGGAACCACAGACTTAGAAATCGCCAGCTCATATACAGTGCATAAAATATATTTATATAATATATTTATATATATACCCTTATACACCATTTTAATAAAAAATATCACAAAATTCTTCTAAGTCCCTCGGGAAGAGTGAAAGACGCGCACGTTCATTTTCAGAGCTCCTAGACCTTCCTATAAGAAGTTAGCCAAAAAGAAGCTTCGAAAAACGCTTAGGTTAAGTTTCAGAGTTGCTTCTAATGTACCAAAGCTGGACTTAGACATAATTTCACTCTCACAACATTATGGCTGGTTGGAGACAGTCCGAACCACAAGTACCGGGTCCATGGTTCTGGGCGTATACTGGGGGGACGGGGACGACTCCCATTAACCCCTGACTATACCGGGGATACGCTTATCACAATGCCTTTCTGGTCTGTGCTGAAGCAGGGCATTCTGGCAGCCAAGTGGCTTGACCTTTATTAGTGCGCCTGGTTACCCCCTCTCGGAACCACAGACTTAGAAATCGCCAGCTCATATACAGTGCATAAAATATATTTATATATATACCCTTACACCATTTTAATAAAAAATATCACAAAATTCTTCTAAGTCCCTCGGGAAGAGTGAAAGTCGCGCACGTTCATTTTCAGAGCTCCTAGACCTTCCTATAAGAAGTTAGCCAAAAAGAAGCTTCGAAAAACGCTTAGGTTAAGTTTCAGAGTTGCTTCTAATGTACCAAAGCTGGACTTAGACATAATTTCACTCTCACAACATTATGGCTGGTTGGAGACAGTCCGGACCACAAGTACCGGGTCCATGGTTCTGGGCGTATACTGGGGGGGACGGGGACAACTCCCATTAACCCCTGACTATACCGTGGATACGCTTATCACAATGCCTTTCTGGTCTGTGCTGAAGCAGGGCATTCTGGCAGCCAAGTGGCTTGACCTTTATTAGTGAGCCTGGTTACCCCCTCTCGGAACCACAGACTTAGAAATCGCCAGCTCATATACAGTGCATAAAATATATTTATATAATATATTTATATATATATACCCTTATACACCATTTTAATAAAAAATATCACAAAATTCTTCTAAGTCCCTCGGGAAGAGTGAAAGACGCGCACGTTCATTTTCAGAGCTCCTAGACCTTCCTATAAGAAGTTAGCCAAAAAGAAGCTTCGAAAAACGCTTAGGTTAAGTTTCAGAGTTGCTTCTAATGTACCAAAGCTGGACTTAGACATAATTTCACTCTCACAACATTATGGCTGGTTGGAGACAGTCCGAACCACAAGTACCGGGTCCATGGTTCTGGGCGTATACTGGGGGGACGGGGACGACTCCCATTAACCCCTGACTATACCGGGGATACGCTTATCACAATGCCTTTCTGGTCTGTGCTGAAGCAGGGCATTCTGGCAGCCAAGTGGCTTGACCTTTATTAGTGAGCCTGGTTACCCCCTCTCGGAACCACAGACTTAGAAATCGCCAGCTCATATACAGTGCATAAAATATATTTATATATATACCCTTATACACCATTTTAATAAAAAATATCACAAAATTCTTCTAAGTCCCTCGGGAAGAGTGAAAGACGCGCACGTTCATTTTCAGAGCTCCTAGACCTTCCTATAAGAAGTTAGCCAAAAAGTAGCTTCGAAAAACGCTTAGGTTAAGTTTCAGAGTTGCTTCTAATGTACCAAAGCTGGACTTAGACATAATTTCACTCTCACAACATTATGGCTGGTTGGAGACAGTACGAACCACAAGTACCGGGTCCATGGTTCTGGGCGTATACTGGGGGGGACGGGGACGACTCCCATTAACCCCTGACTATACCGGGGATACGCTTATCACAATGCCTTTCTGGTCTGTGCTGAAGCAGGGCATTCTGGCAGCCAAGTGGCTTGACCTTTATTAGTGAGCCTGGTTACCCCCTCTCGGAACCACAGACTTAGAAATCGCCAGCTCATATACAGTGCATAAAATATATTTATATATATACCCTTATACACCATTTTAATAAAAAATATCACAAAATTCTTCTAAGTCCCTCGGGAAGAGTGAAAGACGCGCACGTTCATTTTCAGAACTCCTAGACCTTCCTATAAGAAGTTAGCCAAAAAGTAGCTTCGAAAAACGGTTAGGTTAAGTTTCAGAGTTGCTTCTAATGTACCAAAGCTGGACTTAGACATAATTTCACTCTCACAACATTATGGCTGGTTGGAGACAGTCCGAACCACAAGTACCGGGTCGATGGTTCTGGGCGTATACTGGGGGGACGGGGACGACTCCCATTAACCCCTGACTATACTGGGGATACGCTTATCACAATGCCTTTCTGGTCTGTGCTGAAGCAGGGCATTCTGGCAGCCAAGTGGCTTGACCTTTATTAGTGAGCCTGGTTACCCCCTCTCGGAACCACAGACTTAGAAATCGCCAGCTCATATACAGTGCATAAAATATATTTATATATATACCCTTATACACCATTTTAATAAAAAATATCACAAAATTCTTCTAAGTCCCTCGGGAAGAGTGAAAGACGCGCACGTTCATTTTCAGAGCTCCTAGACCTTCCTATAAGAAGTTAGCCAAAAAGTAGCTTCGAAAAACGCTTAGGTTAAGTTTCAGAGTTGCTTCTAATGTACCAAAGCTGGACTTAGACATAATTTCACTCTCACAACATTATGGCTGGTTGGAGACAGTCCGAACCACAAGTACCGGGTCCATGGTTCTGGGCGTATACTGGGGGGGACGGGGACGACTCCCATTAACCCCTGACTATACCGGGGATACGCTTATCACAATGCCTTTCTGGTCTGTGCTGAAGCAGGGCATTCTGGCAGCCAAGTGGCTTGACCTTTATTAGTGAGCCTGGTTACCCCCTCTCGGAACCACAGACTTAGAAATCGCCAGCTCATATACAGTGCATAAAATATATTTATATATATACCCTTATACACCATTTTAATAAAAAATATCACAAAATTCTTCTAAGTCCCTCGGGAAGAGTGAAAGACGCGCACGTTCATTTTCAGAGCTCCTAGACCTTCCTATAAGAAGTTAGCCAAAAAGTAGCTTCGAAAAACGCTTAGGTTAAGTTTCAGAGTTGCTTCTAATGTACCAAAGCTGGACTTAGACATAATTTCACTCTCACAACATTATGGCTGGTTGGAGACAGTCCGAACCACAAGTACCGGGTCGATGGTTCTGGGCGTATACTGGGGGGACGGGGACGACTCCCATTAACCCCTGACTATACTGGGGATACGCTTATCACAATGCCTTTCTGGTCTGTGCTGAAGCAGGGCATTCTGGCAGCCAAGTGGCTTGACCGTTATTAGTGAGCCTGGTTACCCCCTCTCGGAACCACAGACTTAGAAATCGCCAGCTCATATACAGTGCATAAAATATATTTATATATATACCCTTATACACCATTTTAATAAAAAATATCACAAAATTCTTCTAAGTCCCTCGGGAAGAGTGAAAGACGCGCACGTTCATTTTCAGAGCTCCTAGACCTTCCTATAAGAAGTTAGCCAAAAAGTAGCTTCGAAAAACGCTTAGGTTAAGTTTCAGAGTTGCTTCTAATGTACCAAAGCTGGACTTAGACATAATTTCACTCTCACAACATTATGGCTGGTTGGAGACAGTCCGGACCACAAGTACCGGGTCCATGGTTCTGGGCGTATACTGGGGGGGACGGGGACGACTCCCATTAACCCCTGACTATACCGTGGATACGCTTATCACAATGCCTTTCTGGTCTGTGCTGAAGCAGAGCATTCTGGCAGCCAAGTGGCTTGACCTTTATTAGTGAGCCTGGTTACCCCCTCTCGGAACCACAGACTTAGAAATCGCCAGCTCATATACAGTGCATAAAATATATTTATATAATATATTTATATATATACCCTTATACACCATTTTAATAAAAAATATCACAAAATTCTTCTAAGTCCCTCGGGAAGAGTGAAAGACGCGCACGTTCATTTTCAGAGCTCCTAGACCTTCCTATAAGAAGTTAGCCAAAAAGAAGCTTCGAAAAACGCTTAGGTTAAGTTTCAGAGTTGCTTCTAATGTACCAAAGCTGGACTTAGACATAATTTCACTCTCACAACATTATGGCTGGTTGGAGACAGTCCGAACCACAAGTACCGGGTCCATGGTTCTGGGCGTATACTGGGGGGACGGGGACGACTCCCATTAACCCCTGACTATACCGGGGATACGCTTATCACAATGCCTTTCTGGTCTGTGCTGAAGCAGGGCATTCTGGCAGCCAAGTGGCTTGACCTTTATTAGTGAGCCTGGTTACCCCCTCTCGGAACCACAGACTTAGAAATCGCCAGCTCATATACAGTGCATAAAATATATTTATATATATACCCTTATACACCATTTTAATAAAAAATATCACAAAATTCTTCTAAGTCCCTCGGGAAGAGTGAAAGACGCGCACGTTCATTTTCAGAGCTCCTAGACCTTCCTATAAGAAGTTAGCCAAAAAGTAGCTTCGAAAAACGCTTAGGTTAAGTTTCAGAGTTGCTTCTAATGTACCAAAGCTGGACTTAGACATAATTTCACTCTCACAACATTATGGCTGGTTGGAGACAGTCCGAACCACAAGTACCGGGTCCATGGTTCTGGGCGTATACTGGGGGGGACGGGGACGACTCCCATTAACCCCTGACTATACCGGGGATACGCTTATCACAATGCCTTTCTGGTCTGTGCTGAAGCAGGGCATTCTGGCAGCCAAGTGGCTTGACCTTTATTAGTGAGCCTGGTTACCCCCTCTCGGAACCACAGACTTAGAAATCGCCAGCTCATATACAGTGCATAAAATATATTTATATAATATATTTATATATATACCCTTATACACCATTTTAATAAAAAATATCACAAAATTCTTCTAAGTCCCTTGGGAAGAGTGAAAGACGCGCACGTTCATTTTCAGAGCTCCTAGACCTTCCTATAAGAAGTTAGCCAAAAAGTAGCTTCGAAAAACGGTTAGGTTAAGTTTCAGAGTTGCTTCTAATGTACCAAAGCTGGACTTAGACATAATTTCACTCTCACAACATTATGGCTGGTTGGAGACAGTCCGAACCACAAGTACCGGGTCGATGGTTCTGGGCGTATACTGGGGGGACGGGGACGACTCCCATTAACCCCTGACTATACTGGGGATACGCTTATCACAATGCCTTTCTGGTCTGTGCTGAAGCAGGGCATTCTGGCAGCCAAGTGGCTTGACCGTTATTAGTGAGCCTGGTTACCCCCTCTCGGAACCACAGACTTAGAAATCGCCAGCTCATATACAGTGCATAAAATATATTTATATATATACCCTTATACACCATTTTAATAAAAAATATCACAAAATTCTTCTAAGTCCCTCGGGAAGAGTGAAAGACGCGCACGTTCATTTTCAGAGCTCCTAGACCTTCCTATAAGAAGTTAGCCAAAAAGTAGCTTCGAAAAACGCTTAGGTTAAGTTTCAGAGTTGCTTCTAATGTACCAAAGCTGGACTTAGACATAATTTCACTCTCACAACATTATGGCTGGTTGGAGACAGTCCGGACCACAAGTACCGGGTCCATGGTTCTGGGCGTATACTGGGAGGGACGGGGACAACTCCCATTAACCCCTGACTATACCGTGGATACGCTTATCACAATGCCTTTCTGGTCTGTGCTGAAGCAGGGCATTCTGGCAGCCAAGTGGCTTGACCTTTATTAGTGAGCCTGGTTACCCCCTCTCGGAACCACAGACTTAGAAATCGCCAGCTCATATACAGTGCATAAAATATATTTATATAATATATTTATATATATACCCTTATACACCATTTTAATAAAAAATATCACAAAATTCTTCTAAGTCCCTCGGGAAGAGTGAAAGACGCGCACGTTCATTTTCAGAGCTCCTAGACCTTCCTATAAGAAGTTAGCCAAAAAGAAGCTTCGAAAAACGCTTAGGTTAAGTTTCAGAGTTGCTTCTAATGTACCAAAGCTGGACTTAGACATAATTTCACTCTCACAACATTATGGCTGGTTGGAGACAGTCCGAACCACAAGTACCGGGTCCATGGTTCTGGGCGTATACTGGGGGGACGGGGACGACTCCCATTAACCCCTGACTATACCGGGGATACGCTTATCACAATGCCTTTCTGGTCTGTGCTGAAGCAGGGCATTCTGGCAGCCAAGTGGCTTGACCTTTATTAGTGCGCCTGGTTACCCCCTCTCGGAACCACAGACTTAGAAATCGCCAGCTCATATACAGTGCATAAAATATATTTATATATATACCCTTACACCATTTTAATAAAAAATATCACAAAATTCTTCTAAGTCCCTCGGGAAGAGTGAAAGACGCGCACGTTCATTTTCAGAGCTCCTAGACCTTCCTATAAGAAGTTAGCCAAAAAGTAGCTTCGAAAAACGCTTAGGTTAAGTTTCAGAGTTGCTTCTAATGTACCAAAGCTGGACTTAGACATAATTTCACTCTCACAACATTATGGCTGGTTGGAGACAGTCCGAACCACAAGTACCGGGTCGATGGTTCTGGGCGTATACTGGGGGGACGGGGACGACTCCCATTAACCCCTGACTATACCGGGGATACGCTTATCACAATGCCTTTCTGGTCTGTGCTGAAGCAGGGCATTCTGGCAGCCAAGTGGCTTGACCTTTATTAGTGAGCCTGGTTACCCCCTCTCGGAACCACAGACTTAGAAATCGCCAGCTCATATACAGTGCATAAAATATATTTATATAATATATTTATATATATACCCTTATACACCATTTTAATAAAAAATATCACAAAATTCTTCTAAGTCCCTCGGGAAGAGTGAAAGACGCGCACGTTCATTTTCAGAACTCCTAGACCTTCCTATAAGAAGTTAGCCAAAAAGTAGCTTCGAAAAACGGTTAGGTTAAGTTTCAGAGTTGCTTCTAATGTACCAAAGCTGGACTTAGACATAATTTCACTCTCACAACATTATGGCTGGTTGGAGACAGTCCGAACCACAAGTACCGGGTCGATGGTTCTGGGCGTATACTGGGGGGACGGGGACGACTCCCATTAACCCCTGACTATACTGGGGATACGCTTATCACAATGCCTTTCTGGTCTGTGCTGAAGCAGGGCATTCTGGCAGCCAAGTGGCTTGACCGTTATTAGTGAGCCTGGTTACCCCCTCTCGGAACCACAGACTTAGAAATCGCCAGCTCATATACAGTGCATAAAATATATTTATATATATACCCTTATACACCATTTTAATAAAAAATATCACAAAATTCTTCTAAGTCCCTCGGGAAGAGTGAAAGACGCGCACGTTCATTTTCAGAGCTCCTAGACCTTCCTATAAGAAGTTAGCCAAAAAGTAGCTTCGAAAAACGCTTAGGTTAAGTTTCAGAGTTGCTTCTAATGTACCAAAGCTGGACTTAGACATAATTTCACTCTCACAACATTATGGCTGGTTGGAGACAGTCCGGACCACAAGTACCGGGTCCATGGTTCTGGGCGTATACTGGGGGGGACGGGGACGACTTCCTTTAACCCCTGACTATACCGTGGATACGCTTATCACAATGCCTTTCTGGTCTGTGCTGAAGCAGGGCATTCTGGCAGCCAAGTGGCTTGACCTTTATTAGTGAGCCTGGTTACCCCCTCTCGGAACCACAGACTTAGAAATCGCCAGCTCATATACAGTGCATAAAATATATTTATATAATATATTTATATATATACCCTTATACACCATTTTAATAAAAAATATCACAAAATTCTTCTAAGTCCCTCGGGAAGAGTGAAAGACGCGCACGTTCATTTTCAGAGCTCCTAGACCTTCCTATAAGAAGTTAGCCAAAAAGAAGCTTCGAAAAACGCTTAGGTTAAGTTTCAGAGTTGCTTCTAATGTACCAAAGCTGGACTTAGACATAATTTCACTCTCACAACATTATGGCTGGTTGGAGACAGTCCGAACCACAAGTACCGGGTCCATGGTTCTGGGCGTATACTGGGGGGACGGGGACGACTCCCATTAACCCCTGACTATACCGGGGATACGCTTATCACAATGCCTTTCTGGTCTGTGCTGAAGCAGGGCATTCTGGCAGCCAAGTGGCTTGACCTTTATTAGTGAGCCTGGTTACCCCCTCTCGGAACCACAGACTTAGAAATCGCCAGCTCATATACAGTGCATAAAATATATTTATATATATACCCTTATACACCATTTTAATAAAAAATATCACAAAATTCTTCTAAGTCCCTCGGGAAGAGTGAAAGACGCGCACGTTCATTTTCAGAGCTCCTAGACCTTCCTATAAGAAGTTAGCCAAAAAGTAGCTTCGAAAAACGCTTAGGTTAAGTTTCAGAGTTGCTTCTAATGTACCAAAGCTGGACTTAGACATAATTTCACTCTCACAACATTATGGCTGGTTGGAGACAGTCCGAACCACAAGTACCGGGTCCATGGTTCTGGGCGTATACTGGGGGGGACGGGGACGACTCCCATTAACCCCTGACTATACCGGGGATACGCTTATCACAATGCCTTTCTGGTCTGTGCTGAAGCAGGGCATTCTGGCAGCCAAGTGGCTTGACCTTTATTAGTGAGCCTGGTTACCCCCTCTCGGAACCACAGACTTAGAAATCGCCAGCTCATATACAGTGCATAAAATATATTTATATAATATATTTATATATATACCCTTATACACCATTTTAATAAAAAATATCACAAAATTCTTCTAAGTCCCTTGGGAAGAGTGAAAGACGCGCACGTTCATTTTCAGAACTCCTAGACCTTCCTATAAGAAGTTAGCCAAAAAGTAGCTTCGAAAAACGGTTAGGTTAAGTTTCAGAGTTGCTTCTAATGTACCAAAGCTGGACTTAGACATAATTTCACTCTCACAACATTATGGCTGGTTGGAGACAGTCCGAACCACAAGTACCGGGTCGATGGTTCTGGGCGTATACTGGGGGGACGGGGACGACTCCCATTAACCCCTGACTATACTGGGGATACGCTTATCACAATGCCTTTCTGGTCTGTGCTGAAGCAGGGCATTCTGGCAGCCAAGTGTCTTGACCGTTATTAGTGAGCCTGGTTACCCCCTCTCGGAACCACAGACTTAGAAATCGCCAGCTCATATACAGTGCATAAAATATATTTATATAATATATTTATATATATACCCTTATACACCATTTTAATAAAAAATATCACAAAATTCTTCTAAGTCCCTCGGGAAGAGTGAAAGACGCGCACGTTCATTTTCAGAGCTCCTAGACCTTCCTATAAGAAGTTAGCCAAAAAGAAGCTTCGAAAAACGCTTAGGTTAAGTTTCAGAGTTGCTTCTAATGTACCAAAGCTGGACTTAGACATAATTTCACTCTCACAACATTATGGCTGGTTGGAGACAGTCCGAACCACAAGTACCGGGTCCATGGTTCTGGGCGTATACTGGGGGGACGGGGACGACTCCCATTAACCCCTGACTATACCGGGGATACGCTTATCACAATGCCTTTCTGGTCTGTGCTGAAGCAGGGCATTCTGGCAGCCAAGTGGCTTGACCTTTATTAGTGAGCCTGGTTACCCCCTCTCGGAACCACAGACTTAGAAATCGCCAGCTCATATACAGTGCATAAAATATATTTATATATATACCCTTATACACCATTTTAATAAAAAATATCACAAAATTCTTCTAAGTCCCTCGGGAAGAGTGTAAGACGCGCACGTTCATTTTCAGAGCTCCTAGACCTTCCTATAAGAAGTTAGCCAAAAAGTAGCTTCGAAAAACGCTTAGGTTAAGTTTCAGAGTTGCTTCTAATGTACCAAAGCTGGACTTAGACATAATTTCACTCTCACAACATTATGGCTGGTTGGAGACAGTCCGAACCACAAGTACCGGGTCCATGGTTCTGGGCGTATACTGGGGGGGACGGGGACGACTCCCATTAACCCCTGACTATACCGGGGATACGCTTATCACAATGCCTTTCTGGTCTGTGCTGAAGCAGGGCATTCTGGCAGCCAAGTGGCTTGACCTTTATTAGTGAGCCTGGTTACCCCCTCTCGGAACCACAGACTTAGAAATCGCCAGCTCATATACAGTGCATAAAATATATTTATATAATATATTTATATATATACCCTTATACACCATTTTAATAAAAAATATCACAAAATTCTTCTAAGTCCCTTGGGAAGAGTGAAAGACGCGCACGTTCATTTTCAGAACTCCTAGACCTTCCTATAAGAAGTTAGCCAAAAAGTAGCTTCGAAAAACGGTTAGGTTAAGTTTCAGAGTTGCTTCTAATGTACCAAAGCTGGACTTAGACATAATTTCACTCTCACAACATTATGGCTGGTTGGAGACAGTCCGAACCACAAGTACCGGGTCGATGGTTCTGGGCGTATACTGGGGGGACGGGGACGACTCCCATTAACCCCTGACTATACTGGGGATACGCTTATCACAATGCCTTTCTGGTCTGTGCTGAAGCAGGGCATTCTGGCAGCCAAGTGTCTTGACCGTTATTAGTGAGCCTGGTTACCCCCTCTCGGAACCACAGACTTAGAAATCGCCAGCTCATATACAGTGCATAAAATATATTTATATATATACCCTTATACACCATTTTAATAAAAAATATCACAAAATTCTTCTAAGTCCCTCGGGAAGAGTGAAAGACGCGCACGTTCATTTTCAGAGCTCCTAGACCTTCCTATAAGAAGTTAGCCAAAAAGTAGCTTCGAAAAACGCTTAGGTTAAGTTTCAGAGTTGCTTCTAATGTACCAAAGCTGGACTTAGACATAATTTCACTCTCACAACATTATGGCTGGTTGGAGACAGTCCGGACCACAAGTACCGGGTCCATGGTTCTGGGCGTATACTGGGGGGGACGGGGACGACTCCCATTAACCCCTGACTATACCGTGGATACGCTTATCACAATGCCTTTCTGGTCTGTGCTGAAGCAGGGCATTCTGGCAGCCAAGTGGCTTGACCTTTATTAGTGAGCCTGGTTACCCCCTCTCGGAACCACAGACTTAGAAATCGCCAGCTCATATACAGTGCATAAAATATATTTATATTATATATTTATATATATACCCTTATACACCATTTTAATAAAAAATATCACAAAATTCTTCTAAGTCCCTCGGGAAGAGTGAAAGACGCGCACGTTCATTTTCAGAGCTCCTAGACCTTCCTATAAGAAGTTAGCCAAAAAGTAGCTTCGAAAAACGCTTAGGTTAAGTTTCAGAGTTGCTTCTAATGTACCAAAGCTGGACTTAGACATAATTTCACTCTCACAACATTATGGCTGGTTGGAGACATTCCGAACCACAAGTACCGGGTCCATGGTTCTGGGCGTATACTGGGGGGACGGGGACGACTCCCATTAACCCCTGACTATACCGGGGATACGCTTATCACAATGCCTTTCTGGTCTGTGCTGAAGCAGGGCATTCTGGCAGCCAAGTGGCTTGACCTTTATTAGTGCGCCTGGTTACCCCCTCTCGGAACCACAGACTTAGAAATCGCCAGCTCATATACAGTGCATAAAATATATTTATATATATACCCTTACACCATTTTAATAAAAAATATCACAAAATTCTTCTAAGTCCCTCGGGAAGAGTGAAAGACGCGCACGTTCATTTTCAGAGCTCCTAGACCTTCCTATAAGAAGTTAGCCAAAAAGTAGCTTCGAAAAACGCTTAGGTTAAGTTTCAGAGTTGCTTCTAATGTACCAAAGCTGGACTTAGACATAATTTCACTCTCACAACATTATGGCTGGTTGGAGACAGTCCGGACCACAAGTACCGGGTCCATGGTTCTGGGCGTATACTGGGGGGGACGGGGACGACTCCCATTAACCCCTGATTATACCGTGGATACGCTTATCACAATGCCTTTCTGGTCTGTGCTGAAGCAGGGCATTCTGGCAGCCAAGTGGCTTGACCTTTATTAGTGAGCCTGGTTACCCCCTCTCGGAACCACAGACTTAGAAATCGCCAGCTCATATACAGTGCATAAAATATATTTATATAATATATTTATATATATACCCTTATACACCATTTTAATAAAAAATATCACAAAATTCTTCTAAGTCCCTCGGGAAGAGTGAAAGACGCGCACGTTCATTTTCAGAGCTCCTAGACCTTCCTATAAGAAGTTAGCCAAAAATTAGCTTCGAAAAACGCTTAGGTTAAGTTTCAGAGTTGCTTCTAATGTACCAAAGCTGGACGTAGACATAATTTCACTCTCACAACATTATGGCTGGTTGGAGACAGTCCGAACCACAAGTACCGGATCGATGGTTCTGGGCGTATACAGTACTGGGGGGACGGGGACGACTCCCATTAATCCCTGACTATACCGGGGATACGCTTATCACAATGCCTTTCTGGTCTGTGCTGAAGCAGGGCATTCTGGCAGCCAAGTGGCTTGACCTTTATTAGTGAGCCTGGTTACCCCCTCTCGGAACCACAGACTTAGAAATCGCCAGCTCATATACAGTGCATAAAATATATTTATATATATACCCTTATACACCATTTTAATAAAAAATATCACAAAATTCTTCTAAGTCCCTCGGGAAGAGTGAAAGACGCGCACGTTCATTTTCAGAGCTCCTAGACCTTCCTATAAGAAGTTAGCCAAAAAGTAGCTTCGAAAAACGCTTAGGTTAAGTTTCAGAGTTGCTTCTAATGTACCAAAGCTGGACTTAGACATAATTTCACTCTCACAACATTATGGCTGGTTGGAGACAGTCCGGACCACAAGTACCGGGTCCATGGTTCTGGGCGTATACTGGGGGGGACGGGGACAACTCCCATTAACCCCTGACTATACCGTGGATACGCTTATCACAATGCCTTTCTGGTCTGTGCTGAAGCAGGGCATTCTGGCAGCCAAGTGGCTTGACCTTTATTAGTGAGCCTGGTTACCCCCTCTCGGAACCACAGACTTAGAAATCGCCAGCTCATATACAGTGCATAAAATATATTTATATATATACCCTTATACACCATTTTAATAAAAAATATCACAAAATTCTTCTAAGTCCCTCGGGAAGAGTGAAAGACGCGCACGTTCATTTTCAGAGCTCCTAGACCTTCCTATAAGAAGTTAGCCAAAAAGTAGCTTCGAAAAACGCTTAGGTTAAGTTTCAGAGTTGCTTCTAATGTACCAAAGCTGGACTTAGACATAATTTCACTCTCACAACATTATGGCTGGTTGGAGACAGTCCGGACCACAAGTACCGGGTCCATGGTTCTGGGCGTATACTGGGGGGGACGGGGACGACTCCCATTAACCCCTGACTATACCGTGGATACGCTTATCACAATGCCTTTCTGGTCTGTGCTGAAGCAGGGCATTCTGGCAGCCAAGTGGCTTGACCTTTATTAGTGAGCCTGGTTACCCCCTCTCGGAACCACAGACTTAGAAATCGCCAGCTCATATACAGTGCATAAAATATATTTATATAATATATTTATATATATACCCTTATACACCATTTTAATAAAAAATATCACAAAATTCTTCTAAGTCCCTCGGGAAGAGTGAAAGACGCGCACGTTCATTTTCAGAGCTCCTAGACCTTCCTATAAGAAGTTAGCCAAAAAGAAGCTTCGAAAAACGCTTAGGTTAAGTTTCAGAGTTGCTTCTAATGTACCAAAGCTGGACTTAGACATAATTTCACTCTCACAACATTATGGCTGGTTGGAGACAGTCCGAACCACAAGTACCGGGTCCATGGTTCTGGGCGTATACTGGGGGGACGGGGACGACTCCCATTAACCCCTGACTATACCGGGGATACGCTTATCACAATGCCTTTCTGGTCTGTGCTGAAGCAGGGCATTCTGGCAGCCAAGTGGCTTGACCTTTATTAGTGCGCCTAGTTACCCCCTCTCGGAACCACAGACTTAGAAATCGCCAGCTCATATACAGTGCATAAAATATATTTATATATATACCCTTATACACCATTTTAATAAAAAATATCACAAAATTCTTCTAAGTCCCTCGGGAAGAGTGAAAGACGCGCACGTTCATTTTCAGAGCTCCTAGACCTTCCTATAAGAAGTTAGCCAAAAAGTAGCTTCGAAAAACGCTTAGGTTAAGTTTCAGAGTTGCTTCTAATGTACCAAAGCTGGACTTAGACATAATTTCACTCTCACAACATTATGGCTGGTTGGAGACAGTCCGAACCACAAGTACCGGGTCCATGGTTCTGGGCGTATACTGGGGGGACGGGGGGTCTCCCATTAACCCCTGACTATACCGGGGATACGCTTATCACAATGCCTTTCTGGTCTGTGCTGAAGCAGGGCATTCTGGCAGCCAAGTGGCTTGACCTTTATTAGTGAGCCTGGTTACCCCCTCTCGGAACCACAGACTTAGAAATCGCCAGCTCATATACAGTACAGTGCATAAAATATATTTATATATTTACCCTTATACACCATTTTAATAAAAAATATCACAAAATTCTTCTAAGTCCCTCGGGAAGAGTGAAAGACGCGCACGTTCATTTTCAGAGCTCCTAGACCTTCCTATAAGAAGTTAGCCAAAAAGTAGCTTCGAAAAACGCTTAGGTTAAGTTTCAGAGTTGCTTCTAATGTACCAAAGCTGGACTTAGACATAATTTCACTCTCACAACATTATGGCTGGTTGGAGACAGTCCGAACCACAAGTACCGGGTCCATGGTTCTGGGCGTATACTGGGGGGGACGGGGACGACTCCCATTAACCCCTGACTATACCGGGGATACGCTTATCACAATGCCTTTCTGGTCTGTGCTGAAGCAGGGCATTCTGGCAGCCAAGTGGCTTGACCTTTATTAGTGAGCCTGGTTACCCCCTCTCGGAACCACAGACTTAGAAATCGCCAGCTCATATACAGTGCATAAAATATATTTATATAATATATTTATATATATACCCTTATACACCATTTTAATAAAAAATATCACAAAATTCTTCTAAGTCCCTCGGGAAGAGTGAAAGACGCGCACGTTCATTTTCAGCGCTCCTAGACCTTCCTATAAGAAGTTAGCCAAAAAGTAGCTTCGAAAAACGCTTAGGTTAAGTTTCAGAGTTGCTTCTAATGTACCAAAGCTGGACTTAGACATAATTTCACTCTCACAACCTTATGGCTGGTTGGAGACATTCTGAACCACAAGTACCGGGTCGATGGTTCTGAGCGTATACTGGGGGGACGGGGACGACTCCCATTAACCCCTGACTATACCGGGGATACGCTTATCACAATGCCTTTCTGGTCTGTGCTGAAGCAGGGCATTCTGGCAGCCAAGTGGCTTGACCTTTATTAGTGAGCCTGGTTACCCCCTCTCGGAACCACAGACTTAGAAATCGCCAGCTCATATACAGTACAGTGCATAAAATATATTTATATATTTACCCTTATACACCATTTTAATAAAAAATATCACAAAATTCTTCTAAGTCCCTCGGGAAGAGTGAAAGACGCGCACGTTCATTTTCAGAGCTCCTAGACCTTCCTATAAGAAGTTAGCCAAAAAGTAGCTTCGAAAAACGCTTAGGTTAAGTTTCAGAGTTGCTTCTAATGTACCAAAGCTGGACTTAGACATAATTTCACTCTCACAACATTATGGCTGGTTGGAGACAGTCCGAACCACAAGTACCGGGTCCATGGTTCTGGGCGTATACTGGGGGGGACGGGGACGACTCCCATTAACCCCTGACTATACCGGGGATACGCTTATCACAATGCCTTTCTGGTCTGTGCTGAAGCAGGGCATTCTGGCAGCCAAGTGGCTTGACCTTTATTAGTGAGCCTGGTTACCCCCTCTCGGAAACACAGACTTAGAAATCGCCAGCTCATATACAGTGCATAAAATATATTTCTATATATACCCTTATACACCATTTTAATAAAAAATATCACAAAATTCTTCTAAGTCCCTCGGGAAGAGTGAAAGACGCGCACGTTCATTTTCAGAACTCCTAGACCTTCCTATAAGAAGTTAGCCAAAAAGTAGCTTCGAAAAACGCTTAGGTTAAGTTTCAGAGTTGCTTCTAATGTACCAAAGCTGGACTTAGACATAATTTCACTCTCACAACATTATGGCTGGTTGGAGACAGTCCGAACCACAAGTACCGGGTCCATGGTTCTGGGCGTATACTGGGGGGACGGGGACGACTCCCATTAACCCCTGACTATACTGGGGATACGCTTATCACAATGCCTTTCTGGTCTGTGCTGAAGCAGGGCATTCTGGCAGCCAAGTGGCTTGACCGTTATTAGTGAGCCTGGTTACCCCCTCTCGGAACCACAGACTTAGAAATCGCCAGCTCATATACAGTGCATAAAATATATTTATATATATACCCTTATACACCATTTTAATAAAAAATATCACAAAATTCTTCTAAGTCCCTCGGGAAAAGTGAAAGACGCGCACGTTCATTTTCAGAGCTCCTAGACCTTCCTATAAGAAGTTAGCCAAAAAGTAGCTTCGAAAAACGCTTAGGTTAAGTTTCAGAGTTGCTTCTAATGTACCAAAGCTGGACTTAGACATAATTTCACTCTCACAACATTATGGCTGGTTGGAGACAATCCGAACCACAAGTACCGGGTCCATGGTTCTGGGCGTATACTGGGGGGACGGGGACGACTCCCATTAACCCCTGACTATACCGGGGATACGCTTATCACAATGCCTTTCTGGTCTGTGCTGAAGCAGGGCATTCTGGCAGCCAAGTGGCTTGACCTTTATTAGTGAGCCTGGTTACCCCCTCTCGGAACCACAGACTTAGAAATCGCCAGCTCATATACAGTGCATAAAATATATTTATATAATATATTTATATATACCCTTATACACCATTTTAATAAAAAATATCACAAAATTCTTCTAAGTCCCTCGGGAAGAGTGAAAGACGCGCACGTTCATTTTCAGAACTCCTAGACCTTCCTATAAGAAGTTAGCCAAAAAGTAGCTTCGAAAAACGCTTAGGTTAAGTTTCAGAGTTGCTTCTAATGTACCAAAGCTGGACTTAGACATAATTTCACTCTCACAACATTATGGCTGGTTGGAGACAGTCCGAACCACAAGTACCGGGTCGATGGTTCTGGGCGTATACTGGGGGGACGGGGACGACTCCCATTAACCCCTGACTATACTGGGGATACGCTTATCACAATGCCTTTCTGGTCTGTGCTGAAGCAGGGCATTCTGGCAGCCAAGTGGCTTGACTTTTATTAGTGAGCCTGGTTACCCCCTCTCGGAACCACAGACTTAGAAATCGCCAGCTCATATACAGTGCATAAAATATATTTATATATATACCCTTATACACCATTTTAATAAAAAATATCACAAAATTCTTCTAAGTCCCTCGGGAAGAGTGAAAGACGCGCACGTTCATTTTCAGAGCTCCTAGACCTTCCTATAAGAAGTTAGCCAAAAAGTAGCTTCGAAAAACGCTTAGGTTAAGTTTCAGAGTTGCTTCTAATGTACCAAAGCTGGACTTAGACATAATTTCACTCTCACAACATTATGGCTGGTTGGAGACAATCCGAACCACAAGTACCGGGTCCATGGTTCTGGGCGTATACTGGGGGGACGGGGACGATTCCCATTAACCCCTGACTATACCGGGGATACGCTTATCACAATGCCTTTCTGGTCTGTGCTGAAGCAGGGCATTCTGGCAGCCAAGTGGCTTGACCTTTATTAGTGAGCCTGGTTACCCCCTCTCGGAACCACAGACTTAGAAATCGCCAGCTCATATACAGTGCATAAAATATATTTATATATATATACCCTTATACACCATTTTAATAAAAAATATCACAAAATTCTTCTAAGTCCCTCGGGAAGAGTGAAAGACGCGCACGTTCATTATTAGAGCTCCTAGACCTTCCTATAAGAAGTTAGCCAAAAAGTAGCTTCGAAAAACGCTTAGGTTAAGTTTCAGAGTTGCTTCTAATGTACCAAAGCTGGACTTAGACATAATTTCACTCTCACAACATTATGGCTGGTTGGAGACAGTCCGGACCACAAGTACCGGGTCCATGGTTCTGGGCGTATACTGGGGGGGACGGGGACGACTCCCATTAACCCCTGACTATACCGTGGATACGCTTATCACAATGCCTTTCTGGTCTGTGCTGAAGCAGGGCATTCTGGCAGCCAAGTGGCTTGACCTTTATTAGTGAGCCTGGTTACCCCCTCTCGGAACCACAGACTTAGAAATCGCCAGCTCATATACAGTGCATAAAATATATTTATATAATATATTTATATATATACCCTTATACACCATTTTAATAAAAATATCACAAAATTCTTCTAAGTCCCTCGGGAAGAGTGAAAGACGCGCACGTTCATTTTCAGAGCTCCTAGACCTTCCTATAAGAAGTTAGCCAAAAAGAAGCTTCGAAAAACGCTTAGGTTAAGTTTCAGAGTTGCTTCTAATGTACCAAAGTTGGACTTAGACATAATTTCACTCTCACAACATTATGGCTGGTTGGAGACAGTCCGAACCACAAGTACCGGGTCGATGGTTCTGGGCGTATACTGGGGGGACGGGGACGACTCCCATTAACCCCTGACTATACTGGGGATACGCTTATCACAATGCCTTTCTGGTCTGTGCTGAAGCAGGGCATTCTGGCAGCCAAGTGGCTTGACTTTTATTAGTGAGCCTGGTTACCCCCTCTCGGAACCACAGACTTAGAAATCGCCAGCTCATATACAGTGCATAAAATATATTTATATATATACCCTTATACACCATTTTAATAAAAAATATCACAAAATTCTTCTAAGTCCCTCGGGAAGAGTGAAAGACGCGCACGTTCATTTTCAGAGCTCCTAGACCTTCCTATAAGAAGTTAGCCAAAAAGTAGCTTCGAAAAACGCTTAGGTTAAGTTTCAGAGTTGCTTCTAATGTACCAAAGCTGGACTTAGACATAATTTCACTCTCACAACATTATGGCTGGTTGGAGACAATCCGAACCACAAGTACCGGGTCCATGGTTCTGGGCGTATACTGGGGGGACGGGGACGATTCCCATTAACCCCTGACTATACCGGGGATACGCTTATCACAATGCCTTTCTGGTCTGTGCTGAAGCAGGGCATTCTGGCAGCCAAGTGGCTTGACCTTTATTAGTGAGCCTGGTTATCCCCTCTCGGAACCACAGACTTAGAAATCGCCAGCTCATATACAGTGCATAAAATATATTTATATAATATATTTATATATATACCCTTATACACCATTTTAATAAAAAATATCACAAAATTCTTCTAAGTCCCTCGGGAAGAGAGAAAGACGCGCACGTTCATTTTCAGAGCTCCTAGACCTTCCTATAAGAAGTTAGCCAAAAAGTAGCTTCGAAAAACGCTTAGGTTAAGTTTCAGAGTTGCTTCTAATGTACCAAAGCTGGACGTAGACATAATTTCACTCTCACAACATTATGGCTGGTTGGAGACAGTCCGAACCACAAGTACCGGATCGATGGTTCTGGGCGTATACTGGGGGGACGGGGACGACTCCCATTAATCCCTGACTATACCGGGGATACGCTTATCACAATGCCTTTCTGGTCTGTGCTGAAGCAGGGCATTCTGGCAGCCAAGTGGCTTGACCTTTATTAGTGAGCCTGGTTACCCCCTCTCGGAACCACAGACTTAGAAATCGCCAGCTCATATACAGTGCATAAAATATATTTATATATATACCCTTATACACCATTTTAATAAAAAATATCACAAAATTCTTCTAAGTCCCTCGGGAAGAGTGAAAGACGCGCACGTTCATTTTCAGAGCTCCTAGACCTTCCTATAAGAAGTTAGCCAAAAAGTAGCTTCGAAAAACGCTTAGGTTAAGTTTCAGAGTTGCTTCTAATGTACCAAAGCTGGACTTAGACATAATTTCACTCTCACAACATTATGGCTGGTTGGAGACAGTCCGGACCACAAGTACCGGGTCCATGGTTCTGGGCGTATACTGGGGGGGACGGGGACGACTCCCATTAACCCCTGACTATACCGTGGATACGCTTATCACAATGCCTTTCTGGTCTGTGCTGAAGCAGGGCATTCTGGCAGCCAAGTGGCTTGACCTTTATTAGTGAGCCTGGTTACCCCCTCTCGGAACCACAGACTTAGAAATCGCCAGCTCATATACAGTGCATAAAATATATTTATATAATATATTTATATATATACCCTTATACACCATTTTAATAAAAAATATCACAAAATTCTTCTAAGTCCCTCGGGAAGAGTGAAAGACGCGCACGTTCATTTTCAGAGCTTCTAGACCTTCCTATAAGAAGTTAGCCAAAAAGAAGCTTCGAAAAACGCTTAGGTTAAGTTTCAGAGTTGCTTCTAATGTACCAAAGCTGGACTTAGACATAATTTCACTCTCACAACATTATGGCTGGTTGGAGACAGTCCGAACCACAAGTACCGGGTCGATGGTTCTGGGAGTACTGGGGGGACGGGGACGACTCCCATGAACCCCTGACTATACCGGCTATACGCTTATCACAATGCCTTTCTGGTCTGTGCTGAAGCAGGGCATTCTGGCAGCCAAGTGGCTTGACCTTTATTAGTGAGCCTGGTTACCCCCTCTCGGAACCACAGACTTAGAAATCGCCAGCTCATATACAGTGCATAAAATATATTTATATATATACCCTTATACACCATTTTAATAAAAAATATCACAAAATTCTTCTAAGTCCCTCGGGAAGAGTGAAAGACGCGCACGTTCATTTTCAGAGCTCCTAGACCTTCCTATAAGAAGTTAGCCAAAAAGAAGCTTCGAAAAACGCTTAGGTTAAGTTTCAGAGTTGCTTCTAATGTACCAAAGCTGGACTTAGACATAATTTCACTCTCACAACATTATGGCTGGTTGGAGACAGTCCGAACCACAAGTACCGGGTCCATGGTTCTGGGCGTATACTGGGGGGACGGGGACGACTCCCATTAACCCCTGACTATACCGGGGATACGCTTATCACAATGCCTTTCTGGTCTGTGCTGAAGCAGGGCATTCTGGCAGCCAAGTGGCTTGACCTTTATTAGTGCGCCTGGTTACCCCCTCTCGGAACCACAGACTTAGAAATCGCCAGCTCATATACAGTGCATAAAATATATTTATATATATACCCTTATACACCATTTTAATAAAAAATATCACAAAATTCTTCTAAGTCCCTCGGGAAGAGTGAAAGACGCGCACGTTCATTTTCAGAGCTCCTAGACCTTCCTATAAGAAGTTAGCCAAAAAGTAGCTTCGAAAAACGCTTAGGTTAAGTTTCAGAGTTGCTTCTAATGTACCAAAGCTGGACTTAGACATAATTTCACTCTCACAACATTATGGCTGGTTGGAGACAGTCCGGACCACAAGTACCGGGTCCATGGTTCTGGGCGTATACTGGGGGGGACGGGGACAACTCCCATTAACCCCTGACTATACCGTGGATACGCTTATCACAATGCCTTTCTGGTCTGTGCTGAAGCAGGGCATTCTGGCAGCCAAGTGGCTTGACCTTTATTAGTGAGCCTGGTTACCCCCTCTCGGAACCACAGACTTAGAAATCGCCAGCTCATATACAGTGCATAAAATATATTTATATAATATATTTATATATATATACCCTTATACACCATTTTAATAAAAAATATCACAAAATTCTTCTAAGTCCCTCGGGAAGAGTGAAAGACGCGCACGTTCATTTTCAGAGCTCCTAGACCTTCCTATAAGAAGTTAGCCAAAAAGAAGCTTCGAAAAACGCTTAGGTTAAGTTTCAGAGTTGCTTCTAATGTACCAAAGCTGGACTTAGACATAATTTCACTCTCACAACATTATGGCTGGTTGGAGACAGTCCGAACCACAAGTACCGGGTCCATGGTTCTGGGCGTATACTGGGGGGACGGGGACGACTCCCATTAACCCCTGACTATACCGGGGATACGCTTATCACAATGCCTTTCTGGTCTGTGCTGAAGCAGGGCATTCTGGCAGCCAAGTGGCTTGACCTTTATTAGTGAGCCTGGTTACCCCCTCTCGGAACCACAGACTTAGAAATCGCCAGCTCATATACAGTGCATAAAATATATTTATATATATACCCTTATACACCATTTTAATAAAAAATATCACAAAATTCTTCTAAGTCCCTCGGGAAGAGTGAAAGACGCGCACGTTCATTTTCAGAGCTCCTAGACCTTCCTATAAGAAGTTAGCCAAAAAGTAGCTTCGAAAAACGCTTAGGTTAAGTTTCAGAGTTGCTTCTAATGTACCAAAGCTGGACTTAGACATAATTTCACTCTCACAACATTATGGCTGGTTGGAGACAGTCCGAACCACAAGTACCGGGTCCATGGTTCTGGGCGTATACTGGGGGGGACGGGGACGACTCCCATTAACCCCTGACTATACCGGGGATACGCTTATCACAATGCCTTTCTGGTCTGTGCTGAAGCAGGGCATTCTGGCAGCCAAGTGGCTTGACCTTTATTAGTGAGCCTGGTTACCCCCTCTCGGAACCACAGACTTAGAAATCGCCAGCTCATATACAGTGCATAAAATATATTTATATATATACCCTTATACACCATTTTAATAAAAAATATCACAAAATTCTTCTAAGTCCCTCGGGAAGAGTGAAAGACGCGCAAGTTCATTTTCAGAACTCCTAGACCTTCCTATAAGAAGTTAGCCAAAAAGTAGCTTCGAAAAACGGTTAGGTTAAGTTTCAGAGTTGCTTCTAATGTACCAAAGCTGGACTTAGACATAATTTCACTCTCACAACATTATGGCTGGTTGGAGACAGTCCGAACCACAAGTACCGGGTCGATGGTTCTGGGCGTATACTGGGGGGACGGGGACGACTCCCATTAACCCCTGACTATACTGGGGATACGCTTATCACAATGCCTTTCTGGTCTGTGCTGAAGCAGGGCATTCTGGCAGCCAAGTGGCTTGACCGTTATTAGTGAGCCTGGTTACCCCCTCTCGGAACCACAGACTTAGAAATCGCCAGCTCATATACAGTGCATAAAATATATTTATATATATACCCTTATACACCATTTTAATAAAAAATATCACAAAATTCTTCTAAGTCCCTCGGGAAGAGTGAAAGACGCGCACGTTCATTTTCAGAGCTCCTAGACCTTCCTATAAGAAGTTAGCCAAAAAGTAGCTTCGAAAAACGCTTAGGTTAAGTTTCAGAGTTGCTTCTAATGTACCAAAGCTGGACTTAGACATAATTTCACTCTCACAACATTATGGCTGGTTGGAGACAGTCCGGACCACAAGTACCGGGTCCATGGTTCTGGGCGTATACTGGGGGGGACGGGGACGACTCCCATTAACCCCTGACTATACCGTGGATACGCTTATCACAATGCCTTTCTGGTCTGTGCTGAAGCAGAGCATTCTGGCAGCCAAGTGGCTTGACCTTTATTAGTGAGCCTGGTTACCCCCTCTCGGAACCACAGACTTAGAAATCGCCAGCTCATATACAGTGCATAAAATATATTTATATAATATATTTATATATATACCCTAATACACCATTTTAATAAAAAATATCACAAAATTCTTCTAAGTCCCTCGGGAAGAGTGAAAGACGCGCACGTTCATTTTCAGAGCTCCTAGACCTTCCTATAAGAAGTTAGCCAAAAAGAAGCTTCGAAAAACGCTTAGGTTAAGTTTCAGAGTTGCTTCTAATGTACCAAAGCTGGACTTAGACATAATTTCACTCTCACAACATTATGGCTGGTTGGAGACAGTCCGAACCACAAGTACCGGGTCCATGGTTCTGGGCGTATACTGGGGGGACGGGGACGACTCCCATTAACCCCTGACTATACCGGGGATACGCTTATCACAATGCCTTTCTGGTCTGTGCTGAAGCAGGGCATTCTGGCAGCCAAGTGGCTTGACCTTTATTAGTGAGCCTGGTTACCCCCTCTCGGAACCACAGACTTAGAAATCGCCAGCTCATATACAGTGCATAAAATATATTTATATATATACCCTTATACACCATTTTAATAAAAAATATCACAAAATTCTTCTAAGTCCCTCGGGAAGAGTGAAAGACGCGCACGTTCATTTTCAGAGCTCCTAGACCTTCCTATAAGAAGTTAGCCAAAAAGTAGCTTCGAAAAACGCTTAGGTTAAGTTTCAGAGTTGCTTCTAATGTACCAAAGCTGGACTTAGACATAATTTCACTCTCACAACATTATGGCTGGTTGGAGACAGTCCGAACCACAAGTACCGGGTCCATGGTTCTGGGCGTATACTGGGGGGGACGGGGACGACTCCCATTAACCCCTGACTATACCGGGGATACGCTTATCACAATGCCTTTCTGGTCTGTGCTGAAGCAGGGCATTCTGGCAGCCAAGTGGCTTGACCTTTATTAGTGAGCCTGGTTACCCCCTCTCGGAACCACAGACTTAGAAATCGCCAGCTCATATACAGTGCATAAAATATATTTATATATATACCCTTATACACCATTTTAATAAAAAATATCACAAAATTCTTCTAAGTCCCTCGGGAAGAGTGAAAGACGCGCAAGTTCATTTTCAGAACTCCTAGACCTTCCTATAAGAAGTTAGCCAAAAAGTAGCTTCGAAAAACGGTTAGGTTAAGTTTCAGAGTTGCTTCTAATGTACCAAAGCTGGACTTAGACATAATTTCACTCTCACAACATTATGGCTGGTTGGAGACAGTCCGAACCACAAGTACCGGGTCGATGGTTCTGGGCGTATACTGGGGGGACGGGGACGACTCCCATTAACCCCTGACTATACTGGGGATACGCTTATCACAATGCCTTTCTGGTCTGTGCTGAAGCAGGGCATTCTGGCAGCCAAGTGGCTTGACCGTTATTAGTGAGCCTGGTTACCCCCTCTCGGAACCACAGACTTAGAAATCGCCAGCTCATATACAGTGCATAAAATATATTTATATATATACCCTTATACACCATTTTAATAAAAAATATCACAAAATTCTTCTAAGTCCCTCGGGAAGAGTGAAAGACGCGCACGTTCATTTTCAGAGCTCCTAGACCTTCCTATAAGAAGTTAGCCAAAAAGTAGCTTCGAAAAACGCTTAGGTTAAGTTTCAGAGTTGCTTCTAATGTACCAAAGCTGGACTTAGACATAATTTCACTCTCACAACATTATGGCTGGTTGGAGACAGTCCGGACCACAAGTACCGGGTCCATGGTTCTGGGCGTATACTGGGGGGGACGGGGACGACTCCCATTAACCCCTGACTATACCGTGGATACGCTTATCACAATGCCTTTCTGGTCTGTGCTGAAGCAGAGCATTCTGGCAGCCAAGTGGCTTGACCTTTATTAGTGAGCCTGGTTACCCCCTCTCGGAACCACAGACTTAGAAATCGCCAGCTCATATACAGTGCATAAAATATATTTATATAATATATTTATATATATACCCTTATACACCATTTTAATAAAAAATATCACAAAATTCTTCTAAGTCCCTCGGGAAGAGTGAAAGACGCGCACGTTCATTTTCAGAGCTCCTAGACCTTCCTATAAGAAGTTAGCCAAAAAGAAGCTTCGAAAAACGCTTAGGTTAAGTTTCAGAGTTGCTTCTAATGTACCAAAGCTGGACTTAGACATAATTTCACTCTCACAACATTATGGCTGGTTGGAGACAGTCCGAACCACAAGTACCGGGTCCATGGTTCTGGGCGTATACTGGGGGGACGGGGACGACTCCCATTAACCCCTGACTATACCGGGGATACGCTTATCACAATGCCTTTCTGGTCTGTGCTGAAGCAGGGCATTCTGGCAGCCAAGTGGCTTGACCTTTATTAGTGAGCCTGGTTACCCCCTCTCGGAACCACAGACTTAGAAATCGCCAGCTCATATACAGTGCATAAAATATATTTATATATATACCCTTATACACCATTTTAATAAAAAATATCACAAAATTCTTCTAAGTCCCTCGGGAAGAGTGAAAGACGCGCACGTTCATTTTCAGAGCTCCTAGACCTTCCTATAAGAAGTTAGCCAAAAAGTAGCTTCGAAAAACGCTTAGGTTAAGTTTCAGAGTTGCTTCTAATGTACCAAAGCTGGACTTAGACATAATTTCACTCTCACAACATTATGGCTGGTTGGAGACAGTCCGAACCACAAGTACCGGGTCCATGGTTCTGGGCGTATACTGGGGGGGACGGGGACGACTCCCATTAACCCCTGACTATACCGGGGATACGCTTATCACAATGCCTTTCTGGTCTGTGCTGAAGCAGGGCATTCTGGCAGCCAAGTGGCTTGACCTTTATTAGTGAGCCTGGTTACCCCCTCTCGGAACCACAGACTTAGAAATCGCCAGCTCATATACAGTGCATAAAATATATTTATATAATATATTTATATATATACCCTTATACACCATTTTAATAAAAAATATCACAAAATTCTTCTAAGTCCCTTGGGAAGAGTGAAAGACGCGCACGTTCATTTTCAGAACTCCTAGACCTTCCTATAAGAAGTTAGCCAAAAAGTAGCTTCGAAAAACGGTTAGGTTAAGTTTCAGAGTTGCTTCTAATGTACCAAAGCTGGACTTAGACATAATTTCACTCTCACAACATTATGGCTGGTTGGAGACAGTCCGAACCACAAGTACCGGGTCGATGGTTCTGGGCGTATACTGGGGGGACGGGGACGACTCCCATTAACCCCTGACTATACTGGGGATACGCTTATCACAATGCCTTTCTGGTCTGTGCTGAAGCAGGGCATTCTGGCAGCCAAGTGGCTTGACCGTTATTAGTGAGCCTGGTTACCCCCTCTCGGAACCACAGACTTAGAAATCGCCAGCTCATATACAGTGCATAAAATATATTTATATAATATATTTATATATATATACCCTTATACACCATTTTAATAAAAAATATCACAAAATTCTTCTAAGTCCCTCGGGAAGAGTGAAAGACGCGCACGTTCATTTTCAGAGCTCCTAGACCTTCCTATAAGAAGTTAGCCAAAAAGAAGCTTCGAAAAACGCTTAGGTTAAGTTTCAGAGTTGCTTCTAATGTACCAAAGCTGGACTTAGACATAATTTCACTCTCACAACATTATGGCTGGTTGGAGACAGTCCGAACCACAAGTACCGGGTCCATGGTTCTGGGCGTATACTGGGGGGACGGGGACGACTCCCATTAACCCCTGACTATACCGGGGATACGCTTATCACAATGCCTTTCTGGTCTGTGCTGAAGCAGGGCATTCTGGCAGCCAAGTGGCTTGACCTTTATTAGTGAGCCTGGTTACCCCCTCTCGGAACCACAGACTTAGAAATCGCCAGCTCATATACAGTGCATAAAATATATTTATATATATACCCTTATACACCATTTTAATAAAAAATATCACAAAATTCTTCTAAGTCCCTCGGGAAGAGTGAAAGACGCGCACGTTCATTTTCAGAGCTCCTAGACCTTCCTATAAGAAGTTAGCCAAAAAGTAGCTTCGAAAAACGCTTAGGTTAAGTTTCAGAGTTGCTTCTAATGTACCAAAGCTGGACTTAGACATAATTTCACTCTCACAACATTATGGCTGGTTGGAGACAGTCCGAACCACAAGTACCGGGTCCATGGTTCTGGGCGTATACTGGGGGGGACGGGGACGACTCCCATTAACCCCTGACTATACCGGGGATACGCTTATCACAATGCCTTTCTGGTCTGTGCTGAAGCAGGGCATTCTGGCAGCCAAGTGGCTTGACCTTTATTAGTGAGCCTGGTTACCCCCTCTCGGAACCACAGACTTAGAAATCGCCAGCTCATATACAGTGCATAAAATATATTTATATATATACCCTTATACACCATTTTAATAAAAAATATCACAAAATTCTTCTAAGTCCCTCGGGAAGAGTGAAAGACGCGCACGTTCATTTTCAGAACTCCTAGACCTTCCTATAAGAAGTTAGCCAAAAAGTAGCTTCGAAAAACGGTTAGGTTAAGTTTCAGAGTTGCTTCTAATGTACCAAAGCTGGACTTAGACATAATTTCACTCTCACAACATTATGGCTGGTTGGAGACAGTCCGAACCACAAGTACCGGGTCGATGGTTCTGGGCGTATACTGGGGGGACGGGGACGACTCCCATTAACCCCTGACTATACTGGGGATACGCTTATCACAATGCCTTTCTGGTCTGTGCTGAAGCAGGGCATTCTGGCAGCCAAGTGGCTTGACCGTTATTAGTGAGCCTGGTTACCCCCTCTCGGAACCACAGACTTAGAAATCGCCAGCTCATATACAGTGCATAAAATATATTTATATATATACCCTTATACACCATTTTAATAAAAAATATCACAAAATTCTTCTAAGTCCCTCGGGAAGAGTGAAAGACGCGCACGTTCATTTTCAGAGCTCCTAGACCTTCCTATAAGAAGTTAGCCAAAAAGTAGCTTCGAAAAACGCTTAGGTTAAGTTTCAGAGTTGCTTCTAATGTACCAAAGCTGGACTTAGACATAATTTCACTCTCACAACATTATGGCTGGTTGGAGACAGTCCGGACCACAAGTACCGGGTCCATGGTTCTGGGCGTATACTGGGGGGGACGGGGACGACTCCCATTAACCCCTGACTATACCGTGGATACGCTTATCACAATGCCTTTCTGGTCTGTGCTGAAGCAGAGCATTCTGGCAGCCAAGTGGCTTGACCTTTATTAGTGAGCCTGGTTACCCCCTCTCGGAACCACAGACTTAGAAATCGCCAGCTCATATACAGTGCATAAAATATATTTATATAATATATTTATATATATACCCTTATACACCATTTTAATAAAAAATATCACAAAATTCTTCTAAGTCCCTCGGGAAGAGTGAAAGACGCGCACGTTCATTTTCAGAGCTCCTAGACCTTCCTATAAGAAGTTAGCCAAAAAGAAGCTTCGAAAAACGCTTAGGTTAAGTTTCAGAGTTGCTTCTAATGTACCAAATCTGGACTTAGATATAATTTCACTCTCACAACATTATGGCTGGTTGGAGACAGTCCGAACCACAAGTACCGGGTCCATGGTTCTGGGCGTATACTGGGGGGACGGGGACGACTCCCATTAACCCCTGACTATACCGGGGATACGCTTATCACAATGCCTTTCTGGTCTGTGCTGAAGCAGGGCATTCTGGCAGCCAAGTGGCTTGACCTTTATTAGTGAGCCTGGTTACCCCCTCTCGGAACCACAGACTTAGAAATCGCCAGCTCATATACAGTGCATAAAATATATTTATATATATACCCTTATACACCATTTTAATAAAAAATATCACAAAATTCTTCTAAGTCCCTCGGGAAGAGTGAAAGACGCGCACGTTCATTTTCAGAGCTCCTAGACCTTCCTATAAGAAGTTAGCCAAAAAGTAGCTTCGAAAAACGCTTAGGTTAAGTTTCAGAGTTGCTTCTAATGTACCAAAGCTGGACTTAGACATAATTTCACTCTCACAACATTATGGCTGGTTGGAGACAGTCCGAACCACAAGTACCGGGTCCATGGTTCTGGGCGTATACTGGGGGGGACGGGGACGACTCCCATTAACCCCTGACTATACCGGGGATACGCTTATCACAATGCCTTTCTGGTCTGTGCTGAAGCAGGGCATTCTGGCAGCCAAGTGGCTTGACCTTTATTAGTGAGCCTGGTTACCCCCTCTCGGAACCACAGACTTAGAAATCGCCAGCTCATATACAGTGCATAAAATATATTTATATAATATATTTATATATATACCCTTATACACCATTTTAATAAAAAATATCACAAAATTCTTCTAAGTCCCTTGGGAAGAGTGAAAGACGCGCACGTTCATTTTCAGAACTCCTAGACCTTCCTATAAGAAGTTAGCCAAAAAGTAGCTTCGAAAAACGGTTAGGTTAAGTTTCAGAGTTGCTTCTAATGTACCAAAGCTGGACTTAGACATAATTTCACTCTCACAACATTATGGCTGGTTGGAGACAGTCCGAACCACAAGTACCGGGTCGATGGTTCTGGGCGTATACTGGGGGGACGGGGACGACTCCCATTAACCCCTGACTATACTGGGGATACGCTTATCACAATGCCTTTCTGGTCTGTGCTGAAGCAGGGCATTCTGGCAGCCAAGTGGCTTGACCGTTATTAGTGAGCCTGGTTACCCCCTCTCGGAACCACAGACTTAGAAATCGCCAGCTCATATACAGTGCATAAAATATATTTATATATATACCCTTATACACCATTTTAATAAAAAATATCACAAAATTCTTCTAAGTCCCTCGGGAAGAGTGAAAGACGCGCACGTTCATTTTCAGAGCTCCTAGACCTTCCTATAAGAAGTTAGCCAAAAAGTAGCTTCGAAAAACGCTTAGGTTAAGTTTCAGAGTTGCTTCTAATGTACCAAAGCTGGACTTAGACATAATTTCACTCTCACAACATTATGGCTGGTTGGAGACAGTCCGAACCACAAGTACCGGGTCCATGGTTCTGGGCGTATACTGGGGGGGACGGGGACGACTCCCATTAACCCCTGACTATACCGGGGATACGCTTATCACAATGCCTTTCTGGTCTGTGCTGAAGCAGGGCATTCTGGCAGCCAAGTGGCTTGACCTTTATTAGTGAGCCTGGTTACCCCCTCTCGGAACCACAGACTTAGAAATCGCCAGCTCATATACAGTGCATAAAATATATTTATATAATATATTTATATATATACCCTTATACACCATTTTAATAAAAAATATCACAAAATTCTTCTAAGTCCCTTGGGAAGAGTGAAAGACGCGCACGTTCATTTTCAGAACTCCTAGACCTTCCTATAAGAAGTTAGCCAAAAAGTAGCTTCGAAAAACGGTTAGGTTAAGTTTCAGAGTTGCTTCTAATGTACCAAAGCTGGACTTAGACATAATTTCACTCTCACAACATTATGGCTGGTTGGAGACAGTCCGAACCACAAGTACCGGGTCGATGGTTCTGGGCGTATACTGGGGGGACGGGGACGACTCCCATTAACCCCTGACTATACTGGGGATACGCTTATCACAATGCCTTTCTGGTCTGTGCTGAAGCAGGGCATTCTGGCAGCCAAGTGGCTTGACCGTTATTAGTGAGCCTGGTTACCCCCTCTCGGAACCACAGACTTAGAAATCGCCAGCTCATATACAGTGCATAAAATATATTTATATATATACCCTTATACACCATTTTAATAAAAAATATCACAAAATTCTTCTAAGTCCCTCGGGAAGAGTGAAAGACGCGCACGTTCATTTTCAGAGCTCCTAGACCTTCCTATAAGAAGTTAGCCAAAAAGTAGCTTCGAAAAACGCTTAGGTTAAGTTTCAGAGTTGCTTCTAATGTACCAAAGCTGGACTTAGACATAATTTCACTCTCACAACATTATGGCTGGTTGGAGACAGTCCGGACCACAAGTACCGGGTCCATGGTTCTGGGCGTATACTGGGGGGGACGGGGACAACTCCCATTAACCCCTGACTATACCGTGGATACGCTTATCACAATGCCTTTCTGGTCTGTGCTGAAGCAGGGCATTCTGGCAGCCATGTGGCTTGACCTTTATTAGTGAGCCTGGTTACCCCCTCTCGGAACCACAGACTTAGAAATCGCCAGCTCATATACAGTGCATAAAATATATTTATATAATATATTTATATATATACCCTTATACACCATTTTAATAAAAAATATCACAAAATTCTTCTAAGTCCCTCGGGAAGAGTGAAAGACGCGCACGTTCATTTTCAGAGCTCCTAGACCTTCCTATAAGAAGTTAGCCAAAAAGAAGCTTCGAAAAACGCTTAGGTTAAGTTTCAGAGTTGCTTCTAATGTACCAAAGCTGGACTTAGACATAATTTCACTCTCACAACATTATGGCTGGTTGGAGACAGTCCGAACCACAAGTACCGGGTCCATGGTTCTGGGCGTATACTGGGGGGACGGGGACGACTCCCATTAACCCCTGACTATACCGGGGATACGCTTATCACAATGCCTTTCTGGTCTGTGCTGAAGCAGGGCATTCTGGCAGCCAAGTGGCTTGACCTTTATTAGTGCGCCTGGTTACCCCCTCTCGGAACCACAGACTTAGAAATCGCCAGCTCATATACAGTGCATAAAATATATTTATATATATACCCTTACACCATTTTAATAAAAAATATCACAAAATTCTTCTAAGTCCCTCATGAAGAGTGAAAGACGCGCACGTTCATTTTCAGAGCTCCTAGACCTTCCTATAAGAAGTTAGCCAAAAAGTAGCTTCGAAAAACGCTTAGGTTAAGTTTCAGAGTTGCTTCTAATGTACCAAAGCTGGACTTAGACATAATTTCACTCTCACAACATTATGGCTGGTTGGAGACAGTCCGAACCACAAGTACCGGGTCGATGGTTCTGGGCGTATACTGGGGGGACGGGGACGACTCCCATTAACCCCTGACTATACCGGGGATACGCTTATCACAATGCCTTTCTGGTCTGTGCTGAAGCAGGGCATTCTGGCAGCCAAGTGGCTTGACCTTTATTAGTGAGCCTGGTTACCCCCTCTCGGAACCACAGACTTAGAAATCGCCAGCTCATATACAGTGCATAAAATATATTTATATAATATATTTATATATATACCCTTATACACCATTTTAATAAAAAATATCACAAAATTCTTCTAAGTCCCTCGGGAAGAGTGAAAGACGCGCACGTTCATTTTCAGAACTCCTAGACCTTCCTATAAGAAGTTAGCCAAAAAGTAGCTTCGAAAAACGGTTAGGTTAAGTTTCAGAGTTGCTTCTAATGTACCAAAGCTGGACTTAGACATAATTTCACTCTCACAACATTATGGCTGGTTGGAGACAGTCCGAACCACAAGTACCGGGTCGATGGTTCTGGGCGTATACTGGGGGGACGGGGACGACTCCCATTAACCCCTGACTATACTGGGGATACGCTTATCACAATGCCTTTCTGGTCTGTGCTGAAGCAGGGCATTCTGGCAGCCAAGTGGCTTGACCGTTATTAGTGAGCCTGGTTACCCCCTCTCGGAACCACAGACTTAGAAATCGCCAGCTCATATACAGTGCATAAAATATATTTATATATATACCCTTATACACCATTTTAATAAAAAATATCACAAAATTCTTCTAAGTCCCTCGGGAAGAGTGAAAGACGCGCACGTTCATTTTCAGAGCTCCTAGACCTTCCTATAAGAAGTTAGCCAAAAAGTAGCTTCGAAAAACGCTTAGGTTAAGTTTCAGAGTTGCTTCTAATGTACCAAAGCTGGACTTAGACATAATTTCACTCTCACAACATTATGGCTGGTTGGAGACAGTCCGGACCACAAGTACCGGGTCCATGGTTCTGGGCGTATACTGGGGGGGACGGGGACGACTCCCATTAACCCCTGACTATACCGTGGATACGCTTATCACAATGCCTTTCTGGTCTGTGCTGAAGCAGGGCATTCTGGCAGCCAAGTGGCTTGACCTTTATTAGTGAGCCTGGTTACCCCCTCTCGGAACCACAGACTTAGAAATCGCCAGCTCATATACAGTGCATAAAATATATTTATATAATATATTTATATATATACCCTTATACACCATTTTAATAAAAAATATCACAAAATTCTTCTAAGTCCCTCGGGAAGAGTGAAAGACGCGCACGTTCATTTTCAGAGCTCCTAGACCTTCCTATAAGAAGTTAGCCAAAAAGAAGCTTCGAAAAACGCTTAGGTTAAGTTTCAGAGTTGCTTCTAATGTACCAAAGCTGGACTTAGACATAATTTCACTCTCACAACATTATGGCTGGTTGGAGACAGTCCGAACCACAAGTACCGGGTCCATGGTTCTGGGCGTATACTGGGGGGACGGGGACGACTCCCATTAACCCCTGACTATACCGGGGATACGCTTATCACAATGCCTTTCTGGTCTGTGCTGAAGCAGGGCATTCTGGCAGCCAAGTGGCTTGACCTTTATTAGTGAGCCTGGTTACCCCCTCTCGGAACCACAGACTTAGAAATCGCCAGCTCATATACAGTGCATAAAATATATTTATATATATACCCTTATACACCATTTTAATAAAAAATATCACAAAATTCTTCTAAGTCCCTCGGGAAGAGTGAAAGACGCGCACGTTCATTTTCAGAGCTCCTAGACCTTCCTATAAGAAGTTAGCCAAAAAGTAGCTTCGAAAAACGCTTAGGTTAAGTTTCAGAGTTGCTTCTAATGTACCAAAGCTGGACTTAGACATAATTTCACTCTCACAACATTATGGCTGGTTGGAGACAGTCCGAACCACAAGTACCGGGTCCATGGTTCTGGGCGTATACTGGGGGGGACGGGGACGACTCCCATTAACCCCTGACTATACCGGGGATACGCTTATCACAATGCCTTTCTGGTCTGTGCTGAAGCAGGGCATTCTGGCAGCCAAGTGGCTTGACCTTTATTAGTGAGCCTGGTTAACCCCTCTCGGAACCACAGACTTAGAAATCGCCAGCTCATATACAGTGCATAAAATATATTTATATAATATATTTATATATAAACCCTTATACACCATTTTAATAAAAAATATCACAAAATTCTTCTAAGTCCCTTGGGAAGAGTGAAAGACGCGCACGTTCATTTTCAGAACTCCTAGACCTTCCTATAAGAAGTTAGCCAAAAAGTAGCTTCGAAAAACGGTTAGGTTAAGTTTCAGAGTTGCTTCTAATGTACCAAAGCTGGACTTAGACATAATTTCACTCTCACAACATTATGGCTGGTTGGAGACAGTCCGAACCACAAGTACCGGGTCGATGGTTCTGGGCGTATACTGGGGGGACGGGGACGACTCCCATTAACCCCTGACTATACTGGGGATACGCTTATCACAATGCCTTTCTGGTCTGTGCTGAAGCAGGGCATTCTGGCAGCCAAGTGTCTTGACCGTTATTAGTGAGCCTGGTTACCCCCTCTCGGAACCACAGACTTAGAAATCGCCAGCTCATATACAGTGCATAAAATATATTTATATATATACCCTTATACACCATTTTAATAAAAAATATCACAAAATTCTTCTAAGTCCCTCGGGAAGAGTGAAAGACGCGCACGTTCATTTTCAGAGCTCCTAGACCTTCCTATAAGAAGTTAGCCAAAAAGTAGCTTCGAAAAACGCTTAGGTTAAGTTTCAGAGTTGCTTCTAATGTACCAAAGCTGGACTTAGACATAATTTCACTCTCACAACATTATGGCTGGTTGGAGACAGTCCGGACCACAAGTACCGGGTCCATGGTTCTGGGCGTATACTGGGGGGGACGGGGACGACTCCCATTAACCCCTGACTATACCGTGGATACGCTTATCACAATGCCTTTCTGGTCTGTGCTGAAGCAGGGCATTCTGGCAGCCAAGTGGCTTGACCTTTATTAGTGAGCCTGGTTACCCCCTCTCGGAACCACAGACTTAGAAATCGCCAGCTCATATACAGTGCATAAAATATATTTATATAATATATTTATATATATACCCTTATACACCATTTTAATAAAAAATATCACAAAATTCTTCTAAGTCCCTCGGGAAGAGTGAAAGACGCGCACGTTCATTTTCAGAGCTCCTAGACCTTCCTATAAGAAGTTAGCCAAAAAGAAGCTTCGAAAAACGCTTAGGTTAAGTTTCAGAGTTGCTTCTAATGTACCAAAGCTGGACTTAGACATAATTTCACTCTCACAACATTATGGCTGGTTGGAGACATTCCGAACCACAAGTACCGGGTCCATGGTTCTGGGCGTATACTGGGGGGACGGGGACGACTCCCATTAACCCCTGACTATACCGGGGATACGCTTATCACAATGCCTTTCTGGTCTGTGCTGAAGCAGGGCATTCTGGCAGCCAAGTGGCTTGACCTTTATTAGTGCGCCTGGTTACCCCCTCTCGGAACCACAGACTTAGAAATCGCCAGCTCATATACAGTGCATAAAATATATTTATATATATACCCTTACACCATTTTAATAAAAAATATCACAAAATTCTTCTAAGTCCCTCGGGAAGAGTGAAAGACGCGCACGTTCATTTTCAGAGCTCCTAGACCTTCCTATAAGAAGTTAGCCAAAAAGTAGCTTCGAAAAACGCTTAGGTTAAGTTTCAGAGTTGCTTCTAATGTACCAAAGCTGGACTTAGACATAATTTCACTCTCACAACATTATGGCTGGTTGGAGACAGTCCGGACCACAAGTACCGGGTCCATGGTTCTGGGCGTATACTGGGGGGGACGGGGACGACTCCCATTAACCCCTGACTATACCGTGGATACGCTTATCACAATGCCTTTCTGGTCTGTGCTGAAGCAGGGCATTCTGGCAGCCAAGTGGCTTGACCTTTATTAGTGAGCCTGGTTACCCCCTCTCGGAACCACAGACTTAGAAATCGCCAGCTCATATACAGTGCATAAAATATATTTATATAATATATTTATATATATACCCTTATACACCATTTTAATAAAAAATATCACAAAATTCTTCTAAGTCCCTCGGGAAGAGTGAAAGACGCGCACGTTCATTTTCAGAGCTCCTAGACCTTCCTATAAGAAGTTAGCCAAAAATTAGCTTCGAAAAACGCTTAGGTTAAGTTTCAGAGTTGCTTCTAATGTACCAAAGCTGGACGTAGACATAATTTCACTCTCACAACATTATGGCTGGTTGGAGACAGTCCGAACCACAAGTACCGGATCGATGGTTCTGGGCGTATACTGGGGGGACGGGGACGACTCCCATTAATCCCTGACTATACCGGGGATACGCTTATCACAATGCCTTTCTGGTCTGTGCTGAAGCAGGGCATTCTGGCAGCCAAGTGGCTTGACCTTTATTAGTGAGCCTGGTTACCCCCTCTCGGAACCACAGACTTAGAAATCGCCAGCTCACATACAGTGCATAAAATATATTTATATATATACCCTTATACACCATTTTAATAAAAAATATCACAAAATTCTTCTAAGTCCCTCGGGAAGAGTGAAAGACGCGCACGTTCATTTTCAGAGCTCCTAGACCTTCCTATAAGAAGTTAGCCAAAAAGTAGCTTCGAAAAACGCTTAGGTTAAGTTTCAGAGTTGCTTCTAATGTACCAAAGCTGGACTTAGACATAATTTCACTCTCACAACATTATGGCTGGTTGGAGACAGTCCGGACCACAAGTACCGGGTCCATGGTTCTGGGCGTATACTGGGGGGGACGGGGACAACTCCCATTAACCCCTGACTATACCGTGGATACGCTTATCACAATGCCTTTCTGGTCTGTGCTGAAGCAGGGCATTCTGGCAGCCAAGTGGCTTGACCTTTATTAGTGAGCCTGGTTACCCCCTCTCGGAACCACAGACTTAGAAATCGCCAGCTCATATACAGTGCATAAAATATATTTATATAATATATTTATATATATACCCTTATACACCATTTTAATAAAAAATATCACAAAATTCTTCTAAGTCCCTCGGGAAGAGTGAAAGACGCGCACGTTCATTTTCAGAGCTCCTAGACCTTCCTATAAGAAGTTAGCCAAAAAGAAGCTTCGAAAAACGCTTAGGTTAAGTTTCAGAGTTGCTTCTAATGTACCAAAGCTGGACTTAGACATAATTTCACTCTCACAACATTATGGCTGGTTGGAGACAGTCCGAACCACAAGTACCGGGTCCATGGTTCTGGGCGTATACTGGGGGGACGGGGGGGACTCCCATTAACCCCTGACTATACCGGGGATACGCTTATCACAATGCCTTTCTGGTCTGTGCTGAAGCAGGGCATTCTGGCAGCCAAGTGGCTTGACCTTTATTAGTGAGCCTGGTTACCCCCTCTCGGAACCACAGACTTAGAAATCGCCAGCTCATATACAGTACAGTGCATAAAATATATTTATATATTTACCCTTATACACCATTTTAATAAAAAATATCACAAAATTCTTCTAAGTCCCTCGGGAAGAGTGAAAGACGCGCACGTTCATTTTCAGAGCTCCTAGACCTTCCTATAAGAAGTTAGCCAAAAAGTAGCTTCGAAAAACGCTTAGGTTAAGTTTCAGAGTTGCTTCTAATGTACCAAAGCTGGACTTAGACATAATTTCACTCTCACAACATTATGGCTGGTTGGAGACAGTCCGAACCACAAGTACCGGGTCCATGGTTCTGGGCGTATACTGGGGGGGACGGGGACGACTCCCATTAACCCCTGACTATACCGGGGATACGCTTATCACAATGCCTTTCTGGTCTGTGCTGAAGCAGGGCATTCTGGCAGCCAAGTGGCTTGACCTTTATTAGTGAGCCTGGTTACCCCCTCTCGGAACCACAGACTTAGAAATCGCCAGCTCATATACAGTGCATAAAATATATTTATATAATATATTTATATATATACCCTTATACACCATTTTAATAAAAAATATCACAAAATTCTTCTAAGTCCCTCGGGAAGAGTGAAAGACGCGCACGTTCATTTTCAGCGCTCCTAGACCTTCCTATAAGAAGTTAGCCAAAAAGTAGCTTCGAAAAACGCTTAGGTTAAGTTTCAGAGTTGCTTCTAATGTACCAAAGCTGGACTTAGACATAATTTCACTCTCACAACCTTATGGCTGGTTGGAGACATTCTGAACCACAAGTACCGGGTCGATGGTTCTGAGCGTATACTGGGGGGACGGGGACGACTCCCATTAACCCCTGACTATACCGGGGATACGCTTATCACAATGCCTTTCTGGTCTGTGCTGAAGCAGGGCATTCTGGCAGCCAAGTGGCTTGACCTTTATTAGTGAGCCTGGTTACCCCCTCTCGGAACCACAGACTTAGAAATCGCCAGCTCATATACAGTACAGTGCATAAAATATATTTATATATTTACCCTTATACACCATTTTAATAAAAAATATCACAAAATTCTTCTAAGTCCCTCGGGAAGAGTGAAAGACGCGCACGTTCATTTTCAGAGCTCCTAGACCTTCCTATAAGAAGTTAGCCAAAAAGTAGCTTCGAAAAACGCTTAGGTTAAGTTTCAGAGTTGCTTCTAATGTACCAAAGCTGGACTTAGACATAATTTCACTCTCACAACATTATGGCTGGTTGGAGACAGTCCGAACCACAAGTACCGGGTCCATGGTTCTGGGCGTATACTGGGGGGACGGGGACGACTCCCATTAACCCCTGACTATACCGGGGATACGCTTATCACAATGCCTTTCTGGTCTGTGCTGAAGCAGGGCATTCTGGCAGCCAAGTGGCTTGACCTTTATTAGTGAGCCTGGTTACCCCCTCTCGGAACCACAGACTTAGAAATCGCCAGCTCATATACAGTGCATAAAATATATTTATATATATACCCTTATACACCATTTTAATAAAAAATATCACAAAATTCTTCTAAGTCCCTCGGGAAGAGTGAAAGACGCGCACGTTCATTTTCAGAGCTCCTAGACCTTCCTATAAGAAGTTAGCCAAAAAGTAGCTTCGAAAAACGCTTAGGTTAAGTTTCAGAGTTGCTTCTAATGTACCAAAGCTGGACTTAGACATAATTTCACTCTCACAACATTATAATGGTTGGAGACAGTCCGAACCACAAGTACCGGGTCCATGGTTCTGGGCGTATACTGGGGGGGACGGGGACGACTCCCATTAACCCCTGACTATACCGGGGATACGCTTATCACAATGCCTTTCTGGTCTGTGCTGAAGCAGGGCATTCTGGCAGCCAAGTGGCTTGACCTTTATTAGTGAGCCTGGTTACCCCCTCTCGGAAACACAGACTTAGAAATCGCCAGCTCATATACAGTGCATAAAATATATTTCTATATATACCCTTATACACCATTTTAATAAAAAATATCACAAAATTCTTCTAAGTCCCTCGGGAAGAGTGAAAGACGCGCACGTTCATTTTCAGAACTCCTAGACCTTCCTATAAGAAGTTAGCCAAAAAGTAGCTTCGAAAAACGCTTAGGTTAAGTTTCAGAGTTGCTTCTAATGTACCAAAGCTGGACTTAGACATAATTTCACTCTCACAACATTATGGCTGGTTGGAGACAGTCCGAACCACAAGTACCGGGTCCATGGTTCTGGGCGTATACTGGGGGGACGGGGACGACTCCCATTAACCCCTGACTATACTGGGGATACGCTTATCACAATGCCTTTCTGGTCTGTGCTGAAGCAGGGCATTCTGGCAGCCAAGTGGCTTGACCGTTATTAGTGAGCCTGGTTACCCCCTCTCGGAACCACAGACTTAGAAATCGCCAGCTCATATACAGTGCATAAAATATATTTATATATATACCCTTATACACCATTTTAATAAAAAATATCACAAAATTCTTCTAAGTCCCTCGGGAAGAGTGAAAGACGCGCACGTTCATTTTCAGAACTCCTAGACCTTCCTATAAGAAGTTAGCCAAAAAGTAGCTTCGAAAAACGCTTAGGTTAAGTTTCAGAGTTGCTTCTAATGTACCAAAGCTGGACTTAGACATAATTTCACTCTCACAACATTATGGCTGGTTGGAGACAGTCCGAACCACAAGTACCGGGTCGATGGTTCTGGGCGTATACTGGGGGGACGGGGACGACTCCCATTAACCCCTGACTATACTGGGGATACGCTTATCACAATGCCTTTCTGGTCTGTGCTGAAGCAGGGCATTCTGGCAGCCAAGTGGCTTGACTTTTATTAGTGAGCCTGGTTACCCCCTCTCGGAACCACAGACTTAGAAATCGCCAGCTCATATACAGTGCATAAAATATATTTATATATATACCCTTATACACCATTTTAATAAAAAATATCACAAAATTCTTCTAAGTCCCT
This sequence comes from Ascaphus truei, assembly GCF_040206685.1. Taxonomy (NCBI): domain Eukaryota; kingdom Metazoa; phylum Chordata; class Amphibia; order Anura; family Ascaphidae; genus Ascaphus; species Ascaphus truei. Next base: position 288,782,994 of record NC_134483.1, on the reverse strand, counting down.
CGGGAAGAGTGAAAGACGCGCACGTTCATTTTCAGAGCTCCTAGACCTTCCTATAAGAAGTTAGCCAAAAAGTAGCTTCGAAAAACGCTTAGGTTAAGTTTCAGAGTTGCTTCTAATGTACCAAAGCTGGACTTAGACATAATTTCACTCTCACAACATTATGGCTGGTTAGAGACAATCCGAACCACAAGTACCGGGTCCATGGTTCTGGGCGTATACTGGGGGGACGGGGACGATTCCCATTAACCCCTGACTATACCGGGGATACGCTTATCACAATGCCTTTCTGGTCTGTGCTGAAGCAGGGCATTCTGGCAGCCAAGTGGCTTGACCTTTATTAGTGAGCCTGGTTATCCCCTCTCGGAACCACAGACTTAGAAATCGCCAGCTCATATACAGTGCATAAAATATATTTATATATATATACCCTTATACACCATTTTAATAAAAAATATCACAAAATTCTTCTAAGTCCCTCGGGAAGAGTGAAAGACGCGCACGTTCATTTTCAGAGCTCCTAGACCTTCCTATAAGAAGTTAGCCAAAAAGTAGCTTCGAAAAACGCTTAGGTTAAGTTTCAGAGTTGCTTCTAATGTACCAAAGCTGGACTTAGACATAATTTCACTCTCACAACATTATGGCTGGTTGGAGACAGTCCGGACCACAAGTACCGGGTCCATGGTTCTGGGCGTATACTGGGGGGGACGGGGACGACTCCCATTAACCCCTGACTATACCGTGGATACGCTTATCACAATGCCTTTCTGGTCTGTGCTGAAGCAGGGCATTCTGGCAGCCAAGTGGCTTGACCTTTATTAGTGAGCCTGGTTACCCCCTCTCGGAACCACAGACTTAGAAATCGCCAGCTCATATACAGTGCATAAAATATATTTATATAATATATTTATATATATACCCTTATACACCATTTTAATAAAAAATATCACAAAATTCTTCTAAGTCCCTCGGGAAGAGTGAAAGACGCGCACGTTCATTTTCAGAGCTCCTAGACCTTCCTATAAGAAGTTAGCCAAAAAGAAGCTTCGAAAAACGCTTAGGTTAAGTTTCAGAGTTGCTTCTAATGTACCAAAGTTGGACTTAGACATAATTTCACTCTCACAACATTATGGCTGGTTGGAGACAGTCCGAACCACAAGTACCGGGTCCATGGTTCTGGGCGTATACTGGGGGGACGGGGACGACTCCCATTAACCCCTGACTATACCGGGGATACGCTTATCACAATGCCTTTCTGGTCTGTGCTGAAGCAGGGCATTCTGGCAGCCAAGAGCTTGACCTTTATTAGTGCGCCTGGTTACCCCCTCTCGGAACCACAGACTTAGAAATCGCCAGCTCATATACAGTGCATAAAATATATTTATATATATACCCTTATACACCATTTTAATAAAAAATATCACAAAATTCTTCTAAGTCCCTCGGGAAGAGTGAAAGACTCGCACGTTCATTTTCAGAGCTCCTAGACCTTCCTATAAGAAGTTAGCCAAAAAGTAGCTTCGAAAAACGCTTAGGTTAAGTTTCAGAGTTGCTTCTAATGTACCAAAGCTGGACTTAGACATAATTTCACTCTCACAACATTATGGCTGGTTGGAGACAGTCCGAACCACAAGTACCGGGTCGATGGTTCTGGGCGTATACTGGGGGGACGGGGACGACTCCCATTAACCCCTGACTATACTGGGGATACGCTTATCACAATGCCTTTCTGGTCTGTGCTGAAGCAGGGCATTCTGGCAGCCAAGTGGCTTGACTTTTATTAGTGAGCCTGGTTACCCCCTCTCGGAACCACAGACTTAGAAATCGCCAGCTCATATACAGTGCATAAAATATATTTATATATATACCCTTATACACCATTTTAATAAAAAATATCACAAAATTCTTCTAAGTCCCTCGGGAAGAGTGAAAGACGCGCACGTTCATTTTCAGAGCTCCTAGACCTTCCTATAAGAAGTTAGCCAAAAAGTAGCTTCGAAAAACGCTTAGGTTAAGTTTCAGAGTTGCTTCTAATGTACCAAAGCTGGACTTAGACATAATTTCACTCTCACAACATTATGGCTGGTTGGAGACAATCCGAACCACAAGTACCGGGTCCATGGTTCTGGGCGTATACTGGGGGGACGGGGACGATTCCCATTAACCCCTGACTATACCGGGGATACGCTTATCACAATGCCTTTCTGGTCTGTGCTGAAGCAGGGCATTCTGGCAGCCAAGTGGCTTGACCTTTATTAGTGAGCCTGGTTATCCCCTCTCGGAACCACAGACTTAGAAATCGCCAGCTCATATACAGTGCATAAAATATATTTATATATATATACCCTTATACACCATTTTAATAAAAAATATCACAAAATTCTTCTAAGTCCCTCGGGAAGAGTGAAAGACGCGCACGTTCATTTTCAGAGCTCCTAGACCTTCCTATAAGAAGTTAGCCAAAAAGTAGCTTCGAAAAACGCTTAGGTTAAGTTTCAGAGTTGCTTCTAATGTACCAAAGCTGGACTTAGACATAATTTCACTCTCACAACATTATGGCTGGTTGGAGACAGTCCGGACCACAAGTACCGGGTCCATGGTTCTGGGCGTATACTGGGGGGGACGGGGACGACTCCCATTAACCCCTGACTATACCGTGGATACGCTTATCACAATGCCTTTCTGGTCTGTGCTGAAGCAGGGCATTCTGGCAGCCAAGTGGCTTGACCTTTATTAGTGAGCCTGGTTACCCCCTCTCGGAACCACAGACTTAGAAATCGCCAGCTCATATACAGTGCATAAAATATATTTATATAATATATTTATATATATACCCTTATACACCATTTTAATAAAAAATATCACAAAATTCTTCTAAGTCCCTCGGGAAGAGTGAAAGACGCGCACGTTCATTTTCAGAGCTCCTAGACCTTCCTATAAGAAGTTAGCCAAAAAGAAGCTTCGAAAAACGCTTAGGTTAAGTTTCAGAGTTGCTTCTAATGTACCAAAGTTGGACTTAGACATAATTTCACTCTCACAACATTATGGCTGGTTGGAGACAGTCCGAACCACAAGTACCGGGTCCATGGTTCTGGGCGTATACTGGGGGGACGGGGACGACTCCCATTAACCCCTGACTATACCGGGGATACGCTTATCACAATGCCTTTCTGGTCTGTGCTGAAGCAGGGCATTCTGGCAGCCAAGAGCTTGACCTTTATTAGTGCGCCTGGTTACCCCCTCTCGGAACCACAGACTTAGAAATCGCCAGCTCATATACAGTGCATAAAATATATTTATATATATACCCTTATACACCATTTTAATAAAAAATATCACAAAATTCTTCTAAGTCCCTCGGGAAGAGTGAAAGACGCGCACGTTCATGTTCAGCGCTCCTAGACCTTCCTATAAGAAGTTAGCCAAAAAGTAGCTTCGAAAAACGCTTAGGTTAAGTTTCAGAGTTGCTTCTAATGTACCAAAGCTGGACTTACTGTAGACATAATTTCACTCTCACAACATTATGGCTGGTTGGAGACAGTCCGAACCACAAGTACCGGGTCGATGGTTCTGGGCGTATACTGGGGGGACGGGGACGACTCCCATTAACCCCTGACTATACCGGGGATACGCTTATCACAATGCCTTTCTGGTCTGTGCTGAAGCAGGGCATTCTGGCAGCCAAGTGGCTTGACCTTTATTAGTGAGCCTGGTTATCCCCTCTCGGAACCACAGACTTAGAAATCGCCAGCTCATATACAGTGCATAAAATATATTTATATATATATACCCTTATACACCATTTTAATAAAAAATATCACAAAATTCTTCTAAGTCCCTCGGGAAGAGTGAAAGACGCGCACGTTCATTTTCAGAGCTCCTAGACCTTCCTATAAGAAGTTAGCCAAAAAGTAGCTTCGAAAAACGCTTAGGTTAAGTTTCAGAGTTGCTTCTAATGTACCAAAGCTGGACTTAGACATAATTTCACTCTCACAACATTATGGCTGGTTGGAGACAGTCCGGACCACAAGTACCGGGTCCATGGTTCTGGGCGTATACTGGGGGGGACGGGGACGACTCCCATTAACCCCTGACTATACCGTGGATACGCTTATCACAATGCCTTTCTGGTCTGTGCTGAAGCAGGGCATTCTGGCAGCCAAGTGGCTTGACCTTTATTAGTGAGCCTGGTTACCCCCTCTCGGAACCACAGACTTAGAAATCGCCAGCTCATATACAGTGCATAAAATATATTTATATAATATATTTATATATATACCCTTATACACCATTTTAATAAAAAATATCACAAAATTCTTCTAAGTCCCTCGGGAAGAGTGAAAGACGCGCACGTTCATTTTCAGAGCTCCTAGACCTTCCTATAAGAAGTTAGCCAAAAATTAGCTTCGAAAAACGCTTAGGTTAAGTTTCAGAGTTGCTTCTAATGTACCAAAGTTGGACTTAGACATAATTTCACTCTCACAACATTATGGCTGGTTGGAGACAGTCCGAACCACAAGTACCGGGTCCATGGTTCTGGGCGTATACTGGGGGGACGGGGACGACTCCCATTAACCCCTGACTATACCGGGGATACGCTTATCACAATGCCTTTCTGGTCTGTGCTGAAGCAGGGCATTCTGGCAGCCAAGTGGCTTGACCTTTATTAGTGCGCCTGGTTACCCCCTCTCGGAACCACAGACTTAGAAATCGCCAGCTCATATACAGTGCATAAAATATATTTATATATATACCCTTATACACCATTTTAATAAAAAATATCACAAAATTCTTCTAAGTCCCTCGGGAAGAGTGAAAGACGCGCACGTTCATTTTCAGAACTCCTAGACCTTCCTATAAGAAGTTAGCCAAAAAGTAGCTTCGAAAAACGCTTAGGTTAAGTTTCAGAGTTGCTTCTAATGTACCAAAGCTGGACTTAGACATAATTTCACTCTCACAACATTATGGCTGGTTGGAGACAGTCCGAACCACAAGTACCGGGTCGATGGTTCTGGGCGTATACTGGGGGGACGGGGACGACTCCCATTAACCCCTGACTATACTGGGGATACGCTTATCACAATGCCTTTCTGGTCTGTGCTGAAGCAGGGCATTCTGGCAGCCAAGTGGCTTGACTTTTATTAGTGAGCCTGGTTACCCCCTCTCGGAACCACAGACTTAGAAATCGCCAGCTCATATACAGTGCATAAAATATATTTATATATATACCCTTATACACCATTTTAATAAAAAATATCACAAAATTCTTCTAAGTCCCTCGGGAAGAGTGAAAGACGCGCACGTTCATTTTCAGAGCTCCTAGACCTTCCTATAAGAAGTTAGCCAAAAAGTAGCTTCGAAAAACGCTTAGGTTAAGTTTCAGAGTTGCTTCTAATGTACCAAAGCTGGACTTAGACATAATTTCACTCTCACAACATTATGGCTGGTTAGAGACAATCCGAACCACAAGTACCGGGTCCATGGTTCTGGGCGTATACTGGGGGGACGGGGACGATTCCCATTAACCCCTGACTATACCGGGGATACGCTTATCACAATGCCTTTCTGGTCTGTGCTGAAGCAGGGCATTCTGGCAGCCAAGTGGCTTGACCTTTATTAGTGAGCCTGGTTATCCCCTCTCGGAACCACAGACTTAGAAATCGCCAGCTCATATACAGTGCATAAAATATATTTATATAATATATTTATATATATACCCTTATACACCATTTTAATAAAAAATATCACAAAATTCTTCTAAGTCCCTCGGGAAGAGTGAAAGACGCGCACGTTCATTTTCAGAGCTCCTAGACCTTCCTATAAGAAGTTAGCCAAAAAGAAGCTTCGAAAAACGCTTAGGTTAAGTTTCAGAGTTGCTTCTAATGTACCAAAGTTGGACTTAGACATAATTTCACTCTCACAACATTATGGCTGGTTGGAGACAGTCCGAACCACAAGTACCGGGTCCATGGTTCTGGGCGTATACTGGGGGGACGGGGACGACTCCCATTAACCCCTGACTATACCGGGGATACGCTTATCACAATGCCTTTCTGGTCTGTGCTGAAGCAGGGCATTCTGGCAGCCAAGAGCTTGACCTTTATTAGTGCGCCTGGTTACCCCCTCTCGGAACCACAGACTTAGAAATCGCCAGCTCATATACAGTGCATAAAATATATTTATATATATACCCTTATACACCATTTTAATAAAAAATATCACAAAATTCTTCTAAGTCCCTCGGGAAGAGTGAAAGACTCGCACGTTCATTTTCAGAGCTCCTAGACCTTCCTATAAGAAGTTAGCCAAAAAGTAGCTTCGAAAAACGCTTAGGTTAAGTTTCAGAGTTGCTTCTAATGTACCAAAGCTGGACTTAGACATAATTTCACTCTCACAACATTATGGCTGGTTGGAGACAGTCCGAACCACAAGTACCGGGTCGATGGTTCTGGGCGTATACTGGGGGGACGGGGACGACTCCCATTAACCCCTGACTATACTGGGGATACGCTTATCACAATGCCTTTCTGGTCTGTGCTGAAGCAGGGCATTCTGGCAGCCAAGTGGCTTGACTTTTATTAGTGAGCCTGGTTACCCCCTCTCGGAACCACAGACTTAGAAATCGCCAGCTCATATACAGTGCATAAAATATATTTATATATATACCCTTATACACCATTTTAATAAAAAATATCACAAAATTCTTCTAAGTCCCTCGGGAAGAGTGAAAGACGCGCACGTTCATTTTCAGAGCTCCTAGACCTTCCTATAAGAAGTTAGCCAAAAAGTAGCTTCGAAAAACGCTTAGGTTAAGTTTCAGAGTTGCTTCTAATGTACCAAAGCTGGACTTAGACATAATTTCACTCTCACAACATTATGGCTGGTTGGAGACAATCCGAACCACAAGTACCGGGTCCATGGTTCTGGGCGTATACTGGGGGGACGGGGACGATTCCCATTAACCCCTGACTATACCGGGGATACGCTTATCACAATGCCTTTCTGGTCTGTGCTGAAGCAGGGCATTCTGGCAGCCAAGTGGCTTGACCTTTATTAGTGAGCCTGGTTATCCCCTCTCGGAACCACAGACTTAGAAATCGCCAGCTCATATACAGTGCATAAAATATATTTATATATATATACCCTTATACACCATTTTAATAAAAAATATCACAAAATTCTTCTAAGTCCCTCGGGAAGAGTGAAAGACGCGCACGTTCATTTTCAGAGCTCCTAGACCTTCCTATAAGAAGTTAGCCAAAAAGTAGCTTCGAAAAACGCTTAGGTTAAGTTTCAGAGTTGCTTCTAATGTACCAAAGCTGGACTTAGACATAATTTCACTCTCACAACATTATGGCTGGTTGGAGACAGTCCGGACCACAAGTACCGGGTCCATGGTTCTGGGCGTATACTGGGGGGGACGGGGACGACTCCCATTAACCCCTGACTATACCGTGGATACGCTTATCACAATGCCTTTCTGGTCTGTGCTGAAGCAGGGCATTCTGGCAGCCAAGTGGCTTGACCTTTATTAGTGAGCCTGGTTACCCCCTCTCGGAACCACAGACTTAGAAATCGCCAGCTCATATACAGTGCATAAAATATATTTATATAATATATTTATATATATATACCCTTATACACCATTTTAATAAAAAATATCACAAAATTCTTCTAAGTCCCTCGGGAAGAGTGAAAGACGCGCACGTTCATTTTCAGAGCTCCTAGACCTTCCTATAAGAAGTTAGCCAAAAAGAAGCTTCGAAAAACGCTTAGGTTAAGTTTCAGAGTTGCTTCTAATGTACCAAAGTTGGACTTAGACATAATTTCACTCTCACAACATTATGGCTGGTTGGAGACAGTCCGAACCACAAGTACCGGGTCCATGGTTCTGGGCGTATACTGGGGGGACGGGGACGACTCCCATTAACCCCTGACTATACCGGGGATACGCTTATCACAATGCCTTTCTGGTCTGTGCTGAAGCAGGGCATTCTGGCAGCCAAGAGCTTGACCTTTATTAGTGCGCCTGGTTACCCCCTCTCGGAACCACAGACTTAGAAATCGCCAGCTCATATACAGTGCATAAAATATATTTATATATATACCCTTATACACCATTTTAATAAAAAATATCACAAAATTCTTCTAAGTCCCTCGGGAAGAGTGAAAGACGCGCACGTTCATGTTCAGCGCTCCTAGACCTTCCTATAAGAAGTTAGCCAAAAAGTAGCTTCGAAAAACGCTTAGGTTAAGTTTCAGAGTTGCTTCTAATGTACCAAAGCTGGACTTACTGTAGACATAATTTCACTCTCACAACATTATGGCTGGTTGGAGACAGTCCGAACCACAAGTACCGGGTCGATGGTTCTGGGCGTATACTGGGGGGACGGGGACGACTCCCATTAACCCCTGACTATACCGGGGATACGCTTATCACAATGCCTTTCTGGTCTGTGCTGAAGCAGGGCATTCTGGCAGCCAAGTGGCTTGACCTTTATTAGTGAGCCTGGTTATCCCCTCTCGGAACCACAGACTTAGAAATCGCCAGCTCATATACAGTGCATAAAATATATTTATATATATATACCCTTATACACCATTTTAATAAAAAATATCACAAAATTCTTCTAAGTCCCTCGGGAAGAGTGAAAGACGCGCACGTTCATTTTCAGAGCTCCTAGACCTTCCTATAAGAAGTTAGCCAAAAAGTAGCTTCGAAAAACGCTTAGGTTAAGTTTCAGAGTTGCTTCTAATGTACCAAAGCTGGACTTAGACATAATTTCACTCTCACAACATTATGGCTGGTTGGAGACAGTCCGGACCACAAGTACCGGGTCCATGGTTCTGGGCGTATACTGGGGGGGACGGGGACGACTCCCATTAACCCCTGACTATACCGTGGATACGCTTATCACAATGCCTTTCTGGTCTGTGCTGAAGCAGGGCATTCTGGCAGCCAAGTGGCTTGACCTTTATTAGTGAGCCTGGTTACCCCCTCTCGGAACCACAGACTTAGAAATCGCCAGCTCATATACAGTGCATAAAATATATTTATATAATATATTTATATATATACCCTTATACACCATTTTAATAAAAAATATCACAAAATTCTTCTAAGTCCCTCGGGAAGAGTGAAAGACGCGCACGTTCATTTTCAGAGCTCCTAGACCTTCCTATAAGAAGTTAGCCAAAAAGAAGCTTCGAAAAACGCTTAGGTTAAGTTTCAGAGTTGCTTCTAATGTACCAAAGTTGGACTTAGACATAATTTCACTCTCACAACATTATGGCTGGTTGGAGACAGTCCGAACCACAAGTACCGGGTCCATGGTTCTGGGCGTATACTGGGGGGACGGGGACGACTCCCATTAACCCCTGACTATACCGGGGATACGCTTATCACAATGCCTTTCTGGTCTGTGCTGAAGCAGGGCATTCTGGCAGCCAAGTGGCTTGACCTTTATTAGTGCGCCTGGTTACCCCCTCTCGGAACCACAGACTTAGAAATCGCCAGCTCATATACAGTGCATAAAATATATTTATATATATACCCTTATACACCATTTTAATAAAAAATATCACAAAATTCTTCTAAGTCCCTCGGGAAGAGTGAAAGACGCGCACGTTCATTTTCAGAACTCCTAGACCTTCCTATAAGAAGTTAGCCAAAAAGTAGCTTCGAAAAACGCTTAGGTTAAGTTTCAGAGTTGCTTCTAATGTACCAAAGCTGGACTTAGACATAATTTCACTCTCACAACATTATGGCTGGTTGGAGACAGTCCGAACCACAAGTACCGGGTCGATGGTTCTGGGCGTATACTGGGGGGACGGGGACGACTCCCATTAACCCCTGACTATACTGGGGATACGCTTATCACAATGCCTTTCTGGTCTGTGCTGAAGCAGGGCATTCTGGCAGCCAAGTGGCTTGACTTTTATTAGTGAGCCTGGTTATCCCCTCTCGGAACCACAGACTTAGAAATCGCCAGCTCATATACAGTGCATAAAATATATTTATATATATACCCTTATACACCATTTTAATAAAAAATATCACAAAATTCTTCTAAGTCCCTCGGGAAGAGTGAAAGACGCGCACGTTCATTTTCAGAGCTCCTAGACCTTCCTATAAGAAGTTAGCCAAAAAGTAGCTTCGAAAAACGCTTAGGTTAAGTTTCAGAGTTGCTTCTAATGTACCAAAGCTGGACTTAGACATAATTTCACTCTCACAACATTATGGCTGGTTAGAGACAATCCGAACCACAAGTACCGGGTCCATGGTTCTGGGCGTATACTGGGGGGACGGGGACGATTCCCATTAACCCCTGACTATACCGGGGATACGCTTATCACAATGCCTTTCTGGTCTGTGCTGAAGCAGGGCATTCTGGCAGCCAAGTGGCTTGACCTTTATTAGTGAGCCTGGTTATCCCCTCTCGGAACCACAGACTTAGAAATCGCCAGCTCATATACAGTGCATAAAATATATTTATATATATATACCCTTATACACCATTTTAATAAAAAATATCACAAAATTCTTCTAAGTCCCTCGGGAAGAGTGAAAGACGCGCACGTTCATTTTCAGAGCTCCTAGACCTTCCTATAAGAAGTTAGCCAAAAAGTAGCTTCGAAAAACGCTTAGGTTAAGTTTCAGAGTTGCTTCTAATGTACCAAAGCTGGACTTAGACATAATTTCACTCTCACAACATTATGGCTGGTTGGAGACAGTCCGGACCACAAGTACCGGGTCCATGGTTCTGGGCGTATACTGGGGGGGACGGGGACGACTCCCATTAACCCCTGACTATACCGTGGATACGCTTATCACAATGCCTTTCTGGTCTGTGCTGAAGCAGGGCATTCTGGCAGCCAAGTGGCTTGACCTTTATTAGTGAGCCTGGTTACCCCCTCTCGGAACCACAGACTTAGAAATCGCCAGCTCATATACAGTGCATAAAATATATTTATATAATATATTTATATATATACCCTTATACACCATTTTAATAAAAAATATCACAAAATTCTTCTAAGTCCCTCGGGAAGAGTGAAAGACGCGCACGTTCATTTTCAGAGCTCCTAGACCTTCCTATAAGAAGTTAGCCAAAAAGAAGCTTCGAAAAACGCTTAGGTTAAGTTTCAGAGTTGCTTCTAATGTACCAAAGTTGGACTTAGACATAATTTCACTCTCACAACATTATGGCTGGTTGGAGACAGTCCGAACCACAAGTACCGGGTCCATGGTTCTGGGCGTATACTGGGGGGACGGGGACGACTCCCATTAACCCCTGACTATACCGGGGATACGCTTATCACAATGCCTTTCTGGTCTGTGCTGAAGCAGGGCATTCTGGCAGCCAAGAGCTTGACCTTTATTAGTGCGCCTGGTTACCCCCTCTCGGAACCACAGACTTAGAAATCGCCAGCTCATATACAGTGCATAAAATATATTTATATATATACCCTTATACACCATTTTAATAAAAAATATCACAAAATTCTTCTAAGTCCCTCGGGAAGAGTGAAAGACTCGCACGTTCATTTTCAGAGCTCCTAGACCTTCCTATAAGAAGTTAGCCAAAAAGTAGCTTCGAAAAACGCTTAGGTTAAGTTTCAGAGTTGCTTCTAATGTACCAAAGCTGGACTTAGACATAATTTCACTCTCACAACATTATGGCTGGTTGGAGACAGTCCGAACCACAAGTACCGGGTCGATGGTTCTGGGCGTATACTGGGGGGACGGGGACGACTCCCATTAACCCCTGACTATACTGGGGATACGCTTATCACAATGCCTTTCTGGTCTGTGCTGAAGCAGGGCATTCTGGCAGCCAAGTGGCTTGACTTTTATTAGTGAGCCTGGTTACCCCCTCTCGGAACCACAGACTTAGAAATCGCCAGCTCATATACAGTGCATAAAATATATTTATATATATACCCTTATACACCATTTTAATAAAAAATATCACAAAATTCTTCTAAGTCCCTCGGGAAGAGTGAAAGACGCGCACGTTCATTTTCAGAGCTCCTAGACCTTCCTATAAGAAGTTAGCCAAAAAGTAGCTTCGAAAAACGCTTAGGTTAAGTTTCAGAGTTGCTTCTAATGTACCAAAGCTGGACTTAGACATAATTTCACTCTCACAACATTATGGCTGGTTGGAGACAGTCCGGACCACAAGTACCGGGTCCATGGTTCTGGGCGTATACTGGGGGGGACGGGGACGACTCCCATTAACCCCTGACTATACCGTGGATACGCTTATCACAATGCCTTTCTGGTCTGTGCTGAAGCAGGGCATTCTGGCAGCCAAGTGGCTTGACCTTTATTAGTGAGCCTGGTTACCCCCTCTCGGAACCACAGACTTAGAAATCGCCAGCTCATATACAGTGCATAAAATATATTTATATAATATATTTATATATATACCCTTATACACCATTTTAATAAAAAATATCACAAAATTCTTCTAAGTCCCTCGGGAAGAGTGAAAGACGCGCACGTTCATTTTCAGAGCTCCTAGACCTTCCTATAAGAAGTTAGCCAAAAAGAAGCTTCGAAAAACGCTTAGGTTAAGTTTCAGAGTTGCTTCTAATGTACCAAAGTTGGACTTAGACATAATTTCACTCTCACAACATTATGGCTGGATGGAGACAGTCCGAACCACAAGTACCGGGTCCATGGTTCTGGGCGTATACTGGGGGGACGGGGACGACTCCCATTAACCCCTGACTATACCGGGGATACGCTTATCACAATGCCTTTCTGGTCTGTGCTGAAGCAGGGCATTCTGGCAGCCAAGAGCTTGACCTTTATTAGTGCGCCTGGTTACCCCCTCTCGGAACCACAGACTTAGAAATCGCCAGCTCATATACAGTGCATAAAATATATTTATATATATACCCTTATACACCATTTTAATAAAAAATATCACAAAATTCTTCTAAGTCCCTAGGGAAGAGTGAAAGACGCGCACGTTCATGTTCAGCGCTCCTAGACCTTCCTATAAGAAGTTAGCCAAAAAGTAGCTTCGAAAAACGCTTAGGTTAAGTTTCAGAGTTGCTTCTAATGTACCAAAGCTGGACTTACTGTAGACATAATTTCACTCTCACAACATTATGGCTGGTTGGAGACAGTCCGAACCACAAGTACCGGGTCGATGGTTCTGGGCGTATACTGGGGGGACGGGGACGACTCCCATTAACCCCTGACTATACCGGGGATACGCTTATCACAATGCCTTTCTGGTCTGTGCTGAAGCAGGGCATTCTGGCAGCCAAGAGCTTGACCTTTATTAGTGCGCCTGGTTACCCCCTCTCGGAACCACAGACTTAGAAATCGCCAGCTCATATACAGTGCATAAAATATATTTATATATATACCCTTATACACCATTTTAATAAAAAATATCACAAAATTCTTCTAAGTCCCTCGGGAAGAGTGAAAGACTCGCACGTTCATTTTCAGAGCTCCTAGACCTTCCTATAAGAAGTTAGCCAAAAAGTAGCTTCGAAAAACGCTTAGGTTAAGTTTCAGAGTTGCTTCTAATGTACCAAAGCTGGACTTAGACATAATTTCACTCTCACAACATTATGGCTGGTTGGAGACAGTCCGAACCACAAGTACCGGGTCGATGGTTCTGGGCGTATACTGGGGGGACGGGGACGACTCCCATTAACCCCTGACTATACTGGGGATACGCTTATCACAATGCCTTTCTGGTCTGTGCTGAAGCAGGGCATTCTGGCAGCCAAGTGGCTTGACTTTTATTAGTGAGCCTGGTTACCCCCTCTCGGAACCACAGACTTAGAAATCGCCAGCTCATATACAGTGCATAAAATATATTTATATATATACCCTTATACACCATTTTAATAAAAAATATCACAAAATTCTTCTAAGTCCCTCGGGAAGAGTGAAAGACGCGCACGTTCATTTTCAGAGCTCCTAGACCTTCCTATAAGAAGTTAGCCAAAAAGTAGCTTCGAAAAACGCTTAGGTTAAGTTTCAGAGTTGCTTCTAATGTACCAAAGCTGGACTTAGACATAATTTCACTCTCACAACATTATGGCTGGTTGGAGACAATCCGAACCACAAGTACCGGGTCCATGGTTCTGGGCGTATACTGGGGGGACGGGGACGATTCCCATTAACCCCTGACTATACCGGGGATACGCTTATCACAATGCCTTTCTGGTCTGTGCTGAAGCAGGGCATTCTGGCAGCCAAGTGGCTTGACCTTTATTAGTGAGCCTGGTTATCCCCTCTCGGAACCACAGACTTAGAAATCGCCAGCTCATATACAGTGCATAAAATATATTTATATATATATACCCTTATACACCATTTTAATAAAAAATATCACAAAATTCTTCTAAGTCCCTCGGGAAGAGTGAAAGACGCGCACGTTCATTTTCAGAGCTCCTAGACCTTCCTATAAGAAGTTAGCCAAAAAGTAGCTTCGAAAAACGCTTAGGTTAAGTTTCAGAGTTGCTTCTAATGTACCAAAGCTGGACTTAGACATAATTTCACTCTCACAACATTATGGCTGGTTGGAGACAGTCCGGACCACAAGTACCGGGTCCATGGTTCTGGGCGTATACTGGGGGGGACGGGGACGACTCCCATTAACCCCTGACTATACCGTGGATACGCTTATCACAATGCCTTTCTGGTCTGTGCTGAAGCAGGGCATTCTGGCAGCCAAGTGGCTTGACCTTTATTAGTGAGCCTGGTTACCCCCTCTCGGAACCACAGACTTAGAAATCGCCAGCTCATATACAGTGCATAAAATATATTTATATAATATATTTATATATATATACCCTTATACACCATTTTAATAAAAAATATCACAAAATTCTTCTAAGTCCCTCGGGAAGAGTGAAAGACGCGCACGTTCATTTTCAGAGCTCCTAGACCTTCCTATAAGAAGTTAGCCAAAAAGAAGCTTCGAAAAACGCTTAGGTTAAGTTTCAGAGTTGCTTCTAATGTACCAAAGTTGGACTTAGACATAATTTCACTCTCACAACATTATGGCTGGTTGGAGACAGTCCGAACCACAAGTACCGGGTCCATGGTTCTGGGCGTATACTGGGGGGACGGGGACGACTCCCATTAACCCCTGACTATACCGGGGATACGCTTATCACAATGCCTTTCTGGTCTGTGCTGAAGCAGGGCATTCTGGCAGCCAAGAGCTTGACCTTTATTAGTGCGCCTGGTTACCCCCTCTCGGAACCACAGACTTAGAAATCGCCAGCTCATATACAGTGCATAAAATATATTTATATATATACCCTTATACACCATTTTAATAAAAAATATCACAAAATTCTTCTAAGTCCCTCGGGAAGAGTGAAAGACGCGCACGTTCATGTTCAGCGCTCCTAGACCTTCCTATAAGAAGTTAGCCAAAAAGTAGCTTCGAAAAACGCTTAGGTTAAGTTTCAGAGTTGCTTCTAATGTACCAAAGCTGGACTTACTGTAGACATAATTTCACTCTCACAACATTATGGCTGGTTGGAGACAGTCCGAACCACAAGTACCGGGTCGATGGTTCTGGGCGTATACTGGGGGGACGGGGACGACTCCCATTAACCCCTGACTATACCGGGGATACGCTTATCACAATGCCTTTCTGGTCTGTGCTGAAGCAGGGCATTCTGGCAGCCAAGTGGCTTGACCTTTATTAGTGAGCCTGGTTATCCCCTCTCGGAACCACAGACTTAGAAATCGCCAGCTCATATACAGTGCATAAAATATATTTATATATATATACCCTTATACACCATTTTAATAAAAAATATCACAAAATTCTTCTAAGTCCCTCGGGAAGAGTGAAAGACGCGCACGTTCATTTTCAGAGCTCCTAGACCTTCCTATAAGAAGTTAGCCAAAAAGTAGCTTCGAAAAACGCTTAGGTTAAGTTTCAGAGTTGCTTCTAATGTACCAAAGCTGGACTTAGACATAATTTCACTCTCACAACATTATGGCTGGTTGGAGACAGTCCGGACCACAAGTACCGGGTCCATGGTTCTGGGCGTATACTGGGGGGGACGGGGACGACTCCCATTAACCCCTGACTATACCGTGGATACGCTTATCACAATGCCTTTCTGGTCTGTGCTGAAGCAGGGCATTCTGGCAGCCAAGTGGCTTGACCTTTATTAGTGAGCCTGGTTACCCCCTCTCGGAACCACAGACTTAGAAATCGCCAGCTCATATACAGTGCATAAAATATATTTATATAATATATTTATATATATACCCTTATACACCATTTTAATAAAAAATATCACAAAATTCTTCTAAGTCCCTCGGGAAGAGTGAAAGACGCGCACGTTCATTTTCAGAGCTCCTAGACCTTCCTATAAGAAGTTAGCCAAAAAGAAGCTTCGAAAAACGCTTAGGTTAAGTTTCAGAGTTGCTTCTAATGTACCAAAGTTGGACTTAGACATAATTTCACTCTCACAACATTATGGCTGGTTGGAGACAGTCCGAACCACAAGTACCGGGTCCATGGTTCTGGGCGTATACTGGGGGGACGGGGACGACTCCCATTAACCCCTGACTATACCGGGGATACGCTTATCACAATGCCTTTCTGGTCTGTGCTGAAGCAGGGCATTCTGGCAGCCAAGTGGCTTGACCTTTATTAGTGCGCCTGGTTACCCCCTCTCGGAACCACAGACTTAGAAATCGCCAGCTCATATACAGTGCATAAAATATATTTATATATATACCCTTATACACCATTTTAATAAAAAATATCACAAAATTCTTCTAAGTCCCTCGGGAAGAGTGAAAGACGCGCACGTTCATTTTCAGAACTCCTAGACCTTCCTATAAGAAGTTAGCCAAAAAGTAGCTTCGAAAAACGCTTAGGTTAAGTTTCAGAGTTGCTTCTAATGTACCAAAGCTGGACTTAGACATAATTTCACTCTCACAACATTATGGCTGGTTGGAGACAGTCCGAACCACAAGTACCGGGTCGATGGTTCTGGGCGTATACTGGGGGGACGGGGACGACTCCCATTAACCCCTGACTATACTGGGGATACGCTTATCACAATGCCTTTCTGGTCTGTGCTGAAGCAGGGCATTCTGGCAGCCAAGTGGCTTGACTTTTATTAGTGAGCCTGGTTACCCCCTCTCGGAACCACAGACTTAGAAATCGCCAGCTCATATACAGTGCATAAAATATATTTATATATATACCCTTATACACCATTTTAATAAAAAATATCACAAAATTCTTCTAAGTCCCTCGGGAAGAGTGAAAGACGCGCACGTTCATTTTCAGAGCTCCTAGACCTTCCTATAAGAAGTTAGCCAAAAAGTAGCTTCGAAAAACGCTTAGGTTAAGTTTCAGAGTTGCTTCTAATGTACCAAAGCTGGACTTAGACATAATTTCACTCTCACAACATTATGGCTGGTTAGAGACAATCCGAACCACAAGTACCGGGTCCATGGTTCTGGGCGTATACTGGGGGGACGGGGACGATTCCCATTAACCCCTGACTATACCGGGGATACGCTTATCACAATGCCTTTCTGGTCTGTGCTGAAGCAGGGCATTCTGGCAGCCAAGTGGCTTGACCTTTATTAGTGAGCCTGGTTATCCCCTCTCGGAACCACAGACTTAGAAATCGCCAGCTCATATACAGTGCATAAAATATATTTATATATATATACCCTTATACACCATTTTAATAAAAAATATCACAAAATTCTTCTAAGTCCCTCGGGAAGAGTGAAAGACGCGCACGTTCATTTTCAGAGCTCCTAGACCTTCCTATAAGAAGTTAGCCAAAAAGTAGCTTCGAAAAACGCTTAGGTTAAGTTTCAGAGTTGCTTCTAATGTACCAAAGCTGGACTTAGACATAATTTCACTCTCACAACATTATGGCTGGTTGGAGACAGTCCGGACCACAAGTACCGGGTCCATGGTTCTGGGCGTATACTGGGGGGGACGGGGACGACTCCCATTAACCCCTGACTATACCGTGGATACGCTTATCACAATGCCTTTCTGGTCTGTGCTGAAGCAGGGCATTCTGGCAGCCAAGTGGCTTGACCTTTATTAGTGAGCCTGGTTACCCCCTCTCGGAACCACAGACTTAGAAATCGCCAGCTCATATACAGTGCATAAAATATATTTATATAATATATTTATATATATACCCTTATACACCATTTTAATAAAAAATATCACAAAATTCTTCTAAGTCCCTCGGGAAGAGTGAAAGACGCGCACGTTCATTTTCAGAGCTCCTAGACCTTCCTATAAGAAGTTAGCCAAAAAGAAGCTTCGAAAAACGCTTAGGTTAAGTTTCAGAGTTGCTTCTAATGTACCAAAGTTGGACTTAGACATAATTTCACTCTCACAACATTATGGCTGGTTGGAGACAGTCCGAACCACAAGTACCGGGTCCATGGTTCTGGGCGTATACTGGGGGGACGGGGACGACTCCCATTAACCCCTGACTATACCGGGGATACGCTTATCACAATGCCTTTCTGGTCTGTGCTGAAGCAGGGCATTCTGGCAGCCAAGAGCTTGACCTTTATTAGTGCGCCTGGTTACCCCCTCTCGGAACCACAGACTTAGAAATCGCCAGCTCATATACAGTGCATAAAATATATTTATATATATACCCTTATACACCATTTTAATAAAAAATATCACAAAATTCTTCTAAGTCCCTCGGGAAGAGTGAAAGACTCGCACGTTCATTTTCAGAGCTCCTAGACCTTCCTATAAGAAGTTAGCCAAAAAGTAGCTTCGAAAAACGCTTAGGTTAAGTTTCAGAGTTGCTTCTAATGTACCAAAGCTGGACTTAGACATAATTTCACTCTCACAACATTATGGCTGGTTGGAGACAGTCCGAACCACAAGTACCGGGTCGATGGTTCTGGGCGTATACTGGGGGGACGGGGACGACTCCCATTAACCCCTGACTATACTGGGGATACGCTTATCACAATGCCTTTCTGGTCTGTGCTGAAGCAGGGCATTCTGGCAGCCAAGTGGCTTGACTTTTATTAGTGAGCCTGGTTACCCCCTCTCGGAACCACAGACTTAGAAATCGCCAGCTCATATACAGTGCATAAAATATATTTATATATATACCCTTATACACCATTTTAATAAAAAATATCACAAAATTCTTCTAAGTCCCTCGGGAAGAGTGAAAGACGCGCACGTTCATTTTCAGAGCTCCTAGACCTTCCTATAAGAAGTTAGCCAAAAAGTAGCTTCGAAAAACGCTTAGGTTAAGTTTCAGAGTTGCTTCTAATGTACCAAAGCTGGACTTAGACATAATTTCACTCTCACAACATTATGGCTGGTTGGAGACAGTCCGGACCACAAGTACCGGGTCCATGGTTCTGGGCGTATACTGGGGGGGACGGGGACGACTCCCATTAACCCCTGACTATACCGTGGATACGCTTATCACAATGCCTTTCTGGTCTGTGCTGAAGCAGGGCATTCTGGCAGCCAAGTGGCTTGACCTTTATTAGTGAGCCTGGTTACCCCCTCTCGGAACCACAGACTTAGAAATCGCCAGCTCATATACAGTGCATAAAATATATTTATATAATATATTTATATATATACCCTTATACACCATTTTAATAAAAAATATCACAAAATTCTTCTAAGTCCCTCGGGAAGAGTGAAAGACGCGCACGTTCATTTTCAGAGCTCCTAGACCTTCCTATAAGAAGTTAGCCAAAAAGAAGCTTCGAAAAACGCTTAGGTTAAGTTTCAGAGTTGCTTCTAATGTACCAAAGTTGGACTTAGACATAATTTCACTCTCACAACATTATGGCTGGATGGAGACAGTCCGAACCACAAGTACCGGGTCCATGGTTCTGGGCGTATACTGGGGGGACGGGGACGACTCCCATTAACCCCTGACTATACCGGGGATACGCTTATCACAATGCCTTTCTGGTCTGTGCTGAAGCAGGGCATTCTGGCAGCCAAGAGCTTGACCTTTATTAGTGCGCCTGGTTACCCCCTCTCGGAACCACAGACTTAGAAATCGCCAGCTCATATACAGTGCATAAAATATATTTATATATATACCCTTATACACCATTTTAATAAAAAATATCACAAAATTCTTCTAAGTCCCTAGGGAAGAGTGAAAGACGCGCACGTTCATGTTCAGCGCTCCTAGACCTTCCTATAAGAAGTTAGCCAAAAAGTAGCTTCGAAAAACGCTTAGGTTAAGTTTCAGAGTTGCTTCTAATGTACCAAAGCTGGACTTACTGTAGACATAATTTCACTCTCACAACATTATGGCTGGTTGGAGACAGTCCGAACCACAAGTACCGGGTCGATGGTTCTGGGCGTATACTGGGGGGACGGGGACGACTCCCATTAACCCCTGACTATACCGGGGATACGCTTATCACAATGCCTTTCTGGTCTGTGCTGAAGCAGGGCATTCTGGCAGCCAAGTGGCTTGACCTTTATTAGTGAGCCTGGTTATCCCCTCTCGGAACCACAGACTTAGAAATCGCCAGCTCATATACAGTGCATAAAATATATTTATATATATATACCCTTATACACCATTTTAATAAAAAATATCACAAAATTCTTCTAAGTCCCTCGGGAAGAGTGAAAGACGCGCACGTTCATTTTCAGAGCTCCTAGACCTTCCTATAAGAAGTTAGCCAAAAAGTAGCTTCGAAAAACGCTTAGGTTAAGTTTCAGAGTTGCTTCTAATGTACCAAAGCTGGACTTAGACATAATTTCACTCTCACAACATTATGGCTGGTTGGAGACAGTCCGGACCACAAGTACCGGGTCCATGGTTCTGGGCGTATACTGGGGGGGACGGGGACGACTCCCATTAACCCCTGACTATACCGTGGATACGCTTATCACAATGCCTTTCTGGTCTGTGCTGAAGCAGGGCATTCTGGCAGCCAAGTGGCTTGACCTTTATTAGTGAGCCTGGTTACCCCCTCTCGGAACCACAGACTTAGAAATCGCCAGCTCATATACAGTGCATAAAATATATTTATATAATATATTTATATATATACCCTTATACACCATTTTAATAAAAAATATCACAAAATTCTTCTAAGTCCCTCGGGAAGAGTGAAAGACGCGCACGTTCATTTTCAGAGCTCCTAGACCTTCCTATAAGAAGTTAGCCAAAAAGAAGCTTCGAAAAACGCTTAGGTTAAGTTTCAGAGTTGCTTCTAATGTACCAAAGTTGGACTTAGACATAATTTCACTCTCACAACATTATGGCTGGTTGGAGACAGTCCGAACCACAAGTACCGGGTCCATGGTTCTGGGCGTATACTGGGGGGACGGGGACGACTCCCATTAACCCCTGACTATACCGGGGATACGCTTATCACAATGCCTTTCTGGTCTGTGCTGAAGCAGGGCATTCTGGCAGCCAAGTGGCTTGACCTTTATTAGTGCGCCTGGTTACCCCCTCTCGGAACCACAGACTTAGAAATCGCCAGCTCATATACAGTGCATAAAATATATTTATATATATACCCTTATACACCATTTTAATAAAAAATATCACAAAATTCTTCTAAGTCCCTCGGGAAGAGTGAAAGACTCGCACGTTCATTTTCAGAGCTCCTAGACCTTCCTATAAGAAGTTAGCCAAAAAGTAGCTTCGAAAAACGCTTAGGTTAAGTTTCAGAGTTGCTTCTAATGTACCAAAGCTGGACTTAGACATAATTTCACTCTCACAACATTATGGCTGGTTGGAGACAGTC
This sequence comes from Ascaphus truei, assembly GCF_040206685.1. Taxonomy (NCBI): domain Eukaryota; kingdom Metazoa; phylum Chordata; class Amphibia; order Anura; family Ascaphidae; genus Ascaphus; species Ascaphus truei. The sequence continues at coordinate 288,761,219 of NC_134483.1, read as the reverse complement.
CGAACCACAAGTACCGGGTCGATGGTTCTGGGCGTATACTGGGGGGACGGGGACGACTCCCATTAACCCCTGACTATACTGGGGATACGCTTATCACAATGCCTTTCTGGTCTGTGCTGAAGCAGGGCATTCTGGCAGCCAAGTGGCTTGACTTTTATTAGTGAGCCTGGTTACCCCCTCTCGGAACCACAGACTTAGAAATCGCCAGCTCATATACAGTGCATAAAATATATTTATATATATACCCTTATACACCATTTTAATAAAAAATATCACAAAATTCTTCTAAGTCCCTCGGGAAGAGTGAAAGACGCGCACGTTCATTTTCAGAGCTCCTAGACCTTCCTATAAGAAGTTAGCCAAAAAGAAGCTTCGAAAAACGCTTAGGTTAAGTTTCAGAGTTGCTTCTAATGTACCAAAGTTGGACTTAGACATAATTTCACTCTCACAACATTATGGCTGGTTGGAGACAGTCCGAACCACAAGTACCGGGTCCATGGTTCTGGGCGTATACTGGGGGGACGGGGACGACTCCCATTAACCCCTGACTATACCGGGGATACGCTTATCACAATGCCTTTCTGGTCTGTGCTGAAGCAGGGCATTCTGGCAGCCAAGAGCTTGACCTTTATTAGTGCGCCTGGTTACCCCCTCTCGGAACCACAGACTTAGAAATCGCCAGCTCATATACAGTGCATAAAATATATTTATATATATACCCTTATACACCATTTTAATAAAAAATATCACAAAATTCTTCTAAGTCCCTCGGGAAGAGTGAAAGACTCGCACGTTCATTTTCAGAGCTCCTAGACCTTCCTATAAGAAGTTAGCCAAAAAGTAGCTTCGAAAAACGCTTAGGTTAAGTTTCAGAGTTGCTTCTAATGTACCAAAGCTGGACTTAGACATAATTTCACTCTCACAACATTATGGCTGGTTGGAGACAGTCCGAACCACAAGTACCGGGTCCATGGTTCTGGGCGTATACTGGGGGGACGGGGACGACTCCCATTAACCCCTGACTATACCGGGGATACGCTTATCACAATGCCTTTCTGGTCTGTGCTGAAGCAGGGCATTCTGGCAGCCAAGTGGCTTGACCTTTATTAGTGAGCCTGGTTATCCCCTCTCGGAACCACAGACTTAGAAATCGCCAGCTCATATACAGTGCATAAAATATATTTATATATATACCCTTATACACCATTTTAATAAAAAATATCACAAAATTCTTCTAAGTCCCTCGGGAAGAGTGAAAGACGCGCACGTTCATTTTCAGAGCTCCTAGACCTTCCTATAAGAAGTTAGCCAAAAAGTAGCTTCGAAAAACGCTTAGGTTAAGTTTCAGAGTTGCTTCTAATGTACCAAAGCTGGACTTAGACATAATTTCACTCTCACAACATTATGGCTGGTTGGAGACAGTCCGGACCACAAGTACCGGGTCCATGGTTCTGGGCGTATACTGGGGGGGACGGGGACGACTCCCATTAACCCCTGACTATACCGTGGATACGCTTATCACAATGCCTTTCTGGTCTGTGCTGAAGCAGGGCATTCTGGCAGCCAAGTGGCTTGACCTTTATTAGTGAGCCTGGTTACCCCCTCTCGGAACCACAGACTTAGAAATCGCCAGCTCATATACAGTGCATAAAATATATTTATATAATATATTTATATATATACCCTTATACACCATTTTAATAAAAAATATCACAAAATTCTTCTAAGTCCCTCGGGAAGAGTGAAAGACGCGCACGTTCATTTTCAGAGCTCCTAGACCTTCCTATAAGAAGTTAGCCAAAAAGAAGCTTCGAAAAACGCTTAGGTTAAGTTTCAGAGTTGCTTCTAATGTACCAAAGTTGGACTTAGACATAATTTCACTCTCACAACATTATGGCTGGTTGGAGACAGTCCGAACCACAAGTACCGGGTCCATGGTTCTGGGCGTATACTGGGGGGACGGGGACGACTCCCATTAACCCCTGACTATACCGGGGATACGCTTATCACAATGCCTTTCTGGTCTGTGCTGAAGCAGGGCATTCTGGCAGCCAAGTGGCTTGACCTTTATTAGTGCGCCTGGTTACCCCCTCTCGGAACCACAGACTTAGAAATCGCCAGCTCATATACAGTGCATAAAATATATTTATATATATACCCTTATACACCATTTTAATAAAAAATATCACAAAATTCTTCTAAGTCCCTCGGGAAGAGTGAAAGACGCGCACGTTCATTTTCAGAGCTCCTAGACCTTCCTATAAGAAGTTAGCCAAAAAGTAGCTTCGAAAAACGCTTAGGTTAAGTTTCAGAGTTGCTTCTAATGTACCAAAGCTGGACTTAGACATAATTTCACTCTCACAACATTATGGCTGGTTGGAGACAGTCCGGACCACAAGTACCGGGTCCATGGTTCTGGGCGTATACTGGGGGGGACGGGGACGACTCCCATTAACCCCTGACTATACCGTGGATACGCTTATCACAATGCCTTTCTGGTCTGTGCTGAAGCAGGGCATTCTGGCAGCCAAGTGGCTTGACCTTTATTAGTGAGCCTGGTTACCCCCTCTCGGAACCACAGACTTAGAAATCGCCAGCTCATATACAGTGCATAAAATATATTTATATAATATATTTATATATATACCCTTATACACCATTTTAATAAAAAATATCACAAAATTCTTCTAAGTCCCTCGGGAAGAGTGAAAGAC